>NC_065595.1:8818750-9452500 GCF_024542745.1 Macaca thibetana thibetana
TCCACATGGAATTGACACAAGCAAATGCTGATCCATTATTTCACCTTCTAAACAAAACGTCTTGACTTTTCTTTTCTGGGTTGGAAAATGTAGACTTTGACTATTACTGTATTCGCCTGAGTAGAGAGATCAAGCGGTGTGAGAAAAAAAAAATTTCCAAGATAATTTTTGAAGGTGGAAGTGTCATGCACTGTTCTTTCATGGTGCTTAGAATGGAATTTTTGTGACTCTGCAGTTGAGATGTTTTCATGAGGGTCTGGGACTTTCCGTATGTTTTCTCTTTCTGTTCTTCTCTAGAATTTTGCAAATTCTAAGATTGTTATAGAAATGGATTTAGCCTCCATCTTCACATTTGTGATAAATGAACCCATATTTTGAGGATGATTTTGCACATGTGTCTCAGACAAAGCTCTTTTATCTGGCTGATCTGTAATCAGAAACTTTCCAGTTTGGGCTATGATATTTGAGGGGAGAAGATAAAAATCAAGATGATTTGAAGAAGAGAAATGCTCCATATTTTCTTTTTGTCCCCGTCACAGGTTGCCTAGTAGACAGAGAGCTCCACCTATCACCTTCAGAATCCCGACATCATGTCTCCATGAGACCACAGGCCCCTTGCAGCCAATGGCTGAGCCTGGCTGAGGGTCTAAGCCAGGCTCTTTCCGTGAAGATATGACCTCACCTGCTGATCTTTTCTTAGACTGCCTATTAGTCTAGGACACTTCCACCTAAAATATATTTCTTTCCCTCAGAGTCAGATTAAATCATGGTCTGATGACTCTTTCCTTTTCTCTGTCCCAACTCCATTTATTCTCACAGGAATTTTTCCTGATGAAACCCTTGCAACTGTAATTCCATTTTTGTGTCTGCACATCAGAAGACTGGAGAAATAGCATAGCTCATCTCTTTATTGTTCAGCTCTGAATAAGTGTTTAGATCATCATACTCTTCAGTTGATGGTCCATTAAAATTTTTGGTTCCTGGCTTGGTGCGGGGCTCACTCCTATAATCCCAGCACTTTGGGAGGCCGAGGTGGGCAAATCCCTTGAGGTCATGAGTTTGAGACCAGTCTGGCCAACAAGGCAAAACCCCGCCTCTACTAAAAAATCTTGACGTGGTGGCATGCACCTGTAGTCCCAGCTATTCAGGAGGCTGGTAGAGGAGAATCGCTTGAACTCATGAGTCAGAGGTTGCAGTGAGCTGAGATCATACCACTGCACTCCAGCTTGGGTGACAGAACGAGACTCCATCTCTAAATAAAATAAAATAAAAATAAATAAGTAAAATTATCCTGCAAGTCTCCATTTTCATTGGATTTATGTATTAATTTTTATTTCCCTTAAAATCATTCTGGTTCCCCACCACTATATGCTACTGTTATTTTATTGTACTTAATCTATTGGTTTGATTATGTTCTTTCTAAAAGTGCATTTTAGTCATGAGTTTTTTTTTCTTTCCAACTATTTTTCAATTTTAGTTTTGTAAGAAATCATGTGTTATATAAACTCATTGTATTTCTGTTTCATTTTATTTATATTTTTCAGACATAGCCGTGCTGTAATCTATATTTCTAAGTGCTTGCTTTCTCATATGTCCAGAATGTATACAAACCAACTGCTGTCTATCTTTTTGGACAATCAAGTTGCCCTCAAATTTCAAAAACTAAAATTACGGTTGTAATAAAAATCTTTGTACTTGTTCCTTTATAAACAGGAGTCAGAAATTGTTGAGATACATTCTCTGGAGCACAATTTCTAGTTCATAGGCTCTGCATACACACTCTTATTATCCTCCTGAATTGTGCCCCACTTTACACTGCTGCCAGCTCACCACGAGAATTACAAAGTCAGCACATCTCCACCCTAGAAATCTAATTAGGGAAAGCGACTACTCATTGAAATTTTAATTTTTTTTCTAATCACCCCCAATTTTAAGCATTTTCTTATATGCTTGTGGCTTTGTGTGTTACAGTTTCTAAAATTACATGCTCATATTCTGTGTCCATTTTTTTTTTTCTAACTGGGTTGCTAAGTTATGTATTGATACTAGTGATCCTTTAAATATAGTGCTAATATCATATCTTCTTTTAATATACAACTATTATCCTTAAGTGTTATTAAATAAACCTTACCAAACATGTGTTATGCCTTCTATAGTTTTTTGTTTTCCTCATAATACTTGCTTTGTCTTATCAAATGCCTTTTCTATATTATTTAAGTATTTTTTCTTTCATTTATTAATATGGTACAAGGGATATCCTTACATTGAACCCTTCTTGGAATCCCCAAAATAATCTTTAGTTTGTATTTTGTGTATTTTAATACAAAATTTGAATATTCTATGGAGTACTATTTTGGGAATTTTTGTGTCTATCTTCATACATAGAGTGAACATATAATTTATTTCTAAGGTTTTGTAGTTTTCTAATTTTAGAAATATATTTATACAGTGTCATTAAATGATCTGGCCAATTCTTCCTTTGTTTCTATTTTCTGGAAAATCATCAAAAAATAAGAATTAGTCATTCTTTGAGTGTTTACCTAAAATGACATGGAAGCTTCATTGAGATGGGGATATTTGAGTGAAGACTTGAACAATTCCTAGAGACTTCATTAAGTACATATATGGAGGATGAACTTTTCATGAGGAAGATGGGAAAAATAGCTAGTGGGAAGGTCACAATTCGAGAGGGTCCTTAATGTAATCAGTGAAGACCAAGAAAATTAATGTGGCTGGAGCTTAGAGGGTAGGAACAGAAGTATTTTATGGTGTGTGTGTGGAGGTGGGGTGGGGGGTGTTCTAGGATCTGCATATCCTAGAATGCATATTACATAAGTCATTCTAGGATATTGGGATGTGTTGGCTTTTATTTTGCATTAAATCGGGGTGTGCGCATAGGGACTTTTTTTGAGGAATTGCTTAGCTATTGCTTTGAGTCACCATGGAAAAAGGGACAACTCTTGGCCAGTAATTATAACAGCATAGGAGAGGAGAGATGGTGGATCAGATTAGCCTTGTAGTCACACAAGTGGTGTGAAGTGTTTAAATTCTGGATATATTTTGAAGGCAGTGCTACCAGGATTTCTGAAGATGTATATATGATATATGAGAAACATAGAGGAGTAATGGGGGATATGGGGAAGTCTTCTGGGAGCGGGTTTGGTGAAATAAAGAAGAGTTCAATGTTTGAAATTTGAAATTTGAAGATAATAATTTTGATGTTTGACCACAGACAAAACTGAAGCATGAACTGGTCCACAAAGACGTATTTATGGAGGCTATTCTAGACATAATAGAGAGTAAACACAAGGATTCAGATATGGACTTGTGTGAGGGTGGAGGGAGTAGCCATTTAGGCAAATTTGTCATAATCAAGATAGCTGTGTGTCACCCCTAGCAGGGTGAATTAGGGGCACTATAGTAGGAGATAACATCAGAAGGATGGTATGGTATGGCAGATTATGAAGAAAGGCCATGATTATAAACCAAGGTCATATAGCTGGAGTTGGAATTTTTTTAATCATAAAGTATGAAGGACAGAACAGAGATTTGGTCACCAAAGAAACATTAACACAGAGAAAGTAGACAAGATGGAGATCAGAAGGAAATGAAAACATCTTACTTAACTGGATGCAATAAAGACTTCTTCTTGACCAAAGTAGAGGTAATTCCTTGAAATTTAGAATTGACACTACCTTAGACTTCTTCCCTTATTAGCTGATAACTGTTCCACGGATACATAAATGTATTAATAAAGTTATCTGTAGGGTTCAACAGTATTCTCAGATGAAAGATAATTTGTAGAATAATTTTATTTTCATTTCCTGATTGTTTGCCATTTACAGTGACAGAGTCAGTTTCTGAATGAATGGAAATGTCTCAAAGATCATGCATATGGATAGTGTTTCTTTTTCTTAATGTTGCCCATTATTTTCCCATTAAAGAACAAACACTTGGCAGATCATTTTTATTAATCATCAAAGTAAATAATATTCTTTTGATTACATGCTGAAAAACTACTACAGGAATGCAGGTGGCTAATTGGGGTGGTTTGATGATGTATTCAAATTAGAAACTAGTCCTCTGCTTCCTCTAATCCTGCTGCTTTGAATAACCTGTGTAAGAAGATAACAAACCAAATTATTTGGCCTCATATTAAAAATGTTATCGTCTGGAAACGTTCAAAGAATGTGTTATTATTTCATCTTTCTTATCAGATAAAAATACAGTCACCCAACGTGAAGTCTCTAAACCCAAGATTATATTGATGACTCTGAAAATATCACTCCACTTTAAAGGTACATCTATTCAAAAAATGTACGATGAAAGTGTTTTTGTACTTCTTAAACTCAGTTTAAATTATAAATATATAATTTTATATATAATTTATACTGAGTTTAATTGTATCTATAATTATCTATAATTAGATATATAATTTTAAACTGAGTTTCAGAAGTACAAAATCATATATATAATTACGTATATATATGTAATTCATGGTGCAAATAAGTAGTTTGGCCATCTTTCAACTGGTATAAATCAAGACATCTGAGTTCTTGAGACTTCTTTTCTTCCTTCCTTTCTTCTTTTCTTCCTTCTCTCCTTCCTTCCTTTCTTACTTCACTCATTCTTCTTTTCTTTCAAAAAATGTGTAAGGGATACTCTTTCTAAATGTGTTATGTTGTAATGGTTTCATCTGCAATTGCACCAAAAGCCCTTCCAAGTGCCTTAAACCATTAAGGCAGTTAATTGTATCACATACTTGAAAGTCAATGTCAAAGCAGGATTCAAGTGAGTCAATGATAGCATCAAGAACCGCAGCGTTTTCTCACTCTGTCCTCATTCATCATTGTTGTCAGGTCTTCTATAGGACTCTCTTGCTTGTTGCTAGGAGGTTACTGTTTCATCTAGTCTTATAATTGCTGACAATCCATGCATTCAGTTTATCTATATTTAACTTAATTAGCAATGTAGCTTAGTTTATACCTACTCTCTTCCCATTATTGTTTCAACTCATTCCTTCATTCAAATGCTAACCCTGAAAACAGTCAGGTATAAATAGTTCTTTTCTCTTTTTTGGGTACCATAGAACTTTTTCCAGATATCAATTATAGAATATCTCGTTATGCTTCTTAACATATTAGTCTGTTTCACTAGTAGACTGTGGGTTCACTTGTGCAGAACCATGCCATGTTCTGATTACACTTGCAGCTCAACTCATGTATTTGTGTACATATATGTATATATACACACACACATATATACACTTATATACATATATATATGTTCAGATCATGAAGGCAACAAGCATTAAAACAAAGCAAAACAAAACACTTCTAAAGTACCTTATGCTTTTTTTTTTTTTTTGCCAGAATCTGGAATTCAGGTTTTAGTAAATGATACAAAACGGATTTTTTTTTCCCACTGGAAATTGATAGAAGGCACAGGTCAGGATTGCCCCTTTGATCTCCACGCCCACGAGTTGAGGCTGCAGGCCTGCATTGAAACTCCTGTGTGATTTAATATTTGCAGAAGCTGTCCTCTTTAGAATGTTAATACTGCACACGAGGTGGTGAGGCTTCCAAAGCCACACAGAAGCCCTTGCATGTTTTTAACAAAGCTTTTAAGAACTTACCAAAAATAAAAAGTGTTTTTTTTCGGATGAAGAAACTCGATGTTGAATAACAGATGAAGCTACTCAGTGTGTTCATGGAAACCCAGTAATATATTGTCTATTTCCTGAGCACAAAAGTGCACTGATTTGACACTCAGAAAGGTAGACTTCGTCTAACTCCATTAACTGTAAAATAAAATAGAATGTTTATTTCAAAGATTTCTTGTGTGTAGGATGGCTCTTGGATAATGATATCTTTATGCTTGGTGTTAGGGTCTTGAGTTTTATTTCTGGCTCACTTGTTGACTATTATTTTATTTTAAATAAGTGTGTATCATTTGTCATTCCATTTTCTCCAGTGAGCGTCACCGTAAATTAAATGTCTCATTTTTTTCTTCCTCCCCAACCACAGTCCCTAACCTGGTTTCCATTCAAACATTCTATCTCTGTCATTGACTGATGCGTTCTCATATAATCCATGCCCAGAGCCTCAGTGCCGCTTTTGAAGCAGCTCTAGGTATTTTACATATCTAATCATCAATAAATTATATTGATTATTCCTTTAAACCTGTTTCTCTTCCTTTCTATATGTCTTTTTCCTTCTTACAGCCACTCATCTCCACCTTGGATCTAAATTATTATAGTTAATTATTTTTTATTCTATGCATCATGTTACTCATACAGCACAGTGGGAAATACTTTGCCCTTCCGCTTTGTACCAATTGACATTGCTCCTAAAGCCTATCATCGTGTTGTTTTGATGTGCTAGATAGATATATTTTCCTTGTCTTATTGTTTTCTTACTTCCTCACCTTCTTTGACACCTCAAAAGCTCCTGGATCTAATCTTCTTTGCAGTATTTTATACTTTTTGAAAATGAATAATAGGCTAATGTTTAAAAAGGACTTTCATTAGATAATTTAATGCTTATTGTGGCATCTTGGGATCAAATGGGATCAAATTGTCATCACAGATGTACAGGGCTCCAAATTCTTACCAAGTGCAACACTTATTAGCATTAGCAGCGGATTCAAGGAAGGAACAGGGAGATTTTACCAGCATAAAACTCTCAGAGGCCTTTGAAACTTAAGCTGCAGCTTCCAGCTTCAGATGCAAAGTGTGGCCCCCTTTGCACACTGAGATGTGTTCTGGCTATGGGAGGATGAGTGTTCTTCAAGAACCCGCCTAGTGCTGAGTCTGAGGCCCATCAGTTGGCATATTTTGCTAGTCGTGCAGCCCAAGCTTATCTACGTGGACTGACTCCTAGCAGCATGCTAAAGGGAGAGTGGGTGAACCTCGCAGGGATTCCCATTTTATCAGTGAACTCTTTTAGAATTACCATCTCGTGGTAAACTAAAAAGGAGACTCACCTTTAGAAATTTTACAAAATTATTTTTAAATTTTCTTCATGTGCCACCTTAAGACCTGCACTGTATTGGTCTGCTCCCACTGCCATCCATAACCTACAGACTTGTATCCATTAAACGAGCCAGGCAGAGAGGTCGAACCTGCTAACATCACGCCTAGAGTGGGATTTAGTACATAGCAACACCAACCCATGGTAACTCCTTCATCTGCTAGTTAGTAAAATCCTATCAGACAATATTACAAAATGTACTACTCAAAGGTCAAACTTTGTACAGCTATCCTTGAGGTAGGAGGTAATTTCCAAGGCCAGCTATTAACTATTTTCTTTCCATAATTTTTAAAAGAAATTTTAATTTTGTATGTTTAAGGCATGTAACATGACGTTATGAGATACTGATAGTAGAAAGGTTACCATAATGAAGCAAATTAACATATCCATCATCTCACATAGTGACCAATTTTTTTTTTTTTTTTTTTTTTTTGGCAAGAGCAGGTAAAATGTACTCATTTAGTGTGAATTCCACATACAGTACAATTTTATTACCTGTAGTCCTCCTGCTGTGCACTAGACCCCTAGACCTGTTCCTCCCATGGATCTGCCACTTTTTATCTTCAGACGTGTATCTCCGCATTTCCCCACCTCCCCAATCCTGTTAAGTACTGTTTTGTTCTCTATCTCTGTATACTTGCTTTTTAAATTTTAGATATGACATATAAATGAAGCCATGCAATGTTTTTATTTCTGTGCCTGGCTTATTTCTTTTAGCACAATGTCCTCCAGGCTCATCCATGTTGTGCAAATGGCAAGATCGCGTTCTTTTTTATAACTAAATAATATATACCCCCATTTCGTCAGTCACTTGTCCCAAGAAGAACACTTAGGTTGTTTCTATAACTTGACTATTGTCAGGGACGTTGTCCTCAAACCAGTTAGGATGTTATGTTGCCTATGTGTGGTAGCGGTTATACAGATTTCTTGTACTTGAGCCCAAGGTTAGGAGTGGGGCAGACTAGTGTAGAGGAGTAACTCTATCACTTACTTTCACAGGCACCATAGGCAATTTAACTTACCTGTGTCAAAATTTAATAAATTTATAACTTAATAATATGATTTATACATTAATAAAATTGAGATAACTCTGTACATTATAGGTGCTTTCAATAAATAATGTGCAAAGTGCAGTAAAGCACAATGACACTTAAGAAATCTTAGCCATTTTAAAAGTATATTCGTATGGGGGGACAGAAATTTACCTTTTAAGGCTACTGGTGTTTTTCTCGGCTTATTATTTTTCATTTATTTATTTGTCATTTATCTTAGTCAATGGACCTACTTTTACAAACATAAATGTATTGGAAGACCATTACATAAAAGAGATGAAAGGAAAGAGTTCTTGCTTTGCTAGAAGCCCAGGGCCAGGGTTACTTGTTGCCTGTGTGGGGGAGAAGGGATGGGAGCTGTATGTAGTCAGAGATCCCACTTCTTCCTAAGGATAGGGATCCCACAGCGCTCTCCCCCCAGAGGCATCTCTATTGAGGAATCCATGGATGTACAGTTTTCCCTCGGTATCCTCAGGGGACTGGTTCCAGGACTCCCAAGAATACCACAATCCACAAATGCTCCAGTCTGTTACATAAAACGGTGTACTACTGTATTTACATATAATCTACGCACACAGCCCCATATACTTTAAATCGCTGCAGATTACTTATAATATTAATACCTAAATACAAAGTAAATGTTCTGTAAATAGTTGTTATACTGTATTTTTAATATTTTTACTTCTTTGTTGTATTGTTATTTTTTATCACATTTTAAAAAAATATTTTCTCTCCGTGGTTGTTTGAATTCGAAGATGTGGAACCCGTGGATACCGAGGACTGGACACAAAAGGCCAGCGTTATTTATAAGCTCTGCTCGTAGCAACTGCTCCTGCCTCACCTCCGCTCTCACATTCTCAGCTCATTTTATTCAGACATATTGATGATCTTACTGTTTTGTGAACACTCAAGGTGCATCTCTGTCTTCTGTTATGTCATTCACTGACCTCTTGTTCCTTGTCAATCAATCTTTGTAGTCTGGGTCCATACTTGTCATTAGATTTCAGCAGAGCCGTCATCTGAGAAAGGCCAACTCAAGCCCATTGGCAGAAGCTCTCACCACGTTTCAAAACATACTAACCATGTCTCTTCCCGTTTACTTATAGGACGGCTCCTACCCTCTACTGAAATGATCTAGTTTGTTTACTGTCTACATCTCCTCAGCTCCATGTATTCCAGTACTAGCACTGAAAACAGTGGCTGAAATACAGTAGGTGCTCAGTAAATATTTTGGTAAGAATGAACGATAATTTATTGGGCCACAACTATATGCTAGTCACTGTTTCTGGTGCTGAGATAGACCGGTAATCAAAACAGTCACTGTTGTCCTCATATAGGTCAAAGACTGGTTGAATAAAAATCACGGTGGAGAAACTGCAATGTGTAGAAAGTATATCACACAAGACAGGCATTTGTTGTTTGTTGTTTTCCAAACTGACAACTGATTCTGCCTAGACATAGAAACTGGCCAGCTACCAGAAGAGTGGAGAAATAATGAAATGCCCAATAACCTTTAAACAAGATAGAAATGTGTATGTATCTGAAAGTATTAGCATATGTTGAAACAATACATTTGCTGATTGGAACACATAATACTGCATTAAGGAAAATGTGACATAGTAATTTGTATTATTTATTATGTATCTGTGTCAAAATAGTCTTTGAAATGAAATATAAGTTAAATGAATAATAATATATTTTTTCTAACTAAAGCTATGTAAATTTATCTGAGAATTTATCACTGTTTTCTTTTTTCTTTATTCATTGTGTGTGTGCGTGTGCATTTGCATGTGTGTGTGTGCGTGTGTGTGTGTGTGTGTGGGCATGTTCATTAACATGGTCTTAATGAGAAAAGAAATGGTTGGCTTCCATAAAATGATGCTCTTGCCTGGAGAAAGACTAAACATCTAGACAACTGCTAAAGTACCTATGATGAAACAGAAGTGGAAATTTTCAAACAGAGTCCAAATATTTAACAATTAATCTTCCTTAGTAATTACATTGAAAAAGTATATTGTTAGCAAAAATGTCTAATGCATATATTAAAATTTTAGCTCTCATAGGATTATCTATCACTACTTTCTGAGAAAAAAAATTCTCTACTGCATGTTATTTGCAGTTGTCTTTTCCTTCTTTTCTTTCTTTTCTTTCTTTTCTTTCTTTTCTTTCTTTTCTTTCTTTTCTTTCTTTTCTTTCTTTTCTTTCTTTCTTTCTTTCTTTCTTTCTTTCTTTTCTTTCTTTTCTTTCTTTTCTTTCTTTTCTTTCTTTTCTTTCTTTTTTTCTTTCTTTTCTTTTCTTTTCTTTCTTTTCTTTCTTTTCTTTCTTTCTTTCTTTTCTTTCTTTCTTTCTTTCTTTCTTTCTTTCTTTCTTTCTTTCTTTCTTTCTTTCTTTCTTTCTTTCTTTCTTTCTTTCTTTCTTTCTTTTCTTCGTGCCTCAGCCTTCTGAGTAGCTGGGACTACAGGCGCACGCTACCACGCCTGGCTAATTTTTGTATTTTTAGTAGAGATGGGGTTTCACCATGTTGGTCAGGCTGGTCTCGAACTGCTGACCTCATGATGTACTCGGCTCAGCCTCCCACAGTGCTGAGATTACAGGTGTGAGCCACCATGACTGGCCTATTTGCCATTTTCTTCTAATAACATGCAACCACTCTTCTGCACACTTTCCCTTAGCATTTGTTATTTTCTGCTCTAATTTCCTGTTTAATCATCTTGCTCACCTAATGGCTGTGTTCCTAAGTACAGACAAAAGCGGCGATTATCTCTTTTGAGATTTAGGGAGCTGAATCTTCTTGCAATAACTATGTTAGACCTAGGTGAATTACTTCTACCAGGATTAATTTGAGCATTTCTTTGGTAACATGGAACTTTTCAAAGTTGAAGTCAGGACAATAGAGATGGACAATAGTGAGTACAGCTTTAATATGTTAAAATTGTTAGTTGTTACCTAGATATTACAGAAAATATTTATTTCTTCTGTATTGGAGTGAGAGTTAAATGTTTTCTGTATTTCTCAGTTCCTTAAATGACAGTTAAAATAAAGGAAACAATTGTGTTCTTTATTAGGGAGATGAATTAAATTTTGTAGATTTTGAAAATAAATATCAAATGGTTATGCTGTTACTTTTCTAACAGGAGCTGTATATAAAGTGGAATTTTAAAAGATATTTATAGTGGACATTTAATTATATAATGGTGTTCAATTATTAAGCTTTGGTAAGATATCATCAAAGTAATTAATTTAGCATCATTTGCATACTGTCCTAAATTAAAATTCATATGTTGATAATTAATTCTTTGACCAGCAGTTTAAAAAGTTAGTCCACGGAGTTTGGTTCAATTTTAGAAGATCTTCGAACTGTTAAAATTTGATGAAAATTTTCCACTGTGAATATCGGGGGGAGATGGTGATGCTTCAGAATTTCAAAGAGTTTCATAGTCCCCCCCAGTTAATACAGAAGTTTAAACACATATAAATAGATAAGCAAAATAAAATTGAGAATTAGAAAAATAACATTTCCAAGCAATTTGATAGTTACAAAAATATTTTGTTATTTTCTCTGCATCCATGTATTTTAAACTAAATATTGTACTTCCTTAACTTTTTGCCTAATGTGTGCCAATAATAGTAATTTACTATTTTAATCATTTATGTATTCATTACTTTATTTAAATGGCTCACTCAGTTTCTGTATGTCAAACACTCTTTTCTAGAAGGTACAAATAAATAGTTTGTGGTCTCAGCACAAATTCTGAGGGCAGAGACAACTGATAAGCCAACAACCCTGGTTTAGAATGATGTGCACACAATCACAGCTATGCTGAGTGCAGGGTAAGCAAGTTTTGTAAATTAAGAAATATTTAAGACTTTTAAAATATTAGGTAGAAGATGGTGGGTAGAGAGGAGAAATAAAGGAAGAACATTCCAGGAAGAGCATGTGAACTACAAGCAATAGGGATTTCAAAATGAAAACTGATGGTTTCCAGTAATTTAAAGACTTTGAATACACGTTGGTTTTTTGACAAATCAAAACAGAAAAAAAGTTGAAAAATGGAAGGGTGGAAATTGCAAGTACTAACAAATACCAATCTGGGAATTTGTGTCTATGATCATTTCAAGAGGTAAGAACTCTGCTAATGATGACTATCATACATAGGAACAAATAGATGCTGAAAACTGATGATTTAGGAAAACGCTTCGGTTCAGTTCTCTTCAATACTCTATGAGAATTGCTTGTTATGATTGGACTTCATTATACAAACAAACTCCATGTGTATGGTCATTGCACAAATCTACTCATAGAATACACCACACTTAATAAAAATATATTATCTAAAATATTTGGTTTTTTATATGACTTTTTGTCAAAACTTTTACAAAACTCTTTAAAAAGTATTAAAACACATAATGACAATTATGATCAGCTTTGACTCCGATTTTTGTTGTTGATTATTGTAGGTCCATAGTAATTATACTATCTCAGTACAAATATTTTTCTTAATGTCCATATCTCTATTAAATGTTAACAATTTGGAACCAGATAGTTTTCTGACTAAGACGTCTACATTATGACAATGATTCTTATTACCAGCTGTGACTCTACTTTTTCAGATATGTGTTTTAATATTTTTGGGTGGAGTTGCATGAAACAAAAGAAATTATAGGTACATTCTTTTTCTACTTTAAAAATATACAATATAATATAAATATAATAATTTTTGAACTAGATACTGACCAAATATTTTTACTCCACTGTGTTGTAGAAGCAATCGGACAAAAGCTTTGTCTCCCTCAGACATCAATCATCAAGTAAATTTGTCAGCTAAAATCTGAACCAGGATTTCAACAGTGCAGAAGGAGAATAAATTGAAGAATCTTGGGTTTATCTTTAACATAATCATGTAACACTCGAGACTATAATACAGTTTTATGTTTTAAATTCTATGCCTTTCCACAAAGCATAGTACAACATATTCTGTATGAAAATCATCAAGTTTCAAATGTCATAAAATGTGAACTGCTGTTACAAATACAAAAACAAGCAAACAAAAAACAGAATTTTGCTCTTAAAAATGTTTTGGGATTATTGCAAGTCTGTCATAATTTTGCTCTTTCCGTACTAAAACTAGTCTCAATGTTCTTCTATTTCTATTAAATCCTAACACGTCGGAACCAGATAGTTTTGTGGCTAAGATGTCTATGTTGCAACAATCACCGTTATGACCAGCTGTGACTCCTTATAACTAAATCTACAAAGAAAGTTACACATTATCTTCATTGGAAGATTCCAATTTTATTAGTAATGTCTCATCCATGTTTACAAGGGAAAATTAGTAAACTTTCTTTACTTATTTCAGTTATACACTATATAATGATAGATCATAAAAACCTAAATGTGACCATTTTTGCAACTTTTAGCTTGTTTTGGAGGTTAATGCCACACATATCTTACAGATCTTTCAATAATGTTTCAGCTCTTTGCAGTAAATATAGCCTTGGATAAAACACTTTGCAAAGTGCCACATTTCTATGATGGTTCTATTCATGTTGTCAGTGAAAATATTTACTTATATCTAAGACTTAGATCATAATATTGGTTGCTGAAAGCCCAATTCTACCATATATGCATTGAACTCTATAATCTTTTTCATAATGTTTTGCTTTGTTTTCAAGAGTAGACGTTTCTCATGTATTCTATAATGGTAATCCCCTTTGAGAGTAACTGAATGTCAATGTTGAGATCTGTCTCCTTGCTCTGCCATCTTATTCACTCATGTTAAAAGTTTTCTGTCATTTTGAATAGCATTCTTCAAGCAATTGATCCAATCTCTTTAGCCAGCCAAACACAAAAACAATACAAAATAAAATACCACATAATTAAAATTTAAATACTTACTGAAAGGTAGCAAATGAGACACAGGAAACACATTTCATGCATTCTCTCTATGCAATGCACAGTTGTCTGTCTAATATACACCTCAAGCTCAGATCGCTCCTTTTTATTTCAGATCTATATTTTTATTTCCACTTGGATATGTTATAGACACTTTAAACTCAATACATCCAGGTATTCTCTCCAAACTTAATCTTAATTTCATGAACGTTTACAAGCAAAAGGAAAACAATCCATTCACCTGAGGTTCCCAGGATCTTGGGAACATTTTTGACATCTCCCATGGCAATTTGCTTTGCAGGCAAATGAGTCCCACCAATTATTTCATAGATACAAGCTTCTCTTTGACACCACTGCTACCATCTTAGAGGAAACACGGTTTCCTCTGAGTAGTTCTGAATATCCTTTCAGTAGATCAACCTGCACACATTCCGAAGTCTTGTTTCTGTCAATGTTCTCATAATTCAGTTATGGTGATTTTAAAAAATATTAATGTGTCTTCATGAAAAAATGCTCATCATCACTGACCATCAGAAAAATGCAAATCAAAAACACAATGAGATACCATCTCACACCAGTTAGAATAGCGATCATTAAAAAATCGGGAAATAACAGGTGCTGGAGAGGATGTGGAGAAATAGGAACACTTTTATACTGTTGGTGGGACTGTAAACTAGTTTAACCCACCTCGACCTCCCAAAGTGCTGGGATTACAGGTGTGAGCCACCGCACTGGGGTTTTCTAAATACAAAATAATGTTATCTGCAAACAGAAACAACTTGACTTCCTCTCTCCCTATTTGAATATCTGTTATTTCTCTTGCCTGATTGCCCTGGCCAGAACTTCCAATACTATATTGAATAAGAGTGGTGAGAGAGTGCATCCTTTTCTTGTGCCAGTTTTCAAAGGGAATGCTGTCAGCTTTTGCCCATTCAATATGATATTGGCTGTGGGTTTTTCATTAATAACTCACTATTTTGAGATATGTTCCATCAATACCTAGTTCGTTGAGAGTTTTTAACATGAAGGGATGTTGAATATTATCAAAGGCCTTTTCTACATCTATTGAGATAATCATGCGGTTTTTGTCATTGGTTCTGTTTATGTAATGGATTACATTTATTGATTTGAGTACATTGAACCAACCTTGCATCCCAGGGATGAAGCCGACTGGATTATAAGGGAGAAGTTTTCTGATGTGTTGCTGGAATCAGGTTGCCAGTATTTTATTGAGGATTTTCACATCAATGTTCATCAGAGATACTGGCCTGAAGTTTATGTTTTTGTTGTGTGTCTTCTCAGTTTTGGTATCAGGATAATGCTGGCTTCATAAAATGAGCTAGGGAGGAGTCCCTCCTTTTCAATTATTTTGGAATAGTTTCAGAAGGAATGGTATCAGCTCCTCTTTGTATTTCCAGTAGAATTCAGCTGTGAATCCACCTGATCTTGGGCTTTTTTTTGGTTGGTAGGCTATTAATTACTGCCTCAATTTCAGAGCTTGTTATTGGTCTATTCAGGGATTCAACTTCTTCCTGGTTTAGCACTGATAGTGGGTATGTGTCTGGGAATTTATCTACTTCTTCTAGATTTTCTAGTTTATTTGCAAAGAGGTATTATAGTATTCTTTGATGGTAGTTTGCATTACTGTGTGGTCAGTAGTGATATTCTTTTCATCATTTTTTATTGTGTCTATTTGACTCTTCTCTCTCTATTAGCCTCGCTGGCAGTCTATCTATTTTGTTAATTTTTTCAAAGAAACAGCCCCTGCATTCATTGATTTTTTGGAGTGTTTTTTGTGTCTCTATTTCCTTCAATTCTCTGCTGATCTTGGTTATTTCTTGTCTTCTGCTATCTTTTGAATTAGTTTGCTCTTGCCTCTCTAGCTCTTTTCATTGTCATGTTAGGGTGTCAGTTTCAGATCTTTCTGGTTTTCTGATGTGGACATTTAGTACTATAAATTTCCCTCTAAACATTGCTTTAGCTGTGTCCCAGAGATTGTGGTACATTGTCTCTATGTTCTCACTGCTTTCAAAGAACTTCTTGATTTCTGCCTTAATTTCATTATTTACCTAGGAGTCACTCAGGAGCAGGTTGTTAAATTTCCATGAAATTGTGTGTTTTTGAGTGAGTTTCTTCATCCTGAGTTCTAATTTGATTGCAATGTGGTCTGAGAGATTGTTTGTTATGATTTCAGTTATTTTGCGTTTGCTAAGGAGTGTTTTACTTCCAACTATGTGGTCAATTTTAGATAAGTGCCATGTAGTACTGAGAACAATGTGTATTTTGTTGATCTGAGGTAGGGAGTTCTGCAGATGTCTACTAGGTCCACTTGATCCAGAGCTAAGTTCAAGTCTCAAATATCCTTGTTAATTTTCTGTCTCATTAATCTATCTAATACTGACAATAGGTTGTTAACGTCTCCCACTATTATTATATGGAAGTCTACATCTCTTTGTAGGTCTCTAAGAACTTGTTTTATGAATCTGGGCGCTCCCATATTGGCTGCATATATATTTAGAATAGCTCTTCTTGTTGGATTTTCCCCTTTACCATCATGTAATGCCCTTCTTTATCTTTTTTGATCTTTGTTGGTTTAAAGTCTATTTTATCAGGGACTAGGATTGCAAGCCCTGCTTTTTTCTGTTTTCCATTTTCTTGGTAAATTTTCCTCCATCCCTTTATTTTGAACCTGTGTGTCTCTTTGCACATAAGATAGGTCTCAAGAATACAACCCACTGAAGGGTCTTGACTCCTTATCCAATTTGCCAGTTTGTGTCTTTTAATTGGGGCATTTAGCCGATTTACATTTAAGGTTAGTATTGTTATGTGTGAATTTGATCCTGTCATCATGATATTAGCTGGTTATTTTGCCCATTAGTTGATACAGTTTTTTCATAGTGTCATTGGTCTTTATATTTTGGTGTGTGTTTGCAGTGGCTGGTACCAGTTTTTCCTTTCCAAATTTAGTGCTGCTTTCAGGAGCTATTGCAGGGCAGGCCTGGTGGTAACAAAATCCCTCAGCATTTGTTTTTCTGGAAAAGATTTTATTTCTCCTTTGCTTCTGAAGCTTAGTTTGGCTGGATATGAAATTCTGAATTGAAAATTATTTTCTTTAAGAATGCTGAATATTGGCCCCCACTCTTCTGGCTTATAGAGTTTCTGCTGAGAGGTCTGCCGTTAGTCCGATGGGCATCCCCTTTAGCTGACCTGGTCTTTCTCTCTGGCTGCCTTAACAGTTTGTCCTTCATTTTGACCTTGGAGAATCTGATAATTATGTGTCTTGGGGTCTATCTTCTCAAGGAATATCTTAAGGATGCTCTCTATATTTCCTTAATTTGCATGTTGGCCTGTCTTGCTAAGTTGGGGAAGTTCTCCTGGACAATATCCTGAAGCCTACTTTGGTCAATTCGTCCATCTGATCCTCTGTCCACTTCTGCGCCCTTGATGGAGAGATGTTGCAGTCATTTGGAGGAGAAGACGCACTCTGGCCTTTTGGGTTTTCAGCATTTTTTCGATGATTCTTTCTCATCTTCATGAATTTGCCTAAAGTTTTGGTCTTTGAGGCTGCTGACCCTTGGATGAGGTTTTGGTGGGGGCATTTTTTGTTGTTGTTTTTGATGTTGCTGTTGTTGCCTTCTGCTTGTTTGTTTTTCTTGCAATAGTCATGACCCTCTTCTGTAGGGCTGCTGCAGTTTGCTGGGGGTTCACTTCAGGCCTTATTGATCTGATTCACTCCTGTACCTGGAGATGTCACTCAAGGAGGCTGGAGAGCAGCAAAGATGGGGGCCTGCTCCTTCTTCTGGGACCTCTGACCTCGAGAGACCCCAACCTAATGCCCATCAGATAGCTCCTGTATAGGGTGTCTGACCAGCCCTGTTTGAGGGTCTCACCCAGTTGGGTGGCATGGGAAGCAGGACCCATTTGACCAAGCACTTTGTACCTTGGCGGAGAGGGTGTGCTTTGCTGGGGGGAAACCCACTCATCTGGGCTGCCTGGGTTTCTCAGCACTACCAGAAAAAGAGGCTAAGGCTGCTGGTTGGCAGAGCCTGGGGCCACCAAAGCTTCCCTGAGGGACTCAGACCCAGGGAGATCCAAATTCTGTCCCTGAGCCTCTGGCTGGAGTTATTGGAGTTCCTGCAGGGAAGCCCCACCGAATGAGGATGGATGGTTCAGGGTCAGGCCTGAAGAGGAACTCTGGCTGCAGTCTGCACCAGCTGGTGTGTTGGGCTGCGGGGACAAGTCTTGGGATCAAGCCATTCAGCCTCCCCGGCTCCAGCAGGGGAAAATTACAGCCTGGAGCTATAGAAATGAGTGCAGCCCTTTACCCGCCGAGGGAGCTTAGCTTGTTAGGCAGTTACAATTCCCAGTCCTGGCTGCTGCCCCTCCCTCGAGGAGCTCAAAGGGCTTAGACAGCAGGCAGCTGCAGCTGGTACTGTTCACCCCTCTCCCTGGGAGTTCAGTGGGCTTAAGCAGATTCCAGCTGAGAGGCTGTGAGAATCTGTGAGTTCTGGGGTTGGGACACTGAGCCCGGCTTCACAGGTTCATGAGTGGGCTCTTCCGATCCGTGGGTTGCACAGTTCTATGGAAAAAGCAGTTTCCCTGGATGGATAGCATGCTCACTCACCCCCTCCCTTGGCTTGGTGTGTGTGTGTGTGTGTGTGTGTGTGTGTTTGGCGGGGGGTGAGGGGTAGGGGGACGGAGGTTCCTCTTCACAGTGTGGCTCTCAGGTGTGGCGCCGCACCACACTGTTCTTCCTTCTCTCTGAGTGTCATGCCAGCCTTCTAGTCAATTTTGACTAGAGAACCTGGATACCTTGGTTGCCAGTGAAGGATCCACCTGCTTATTACGGTTTTTTTTCTTTCAACCGGAGACTCCAAACCCAGCTGCTTGTAGTCAGCCATATTGGCCCCACCACATCTGTGCAAGTTTCTACATCAAAGAATTGGTATCTCAAGTAAAGAATGAATGATTCTCTAGTTCTTTTAATTGTGATGTTAGGGTGTCAATTTTAGATCTTTCCTCCTTTCTCTTGTGGGCATTTAGTGCTATAAATTTCCATCTACACACTGCTTTAAATGTGTGCCAGAGATTCTGGTATATTGTGTCTTTGTTGTCATTGGTTTCAAAGAACATCTTTATTTCTGCCTTCATTTTGTTATTTACCCAGTAGTCACGCATTTTCCATGTAGTTGAGTGGTTTTGAGTGAGTTTCTTAATCCTGAGTTCTAGTTTGATTGTACTGTGGTCTGAGAAACAGTTTGGTATAATTTCTGTTCTTTTACATTTTCTGAGGAATGCTTTACTTCCAACTATGTGGTCATTTGTGGAATAAGTGTGATGTGGTGCTGAGAAGAATGTATACTCCATTGATTTGGGGTGGAGAGTTCTGTAGATGTCTATTAGGTCCACTTGGTGCAGAGCTGAGTTCAATTCCTGGATATCCTTGTTAACTTTCTGTATCGTTGATCTGTCTAACGTTGACAGTGGGGTGTTGAAGTCTCCCATTATTACTGTGTGGGAGTCTAAGTCTCTTTTCAGGACTCTCAGGACTTGCTTTATGAATCTGGTTGCTCCTGTATTGGGTGCCTATATATTTAGGATAGTTAGCTATTCTTGTTGAATTGATCCCTTTACCATTATGTTATGGCCTTCTTTGTCTCTTTTGATCTTTGTTGGTTTAAAGTCTGTTTTATCAGAGACTAGGATTGCAACCCCCGCTTTTTTTTGTTTTCCATTTGCTTGGTAGATCTTCCTCCATCCCTTTATTTTGAGCCTATATGTGTCTCTGCATGAGAGATGGGTCTCCTGAATGCAGCACACTGATGGGTCTTGACTCTATCCCATTTGCCATCTGGGTCTTTTAATTGGAGCATTTAGCACATTTACATTTAAGGTTAATATTGTTATGTTTGAATTTAATCCTGTCATTATGATGTGAGCTGGTTATTTTGCTCGTTAGTTGATGCAGTTTCTTCCTAGCATCGATAGTCTTTAAAATTTGGCATGTTTTTGAAGTGGCTGGTACCGGTTGTTCCTTTCCATGTTTAATGCTTCCTTCAGGAGCTCTTGTAAGCCTGGCCTGGTGGTGACAAAATCTCTTAGCATTTGCCTGTCTGTAAAGGATTTTATTTCTCCTTCACTTATGAAGCTTAGTTTGGCTAGATATGAAATTCTGGGTTGAAAATTCTTTTCTTCAAGAATATTGAATATTGGCCCCCATTCTCTTCTAGCTTGTAGAGTTTCTGCTGAGAGATCTGCTGTTCGTCTGATGGGCTTCCCTTTGTGGATAACCCTACCATTCTCTCTGGATGCCCTTAACATTTTTTCCTTCATTTCAACTTTGGTGAATCTGACAATTATGTGTCTTGGAGTTGCTCTTCTCGAGGAGTATCTTTGTGGTGTTCTCTGCATTTCCTGAATTTGAATGTTGGCCTGCCGTGCTAGGTTGGGGAAGTTCTCCTGGATAATATCCTGAAGACTGTTTTCCAACTTAGTTCCATTCTCCCCATCATTTTCAGGGACCAACCAGACGTAGATAACAGAGCAAGGGCAAACACATTCAAAAGCTAGCAGAAGGTAGGAAATAACTAAGATCAGAACTGAAGGAGATAGAGATACAAAAAAAACTCTTCAAAAATGAATGAATCCAGGAGCTGGTTTTTTGAAAAGATCGACAAAATTGATTGACTGCTAGCAAGACTAATAAAGAAGAAAAGAGAGAAGAATCAAATAGATGCAATAAAAAATGATAAAGGGGATATCACCACCGATCCCATAGAAATACAAACTACCATCAGAGAATGCTATAAATACCTCTACGCAAATAAACTAGAAAATCTAGAAGGAATGGATAAATTCCTGGGCACATACACCTGCCCAACACTAAACCAGGAAGAAGTTGAATCCCTGAAAAGATCACTAACAGGCTCTGAAATTGAAGTAATAATTAATAGCCTACCAACAAAAACAAGTTCAGGACCAGACAGATTCAGAGCCAGATTCTACAAGAAATACAAGGAGGAGCGGGTACCATTCCTTCTGAAACTATTCCAATCAATGGAAAAAGAGGGAATCCTCCCTAACTCATTTTATGAGGACAGCATCATCCTGTTGCCAAAGCCTGGCAGAGACACACACAAAAAAAACGAGAATTTTAGACCAATATCCCTGATGAACATCGATGCAAAAATCCTCAATAAAATACTGGCAAACCAAATCCAGCAGCACATCAAAAAGCTTATCCACCATGATCAAGTTGGCTTCATCCCTGGGATGCAAAGCTGGTTCAACATACGCAAATCAATAAATGTAATCCATCATATAAACAGAACCAAAGACAAAAAACACATGATTATCTCAATAGATGCGGCAATGGCCTTCGACAAAATTCAACAGCCTTTCATGCTAAAAACTCTCAATAAATTAGGTATTGATGGGATGTATCTCAAAATAATAAGAGCTATTTATGACTAACTCACAGCCAATATCATCCTGAATGGGCAAAAACTGGAAGCATTCCCTTTGAAAACTGGCACAAGACAGGGATGCCCTCTCTCACCACTCCTATTCAACATAGTGTTGGAAGTTCTGGCTGGAGCCATCAGGCATGAGAAAGAAATAAAGAGTATTCAATTAGGAAAAGAGGAAGTCAAATTGTCCCTGTTTGCAGATGACATGATTGTATATTTAGAAAACCCCATCATCTCAGCCCCAAATCTCCTTAAACTGGTAAGTAACTTCAGCAAAGTCTCAGGATACAAAATCAATGTGCAAAAATTGCAGGCAATCCTATACACCAATAACAGACAGAGAGCCAAATCATGAGTGAACTCCCATTCACAATTGCTTCAAAGAGAATAAAATACCTAGGAATTCAACTTACAAGGGATGTGAAGGACCTCTTCAAGGAGAACTACAAACCACTGCTCAATGAAATAAAAGAGGACACAAGCAAATGGAAAAACATTCCATGCTCATGGATAGGAAGAATCAACATCGTGAAAATAGCTATACTACCCAAGGTAATTTAGAGATTCAATGCCATCCCCATCAAGCTACCAATGAGTTTCTTCACAGAATTGGAAAAAAGTACTTTAAAGTTCATATGGAACCAAAAAAGAGCCTGCATTGCCAAGACAATCCAAAGCCAAATGAACAAAGCTGGCCTCATCATGCTACCTGACTTCAAACTATACTACAAGGCTACAGTAACCAAGACAGCATGGTACTGGTACCAAAACAGAGATATAGACCAATGGAACAAAATAGAGCCCTTGGGAATAATACCACACATCTATAACCATCTGCTCTTTAACAAACCAGACAAAAACAAGAAATGTGGAAAGGATTCCCTATTTAATAAATGATGCTGGGAAAACTGGCTAGCCATATGTAGAAAGCTAAAACTGGATCCCTTCCTTACACCTTATACAAAAATTAATTCAAGATGGATTAGAGACTTAAATGTTAGACCTAAAACCATGAAAACCTTAGAAGAAAACCTAGGCAATACCATTCAGGACATAGGCATGGGCAAGGACTTCATGACTGTCACGCCAAAAGCAATGGCAGCAAAAGCCAAAATTGACAAATGAGATCTAATTAAAGAGCTTCTGCTCAGCAAAATAAACTACCATCAGAGTGAACAGGCAACCTACCGAATGGGAGAAAATTTTTGAAATCTATCCATCTGACAAAGGGCTCATATCCAGAATCTACAGAGAACTTAAACAAATTTACAAGAAAAAAATCAAACAACCCGATCAATAAGTGCACGAAGTGTATGAACAGACACTTCTCAAAAGAAGACATTTATGGAGCTAACAGACACATGAAAAAATGCTCATCATCACTGGTCACCAGAGAAATGCAAATCAAAACCACAATGAGATACCATCTCATACCAGTTAGAATGGCAATCATTAAAAACTCAGGAAACAACAGATGCTGGAGAGGATGTGGAGAAATAGGGACACTTTTATACTGTTGGTGGGACTGTAAACTAGTTCAACCATTTTGGAAGACAGTGTGGCGATTCCCCAAGGATCTAGAACTAGAAATACCATTTGACCCAGCCATCCCATTACTGGGTATATACCCAAAGGATTATAAATCATGCTGCTATAAAGACACATGCACACGTATATTTATTGTGGCACTGTTCACAATAGCAAAGACTTGGAACCAAGCCAAATGTCCATCAATGACAGACTGGATTAAGAAAATGTGGCACATATACACCATGGAATATTATGCAGCCATAAAAAAGGATGAGTTCATGTCCTTTGTAGGGACATGGATAAAACTGGAAACCATCATTCTCAGCAAACTATCGCAAGGGCAGAAAACCAAACACTACATGTTCTCACTCATAGGTGGGAATTGAACAATGAGAACACCTGGACACAGGAAGGGAAACATCACACATCAGGGCCTGTCATGGGGTGGGGTGAGAGGGGAGGGATAGCAGATCTCGAGGTCAGGAGATTGAGACCATCTTGGCTAACACAGTGAAACTCCGTCTCTACTAAAAGTATCAAAAATTAGCCAGCCGTGGTGGTGGGCAGCTGTAGTCCCAGCTACTCGGGAGGCTGAGGCAGGAAAATGGCGTGAACCTACCCGGGAGGCAGAGCTTGCAGTGAGCTGAGATTGTGCCACTGCACTCCAGCCTGGGCAACAGAGTGAGACTCTGTTTCAGAAAACAAACAAACAAAAAAACAATGGGGATTTGTAATGAACTAAAGTTATATAATAGTTCATCTCATGAGAATTTAGTGTAGGGAAGGGGGAGTTTTACAATTAAACCAAATATATATAATGTGTAATTATGGCCAACGTTAGAAAAGATTTTTCTAAGTGATTGGTGAAATGTTGCGTTTTTTTCTCCCAGGGCTTTGCAAATTTTACTCAGCGGTAATGGACTGACCTTTTTTTGGCAAAAATGTTACATATTAGCAAGCAGTTGGCATCAGTGTCACTAGAATTTCTCTAGTACCCCCAAATTATACTAAAAAATATACTAACGTTATTCTAAAAAAAAAATGCAACTTTGTGTAAGTAAGTTTGACTTAGAAAACACCAAATCCAAGCAAATTCAGCAAATTCAGCTTTTATAAGATGATACAGGATATACATGCATCTTGAGGGAATCATGTGTATTTGCAATTTTTCCTATTGTAACTATTCTCTCTAGTTATTTCTTTTTCTCATTTTTTGGCTAAACAAACAAAATTATTCAAAAATCATCTTTGGGATAATTCAAAGCACGATGTGCTCTTATAGAATTAGCGTCTGTTAGTGTAGGCAACCAAATTTGGTACAGCATCCTCAGAACTCAAAGGCCTTCAGCTATAGTTGAACTGTTGATGCGCCGTTCAGAATATTGCACTTAATTTCGTTGTGTGGCTTTTACAGATGATGACCAGACTACATTAAATTTTGCATGTAATGCAACAGAGGAAATAGCAATGAAAGTAGTTTAAGCACCATTTTGTTAAATAGCATTTTGTTTGTGAGTGGGTCTTACATCAACAAAAATGGGAACTAGACAATTCTAACATATTTTTCTGAGCAATGAGTTTGTCATTTAATAGATATTTGAAAACTGTGATGATTTTTATTTGCACTCAATGAATTTGTTTCAAATGACTAGGAAATAGAATAGATATATACCAGTCAGCAAAACTGTTTTAAAGTAACTGCTTCCTCAAATGCAAGGCAGCTGGATTATTGAAATTTCAAATATACTTAAGTTTTAAGCTTATTCTAGGTTATAAAATATATAAATATATATATATTTGCGTAAGTTACTTTTCTTCCTTCTGTCCATGCTGCATTGAAATGTCATTGCTAGAATTAAGTGTCTCCTCACAGAAGTATATGAGACAAATGTACTGGTGAGTCTGCTGAAAACTCACAACATTAAGTAAGATGTAGCATACAGTGAGCATAATATAAAATTGCAATTCCAACTTCAGCTAGTGACAGAGGATTTTTTCAATAATAATGCATTTTTAACATTTAACGAAATCATTAAAGTTTACAAAATATACCCAATACAATACTGAAAGCAAATTTTGAGTAAAAAGCATCCAGTGTCATAGAAGCAAACATTGTTTCCATTTGCCTACATCTGGAATTGCCTTGTGTTTACAAAATCAAGTGAATATCTTCACACATTTTTTTATCTTACAAGATCTTTTGCATCAACAACAAATTAAACATCCTCAATGTATGCATTGTACAATCATAACCATTAACATCTGACTGACAGAAAAACTGTGTTTATAGCTGCTTTAAGGAACCATTTACCATTGTCTAATGTAATCTTTATTGCTGAACAAACACCATTTTAAGGTAGGGTGACAAATACAGGCATTTCAATTTTTGCCTCGTTATCATTTGCTAGAACTGTGGTTTGAAGGAATTTTCATGTGATAATGCCATTGCAAAATAGGATTCTATTTTGTCCATTTAGCAAATGTTTTTATTTTGATGACCCTGAAACACTCTATTAAACAATAGGTGACTTTCATCAACTGCTTAACAAATTGTACTTATTCCAGTACTTGAATTTATGCCGTTGCGGTATCATCTAAATGAGGGTTTCTCTATCATGATTCTGTTGACATTTGGGGCTGAATACTGCATTGCTGTCAGTGCTCTCTCGTGTCATCAGCATCCCTGGCCTCTATATAACAGATAGTAGTGGTAGCACCATCATCAACTCTGACAACCGCAAATGTCTCCAGATATTGCCCATAGTTCCCTGGGGATAAAACCTTCTTCAAATGAGAACTACTCATTTGAATAGTCAGTAATAATATAAACAGGAGGTGGGAAGAATTAATGTCCACATTATTTCTATTTTTGAATTTATATTTCTTCTTTTTCCTACAATATCTATGGATTTCATTAATTGTTGAAATTGAAAGATGTATGCATTGGAGAAAAAAAGGTGTGAGTCTTTCTTCTATAACCCCTGCTCCTCATTTTAAATGAACTTTATGCAATAGAGAATGAATAAACTATAAGTATATCATAATGTGTAAAATTGGAAGAAATGTTGGGAAAAGTACAATATAATGCAGGGTCTGAAGACAACAGATCAGAGTGGAAATTTATTTAGTACTGAACGGAAGATACATGTCTGTGTATTTATTTATAAATGTAAAGAAACATTTTATCTAAGCTCAGTGCTTCACACTTGAATGTCCTCCAGTCTTTGGTTATAACTTACCAAGATTTTATAGTACCATTTTCCACCTTTTCTCCATAGTGTCTCCTAAATGCACAAGGTAGAAAACCATGTGTTTGAGCAATTTTATGGTTATGAAATTTGAGTGGAACAATTATTTATCATTTAAAATCTGTATTTTTTTCTTTGACTTTTCCAACGTGTGTAACCGTAAATAAGTTTTTAATAGAGGCATCATTCTCTTCCCTTCAGATTTTAAATTCTGGCCATAGACTAATAATTTTCACTAATTATTGGGAAACTACCATTACCAGTTCTTACTTCCTCTTCTCTTAGGAAGTGACTTATTGAAGACTGGGAGGGGAACTGAATATGTATCCATTTGTTCTTTCTCTCTCTCTCTCCTTTATTTTACCTTGTCGTAAGTTATTCTTACATTGATGAGCAATTTTCTTGCAAGCAAAGTAGGTGAATTTAATGATGGAGAAAAGACGTAGGAAGACTGACTGTGGACAGACGCAAGTTACTGTCCATAATCCAGTTTGCCAATAATAATAATAATGGTGTAATTTCATCTGTATCTAGACCTATTAGTTGGTTATAAACATGAGGCATTAATGTACATCCAGCACTTAATTGAAGTAATTTTAATTCGTTAAACATTGCATTCAGTGTTTAACAAAACTAAAAGCAAAGTGGCTAATTGTCTAACAGGTACTTCTTTTGGGATTTTGGCTTTAGAAGTATTAGCATAAAATTACAAATAATATAATAGACAGTTTGTATTCTTGTTACTGTGGAATAATACAGATACATCTACTTGAACTGTGATGGTTAAGTATGTGTGACTTTCGTGAAGTTCTACCTTAAGGAGTAACTGAGTTCATTCTTTCTCACTTATGATGCCTTTTCAAAATCAAGTAGCATTTGCCTTTAGGAACTTAGTAGTCTCTAACATTAATTCTCTCAAATAGCGTCATCTCAAAAAGACATTTTGTTTTTTGTGGAATATCTCCATTTATATACACTGTATATAGTCTTCAAATATCTGATTGGATAGATTGAGAATCAGCCTCTTTTTAAAAAAAATAATGTTCTTAACCTAGCACGTTTAACAATGTAAAAGGGGGACTTCCATGAAGGGCCCCAAACCAGAGGATTGAACAGAAAACAAAAGTAAGTTTAATCTTTTCAGTTATCATATTTTTTTAGAAGTAACATATTTTATGTTGTTCTAAAATACGAATTTGTATAGTGCGTGTAAAAGATACACTGGAGTCAGTTAAATGTCCTGGGTTATTACATTGCATTTAGCAGATGAAATCTCCTTTGGTACATAAAGAAGAATAGAAAAATTATACTGTAGTGAACCAGCAATTGAAAAAAATCCGAATTTTGGATTACTGTTATGTACTGTTAAAGGGACAAATCTATTTCTGAATCTTTAGTATTCTACATATAAGTAGGTTAATTTCTCATGATGTATCTTCCCTTTATAAAATTTGTTGACAATGATATATGTTCAATGATACACGTCTCTTCAGAGGGTTGTGAAAAGACACAAATAGGGATAGAAATTTTTAAAAAATGTAGGTAGATAACAATGATAAAATTTTTGTTTTTGAAGAACTTGAATATAAGAAACAAATATAACAGAACAAAAAGAAAACAAAAAATATTTTTATTGTCCTCTGTGGCTGAGATATCTCAGCTTACTTTCCCTCTTCTTCTATCTTTCGTTCTGAAACTTCTTTGCTATTTAGGTTGATGAATATTATTCTAGAATAAGGTTTGTGTCTTTACTGTGTTTTAGTATTGGTTCTGAAGTATTAGAAAGTATTAGATCACTTAACGTTCAAAATATTAAAGGCATAGATTTGTTCCAGATGACTTTGAAGTGCAGTTGCCTTTCACAGAAAATATGGCCCCTTTTAAAAGGACTCTTTGATTTTGCTTTGCCATTACAAGAAGGGATTAAATTTAAAAATAGCAGAACAGATACTTCAAATTCTAATGTTTCATGATAATTATCTCCTAAGCAATGCAACGTAAATTTGTTTTCAACTACACTTAGTAATTTAATTATAGAAAACAAGGGGGAAAAACCCCTTGTCTTTGAATATGACTGCTGCTTAAATCACCACCTGACGAATTCTGAGCACACACTTGTCTCATGGGATTTTATAACTCACGGGCACTTTGCTCTTCCTTGATAACATAATACTGACTTAAAAGAAAAATATGTGAAAGAATCTACTACAGAATACACCATTTTTTACTTGTTATGACAAAAAAAGAACTACATATTTATATGTAGGTTTTAGTATTCACTTTTCAATTCTGGCTTATTTTCAGTTTTTATTACGAGAATAAGTTAGTTTCCCACTTCCATGTTTTTTAAAATCAATTATATATTTAGTAAATATTTATTTAACCTGAATAAGTTTAAATATTTGTAACCCCAAACATAACATTCACTATACTACTTTTAATTTATTGTGATGTAAATTTAAGCAAATGACTTACTTTTATTTCATCTAACAGTCTACCATTAACAAATATGAGCCAGGCCTGGTGGCATGCACATGTAAGTCCAGCCACTGGGGAGGCTGAGGCGGGAGAATCCCTTGAGCGTAGAAACTCAAGACGTTCAAGACCAGCCTGGGCAACTTAATGAGACCTTGTCACTTAAAAAAGGACAAGAAATTGGCCGTTCTCTCTCAGATGGTATGTAGATGGCAATCTGTCTAAAATAATTTTGAATCCCATATTGTTGCACAATGCTCTAACTTATAAAAATCTATATCATGAAAGATTTTATCATTCATTAGCTTTGATGCAAGGTTTACATGCATAAACCTTTTGTGAATGGTTTATTCACAAAAAATGAATAAACCATGCATAACCATTTGTGAATGCATAACCATTTGTGAAAAATTTAGGTATGTACAAAAATAAGAAAGAGATAATTCATTTCTTCTCCCAGAAGGAAATTGCTGGGGTTTTCCTTTGTCATCTTTAACAAAGATACATTTGAATCGTCTGCCTTGAAATAGTATTAGCAATGTCCCTAATAATCCAAAATGAATGGCATGTCCAATGACAAGATACCTGGGGTTATATCCTTACAATTCAAATTCAAGACACCATTTTCAGTTTTATGGGGTGTTTAAATGATCTACGTAATCTTTATAGGAGAAAATCAGTGTTTTAAAAATCTATAAAATTAAACAAATTTTTAATATAAGATTCAGCAAGATTGTTGTTGCTTTTTAGACAAATCATGTAATTAATATTAAAGTATTTTTAAGACCTATGAATAATAAATACACTTAGCAACATTTTTCAAATGAAATAATTGCTTGTGTAAGCACAGCTTAGGTTCCTTAAATTTCTAGGCAGTAGAGCTATTTCATGTAATTTTGACTGTTATATTAATAATCTTTAAATAATAATCTTTGTTAAAATTTGTTTCACATTTATTATAAATGATACCTGTCAAATGCTTACTTACATAAAGTTGCATACTTGGCAACCAGCTATATCTGTCTTTAAAAGTCATGCTTGCATACTCAAATTGGTACGTTTGATATAGCACAGAATTGGATTATCAACTCTGTGTATAGAAAGCTGTGATTATTATTTTTTATATATATAATTATATAAATCTATATATAATGTATATAAATAACATTAATAAATTCCAAGAACTTCTGCATCTGAGCAAAATGTGTACGTTATAGTTTATTAACCACTTTCTTCAATGCAATGTGCTTATTTTTATATATGTTTCTTCTATAACACAAATCCCTTTGAGCAGATTCATGCTTATTTAATCTTATATATTACAGTTGTTAATAAAATACTTTGCTTTTAAAATTGAAAAGTAATGAATGTACCCAAGGAGCCACTCCAATTGATCTAATTTTTTATGTGAAATATAATGATTACACAATGCATATAAGTCATTTATGGTTCTTATGTGTTTATTCCTAATAGACTTAAAAGTATTATGTTATTGATAAAATTTCTAAAAAGTTTAAAGATCTTTCTAATCGAACATTATTTATGCACTATTGTATTAGAAATAGATATTTTTCCCTAACATAGCTTACTGAATGAACAAATTAAATAAATTGATTATAATTTACATGTAGTTATTTTATATAATAAACCAAGTATACCTATTTATGTATAGTTCCCTACTTATCCACTAATTCATCCATTTATCCACCCATTTTATTATTAAAATTACCCAAAAAAGTTTATGGCTTTGTTTAAAATACTAGTATCTCAACAAGTTTATTAAATTCAACAATTTAATTCAATTAATAGATAATAGCTTTTAAAATTCTTATTGCATTATTTTTAATTATGAACTTTAATTAAAGGGAAAGTAAATGAACAATGAAAATTTTACTTATTTCCAATAAAATGAAATTCCAACAATATTTATAGGAATCCTGTAAATATATATATTTTCTGTTTCTTTTTAACAATTTAGTTGTACACTGAGTTCTTTAAGATAGGTTTGATTAGCTGAAGAATCAAAATGGTTCTAATAATGATAGAGTTCAACTGATGAATTCATAAACTTTTATCTAACCCTTGGTAGTTCTTTTTTCACTGGACTCCTCCTTAAGTTGTGGTCTCTTGCCCAACACTGATGCCCTACATAAGGTTACTACAAGAAAATGTTGTCACGTACCACAGATCCAGTTCTCTTTACAACAATGGTAACTTCAGTAAGTTAACATTCTGAAGGTAATTCAATTATATTAATAAGGTTTAAGTTCTTCCCCATGTCTAGTATTCCCTTCTGCAGGTGACATTGATGAGACATGGAAACCTATTACAGTAATTTTATAACACAGCATTGTCAAAGAGGTTTTGATTTATTTAGTATTTACATCACAGTATTTATTGAATAATCCATGGGACCTTCACTCCTACAGTATATCAGACAACATATGGTTTAGTAAATATTACGATGTGTTTTAATAATAGAACCACAGATAAAATATTTTATATCACAAGAGAAAATGATTATTTGATTAAAAATAATAAAAACCTCTAATGAAAATGTAGAATTTAGGCTGAGACTTTGAAATCTGGAAATTTGACGTGAATTTCAACCAGAAACCATCAACTTGACCACCACTGGACTTTCACAACATCCTACCAGCATCACTGCCATACCATCGCCATTAACTTGAATATTGAAGAACACCGATAGATCTGGCTTAATGTTGCGAAGATGTCTAATCTGGCTGCCAGCGTCTTAGGAAGCATTACACATACATATTTATATCATAACATATGACCAGAAATTACTAGAAGTTATGAAATAAGAGCATGCCAATGTAACCATCTTTCCCAGTTTGGCTTTGGATTAGGGTGTTTATCTTCAGGGGCAAGTGGAATCTCCAGATATGTGGTACTTATTTTTGATAAGGAAAGAGTTGCCAAGTTTCCTGATACTACTCAATATCTAAGATTGTGAGCCAAATTCTTCTCTTTTCATCAGAATTAACATATTTGATGGGAGACAAAACTAGACGTATTGTACATGTGTAGGAAAAAAGATGGATCTGAGTGACTGTTAGATAAAAAAAGTTTGGAAGATATGAGAGGTCTTCCAAAAGTTCATAGAAAATGCATATTATGAAAATACCATGCAAATATTTCAAATTTTTTTTCCACCAAGATAAATTTATGCTAACTTGTTATAATATATCTGAACAGGACCTAGTTTGAGGCACTAAGAAGGATAAATCATCTGTTTTAAAAAGAGCCTCTATCAGACCAACATGAATTCTACTGAAATTGAAGCAAGAACAAATATCAAATTTATGGTGAAGCCTGGATGGAAGAATGTGAACTCATTGATGCTTTCTGAAAGGTTAATGAGAACAATGCCCTAGTAAAAGCATTTTACAAATGGATCACTTATTTCAAGAAAGGATAAAATGATGGTGAAGATGAGGCATGCGGTGGCAGATCATTCACATTAATTTGTTAGGAGAAGAATTTTGGATTGCCCCAGTTAAAGAGGACTGGTGAATAGCAGTAGAAACAATAGCCAACATCAGAGACATCTCAACTGGTTCAACTTACATAATTCTGACTAGAAAATTAAGGTTGAGCAAACTTTTCACTCACTGGGTGCCAAGACTGTTGCAGACGAGAGCAGAACTTTCAGTGGAAATTTTACACAAGTGGGATCAAGATTCTGAAGCATTGTTTCAAAGAATGTAATAAGAGATGCAACATGGCTTTACCAATATCATCCTGAAGGCAAAGCACAATCAAAGTAAGAGCTACCAAGAGGTGGAAATGGTCCAGTCACAGCAAAAGCAGAAAGGTGAAGAGCAAAGTCCATGGCAACACTCCAATGCCTTGGAATGCTCAAGGCATTTTGCTTGTTGACTTTCTGGAGGGCCCAAAACAGTAACAACGGCTTATAAGTATCCCGGCCCGCGGGATAGTCAGAGCAGGCCCTGGAGGAGGGGGTGGGAATTTGGGGAACAAGAGACACGAGAAATGGAGACAAGACAGTGCTCTGATCAAGTCTCGTTTAATGGCGGTAATGCACTGCCTTATATACACTTGGAAGGGAAGGGGTTGGGCTAAGGCGGAAATGATCTCATTGCCGAGGGCGTGGCCAGGTTAGTTTCCGTTTCTCTGGTCGGACGTCATGTTGCGCTTGCGCTATTAAGTAACAATTTTCCCAGGCGCGGGAAAAGTGAGTGAAGAAGAAGCAGGAAGAGCTCCATCTTTAATGAGGTATTAGTACAGGGGAAAAAAGGCAAAGATAGGGAGAAGGTGTGGGGTGGAAATGAATATAGCTCAGGCGTTTAATCCTCAATTATTATTCGCTATGGCTGGGGCGTGCAGCTCTGGACAGGTCCCCCTTTTTATATTTTTATGACAAGAAAACTCCTCGGGAACTGCGCCTGTCTTAGATTGGGTCAACTCACCCCCACCTTCTAGGCCCGTCATGGGATAAGGCAGCAGCAAGGGCGGCCCTCCTGTCTTAGGCTCCGATGGAGATAGTGTCCTCTTACCCATCATTGACTGTCCAGTTCAGCACACAGGGGAGGTGGTCTTATTAAGGTAAATAAGACTCACCATTTTCAGTCATCTCAAGGTGATGATAATGGACCTGTATAGGTTTGGCCTGGAAGGCCTCAATTTGTTGTCTGACAAATGCCATAAGCTTATTAAGGATTATAGGCCCGAGAGTGAGGAAGAGTAAAAGAGTGAGTAAAGGACCAAGAAATGGCAGGAGATAGGGGAGAAGTCCATCGAGTCCAGTCCATAGTGGATTGGCGGCCAAGCCTTTTCTGCGCTTTTCTAGTTCTTCTTGCAAAGTTTTTATCTTATCTCTGACGATTCCGGATTTGTTGGCGTAAAAACAGCACTTTTCCTGTAAGGCCAAACATATCCCTCCCTGTTCTGCCGTTAACAAATCTAGACCTCTTCTATTCTGGAGAACTACTTCAGCTAACGAGTCTACTTGGTCTTGTAAATCTTGTATAGTACTGGATAAGGTCTGTACATCTGAGATTAATTGATTGGATAATTTAGTATATTGGGTTAGTGAGACTCCTAGGCCTGTGGCTCCTGTAGTAAAAGCAGTGGTGATTCCTAGTCCAGCCAACAAGGGAATAAATTGTATGGCTCGTTTCGGTCTATAAATAAAATGTTCAATAGCGGGGATGGGGATAGGTTCATCTCCAGGGATGATATCAATGTCGGGGAGAAGAGTGGCCAGAACACAAAGCCCTGTCCAATTTGTAGGTAGATACGTATATGCCATGTTGTTTCCACAAACGAAAACTGAGCCATTTATAGCACACAAAGGGTTGGTGGCATTGATTATGGAAGTACAGTTGCCAAACACAACATAGCCTAAATCAATTTCTTTAGTGTTATTATATGATGGTGAAAAGAGGCAAGGGGAATTAGAAAACGTCATCGGTTGAACTAAGGCGGGGGGTAATAGGACAGGAATTATTTACTAAGGATTCATTTGAGTAATTGACATAGGACAATGAAAGGTTAGGTATGGCTAGAGGAATAGGGGGGCCCATTTTAAGACAAAGCCAACAATCGTGGGCCAGGCTTGTATTGGACATTTGAAGTAAATTGTAAGTAGCATTGAGGATATCAAAGGTTTGGGCATCGAGCCTAAAATTACCTCTAAGTTCAGGCAGGGCTAAAGGGTGATATTGAAGTTCAGGATAAGAAGCTTTATGAATTTCTTCTAATTTTTTCTGGACGGTTTTAATTCTTGTAATATCTAATGGGCCTCCTCCATCAGAAATGTGAATGGGGGCGGTAGTGCTCCAACAAACAGGCTTTCCTTTTTGGCCGTTACAAGGAGATTGTACAAGTTTATTAGTGGATCCTAATACTTGTACGTCATTAATGCCTCCAGTTTGTGTTTTTAGTAACGTGGCCGTATAATATGTTCTATTGCCTGATTTGCATTGTTGATAGGATGTATAACAGGAACTATGTACAGAAGATTGGAAAGAGCTACAAGGGCATTCCAGGAGCGGCACGTTAGGTGAGGTATCTCTTGGGGTAGACTTACATTTCCATAACTGGTTTGGCATTAGGTAAGCTGTCTTGCCCGTGCAGGTCACCTGGGTGATTCTATCTGACGGAGGTTCAGATATTTGTCCCCCTCTGCAGTCACAAGGCTGGCCGTATTGTTTTCGTAATAATTCTCTTGCCTTACGAGGGTCACCAAAACCTGCATAGACTGTCACTATGTTGTATAGAGCGATTATTCTCCAAAGGAATTTCATGTTAGGCTTCATTTTCTGAAAAACAAGAAGGAAAGAACTTCTCAGGGAGATTTATCTTCCCTGGACTGACAATGGTTATGATTTATTTGTCTTACCAATCTTTCAGGCAGCCATCTGGCTGCATCATTTTTTTGTGAGAAGATGCATACTGAGCCTCTTCCCCAAATTAAAACTGGATCAGGGCCATGCCATGAACTATCGAGTGGATCTTTCCATTTTACCATTGCAAACTGTTTTTGAGATTCAGGATGCCAGAAACGGTCGGCAGCCGATTTTCCATGACTGTCCAAATTTAAAAAATTAAGGATAAACAGGGCATGATTGAGTATGTTTCTGGGGGTACCCTTCACGGGGTACCAGCTCCCCCCTTTTAATTTTGTGATAATAGTTTTTAATGACAGATGAGCTCTTTCTACTATACCTTGTCCTTGGGGATTATAGGGAATGCCTGTGGTATGTTTAATTTGTAGGGTATTACAAAATTGTAAGAAGGTTTTGGCTATATAACCGGGGCCATTATCTGTTTTGATTTGTTTGGGTATTCCTAAAATAGAAAAGCAGTGTAATAAATGAGCTATGACATGTTTGGTGGCCTCTCCTGTTTGGAGAGTTGCACTGATGAATCCACTATAGGTGTCTATGCATACGTGGATATATTTTACTTGACCAAATTCTAAGTGGTGAGTAACGTCCGTTTGCCAAATTTCGTTGGGGATGAGTCCTCGGGGGTTAACTCCTAGATGGGGAACAGGTAAATATGTTATGCAGTTGGCACATTGTTTAACTATTTGTCGAGCTTGTTCTCTGGTAAGTTTAAACATAAGTCTTAAGGTTTGGGCGTTTAAATGATGTAAGGCATGTGCTTTTTGCGCTTGTTGCAAATTGTCTGTAGTGACTGTGGCTATGGTTTTTGTTGCCGTGTCAGCTGTTGCGTTACCTTGTGTTAGAGGTCCTGGTAATCCTGAATGTGCTCTAATATGCCCAAGAAAAAAGGGAGTAGTCCTTTTTCGGATAAGTTGTTGACATTGCAAAAATAGGTTAGCTGTGTCTGAAATATGTTTAATTTGAGACACGGTCTCTAAGAGGGGTATTGAATGAGCCAGGTAGGCGCTGTCTGTATAAATGTTAAGTGGCTGACAAGGAAAAGCTGATAGTGCTGCAATTATAGCTTGCAATTCGACCAGCTGAGCTGATGTATAAGTGGTCTGGAATTTAACGACTACATTATTGTAAGTGTAAGCGGCAAGTCTTGTGGAAGATCCATCAGTGAAAATTAGTAATGCGTCATTGAGAGGTTCTTTACTGGTAATATGGGGAAATACAAACACATGAAGTTTACAAAATTGAATAAGTTTGTTAGGTGGGTAATGGTTGTCAATCGCGCCAGTATAAGAAGCGCAAGCAATTGGCCAGGCTTCCGTATTTTGTAACAGCCAATGGATGCGTGATTGAGTGTAGGGCTGTATAATGGTAGAGGGTTCTATTCCAAAGTATTTTCTACTGTTTTCTCTTCCCAAGATAATTAGATCAGCTATGGCATCATAATAAGGCAACAAAACCTTTTTAGGGGAGGAGGGCAGGTGTACCCACATAATGGGATTGTTCTGCCAAAATAGGCCAGTAGGGGTTATTGTTGTGTTAAAAATAAGGAATATTAATGGCTGAGAATAATCAATACCGGTAACAAATTGTGTTTGCAATGGCATGTTCTACCTGTTGGAGTGTTATTAATGCTTCTTTAGTAATGGACCTGGGGGATTTTGGATTAGAGTCTCCTTTTAATATATCGAAAAGAGGTTTTAACTCTCCTGTGGTGAGCTTTAAGTACGGTCGAAGCCAATTTATGTCTCCCAGTAATTTTTGGAAATCATTTAAAGTTTTTAAATGATCACGACGTATAACGGCCTTTTGATTAATGATTTTGGGTCCATTAATCTGGAAACCAAGATAAGTGTATGGATCTTGTAATTGTACCTTTTCTGGGGCTATTTGTAGTCCGGCTGCTGTTAACTCTTGTTTGAGTTGGGCGAAGCACTGTAAGACTTGTTCGCCAATTTCTCCTGCTATTAAAATATCATCCATATAATGTATAATATACATTTGTGCCCATGTTTTTCTGACTGGCTCTATAGCGGCAGCTACATATTTTTGACACAAGGTAGGACTATTGGCCATACCCTGAGGTAAGACTTTCCATTGATAGCGCTTCATTGGTTGTTTAAAATTTGTAGATGGAAGACTAAAGGCAAATCTTTTCTGGTCAGCAGGGTGAAGGGGAATTGTAAAAAAGCAATCTTTAAGGTCAATAACGATTTTAAAATATTTTTGAGGAATCGCAACCAGTGAAGGCAATCCTGGTTGCAAGGCACCCATAAGGATCATAGTGATATTTACTGCTCTTAAATCTTGTAAGAGTCTCCATTTACCAGACTTCTTTTTAATAACAAAAATAGGTGTATTCCAAGGGGAATTACTTTCCTCAATATGTCCTGCTGCTAGTTGTTCCTGCACTAACTGTTGGGCAGCACTTAGTTTATCATTGAGTAAAGGCCACTGATCAACCCAAACGGGCTCATCTGACTTCCAAGTAATGGGGTCAGTGCACCTTTGGGGTGCAGGTATGTCAGTGGCCTGAGCTAAAAATTTCCAAACCCCTTTTTATCAAGTTGTCCTGAAACCAGTATAGGCTGTGGGATACCGTTCTCTCCTTTTCCAAGACCTTTACCAGGGGTGTATCCTTGAGTTAACATTTGTGCAGTAACTATATCATTTGGACTACACATTATAATTTTCATTTGAGAGAGTAGATCTCGCCCCCAGAGGTTAACAGGTAGGTAAGGGATGACAAATGGCTTAATGAGGCCTGAATTGTTTTCTTTATCTGTCCATGTTAGGTATTTAGAACTTTGTTTAGGATTACTGCTTTGTCCAATTCCTCTCAAGTGAGTTAAAGTTTCTGTAGTAGGCCAATGAGAGGGCCAATCTTCCTGTTTAATGATAGTTACATCAGCCCCTGTGTCTATTAGTCCAGTGAATGCCTTCCCGTCTAACCATAAGGTTAGAGAGGGTTTTTGATTTGTAATTGGTTGCACCCAATATATATCTGATGATCCGAAACCTTTTATATTTCTATTAGAGTATTGGATATTATTATCTGTTTTAACCAAAGGTAGCAGGAGTAACTGAGCTATTCTAACTCTTGAGGGACAGTAATAATACTATCAATAGCTCTGGCCATAATTTTAATTTCTCCTTCATAATCATTATCGATAACTCCAGGGAGGACTTGTAAGCCTCTCATGGTGACACTACTTCTTCCTAAAAGTAGCCCAAAAGTGTTAGGTGGTAGGGGTCCATATATTCTGGTATTTAAGGTTTGCGGTCCCATTTCAGGTGTTAGTATTGTGTGGGAGGTGGAACTGAGGTCAAATCCCGCACTCCCTGGGGTTGCTCTACTAAGTTTTGAAATGGATTGCTGTTGCTGGCTGGAACAAAGCTGACTGCCCCATATGCTTGTTTCGGGGCCTGAGGCTGGCCCCTCATCCTGTTTCCCTGCCTGGGGGGTAAAGGATTTCCTTGACTGTCAGTTTTAGATTTACATTCGTTTGCCCAGTGCCTTCCTCTTTTACACCTTGGGCAAAGGCCTGGGATTTTTGCTTCTGGACTCCTATTTTGGTTTTCACAGCAATCTTTTGCAAAGTGTCCCCTTTTACCGCATCTAAAACATCCCCCTTTATCTTTACCTTTGTTAATGAGGAAATCTCTTACTGTTTGGCCGCTAAAAGCGGCGGCCATTGCTAGGCCTTGTTGATATGAGGGCCCAATATCTGAACAAAGGCGAATGTATCCTGTTAAATCTGTTTTCTTTCGATAAGGTCTGATTGCCGCTTGGCAGGCGGGGTTAGCATTTTCATAAGCTAACTGTTTAACATAATCTACACCCGTTTCTGCATTTCCAAAGATTCTACCTGCCGTGGTCATAAGTCTATGCACAAAGTCTGAAAATGGCTCATCGGGTCCTTGTTTAACCGCTGTGAGCGAGGCCCCTGGATCTCCTTTAACGGGAAGTTTTCTCCAGGCCTTTGTAGCAGCAGCCTGGATTTGTGAGAACAGTCCAGGGTCATATTGCATTTGGGCCTGAGTGTCTGCATAATTACCTGAACCTGTTAACATATCAAAATCCCAACCGTTTCCTGCCTGTTGATTTCTTTTAGCTGTATCTCTACAATTTTCAAAGAACTCTGACTTCCAAATTAAGTGGTCTCCCCCAGAAAGAACTGCCCTGACTAAGGTATTCCAGTCTGTAGGAGTGAGCCAATTCTCAGCTACAGATTCCACTATAGCAAGAGTATATGGAGCAGTAGCCCCATACTGAGAGGCAGCAGTCTTTAACTCTTTTATAATAGTAAAATCAAATCCAGTATGATGCCTCCAAGCCTGTCCCTATTCATCTATGGTTTCCGTGACCGGAAAAACGTCTTTGGGGGAGGAGTCTTCTCTATGTCGGCTAGCAACTAACCCCCCTCTTGGAACATGTTGTCCAGGCCGCTGAAGTGGGTGCGAGGAACCCTCCATAGCGTCTGAGTTAGGTATTTTTTCATTTCCTGTTTTTAGCTTTTGGAGCCTAATTATCAATGATTGATGTAACTCTTCAAGTTTAATCTGTTCTTCTAGTTGAGCAATTTTTTGCTTTAATTCTTCTTTGGGATCTATTGCTGCCATAACAATGGGCGCAGAAGCCTCATTATGTGTCTTATTATATGGGGATGGGTATGAAGAACAGGGAGGCAAATCAGGGTTGTGATATTTAGCCGCCTCTTCCTCTAAATCATCCCAATTTATATCCAATTGATTAGGCTTATTAATTTCCTCCTCCTTTTGAAGCATCTGTAAAATTGGGTATTTTTTTGGTTTGTTTTCGTGTGGTATTTCTTTATCTATTACAGAAGGAGACTTAATTTCCTCATGATCACTTTCAAGGGAAATGAGATCTTCCTCCGTATCTTGCGGAGGCTTTGTGAGGTTAGAGCGGGAGCTAACCTTTAAAATATGCTCTGTCTGAGCGACCGAAGCCATGACTTGTGGATTGGCCTCCTTCTTATCTATTAAATCTCTAATGAGGTTCCAATAAGAGAAGGCGGTTACAGGAATTTTTTCTGGCCCAAAAGTATTATAATAGTCCTGCAAACAATCCCCTACTCTACGCCATCTTTTAATATCAATAGTTCCTTCCTGTGGGAACCAAGGGCAAGTGTCTTTTACAAAATCAAAAAATTTAAACAAATCATTACCTTTAACCTTTACTCCTCGTATCTTTAAAGCCTCTTTTAATTGTCCTACATATATTTGATGTTGGCTTAATTCTTGTCCCATTTCGGACGCGTCACTTACCTTCGATTCTGACGCGGCAGGTTCCCACGGTGATCGGAAGAGTTTGACTCCTTTTGTCTTCGTTAGCGGTCGACCGTCCTTTGGCGTCCTCTTCCTCACGGAGTCCCTCGTTTCCAGGTCCCTGTTCGGGCGCCACGTATCCCGGCCCGCGGGATAGTCAGAGCAGGCCCTGGAGGAGGGGGTGGGAATTTGGGGAACAAGAGACACGAGAAATGGAGACAAGACAGTGCTCTGATCAAGTCTCGTTTAATGGCGGTAATGCACTGCCTTATATACACTTGGAAGGGAAGGGGTTGGGCTAAGGCGGCGAAATGATCTCATTGCCGAGGGCGTGGCCAGGTTAGTTTCGGTTTCTCCGGTCGGACGTCATGTTGCGCTTGCGCTATTAAGTAACAATTTTCCCGGGCGCGGGAAAAGTGAGTGAAGAAGAAGCAGGAAGAGCGCCATCTTTAATGAGGTATTAGTACAGGGGAAAAAAGGCAAAGATAGGGAGAAGGTGTGGGGTGGAAATGAATATAGCTCAGGCGTTTAATCCTCAATTATTATTCGCTATGGCCAGGGCGTGCAGCTCCGGACATATAAGAAGAGTGTTTTGAGAAAGTTAGCCAAGCCTTTAGCAGAAAAATGCCCAGGATAGCTTCACTAAAGCTTTTCTGCCACAGCAATGATCCTACTCATTCCTCTAATCAAACAAGAGCAATTTTTGAGAGTTTCCATAGGAAATAATTAGGCATCCACCATACCATCCTAATTTTGCTCTTTCTGACTTCTTTTTGTATTATAATCTTAAAACAAAATTGAAAAGGATGCCTACTTTTCTTCAGTTAATAATGTAAAAAGACTGCATTGACATGGTTAAATCCCCAGTAACTTCAGTTCTTTAGGGATGAATTAAATGGCTGGTATCATTGCTTACAAAAGTGTCTTGACCTGGACAGAGTTTGTGTTGATTAAAAAACTGTATATTTTATATTTTTTTATTTTAATTCAGTTTCTCCAGGAACTTTTAGAAGTCCCCTCAAATAATCAAGTTGTTTCTTCAATGAATAAGGAATTGTAAAGTGTTGAACCAAGAAAAAACAAATAATTTTTGGCGCCTTTGATAAAATATTATTGAGAATTTCAAGATGGTCACAGTAGAATATTAAGCCAAGTTCGGGCCTTTCTGAGCATGGGGCACCATGTATAATTGTCCAGCTCATATGCCCATGAAGCCACCCAAATTAGATGAGAATACCAAACAATTGTAGGAATACTATTAGAGTTTTTTGATTAAATACAGTAAACAAGGTCTCAAATTAGTTCTTTTGGTTCAAAATGAAGTTGTTTCTGAATATTAAAGTTGAAAGGGAAGAGCGGACCAGTTGCTTATATAATTAAAGTATAGGTATTTGTGAAGAGATACTGTCCTTAGCTAGCCTTCAGAGTGTCTAAGGAAGAAAGAAGGATTTGTTGACATATCTAGGTCACAGAAAACTTGTTTGCTGAGAAAAGCATTCTCTCAATTATAAAATTCTAGTAAAATTTAATCCCTGGAAAAAGTACATAACCATTATATAACTGCAAACAAAGTATCTTATAAAATCCCAGAAAAAAACCCTAACTAGAAAAAACTATTTCATTGAACATGTAAGAAAATGCTCATTATGTTTGGCCACCTGGGAGAATAGAAGATTGTTTGTTTGTTTTTCTGGTTAGCACCCGAGGTAAACCAATGGGCCAGTAAATCTGGTAGAAATTAATTTGTCACTTAGGTGTTATTACATTTTAATATAAAGTAAAAATCTTTAGAATAGGAGACTTCAAGAGTACAGAACGTGAAATATTCAGAAAACCTAATTAACTATTCCATCTATGAGATTCAGTAGTGAAGAAATTATGACATATATTTGAATGTATAGAAGATTTTCCTAGGGTCCATATTAAAAATCATTATAGTGAGTGAATAAGAGTAAATAACTGAATATTTAATCAGGGTCCAATTTTTATGCCAGAAAAAGTTGTCAAAAGGTCTGTTTTTGAATATAAACTGTATTTAAAGACATTCAAACAAAAGTAATAAACGGAAAAGTAACAAAAGTAAAAACGGAAGCAGGATTTTGCCAATCAATTTACAAATGTACAGTTCATGTTTGGAGAAAGTTGCAAACAAAAATCTAATTTAGTTTTATGCTTGTAATTGTATTCTATTCTTTATTAGTAGTAGTATACTTTAAGTTCTGGGATACATGTGCAGAATGTGCAGGCTTGTTACATAGGTATACATGTGCCATGGTGGTTCACTGCACCCATAAACCTGTCATCTACATTAGGTATTTCTCCCTCTGCTATCCGTCCCCCTGCCCCCCACCCACTGACAGACCCCAGTGTGTGATGTTCCCCTCTATGTGTCCATGTGTTCTCATTGTTCATCTCCCACTTATGAGTGAGAACATGCGGTGCTTGGTTTTCTGTTTCTGTGTTAGTTTGCTTGGAATTATGATTTCCAGCTTCATCCCTGTCCCTGCAAATGACATGGACTCATTCTTTTTTTATGGCTGCATAGTATTCCGTGGTATATGTATGCCATATTTTCTTTATCCAGTCTATTACTGATGAGCATTTGGGTTGGTTCCAAGTCTTTGTTATTGTAAATAGTGCTGCAATAAACATATATTTGCATATGTCTTTAGAGTAGAATGATTTATAATCCTTTGTGTATATACCCAGTAATGGGATTGCTGGGTCAAATGATATTTCTGGCTCTAGATCCTTAAGGAATCGCCACACTGTCTTCCACAATGGTTGAACTAATTTACACTCCTATCAACAGTGCAAAAGTGTTTCTATTTCTCCACAAACTCTCCAGCATCTGTTGTTTTCTGACTTTTTAATGATTGCCATTCTAACTGGCATGAGATTGTAGTTTTCATTTGCATTTCTCTAATGACCAGTGATGATGAGCTTTTTTTTCATACGTTTGTTGGCCACATAAATGTCTCCTTTTGAGAAATGTCTGTTCATATCCTTTGCCCACATTTTGATGGGGTTGTTTTTTCTTATAAATTTGTTTAAGTTCCGTGTAGATTCTGGATATTAGCCTTTTGTCAGATGGATAGATTGCAAAAATTTTCTCCTATTCTGTAGGTTGCCTGTTCACTCTGATGATAGTTTCTTTTGCTGTGCAGACGCTTTTTAGTTTAATTAGATCTCATTTGTCAATTTTGACTTTTGCCGCCATTGCTTTTGGTGTTTTAGTGACGAAGTCTTTGCCCATGCCTATGTCCTGAATGGTAGTACCTAGGTTCTCTTCTAGGGTTTTTATGGTTTTAGGTCTTATGTTTAAGTCTTTGATACATCTTTATTTAAACTTTGTATAAGGAAGGGGTCCAGTGTCAGTTTTCTGCATATGCCTAGCCAGTTTTCCCAACACCATTTATTAAATAGGGAATCCTTTCCCCATTTCTTGTTTTTATCAAGTTTGTCAAAGATCAGATGGTTGTAGATGTGTGGTATTATTCCTGAGGGCTCTGTTCTGTTCCATTGTTCTATATATCTGTTTTAGTATCAGTACCATGCTGTTTTGGTTACTGTGGCCTTGTCGTATAGTTTGAAGTCAGGTAGCATGATACCCCCAGGTTTGTTCTTTTTGCTTAGGATTGTCTCGGCTATACAATCTCTTTCTTGGTTCCATATGAAATTTAAAGTAGTTTTTTTCTAATTCTGTGAAGAAATTCAATGGTAGCTTGATGGGATTAGCACTGAATCTATAAATTACTTTGGGCAGTATGGCCATCACATGATATTGATTCTTCCTATCCATGAGCATGGAAGGTTTTCCCATTTGTTTGTGTCCTCTCTTATTTCGTTGAGCAGTGGTTTGTAGTTCTTGAAGATATCCTTCATATCCGTTGTAAGTTGTATTCCTAAGTATTTTATTCTCTTTGAAGCAATTGTGAATGGGAGTTCATTCATGATTTGGCTCTCTGTTTGTCTATTATTGGTGCATAAGAATGATGGTGATTTTTGCACATTGATTTTGTATCCTGAGACTTTGCTGAAGTTGCTTATCAGCTTAAGAAATTTTGGGACTGAAACAATGAGGTTTTCTAAATATACAATCATGTCATCTTCAAATAGAGACAATTTGACTTCCTCTCTTCCTATTTGAATAGCCTTTATTTTTTTCTCACCTGATTGCCCTGGCCAGATCTTCCAACACTATGTTGAATAGGAGTGGTGAGAGAGGGCATCCTTGTCTTCTGCCGGTTTTTCAAGGGAATGCCTCCAGCTTTTGCTTATTCAGCATGATATTGCTTGTGGGTTTGTCATAAATAGCTCTTATTATTTTGAGATGTGTTCCATTGATACCTAGTTTATTGAGTGTTTTGAGCATAAAGTGATGTTGAGTATTATCAAAGGCCTTTTTCTTCATCTATTGAGATAATCATGTGGTTTTTGTAATTGGTTCTGTTTATGTGATGGATTACATTTATTGATTTGGGTATGTTGAACCAGCCTTACATCCCAGGAATTAAGCTGACTTGATCATGGTGGTAAGCTTTTTGATGTGCTGCTGGATTCAGTTTGCCAGTATTTTATTGAGGATTTTTGCATGGTTGTTCATCAGGGATATTGGCCTGAATTTTCTTTTTCTGTTGTGTCTCTGCCAGAGTTTGGTATCAGAATGATGCGGGCCTCATAAAATGAGTTAGGGAGGAGTTCCTCAATTTTCTATTGTTTGGAATAGTTTCAGAAGGAATGGTACCCAGCTCCTCTTTGTACCTCTGGTGGAATTCATCTGTGAATCTGTTTGGCCCTGGGCTTTTTTTTGTTTGGTAGGTTATTAATTAATTCCTCAATTTCAGAAATTGTTATTGTGCTGAGCTTGCTATTATTTCAAACCTTGTTATTGTTATTCAGGGATTTGATTTCTTCCTGGTTTAGTCTTGGGAGTGGGTATATGTCCAGGAATTTGTCCATTTCTTCGAGATTTTCTAGTTTATTTGCACAGAGGTGTTTATAGTAGTCTCTGAGGGTAGTTTGTTTTTCTGTGGGATCAGCGGTGATATCACCTTTATCATTTTTTTTTTTTACTGTGTCTATTTGATTCTTCTCTCTTTTCTTCTTTATTAGTCTGGCTAGCAGTCTATCTATTTTGTTAATCTCTTCAAAAAACCAGATCCTGGATTCATTGATTTTTTAAAGGGTTTTTCCTGTCTCTATCTTGTTCAGTTCTGCTCCATTCTTAGTTATTTCTTGACTTCTGCTAACTTTAGAATTTGTTTGCTTTTGCTTCTCTAGTTCTTTAATTGTGATATTAGGGTAGCAATTTTAGATCTTTCCCACTTTCTTCTGTTGGCATTTAGTGTTATAAATTTCCCTCTCAACACTGCTTTAGGTGTGTCCCAGAGATTCTGGTATGTTGTGTCGTTATTCTCTTTGGTTTCAAAGAGCTTATTTATTTCTGCCTTCATTTTGTTATTTATCCAGTAGTCATTCAGGAGCAGTTTGTTCAGTTTCCATGTAGTTGTGTGGTTTTGAGTGAGTTTCTTAATACTGAATTCTAATTTTTACTACCCTGTGATCTGAGAGACTGTTTGTTATGATTTCTGTTCTTTTGTATTTGCTGAGGAGTGTTTTACTTCCAATTATGTAGTCAATTTTCGAATAAGTTCTATGTGGTGCTGAGAAGAATGTATATTCTGTTGATTTGTGGTGGAGAGTTCTGTAGATGTCTGTTAGTTCTGCTTGGTCCAGACCTGAGTTCAAGTCCTGAATATCCTTGTTAATTTTCTGTTTCATTGATCTGTCTAATATTGACAGTGGGGTGTTAAAGTCTGTTACTATTATTGCATTGGAGTCTAAACCTCTTTGTAGGTCTCTAAGAACTTGCTTTGTGAGTTTGGGTGCTCCTGTATTGGGTGTATATATACTTAGGATAGTTAGCTCTTTTTGTTGCATTGATCCCTTTACCATTATACAATGCCCTTCTTTGTCTTTTTTGATCTTTGTTGGCTTAAAGTCTGTTTTATCAGAGACTAGGATTGCAACTCCTGCATTGTTTTGCTTTCCATTTGCATGGTAAATAGTCTTCCATCCCTTTATTTTGAGCCTATGTGTGTCTTTGCACCTGAGATGGGTCTTGTGAATATAGCACACCGAGGGGTCTCGACTCCTTATACAATTTGCCAGTCTGTGTCTTTTAATTGGGACATTTAGCCTGTTTACATTTAAGGTTAATATTGTTATGTGTGAATGCGATCCTGTCATTATAATGCTAGCTGGTTATTCTGCACGTTAGTTGATGCAGTTTCTTCATAGTGTGATGGTCTTTACATTTTGGTTTGTTTTTGCAGTGGCTGGTACTGGTTTTTCCTTTCCATATTTAGTGCTTCCTTCAGGAGCTCTTGTAAGACAGACCTGGTGGTGACAAAAATCCCTCAGCATTTGCTTGTAGGTAAAGAACTTTATTTCTCCTTCACTTATGAAGCCTAGTTTGGCTGGGTATGAAATTCTGAGTTGAAAATTCTTTTCTTTAAGAATGTTGAATATTGGCTCCCACTCTCTTCTGTCTTGTAGGGCTTCTGCAGAGAGATCCACTGTTAATCTGATGGGCTTCCCTTTGTGGGTAACCTGTCCTTTCTTTTTGGCTGCCCTTAGTGTTTTTTCCTTCATTTCAACCTTGGTGAATCTGATGATTGTGTGTCTCGGGGTTGCTCTTCCCGAGGAGAATCTTAGTGGTGTTCTCTGTATTTCCTGAATTTGAATGTTGGCCTATCTTGCTAGGTTGGGGAAGTTCTCCTGGATAATATCCTGAAGAGTGTTTTCCGACTTGGTTCCATTTTCCCCATCACTTTCAGGCACACCAATTCAACGTAGGTTTGATCTTTTCACATAATCCCATATTTCTTGGCGGCTTTGTTCATTCCTGTTCATTCTTTTTTCTCTAATCTTGTCTTCATGCTTTGTTTCATTAAGTTGATCTTCAATCTGATATCCTTTCTTCTGCTTGATCGATTTGGCTATTTTTACTTATGTATACTTCATGAAGTTCTTGTGCTGTGTTTTTCAGCTCCATCAGGTCATTTATGTTCTTCTCTAAACTGGTTATTCTAGTTAGCAGTTCTTGTAACCTTTTATCCAGTTTCTTAGCTTCCTTGCACTGTGTTAGAACATGCTCCTTTAGCTCAGAAGAGTTTGTTATTACCCACTATCTGAAGCCTGCTTCTGTCAATTTATCAAACTCATTCTCTGTCCAGTTTAGTTCCCTTGCTGGTGAGGAGCTGTGATCCTTTGGAGGGGAAGAGTCATTCTGGTCTTTGGAATTTTCAGCATTTTGCACTGGTTTTTCCACATCTCTATGAATTTATCTACTTTTGATCTTCGATGCTGATGACCTTTGGATGGGGTTTTTGCATTGATGTCCTTTTCGTTGATGTTGATGCTATTGCTTTCTGTTAGTTTTCCTTCTAACAGGCCTCTCTCCTGCAGGTCTGCTGGAGATTGCTGAAGGTCCACCCCAGACCCTGTTTGCCTGGGTATCACCAGCGGAAGGTGTAGAACAGCAAAGATTGCTGCCTGCTCCTTCCTCTGGAAACTTTGTCCCAGAGGGGCACCTGCCAGATGTCAGCCGGAGCTCTCTTTTATGAGGTATCTGTTGACTCCTTCTGGGAGGTGTCTCCCCATCAGGAGGCACGGGGGTCAGGGACACCCTTGAGGAGGCAGTCTGTCTCTTAGTAGAGCTCGAGCACTGTGCTGGGAGATCAGCTGCTTTCTTCAGAGCTGGCAGGCAGGAACATTTAAGTCTGCTGAAGCTGAACCCACAGCCGCCCCTTCCCCCAGGTGCTCTGTCTCAGGGAGATGGGAGTTTTTTCTATAAGCCCCTGACTGGGGCTGCTGCCTTTCTTTCAGAGATGCCCTGCCCAGAGAGGAGGAATCTAGAGAGGCAGTCTGGCTACAGTGGCTTTGCCGTGCTAGGGTGGGCTCCACACCCACTTCGAATTTCCTGGTGGCTTTGTTTACCCTGTGAGGGGAAAACAGCCTACTCAGGCCTCAGTAATGGCAGACACCCATCCCCCCAAAAGGCTCCAGCATCCCAGGTGGACTTCAGACTGCTGTGCTGGCAGCAAGAATTTCAAGACAGTGGATCTTAGCTTGCTGGGCTCCATGGAAGTGGGATCTACTTAGCAAGACCACTTGGCTCCCTGGCTTCAGCCCCCTTTCCAAGGGAGTGAATGGTTCTGTCTTGCTGGTGTTTCAGGGACCACTGTAGTACAAAGAAAAACTCCTGCAGCCAGCTTGCTGTCTACCCAGTCATCCAGTTTTGTGCTTGATATCGAGGGCTCTGGTGGTGTAGACACTCAAGGGAGTCTCCTGTTCTGTGGGTTGTGAAGACCATGGGAAAGCATAGTATCTCGTCAGGATGGCACCGTCCCTCATGGCACAGTCCCTCATGGCTTCCCTCAGCTAGGGGAGGGAGTTTCTCAACCCCTTTGTGGTTGCCCGGTGAGGCGATGCCCCTCCCTCCTTCAGCTTGCCTTCTGTGGACTGCATCCACTGTCTAACCAGTCCCAATGAGACAAACAGGGTACCTCATTTGGAAATGCAGAAATCACCTGCCTACTATATTGGTCTCACTGGGATCTGCAGACTGAAGCTGTTCCTATTCAGCCATCTTGCTCTGGATCCCAGCATTCTATTCTTAAGGTCGTTATAGCCATACTTTAATTTTCCTGAGGCTATTTGGAAAATAAACTACCACTCTCAAGGATGTAAGCTTTATTTTGAAATATATTCCTCCTGTGGCTACAAAACAGCGATTTTGTAATACAAACATTCTAGAAAGCAGAGTAAAATGATGAGAGGTCACTTTAGCGATGGCTCATGCCTGTAATCCCAGCACTTTGGGAGGCCAAGGACAGTGGATTACCTGAGGTCAGGAGTTCAAGATCAGCCTGGGCAACATGGTAAAACCCCATCTCTACAAAAAAATACAAAAAATTAGCTGGGCATGGTGGGTGCCTGTAAACTCAGCTACCTGGGAGGCTGAGGTGGGAGAACTGCTTGAACCCAGGAGGCAGAGGTTGCAGTGAGCCAAGATCATACCATTGCACTCTAGCCTGGGAAACAAGAGCAAAACTCTGTCTCAAAAAACTAAAAACAAAAACAAATACTTTAGCAAATCCGAATTGATATTTCTCAACTTTGAGGCCAGCAGATTGTTTTCTTTTAGTGGTAAGCATGAGTGTTCCACCCTTTATGTTGTGACTTAAATAAAACACACTCTGTATGTTAGTTTACATAATATGATAATTATTTCTTTGGGGGTTTAAACCAAAGATAAACTAGTGTAAAGGTATAGCAGAAAGAACATTCAACTAATAGCACAAATTGCAGTTCTGACCTTTGCACTTGCATAGACAAAACATTTTATTCTGAACAACTGTTTACTTTTTCTTCTCTAATTTATTTGTATTATTTCAGAGAAAAAGAATAAAACAAATGAAAAATTTCAAGAAATCATTTCATTTCTGAAAGCTAGCCTTGTTAAAACCAAATGAGATTTTACCATTCATCTTCTTTATTAACATGTTTTTCTTTTCAGGAAATATGATCCACAGTTTTGTTTTAAAAAATGTTTTATTCAATTCCCAGACTTTGTTCAAGTTTTTCTAATTGTCTATAAAATATGCTGATCAGATAGTTTATCTAGTCCAGACTTATATTTCATCATTTTTTTTTTCTCTTGTAAGTTTCTTAATTCATCAAAGTTTCTTTGTTGTTGTTGTTTCGGGGATGTTGAAGACACAGGCCACTTGTCATCCTGGATGTTCTGCCTTCACATTTCGTTGTTTACTTTCTGGTTTTGATGTTAATTATGTTCCTTTCCTTTGTATCTTTGATTCTGGAAGATATAACCGGTGTTATAATGGATTGAATGGAATCATTCTGGCTAGAATATGGCATAGTTTATGTTTTGCTCTCTTCTTCTGTCAGAAGATACACCATGCCTGCTTTACCCAATATTAATGATGAAAGAATTGACTCCTGGGTCAGGGTTTCATTTGCCCTTTCTAAAGTAATAATTTCCAGTTTCTTTTTATCAAAGAGTAAGCTATGTATAAATTCATATGAAGCATCACACTGTACAAGTTACCTAGGAAACAGTCACATGACTGTTTTAACACCAATTAATAAACATTCTTGAATCAACCAAATGCATTAGGGTTTATGATTTACCTTTCTAATGCTATTATTTATTTTACAATTTCAGTTGGCATTTTTCAGTTGCATGAATCTTTTTCTCATTAGGTGAGACTATTTACTTACACAGGATTAATATGTAAACTCCTCTTTAATTACCCACTTTTAAATGAAGGACTTGTTTTAATATCTTCCTCAAATATTACAGTGAGGTTTTTTTGTGTTTGAATATCACTATGAACTTATGAATTTTAATTGACTCAATGCTTACAACACACTAGAATGATCATACTTGATTTTTCATATAGTTACAACTTTATCCAGTGGCAAACCCTTCAAGTTGGAAGAATCCAATTAATTATCAAAAGGTGCCTTCTTTTTTGGTACCACCTTGTCCTGGGCTCTCGTGGTTCTTTCCCTGACTCAGATCAGAATTCAAGCATTTCTTCAGGCTCAGGTTCCTATTACACACAATTGTTATTAGAAGCTATCATTTGAGCTCTTGAAATTATCATTATTACTAAGGTAATGTTTATTTTTAGGCCATTTCAGTGAAATCTTCAAAGATCATGAATTTACATTGACAGCAGCAATTCAATTTAATTTCACTTAAACTTCACTGTATTTTTCCAAAATGTTTCTCCTTTTGTTATACGTGTGTTAGAGAGCAGTGACTATTAGCAACTCCAGTACCTAAATTGGCTGTCAAAAACAAATCTTTATTTCTGGCTCATGTTATTAGAGGCCACAAGGAAGCTGTAGCTCTGCGTGACTTGTGGCTCTTGGCCCAACTGGCTCAAAATGTTTTCTTATTGCAAATCACTGACTGAGGGAGCTGTCCTGTGGTTAGGATATGACAAAGAATATTGCATCGCCTAGCCCCAAATGGAAGAGGCATGGTAATGTGCTCCTGCTACAAGGTGATCAGAATAGTCACATGACAAGGGGAGCAGGATGATGTATCATACCATTATAAAGAAAAGCCAATAACCAGCAGTAATACTGCAGTTGGCTACAACCTGTCTTCATTGTCGCAAATTTTTGTTTTCATCTACTCACAATACAAATTGAATTCACTCCCTAAGACTCACCTAAAAATTCATGTAAACCTTATATAAGGCTTGAATTCAGAATCTTACAATCCAAATTATGTTATGATGCAGCTTTTATTTTTAAATCTAGAATGGGGAAGATTACTTTCCTTGCCAGAGATTACCTTACACAAGTTGAAAATGGGTCACCATGCTGGACCCTGCACTTCTGAGGAACAAACTCTGAACTTCCTCTGGCTAGACATTTCTGCAAAGGATAAGATCATGTGTACAAGGGGACGTGGTGGCCTGAAACCTATGTTCTCCCTTCTACTCCACACTTCTGTTACTGAAGCATCGCATTCCCTATCCAAATGCCTTGAACATGCATCCAGGTCCTGCACAACCCTCTCAGGACCATCCTAGTCAGGTTCTACCGTCCTGCCTGCCTGTCTCTCCCAAAGCCCAACCAGTGGTCAAGAGGCAACTGTGTGGAGGAAGAAGAAAAGAACAGATTGTTGTTAGGCACGTCCACATGTATGTACTCAAGGACCCTCCTGGGGAAGGCTAGATCTTGAGTTGGAAAAAACAAAGGGTGAGGGTGACACAGCAAAAGAAAAGGGGAATTCTCCTGCATTAGCCCATGGGGTGAAGGGCTTTGTAGGAGATTAATAATATTGAATTTTATCTTCATTTTCTTTTTGTTTGTTTCTTTGTTTGTCTTCTGCTATCATTGGACTCCTTTTTTTTCCTTAATTTTAAGTTCTGGGATACACGTGCAGAACATGCAGGTTGTTACATAGATATACATGTGCCATGATGGTTTGCAGCACCTATCAACACGTCATCCAGGTTTTAAGCCCTATGTGTCATTTTCTACGTCACCACGAAAAACATATATTTGTATATGTATATAAATTTTGTCAAAAAGATAGAATGTATCCTGACAGTTCAATTTATAACATTTATGTGTCTGTCTATATATATATAGACACACACACACACACAAATACAAAGCTCTATTTATTGTCTTTCCTTGCTAGGCTCGATTTAGGAACAAACCCACTCCCATTCATCCAACATGCCATAGTAAAACACGAATAGGATAAGTGAAACAATCCTGACATGAACAGATGAAAAGCAGGAGTCACTTGGAAGTCCCTGATCTAGAGCAACTCTGAAATTCCCCTGGAATAATGTGACAAGACTTAGTTATTGGCTCTGCTCTAAGTAATTCCAGTGTGTTCCATAGCACACCTGAACAGGGCATAGGAGAATGTGCCCGTTGACTTCCTCAGACTGATGCGTGACCATAGAAAGCTGGGAGCCAAGAGATATCTTACTTTTAGAATAGTCAATCTTTTTTGAGATTGTTGTGTTTCTTTGGGGCCTTGTTCCTGGTTTTACGTCTAAAAAATACATGTCATCTGAAACTAATAAATTTATTAATAAAGGGAATGACTGACATAAATTTGGTTTGGTTTCTGCCCACCAACTGTGTCTTAATTTGAAAATTACTTTTTACTAGGGATGAGTTACATCGTTCAATGTAGTGTGTCTGGAATTTGCAGAGTCTCGTTTTTCCATTCAGACCTACTTTCAAACAGATTATTACATTTTTATAAACTCATTTATTTCTTGTAGCAACTGATTAAATTGTTTTCATAGGCTCGCCATTCCAATTCCTACATAAAACATGGGGAAAAAAAACATGGAGGCCATTATTCTTAACAAAGTCACACGGGATCAGAAAATCAAATACCGCATATTCTCACTTATAAGTGGGAGCTAAATGATGAGAACACATGGACACATAGAGAGGAACAACACCCCCTGGGGCCTTTGGGATGGTGGAGGGTGGGAAGAGGGAGAGGATCAGGAAAAATAACTAATGAGAACTAGACTTAATACCTGGTGATTAAATAACCTGTACAGCAAACCTTCATGACACAAGTTTTTCAATTTAACAAACTTGCACTTATACCCCTGAGCTTAAAAGTTTAGTAAAACTAAAACTTTAAAACTTAAAAAGAAAAAAAAAAAACTTAGGCTGCTTTTTTTTTTCCTTTGTCTTTTCTTTATAGTTTTATGTAATGTGCTCAAAACTCGATTCTAGATATACTGACAATATTTTGGATGCCCTCTGGAAGTGAATGTAGCAATTAGTAAACAATTTGCTTCCAGAACTCTGCTAAATTCTGTTTCAACATCCACATACTTCTAGAACTTTTTTTTGCTTCATCATTACTGTTGTGTATGTAAAGTTTAAAATTTTTTCTCTGATCATATTTCCCATCATTTTTTGTAATTCTACATATAAAACTATTCGAAGCCCATCAATAATGATTATGATGCCTACAATATCTTCTCCATTTCTCTTTGATTCAAATTCATCCTAAAATGGTTTTATTCAAAAAGCATTCCTGGAGTTACTTGTAGTTGTGGATGTATAGAGTTGAACATGTATAGTTGAACACTACTTATATGCAATATTCTTGGTTCACGTTTTCTGTCCTTTGGATTTATAGGCGTTATTGGATTACAAGATCTGCAACATTAAAATATCTGTGGGGGATCCTCAGACCAGAGTGGATCTTTTACCCATTTTAGAGGACTATTTTTTTCTAATTAATCACTATTTTCTTTCTTTCTTTGATGATAAATGTTTTCACCAATATATGTCTTATCATTATTTATTTTGTACCAAATATCAGAGATTACTGGGCTGAACTCATCTGAAGATTTAATTTGGATTTTAACTCAGAACAAAACCTTCTTTTATATCAACAAGAGCTTTGTTTCTTGATTTGGTACATAAGGTGTTATGAAATACCTTCATTTATGTTATTCTTTCTAGTAGCTTAATCCTTGGTAGTTTCTCTCTGCATCCATTGAAATTGGTTTAGCTTTTCTCCATGTCTACATACTGATTAGCTGTGTCTATTATTTTTTTCTCAATGGCTCCGTCGTGTTTAAAAGTAAGGTGTTGTCTAAACTTCATTTTATATCCTTTTTTTAACTAACTATTAGAATCCTTATGAAATAAATCATAGTTTTGTTAAGTACTGGTTGAATGACAGTGGGAGAATTTTTCTTACTTCCAAATAACTAATATTCATGAGGAATGCCATTTACCAACCTTAAATTAATTGTTTTGTCCTCATTCTGATAATCTTAGTCGTAGTCCAAAAGTCTGTGCAGAGCATATCTATTATTATGTTATATAAGAGAAAAAATACACCTGAAATTAATTACCTATGTTTTCTAAAAGTAACATTTTATTGCTTTAGTGATTTCTTACTTAATGGATATTTCAGAGGCCTAGAATGTGACAAGGATTATGCTGAATTTGGAGAAAAACAAACTCATGACTTTAATTGATGATGTTTAATACTAAATAGCATTTGGAAGGACAAAAATGTGTGGATGATGCAGAATATTACATAAGTTACTTAAAACCCATATAATGTCCTTTAAATTAGGTTACGTTAAGGATATTGTCACCTGTATTAAAGACACATGGATATTATTAATCAAATGAAAGCCAGCTTATATTTGATATTTGATTTATTATGTATAGTTATACTTGGAAATATAAACAGATTAGACTTTGGATTGAAAGAAAGAGGATGACAACTATAAGGAGAAAACTTACTAAAAATTCGATTTGGCAATATTTTAATGTCTATTTTCAGAAAGTATGAGAAAACTAGGAAGTATGCTGAAGTGAAAGTCATTTTCGTTCTTAGATCTAAGCTTCAAGGAACAGTCTGACTATACAAAGAAGAAACATTGAGCAGAAAATTCTTGAGAATTCTGTTGACTACAGTGTTTTTAGTTCACATTTATAAATATTTATTCACATCTTTTAATCCCTGCAGTTTCTGAAATTCTTGACTATTTTCTGTCATGGAAAGTTATAGTTCATCCTTTACCTGTGTGTCTGTATTTCTTTTGTGCTTTAAATAACAGAGTTGGCAGTTTTGGGGTATTTAAACATAGTTATGTTGGAAGAATAAATGGGACTTTATTTTTCTCTGTGTTATTGTTTATAGATCTCTAATGGAATATTGCTGTTAGGGCAATAGTTATAATCAGTCACAATATTTTCTAAATATTATTTAATAATGACTGGGGCAAGTGGGCCACGCTGGGGTTCCTAGTTGCAAAAGCCAAAGTGATATATGAAGGAAAAAGGACAATTGACTTTAAAAATGGTTAGCTTTATTAAACCTTATTTTGTTTACTTCTTGACGTATTGAATGACATTTGCAAACACATTTACATAATTCTCTCTACTACCGATAGTTTTATATATGTTCCACCTTTTAAGTAATTTTTTAACAATTACATGTCTAAAATATGTGTTGACATATTTAATAAATATGTACTCAGTGCCTGCCAATGGGCAAGGGTCATGAAAAAGCTCCACTTGAGAAGAAGAAATACAATTTCTCAGCTCTTAGAGTTTTTAAGCTTTGAGTGAATATGGAGAAGTAAATATTAATTGTATTTAAAGTCAAATGTTGAATATGCTCCATGTTTTATATGTACACAAATTGCTTTATGCTTTATAGGTATAGCAGTGTTTAACTTTGTAAAGAAACCCTGCCACATACGGAAGAAGGGATCCTTGTTTTCGTCTGTATACAATTTTGTACAGTTGGAATATTTTCATATGCATGTGTGACTAATAAAACCACAATAAACTGGCTAGTCCTCAAAATTAATACCATAAATACAGTTTGGAAGATGCCATGACTTCAAAAATACCAGTTCCTCTTGAAACACCAGCAATTCGGTCAGAGACTTCTCAGAGACAAAACTCTCTGTGTGTCAGATGAAACAGTGAATCAGGAGCAGGAGACAGGAAGAGAACGCAAGGTGATGTGTATTTGCAGTGGGCTGGGGAGGAGAGCCAGAAAAGGGAGCACTTCGTGTAGAAACGAGACCTTCAGGATCTGGGAGAGAGGGAAATAATAGCAGGCAAGGAAGAGACACATGCACTATGCAATTGTGTGTATGTACCATCGTGTGGACGGTGCAAATAAGGAAAACTGCAGGCTAGTGACTTCCATGAATATAGATGTAAACACTCTTAATGGGATATCAACAAATAGATTTCAGAAACATTTAAATATGACAATACACAAGGACTATTTGTGAATGTATTATAAGAATTTAAGGCTGGTTGAATATTTGACAATAAATCAATGTGTTCCATCATCTGAAAAGGCCAAAAAGAAGGAAAATTGCATGATCAGATCAATTGATGCAAAAAAAAAAAACAAACAAACCACATTTGAAAAATTCAAACTCCCATGTATGAAAAGACTCTGAGAAAAATAGGAATAGAGGAGTTACACTGTGAATTTTAAAACTTCATGTTTCTTGTTGGTTGCTTAATCCTCTTCACAGACTATGACTACTCTGACCAGGCACACTGACCCCAATAAAGGCACTTGACCTCCAGTCCTCATTCTTTCTCTCTGCCCTTTGTCTTCTCTGTTGAGCTGTCTCCACTTAATGCTCTCTACTATGCAACTCCCTCTCTGTCTCTCTAGGACCTAAGAGTATACTAAGCTTGTGTGTGTGTGTGTGTGTGTGTGTGTGTGTGTGTGTGTGTGTGTGTGTATTCCATGCCTCTCTTGTGTCCCCTCCCTGGCCACAACTGACTGACCACCCCATTAAAGGACAGAAAACAGGCTGGGTGTGGTGGCCCACACCTGTAATCCCAGCACTTTGTGAGGCCAAGGCAGGTGGATCACCTGAGGTCATGAGTTCAAGACCAGCCTGGCCAACATGGTGAAACCCTGTCTCTACTAAAAATATAAAAATTAGCTGGGCATGGTGGTACATGCCTGTAATCCCAGCTACTCGGGAGGCTGAGACGGGAGACTCACTCGAACCCAGGAGTCAGAAATTGCAGAGAGCTGAGATTGCACCACTGCACTCCAGCCTAGGCGACAGAGCAAGACTTTGTCTCAAAAAATAAATAAACAAAACAAAACAAAACAAGCAAAAAAACCAAACCAGAAAATAGGAGTATTTCTTAGCTTGATAACTACTGCCTGCCAAAAAAAAGGTCTACAGTTAATAATATAATTCATGGTGAGAGACTGAGTGCTTTCACCTAACATCAGGAACGATACAACAATGTATTGTCAGATTTATTTCTAAGTGCTCCTTGTTTGCTAATTGTAAATGGTAATGCATTTTAATTCCATTTTCTACATGTTCATGGCCAATATATAGAAACATAATTGATTTTCTTATGCTGCTTTTGTATCCTGCAAAGCTGCTGAACTCATGGGTTTATTCTAATAAGCAAATAGGGTCCTGTTTGCTTATTAAAATAAACCCAACATGGATCCTTCTGCTTGTTAAATATTTCCTTTACAGAACATGTGTCATGGACATACAGTTTTAGTTTACAAAACTAAAGGTGGTAGCTCAGCTCAGATGGCTGATGCAAAACCATGATAAATGACCCCAAATGATTTTTGCGAAATTCACTTGTGACCCAGTTAGTGTTGGTGGGATAGATGGCAACAGGCAAGCATTAGGAAAAAAATTTCAAATCCATGTTTTTCAGAAAAACGGATTAAAAAATGAATATATAAAAGGCTCACCAAAATAATACTAATACTCAATATTAGAAATTAAAAAACAAATTTAATCACATTTCACATGATACAGTTATCTATGGAATATAGCAATACAATCGAATTACTTAAGTTAAAAATTTCAAATACATATCCTAGAAGTGTAACTTTGGTTTTATTAACTCTATGGAAATTTGTCATTTTAAAAATACATATTTTTTCATCATGTTTGCCAGTTTTGCTGGGGATTAGGTGTGCAGAACTTTCCATGCTGCAGTCCTGGAAGGGAAACCTTCTGATATGTATTGTGTAAAATATGATTTTAATGTATATGTCACAGCTGTGTGGCATTATCATAATTTTTGAATCATTCATAGTGCTAAATTAAAAGAAAATTCATATAAATAATTACCTTCATAACAAAACTATCCTTGGAGAAATAGAATGATTGGTGGGAGTGAATTTATCTCCCGAAAAGTTGCAAATGAAGTCCTGTGCCTTTATCGACACCTGTACGATGCTGGAAGTCACAGTGATAAAATTTAGATTAAAATGGTTCTATTTAAAAAGAAAAGTCAAAATATATATTAGGGAATAGGGTGGCATTTGACATGTTCTGCAAAGGAATTTCTACTCCCTTGTTGATGATATTATTCTGATTGGTTGCCAGTCTTCACTAGATCTATTGTGAGTATATGTGTGTCTGTGTGTGTGCACATCATGTATTGTAGACTCTGTTGTTATAAGATTTCGTATTTACAGCTTCCTTTGTTAAGGGGACCCTGACTCCACTTTATTCAAAGTGTTCTGAAATTTCAAACTATCCCTTGTCAGAAAATTAGGTGACAGATCCTGACTCTATTGTGTTAATTCGAAGAATATTTCTGTTCTCCAGAATCATCATTTTTGTTCTGTTTGTTTTCTTGATTTGTGCTTGACTTTTTTGCATTTTCTACTCTTCTGACGATCACATAACACTTTAGTATGATGTTCATTAATTTCACTTACAGGAATGACATGGCCACATAGTCCCAAAAAATCTATGCAGGTCAAACCAACCCATTCTGATAACTGCTCCGGCCCTGCTGGAACTACAGAAACTGCCTCTTTGTCTCTTGAGGATAGGGACCATCGTTTGCCATCTGTCACTTGGAAGACTCCTCATCATGTAGAATTCAACAAGACCACTTTGATGATTGCTTCTTCTGCTCCCTTTTCTGGTCACCACAGAGCCAGCAACGTGAGATGCTAGAGCAGCCCCACCAACATCTTTCTCAAAGGCTTGTTGAAGTGCGTGTGCACTGGACCCTTCTGGAAGAAAGAGTTAGTGCACCTGTCCTCTTCTGATTAGTACACCTGTCCTCTACTTAGTATACCTGTCCTTGTCTCATTATTATACCTGGTCTTTTCTCATTAGTATACCTGTCCTCCTTTCCTTAGTACACCTGTTCTTCTCTCCTTAGTACACCTGTCTTCCTCTGTTAGTATACTTGTCCTCCTCTCTTCGTGTACCTGTCCTCCTCTCTTAGTGTACCTGTTCACTCCTCCTTAGTATATCTGTCTCCCTAAGTTTTGAGATACTTTCTTCTACAGAAAATTGAGGAAATTCTGGTGTCTCAATGGCCACACCAGTTTTGTCCAAGTGAAAGTCAACTGGCTGAGCAGATTGTTAGGGCCTCTCAGCTGCTCACATTAACGAGCTGACTCCAGAATTTCTGGTGAATTCACTCGTATAAAACATCAGCCTAACTCAACATTATGTCTCTCGCCCATTCTTTCCTTAAGCCCCATTCTCAAGGAAATTCTCTTGTATGGTTTAGAATTAAAGTTTGCCAGTGAGAGTTACTCATGTGAGGTTTGGAAGAGAGAAATGAACCGAACTCTTATTTTTTCCAACATAGACATATGATGCGGTTGGATTTCAGGTGTATTTATAAGCTCCGACTTTGCAGTTATGACAGTGGCAAACATCTACACAATTAGAGACTTTCTTCCCCGATTTAAGCGCCACAAGATAAAATCAAACTTTTCTCAACCCCTCAATTATATTAATTATATTTTCTTTTTTTCTTTTCCTTTGATATGGAGTCTCGTTTGGCTGGAGTGCAGAGGTGCAATCTCGGCTCACTGCAACCTCCGCCTCCTGGATTCAAGTGATTTTCCCACCTTAGCCTGAAGAGTAGCTGGGACTGCAGGTGCTCACCACCATGTCCGGCTAATTTTTGTATTTTAGTAGATATGGGGTTTCACCATGTTGGCAAAGCTGGTCTCAAATTCCTGACCTCATGTGATCCTCCCACCTCGGCCTCCAAAAGTGCTGAGATTACAGGCATGAGCCATCACGCCCAGCCTCAATTATATTTTCTAGATCTTCACTCTCCTAGATTCTTTAACTTTCTTTTTTTTTTTTTTTTGTTTTTGTTTTGTTTTTTTTTTTTGAGACGGAGTCTTGCTCTGTCACCCAGGCTGGAGTGCAGTGGCTGGATCTCAGCTCACTGCAAGCTCCGCCTCCCCAGTTCACGCCATTCTCCTGCCTCAGCCTCCCGAGTAGCTGGGACTACAGGCGCCCGCCACCTCGCCCGGCTAGTTTTTTTGTATTTTTTTAGTAGAGACAGGGTTTCACCGTGTTAGCCAGGATGGTCTCGATCTCCTGACCTCGTGATCCGCCCGTTTCGGCCTCCCAAAGTGCTGGGATTACAGGCTTGAGCCACCGCGCCCGGCCTGATTCTTTAACTTTCATGAAGACACTACTTTTTATAGAAACTACTTTTGTTGTAATAATTACAGGAAATGTGTTTTCATATTCAAACCAAGCTGATAAAATATATAAATAAACTATAGAGTGTGTATCAGAAAATATTAAGGTAACTGCTTTGTTTCTTCTTTCACAGAGCCTCGTGCCTCCAAACAAGCAGCAAAAAGGCCACAATCAAATTCTTTTTCTAATTAACTCTAATTTCTTAGAGGGCTATCTGTACCTAGTCATGAAACTAATTGTTTTTTTAATCTACCTCAAAAAAACATTGTTATTAATAATTGTATAAATATTTATCAAATTTTAATTGTCAGGCAATAAAAATGTCAAAGTGATGAAAACAGATAGTGTCTTTAGACTGGAATTTATAGTCTCTGGAAAAGAGGGATTTTATTCAACTGCTCAATAGACATAAGTACATATTTCAGCAAATGCTGTGACTTAGAAATAAAGAAAGATGTGACAGCCTATGGCAGAGGGATATGAGTTGGTCCTTAGGTTCAGGAATATTTCCCCGACAAAATGTTTTTTGAGTTGAGATCTAAAATATGCACAAAGATTAAGTGAGCTGATGGGGGATGCTGTTCAAGGCAAAACGATCTGTATTTGCAAAAGTCCCGAAGGTAGAGGAAGCATGTTATATTCAAGGAGTGGGAAGGGGATATTGAGTCATGGAATTAGCAAAACCAAGGTTGCAGTGATATTAACTGAGCTAGAGAGGAAGGCAGGGCCAGATAATGCAGCGTCTTATAAGAACTTTGAGTTGTATTCTGAAAATAATGCGAAATAGAGGAGTGATTTGGTCATATTTGTAGTTTCCAAAGATTATTCTGGCTGCAGTGCGGACACTGGATTTAAAGGAGGGAAGCAAAGTTGACCGAAGTTAGGATGGTGGGGAGGAGATTTTCAGAGTTACAGTGAGATAATGATATCTTGTCCTACAGTTTTACTGTCAAGGTGAAACACAAAGATATAAAATTGTTAGGACGTAGTACTGAATTTTACATGAAAACTGACAGTGCCCTAGTTACCTTTTGCCTCTGGATTTCCCAGCTCTAGGACTAGAGATAATGGTTCACGGAAACAGGATATATGGAAGGCGGATGTATAACTATGAATTGCCTTTAGAAAATCTACATAGTTGGATCACTGAGCCTGGATCCCAGAGGAAGACATTTAAAGTTATGAAGTTGTGAGCCGTCAAGCAGTACTTGGTAACTGAATTAGGGTTGTAGATGAAATGGCTTAGAAAGATGCTGTCTTTCTAAGAAGAAGCCTGGATCTTAGATTTCAGGGATTCAAGCAACAAAAGTGTCTGAGATATTTTAGACAAGAAATGAAAAAGGAATACAAATAATATAATATAATTGAAGAGTGTAGAAAATCCTTTCAAAATATAATTTAGATGATTAAACATAGATGAGTCGTTAACCATATATGCATATATACACGCATAAACACATGTATGTACACACGTGTGTGGTATGTATAAAAATCCACATTTTATATGCTAATCAATGACTTGATTTTTTTAAAAAGGAAAATTTTTATTTTACCTCTATACACTGCCAAATTATATTGTCAGTTACTTTCTGGACCTTATGAGGAATGATATAAAATTCGCAAAAACAGTGACATTGTTTTGAGACTAGATCAACCATTTAGGAAAGCAGGTAATGTTGTCTAAAACCCCTGCCTGCGGCTCTCTTATTGCATTGCCTCTTGCCATTTGGCACACTGTCTCCAGATGTCTTATACTCCTAATGATACTTGTGACAAATAAGAGGAAAAGGGAAAAATTTGCTCGGCTACATGGTAAGATATTTTAGAATTCCACAGGAATAAAAAAGAGTAGTATTGGCATGAGTACAGACAAACAGATGAAAAGGACTGAGTAAAATTGAGGGAGGAACATATAAATATTTGGAAATTTAATGTACAGTGTATTTAGTACCCTAAATCAATAGGGAAAATGCAGTGGTCAATGGGGGAAGGATGGAAATGATTCTCTACCTAATACCAGCTAGTGGATGAATTCTAGATATGTTTAAGACAAATAAAAAATTTAAAATAAACCTTATGAGCTACATAGGGTAAATAGCATCTTAAAATTTAAAAATCACAAAGTCTATGGCAAAAATTGATGATTATGATTAAGACAAAGTCAGAACTTATGTGCAACAAAGGAGATAGAACAATATAAAAATTACCACACAAAAAGACCATATGCAACATTTTGACCAGAACAAGTATAAACAAAACTGTATGCATTAAATGTTAAACATACTAGATTAATTTTGAGTAAGGTGATCTTTTAGCCTATTTTTGATTTTGCAACTATCCTTCTCAAGACATCATCCTAGTTTGGACAATAAATTATGTTCACTGCCTATGGTTAAAGAAATGAAAATATATTAGAGTATGAGGATAAAATACTCAGCACAATGGGAATTGCTTGATAACCATCTCTCTGAAAAAAATACACTTTTACATATTAAGTTTTTATACATTTTACTGATATGAAGAAAGTGTAGCACACAATTTACCAAAATGATAAAACATTTTTATTGCAAATATTGTATATTCAGTGGAGTCTCAGGGTGTACCTTTGTTGATTTTTTTTTTTTTTTTTTTTTTTTTGGCCAATCCTTGCATTCTTAGCCATACAATGCTTGCAATTCTACCATGATTTAACAAAAAGTTGCATCCTACCTAAAGAACTGTTCTTTTAATAAATTGTTACTAAATCCCATATAGAGTCTGTTTTTAAACTATTTCTTCCTCTAATGCAAATTTTATTCATAAAACTGAAAAAGCTTTCAGCTTTAGCTCTGGATTTGTCGGAGCTTTACTTGTTCACTCATGATATGCACAAATTCTCAGCTGAAGGCATTAATAATTTCAAATACTGGAAAAGTATTTTCTCATTTTGTGTGCTCTGCATAATGTACTGTCACTGACACTACATATTTTTCAGGCTATCCTTCATTGCTAACATTTTATCCATCATTTTAAATTTAAACAATAAATAGAAAAGTAAATCAAACCCTAATTTGTACCACTTACCAATTCCTGTGGCTGTGGTGTAACTATTTTTACCATAGCTAATTTCAAGCAATTAACATGACGTCACTGAGGAAAGAGTTGAGAAACAATACACTTGTATAATATTTTCACTCTACAGATGCTATAGGCATAAACTCAAAAGCACAGAATATGGTAAAATGTAATACAATGGACCAGGCGCGGTGGCTCACGCCTGTAATCCCAGCACTTTGGGAGGCCGAGACGGGTGGATCACGAGGTCAGGAGATAGAGACCAGCCTGGCTAACACGGTGAAACCTCGTCTCTACTAAAAATACAATAAATTAATCGGGCGTGGTGGCGGGCACCTGTAGTCCCAGCTACTCGGGAGGCTGAGGCAGGAGAATGGCGTGAACCTGGGAGGCAGAGGTTGCAGTGAGCCGAGATTATACCACTGCACTCCAGCCTGGGCGACAGTGCGAGACTCCATCTCAAAAAAAAAAAAAAAAAAAAAAAAATTACAATGGTTGTGAAGCAATGTTTTAAGTATATTACATTATTTTAACATAGCGTTTTAATTGTAAGTTTATAAATTTTAATTTTTAATAGCAACTGGGTGTAATATGAGCTCACAAAATTCCTGAAGATTTAACAGTTGGTCCTTAGGAGAACATTTGAGCCACCTCTAGTACACTGCTGTTTACAAATATACACGTAAAACAAACCTTTCCATTTTCCCTTGAATTTCTTCTTTTTACTGTATATATTTATGGAGTGCAATGTGTATATATGCATACATTGTTTAGTAATTAAATCAAAATAATTAACATATTCATTACCTCATATGCTTGTCAATCTTGAGGTGAGAAAATTTAAAATCTATTTTATTAGCAATTTTCAAATATGCAACACCATTCTATTACTAGAGTTACCATGCTGTAGAATAGATCCTATTTTCATTGCTACATTATTCACCACAGCTAATACATGAAATCAACCTAATTGTCTATCAACAGATGAATGAATAAAGAAAATGTCAAATATATAAACAATGGAATACTACTCAGCCTTTAAAAAGAAGGAAATCCTGCCATTTGTGAAAACATGGATGAACGTCATGTTTGTTTGTTTGTTTGTTTGTTGTTTTTGAGACGGAGTGTTGCTCTGTCGCCCAGGCTGGAGTGCAGTGGCACGATCTCGGCTCACTGCAACCTCTGCCTCCTGGGTTCACGCCATCCTTCTGCCTCAGCCTCCCAAGTAGCTGGGATTACAGGCGCCCGCCACCACACCCGGCTAATTCTTTGTATTTTTAGTAGAGACGGGGTTTCACATTTTTAGCCAGGATAGTCTTGATCTTTTTTTTTGTTTGTTTTGTTTTTGTTTTTTTTTGTTGAAACAGAGTCTCGCTTTGTCGCCCAGACTGGAGTGCAGTGGCCAGATCTCAGCTCACTGCAAGCTCCGCCTCCCAGGTTCACGCCATTCTCCTGCCTCAGCCTCCCGAGTAGCTGGGACTACAGACGCCCGCCACCTCACCTGGCTAGTTTTTTTTATTTTTTATTTATTTATTTTTTTTATTTTTTAGTAGAGACGGGGTTTCACCGTGTTAGCCAGGATGGTCTCGATCTGCTGACCTTGTGATCCGCCCGTCTCAGCCTCCCAAAGTGCTGGAATTACAGACGTGAGCCACTGCCTCCAGCACATCATGTTAAATTAGGCAGGTACATTTTGACAAATACTGAATGATTTCACTTACATTTGGAAACTAAGAATTTCAAGTCAGAGAAATAGAATGGCAATTTTCAGGGGCTAGGGCAGGCGAGGGGAAATGGAGACATTGGTTAAAGGATATAACGTTTTAGTAGACAGGAGGAGCTTGTTCTGTCCCTGAAATTCTAGTAGGACCTGAAAAGACTTCTTCCTTTTATTCCATCAGAGTTTATACCTTTTCAATATCTCAAGTTCTTCACAGAATAGTAATTATATTATGCTCAGTCACAGGACTGAACTAATTCAGTAAGATTTGTCTTCAAGCGCTGGATTTGTCCTTGCTGGGTCTCTAAGCATGAACCAGTTCTCCTGCTTCTTCCATCCATCCCTGCTTCCTCTCCACAAAGGCCTGACCCTTAGCACTGAGTCACCTTGCACCCTTGTGAGGTCTAGCTGGGCTCAGGCCATGGAAAGCACCCGCAAGATATCAAAGAGCAGGAAGAGCCACAGGCATGCATTTCTTCTCCAATCCGTCTCTGCTTTCAGGTTTCTTTGTTTGTTTATTTTGGCAGTGGCTGTTTCCCTCTATGACAGTTCTACAGGGTAACACCTCTTCATGTTTAAGGAAAAATAATGCTAATGGCAATGCAGGGAATTTGACATTTTAAAGGCCATTTTAACTGTATGATTCTAAGACTTTTTGATAAGTTCGTAGCCATGGTATGATTTTGGCAAGAAGTACTGAAGAGGTATCAAGGTGTGAAGAGAAGCCGCAGTGGGAGGGAGCAGAATGGAAAGGAGCTTGAGGAGCAATACATTATCTTCCCATCAGGATTCCTTACTGCCCCCTTTTCCTTCTGTGTCATCCCCTTCAGTACTCCATGCTAATGGGTGCTCATTTCTGAAAGTAAATATACAAGTAGAGATACTGACAAAGCCAAAAATGAAGAGATGAACATGCTGCCCTGTATGTACCGTCACCATCCGGAGAAAGAGCAAGTGGCACAACAGCATAGGTCACACTCGGGAATGTCACTTTAAAAAGCGAGGGAGAAATCAAATGCAGCCAAGGAGCTAAATACTGCAGCATTATATTGAATGAAAGAGGATCATCTCCACAGTCATTTTCTGTAGCCCTTTTCAGAATTCAGTGCCATTGTTGGGGAAAGTTCTGTTTCAATCAACACCTTCTGTATTTACTCTCCAGCTGATTCTAACCATCCATGTGTACAGACTTTGCTCTGAATCTTGTCCTATCTGAGAGTAGAGTAGAATTGGATCATCATTATAATATGGGCACTAACTATGCATTAAACTAAATATTTCTCAATATTTTCCGTATGTTTTATGCTATTTGGTTGGTGCAAAAGTAATTGCAGTTTTTGCCATTAAAAGTAGTTGCCATTAAAAGTAATGGCAAAGACCGCAATTACTTTTGCATCCATCTGATAAATTATTCCTGTGTATGTTCTCACACATTTACAATACATTCAGAAACATTTAATGAACTAAAATTCCCTTCCAATGTCATTTGTGATGACATTGGAAGACATTGGAATAACTCACTTGGAATGAGTACTTTTCTTTCCCATTTCCAACTCTTGCCAGTTTCTCACCCAGACAAAGTCATTACTACTTGGAGAATTTCCCTGCCACTTCATAAACACTGTTTTTCAAGGGAGTCTAAACATAATGCAATGCATAGAAACTATATATATATATATTCTTCTTGACTACATTTTGAGAGAAGTAAAATGACAAAATAATTTTTTATTTTGATGTAAGTATAAACTTGCCATAAACATAGACTTTTTTCTTGCATTATATTTTTTCCAAAAAAACTTGTACATATAAAAAATAGAACAATAAAAACTAAATAAAATGACAAAATTGAACTCTAGGCATAAACCCTATTAAGACACACAAATGTGCCTTTTTGAACCTTTTTAACACAACACACACACACACATATGCATGCCCATGTTTTACAGTAATAGACTCATAATACACATACAGTTATGTGAATTGGTTTAAAAAAATGCAACAGTATAACATGATTAACTTTCCATATCAAACATAGAGACTTAGCACATTATTTTTAATAGTTTTATAAGTATTCCATAATATGGCTTCTTTTCGCTTTTAATGTATGAGGAATAAAACAAAAAAGGCATATAGTTTTAAATATTCTTTACTATGTCTGCATTTCTTAAAACCCCTTAAGTCAAGGTTGATTGTAGGCTCTCTTTCAAAAGGTTCTTTTTTGATTAATAGCACCCTGATGACACTGAAGAAAGATGCTTCAGCTGAGGTGGTAACTGTCTTCCTCAGCTCACAGTTGATGAATGGATCTGAAACCCTGTGAGTCCCTATGAGAATGGTATAACCTCAAAGATGGTAGCCATTATTCTTTGCTTCTGTGACTGTCTTTTCTTCTTATTAAAACACTTCAAAAGTATCCAGTATTACAAATATTACTTTAAACTGAGTATTTTATTCAAATAATATTTAGATAAGTATAGGGCATGTCTGTTTTAAATTTCTATCAATAAACAATATATATTTTTCATGGAAGTCAAGAATAAGAATTAAAAATGCCGAGGCGGGCGGATCACAAGGTCAGGAGATCGAGACCACGGTGAAACCCCGTCTCTACTAAAAATACAAAAAATTAGCCGGGCGCGGTTGTGGGCGCCTGTAGTCCCAGCTACTCGGGAGGCTGAGGCAGGAGAATGGCGTGAACCCGGGAGGCGGAGCTTGCAGTGAGCCGAGATCGCGCCACTGCACTCCAGCCTGAGCTGGGCGACAGAGCGAGACTCCGTCTCAAAAAAAAAAAAAAAAAAAAAAAAAAAAATGTCCAATCTAATAAATTGTTTCTCTTTTATAGCCAGTAAGTGTCTTGTTTCTACTTCTTAATTTATTAATAATACCAGAATTAAGATAATTTTCAGCATAACCAAAGACCATGGATCTTTAATAATTTCTGCCCTGATATAATAAGAGGAGTATTCATATTCTTGTGACTGCTGGGTGTTTTCATATTTCCCTGTTTCATGGAGATTTAAACACAGCTGCTGTTTTATACTGAACTACATCATTCATTGCACTTTTTGTAAATTTAATTCTTTATGAAGAAAACCGTAATGAAAAAAATATAGGTATTACTTGGGTCTAAATGCCTTGCTAGACTACATTTATATGAGTCAGAATTTGTGACTATCACATTTCTAATTGCTATGACAATTTCTGTGACAGCTTATATATAAAACAAAAGCAAAAAACTCACAAAAATTTAAAATATCTGACATCAGTGCATGAGAGCTCTGGAGAACCATGGTTAAGAGGTAGAAGCTGAAACAGGTTTGCTGAAGTATTGTAGGAAGATGTGATAAAACCAAAGCCCCAAATTTGGCTTCTGAAAATTTGTTTGTTCAAATTCTAGTCATACTTGTGTCAACCAAAGCTATTCCCATTTCTACTGTAAGAAAAGAGAAGTTTTCTTCCAGAGAAAGGCAAAGTTGCCACCTAAAATCTAGAGGCAGCCTAATATCCAGATGAATATTTCCTCTGAGGCAAAAAAATTGTCTCTGTTGTGAGATTTCAGTGAGTATTTTGACAATGGGCACAGATTTTAGAAGGTAGCTTATAAGGAAATTTAGAAAGAGAAGGTTGGAAAGAGCAAGTGATAACAATGTTGGAGAAGTAGTAAAACTAGTAGTAGCAATACTAGTAGCAGCAATCAGTGGTAGCAATAGTAGAGATAGCACTAGTGGTAACTAGAATAAGATGGGGAGTGTCAGGGAGTTGAAATTGCTTGTGAGTAAAGCAGAGTGAGTTAGCTTCAAAATTGCTGACACTCCCGAAAGTAAAGAAATAAAACTCAGAACTAGCCAATCTTTTTAATAGAATAAGCTCTGTTGTCAAACACAAAATCTCCAGTACAACTTGAGCCTAAATAATGTTCTGTGTGTAGGTCTTTCTCCCCATCTCCCTCCACCTAGTACATTCTCCTCTACATGCCTAAGGGATTCTAGTCCTGCTGAGCCAGGTCCTGGATTATTTAGTGACATGGATACCAAGAATGGGACAGGAGGAACAGGTGCCTAGAGGAGAAAGAAGGGGAAGGACTTGGTGAAAGAGGCTAAGTCCATTTAAATAACTCAAAATGTAAAACTGGGTACATAGCAGGCTGAAAAACTAGGATAAGGAAGTGGAGTTTTCTGTAATGTTTTGGCAAGTGAGAGACTAAAGATATTGTGGAATAACAAATTTGAGTGGAGAGAACGTGGGATACATTTATTAATGAGATGAATGATTTGTATGCTACTGCCTGTCCTTCTATGGACTAGAATCAAGAGCAATGGCAATTCTAAATTAATTTTCAGTCTTTTTTGAAATGTGCTTTTGAAAATATGACCTAGCTCCTGTAATAAACCACATGGACTGAGGCTTCAATGTAGTTGTTTTCTTAAACAATGTCACTCGCGTGCTAGAAATGCTCACGGCACTGGGATTTCTTCCTATGCAACCTTGTGTGTTCTACATATGTTTTGGGAGGCTGAGAATTTATGTCAGGTTTAATTATATGAGGGAAAGGGATTTCACCCTCTCTGAAAGTTCAAATTATTTAAATGAATTAAAACACAGGCAAAGGAATTAGTTTTCAAAGGGAATCTGCAGATGAATTTCCTTGACTGCTTGAGAAGGTGAGGAATACAGAGAGCACGCACAGCGGGGCTTCAGCAGGCTGCTAGGGAGGGTCTCCTCAGTGAGGTCCTGACCAGCAACCAGGTAAGAAGAAAATGCCAGAATATCCACGACTGGGAAAGGAAGAACTATGAGCAGTTTCCCAGCTGTTAGAGTCAGAAGGATTAGTTGAAAATGGAGAGAAGGCTGGCAGGGTAAAGGAAGACAGTCTGGAGTGAGTTAGTGGAAGGAAGAGATAAATTGATGATATTGTCTGGCTCTGCATCCCCACCCAAACCTCATCTTGAATTGTAATCCAAATTGTAATCCCCACGTGTTGGTGGAGGGATCTCGTGGCAGGTGATTACTTCATGGGAGTGATCCCTCCATGCTGTTCTTGTGATAGTGAGTGATGGTTTTATAAAGGGCTTTTCCCCTTTTTGCTCATTCTCCTCCTTCCTGCTGCCATCTGAATAACGACATGTTTGCTTCCCCTTCCACCATGATCGTAAGTTTCCTGAGGTCTCCCCAGCCATGCTGAACTGTGAGTCAAGTAAACCTTTTTCCTTTATAAATTACCCAGTCTCAGGAATGTCTTTATTAGCAGTGAGAGAGTGGACTAATACAGTTGAATAGTGAAGTGAGAACGGTAAAGAAAATAATGCCTGGCTTCCGTGAGAGTGGCCCTTTACAGAGTATCAGTGACGGCAGTGGGAAGCATAGAAAGAGAGACACTTGTAGATCTGGTTCAACCAAAGTCCACCAAGCAATAATTCAGATGACTGCCGGGAGAGAAATAAAGGAAAACAGAGAAAATAAAAGTGAAAAAAGTAAAAGAGTAGTAACACCCCTTACACACACACACACACACACATAAAATAGGATATTCCATTAATTGCTCCTGTGGTCTTGTTGGTGTAATTTGTAGAGATATATATATATATATTGATTGAGAGGAAATGGAGGAGTTAAGATATTCCAGGGAAAGTCCTTGTAGAACTGCAGACCACAGTTGGAGAAAACCCAGGAAATCACAGCTCCTGCAGCTTCAGCCATTCCAAATAGTGCAAGTGCAAACAAGTGTCAGCATGAGACCAGGAGAGGAGACTTGAGTCTTATCTTCTTGTCTCTAAGTTAATCATGTTTCTCATGGGATTTATTAATGAAATATGTGTGTGTGTGAGAGAGTTTTCTGTTGCTGTTATAACAAATTTGTAAGAAATATAAATTTATTACCTTACTGTTCAGAGGTTACAAGTCTGACATGTGTCAGAGTGGGGTAAAGTCAAGATGTCCCCAGGGCTATGTACTCCCTTCTGGAATCTCCAGGGGAGAATCTGTTTCCTTTCTTTATTCGGCCTCTAGAAGCCTTCAACATCCCTTGGCTCATGGCTTCCTTCCTCCATTTGAAACCAGTAATGTTGAGTTTCCCTGACTCTTTATTTTATGGCAACAGTTCCTCTTCACCAGACCTGGGATGGGATGGGTTTTTTTGTGTGTGTGTGTTTTTTAAATGACTCATGTGATTATATTCTCCCCATGTGTGTAATTCAGGCTAATCTTCTCATGTCGAAATTCTTACATTTAGTCACATAATGCAATGTAACTTATTCACAGTTTCCTCAGGTTAGGACATGGACCTTTTTGGGGGCAGGACAGAGAGGGGGCATGATTCTGCCTACTACACTTCGTAAAACTTAAAATCCTGCTAGTTGAGTGAGTGAGGAGAAAAGTATTATTCCATATTACTCTACCTTAAAAGTTTCTTGATGCATGAAGGACCTTACATGTATTAAAAGAAAGATTCGAATGGTTTAAATGAACAAACAAGCAAACTGGGAATCACAGAAAACAATAATAGAATCAAGAGTAAATGACCTCAACAGTCACATGTATGTATTTCATGCACAATTAGGTGAATCAACCTCTTCTCTGATCTCTTACTTATGCAGTCCAGATATGAAAATAAGTCATGAATTTGTTTCCTTAAATTTAATAAAACATTGATCCTTCTAAGACTGAGTAAATTTCTAGGTGGGCAGTTGCCATATTCACTGTTTCTGTTCTTTCCGCCCTAGCCAGACAATTCAGCCTCAGAGTAGAATTTAAAACCAAAACTCTCTCTTTACTCTGTCCTTATCCACCAAACAGGATTTTAGGGATAGAGAGAGAATGAATTATTTCTTTGACAACATAGCATGTGTTTGTCTTTATTTTCAGATGAAATAATGATTTGACAACTGCTACATTTATAGTTCAATGGAATATTGAGTATGTTTTAAATTGAATGTCTGTGGCTAAGAGGGCGCAGACTTCTTGGAGGTGAGACACGTGATAAAATGTGTTCGTGTGATAAAATCCCTATTGTAAAAAAAATTGTGATTTTTTACTGTATTAGCAAAATTCATCATTTTAGGTAGTTTCCAAATTTACTATAAGGCCTAACAAAAATTGAAATTGAGAAATTTGAATAAAATTAAGGCCATACTTCTCTATTTAGATTGATGGGAACATGTTCGTTAGTAGAGGCGTGCATCTGCTTTTGACGAAATAAATTAATTAAAGTGATTTGACAAAAATAATAAAGGTTTTTCTTTTCTTCATTAAGTATTAGAGGATGCATACTCTGGAAGACACTCATCATTGAACCTTTAGTTTCAATAACAGTTTCAGTTTCTTCTTTGGCAGAAGAGTTCTATAAGATGGGAAGATGATATGTATGTAATTTGAAATGTGTATTGAGGAAATAGGAAAATAAATTTGAGGCTAATTAAGAAAATATTTTTAAAAGTTAGAAACAAAGTAGCTTTTTCTTTAAAGTATCTTTTCCTTTTCTTTATTTGTCTGGGTTTTGTAAAAATAAAAAAGAGCTCAACTTCATCCTATGAGTTGGAAAGCGATGACCTCTGCTGAGCTGTTCAACCAGGATAGTATAGGGTAAAAAGTGAACGGTTGTTCATGTGTCTGCAGATGGAGCTCACGTATGACCCAAGGTTACAATTGTCTAGAACTGTCTGTTTTTCATCTGTTTTTGGAGTTGATTTTATAAATCCAGGACTTGGAAATCTTTTTATTGCTTTCAGAGTATTTTTCTGTTATCTTGACCCAGTGCTACCATAGTCTCTGTGGGCAGAAGAGCTAGATTTCACTTTATGCGATTGAGACAAGGAAATTAACTTAAAAAATGTAGACTTACTCTTACATTTTGAGCAGCCTAATATTTTGACATTCCATATTCACTAGATTGTGATCTCCTTGAAAGCGGGAATTATGTTCAACTTATTTAGCTTTATATTCAGTAGGGTCTATTAGAATGGGCACAACTAAACAAATATTAATATGTAATACATCTGTTGCATATTCTTCAACTAGAGCAATATTTAAATAAATCAATTTCCAGGTAAAATAAAATGTGATTGGTACTTGACCTTTATAATTTCTAAGTGGACATTTCCCTTGTTTCTCCCATAGAGCTAATAATTTTGAAATCTGGGACTAATTTTTCAATTTCTCTGGAAATTACCTTTGTGATTTCCTGTACTTAGGAAAACATGCCAATATAAATAATATAAAACAGTAACTTTCAATTAAGTTTTGAGTTATTGGGGACTATGAATGTAAAAAAAATCTGAGATCTAAAAGAAGGCATCAGGATACAAAGAGATACATTAGAATTCATTCATCACCTATTATGTATTGATATTGTATTTTATAATTGATTAATATTTTTAGCAGAAGTATCCATAAAGAATAAAATTTGGAACAATGAGGATTAATAGCTTATCCTTCACAATTCCAGAAATGTCATTATTGAATTTGCACTGGAAAATCCTTTACATATAAACCTGTTTATCTATGTTTCTAAGTTAGTGAGTACATTCATTTTGCAATTTCTGGTTTTCAAGCAGAATCCGGTGCTTATAATCAGAAAATCGTTGTGAAAAGAATAATTCAGATGATGAGCTTTGCAGATATTTAGTCCTAGATCCAGCATGGCCTTGTCATGTGGCCGTCATGTGGAAAATTTATTATTATAAATTATAATTATTATTAATTTATTATTCTCCTTGAGTCTCAATATCCTTCTCTTTGGAAGTGTATAAAGTGATATCTATATCTCACATGTGTGGTGATTTCCGGTATACATGAAAATGCCCAGAAAAGAGTCAACAAATAATAACTATGATCTCTCTATAATTTTAAAATCAAATAATAGAATATTTTCTCTAAGAGCTTACACACACATACATACATACAAATATATATTAATGTCGTTAACCTTGGAATTGGTTAATAGTTTATGTTAACCTGCATGATTTGTAAATTTTTTTTTTTTTTTTTTTTTTTTTTGAGATGGAGTTTCGCTCTTGTCACCCAGGCTGGAGTTCAGTGGTGCGATCTTGGCTCACTGCAAACTCTGCCTCCCGGGTTCACGCCATTCTCTTGCCTCAGCCTGCCGAGTAGCTAGGACTACGGGCCCCACCACCATGCCTGGCTAATTTTTTTTTTTTGTATTTTTAGTAGAGACATAGTTCCACAGTGTTAGTCAGGATGGTCTCAATCTTCTGACCTCATGATGCGCCCGCCTTGGCCTCCCAAAGTGCTGAGATTACAGGCATGAGCCGCTGCACCCAGTTGGTTTATTTTAATGAATATCTTAAAATATCTTTATAATTTTTCTTGAAACATTTTCTATTAGTAGTAAAATATTATAATTTATAAACATAATCATTGTGCTAGACTATATAGATGGGTTTAATATGCATATGTTAAATGTGAAATAATATACATTTTTCAATTATAAATGTAAAAGATATACATGCATTTTTAAATTCTAGTGGTGTTTTATGACTGGTTGTGTTTCGACAATGAGTTTGTTGTGGTTTAAGATAGAAACTAACACGTTATTTTATTTTTCCTATTTTCAGTTCTTTCCTTTTCCCAGTGAAACACTGAATTCTAAATTACCATCTGTCTAAAGTGCTTCTGTTGTAGGAAAAAAAACGGATTTATTTACAAGGCACATGTTGGCAAATATTCTTAGATCTCACCTAAAGCCTCCAAAAAACCAGAAACTCGTCATTCATAGGATCAAATGAAAGTACTTCACATCACTTTGTGTCATCTACACAGAGCACATAAAATATTTAAACTATAGTGTATGATAGAGCCTAAAAATCTGTTTTGTCAAATTTGTTTTGGCACTTGCCCTTGCCTATGGCTCAAGCAGAAAGTTAGAACAGCACCTTCTATCTACATTTGTGTCTACAATCAATGTCACTATCTTAATTAAGGGAATTGCTTTGTGTAGAACAACTACAAATGGAGACTCAGGAACACACAGAGAAAGTAGAAACAGAAAAGACATCACATGAAAAAATGCACCGAATTCAATTCTGTTGAAAAAAAGGAAAACAATGATAATGATAGGCATATAAAAGATTTGTTAAAACTATTACGCCATTATCAAATATTTGGACTCAGGTAAAAAGGAAATCTGCAGCAATAGTTAGCTTGTATATTTGGGTCATTTCTATACTGCCCCTTTACAGATAAAAGCACAGTGTAGCAAAATATATTTTTATTTTTAAAGAATAGGCTGTTTGAATTCTGAGATATTCAATGATATTATCAGTATTGTCGAAGATCTACCAGGGAAAGCCAAAATAAATTAGCAAATAAAAGAAAAATAACTCAACATTTTGTTTTCTTTCTGATCTAAAAGGTTTGGGGGCAAGGGACCGAAAAGAAGGTAGTTATGGTGTCATGGCCAGAATCAGTGGGCAGTCACAGAGGGCTGGGGTGGGGTCTGTGATGCACTGGTAGCCGGTGCAAATGATGTTTCAGCATTTCGTATGCGATCATGTAAAGATGAATCAGTCCATCGAAAGGTTTGGCAGCAGTAGCTAGGGCTATTTAATTTATTTTATTGTTTCATGTGCAGGGCATGCGGTTTATTACGTAGGTAAACGTGTTCCATGGTTTTCTGCTGCACCTATGGACGGTAGCTGAGTCTTGATCCGGAATAAATAATTAACTCTACATGTGTTGTCAATCATATTCTATCTGAGAAAGAAAGTTGGGATCACAAGCATTTTCTCCTTTATGTCAAACATGGCTAAATTGAAGGGGAGCAAATCTCTATATCTATACTAGCTTGTGTTGTTTCAAAATAATCTCTTAATTCCATTAAATTAAATCTCCCTCATGGATAATTAAAATGGTCCTTCTTTAATCAAATATTACAGATTCTATTTTCCAATAATTCATCATTATATATGATATATAATACAATACAATAAATAATACAATACAATACAATAAATAATAACAAAATACTATAAAGGTACTTATAGACAAAAAATTCATAAGAGCACCATTAACAATAAGATAATCCAAGAAAAGATCAGCAACAAGTAAATTGCGATTAGGTAAATTGACATTTATTGATAAAATGGAATATTGTACAAACATTATATTTTATAAATACTGTGCAAGAAAATGCTTTAGCTGCAATACAATAAACATCATTGACAGACTTAAACTCTTATTAAATTCAGGCTGACATCAGACTTCTTACGTTTGAAATTGTCTTTTATCCCACTTAATGATTTTGAATAGAATACACTAAAAAGAAACTGAGGAGAATGTTATACAAATCCTAATGTAATTGAGAGATGCTTGGCACAATTCATATGAACATCATTTAAAATATTAAAAATTAAGAAGTAAAAACCAATGGTCGCACAAGATTTTATTTTAAATGAGAACATTCAGTCATTTCACGCATTTTAACAACGCATCTACTATGTGCACAATGCAATGTCAACTGCTGTCAGTAAGGGGCGATTACAAAAATCAATGAGGAAAAGGAAAAACACATCAGAGAGAAGAAAAAAATAGGAATGTTTGGTCAGAATTGAAAGAAAAGCATTGTCATTTAGAAGACTTAGAATTAAAAGCTCTGGGGTACTTCTACCTGAAGGATAATAGTCAAATACAAATGGATTGGACAGTGAAAAATAGTAATTTATAAATGCACTTTTCAAAGGAATTCCTGCTTTGCAGGTTGCTCAGAGGCATACTAAGGTAAGCAGATGTTCTCATGTCCTTAATATCAGAGTAAGACTTGCTAAACCTTACTCTTCATGGACATTTTAATATTTCATATGATTATGGTGATTATGTACCATGCAGTGCATTATTTTCTAAAGCTCATAGTTACTATACGACGTTTACATGTTATGTGCAATTTGTCACTAAATATGATAGCAAATTTTATGTTGTTTTGTGGCTAACGGTCACATGAAAAATGACTAAAAAGTTAAAAAATATAAATATGAAAGCTTTTTTAATCCTAAAAATTATTTTAAAAACAAAATAGAATTTAAAAATAGTAATACCTCATAAAGCAACCCATGCTTGGTTAATCCAAGCAAGGTTTTGTTAAAGTAATAAATTACTTTTAAAATAACAAACTTTGAGGAAACAAATATATATATGCATATATGTCAGAATAACAAATGCCTATTTTGGTGACCAGACAGTTGACTTCCCCATGGAATATTGAAAGGCAGGAACTTGAAGAATCACATAATTTCTGCATTTAAAGCACCTGATGTATATGTGTGTGTAGGAAGGCATTTCCCCTGTATTTATACACTGTAAATCTCTATTATTATGTAGATTTAAAATAAAAGGTTTTCTGACAGCAAGAACTAAGAGAGACATTTACCTGGCCATCAAACAGTTGTGTCTCTCCTTTTACAATGTTACTTTTGAGAATAGGTTGTCCAGTTAAGAACTACAATTGTATCTTACTGGATCCATGTGAATAAGCTTTTGCGCATGGGATGTGATTGGAGTTGCTTTCATATCTCCCAGTGGAATGTTAACTACAGGACAACCTAGAGGAGGGTTGAGTTACTACACTGAAGAAACCTAGCATCCTGAGTCACCCTGTGAAATGCTGCTCACTGATCAGCAACACACATGGAATTCTTTAAGATTGAGAGAGAGACTGCCTTAGTGTTAAGATGGCTGAAATGCATGGATTGTTATTATAGCAGCCACTGTTGCCCTAACTAATCAACCAACTCTTCTAGTTCAACAGTGCTATGAGCAAAGTGAGTACTAAATTGAAAATAGGTAGAATAAGCTAAAATTGGCATAGTGAGTGCTCAGTTGAAACATTTTAAATAGCATGTCTTTGCTATTGTGAATCATGTTGCTATGAACACATGAGTACAGGTGTCTTTTTGGTAGAACAATGTATTTTCCTTTGGATATCTACCTAGTACTGAGATTGCTGGGCTGAATGGTAGTTCTCTTTTAAGTTCTTTGAGAAATCTCCAAACTGTTGTCCTTAGTGGCTAAATTAATTTACATTTCCACGAACAGTGTATAACTGTTCCCTTTTCTCTGAAATCTCTCCAATGCTTATTATCCTTTATCTTTTAAATAATGACCATTCTGACTCTTGTGAGGTGGTATCTCATTGTGACTTTGATTTGCCTTAATGATCAGTAATGTTGAGTATTTTTTATATGTTTATTGGCCACATGTATTCTTTTGAGAAGTATCTGTTCAGGTTATTTGCCCATTTTTAAATAGGGTATTTGTTTTTTGCTTGTTGAATTGTTTAAGTTCTTTACAGATTCTGGATATTAGACCTTTCTCAGATGCATAGTTTGACAATGGGAACTACTAGAGGGAGAAGGATTTGAGGGAGACCAGGGTTAAAAAATTACTTATCAGATACTACACTCAATACTTGGGTTGTGGGATCATTCACAAACCAAACCGCTGCATCATGCAATTTACTTATGTTACAAACCTGCACATAGATATCCCCAAACCTAAAATAGAAATTGAAAAAAATGAAATAGATGAATACAACCCATTCTAAACTACATCAAATGGAATTCAGTGCTTCTCTTAGAGTTCAAAAATTCAATCAGCAAATATTGCAGTGCTTCAGAAGCTCCAGGAATTCTATTAACACTCATGCTCTAGAAAAAAAGCATTATGCTGCTTTGCAAAAAAGTGCTGAGGACTCTGAGTTCTCATTTCACAGGAAAAACAAACATTTCTAATTTCTTCAGTCAGAGCACCAAGACTCTGGTGAATGGAAAAATGAATGATCAGAAATGAAAAAAAGATCTTGAAACCGTAAAGAACCAGAAAGCACTCAGTTTACTTGTTCTTATTGCCACTTCTCTGACATGATAATGTCAATCATTCTCAAATTTTCTACTTTTTATGAAAATAATTTCCAAATCTTCATTTCCATTTTTATCAGCACTTCTTGTATATTCTTTCATGTATTAATCTTATGTATTTCATTTTTTCCTGCACATTTTAACTAAGCTACACTATTCTGCCTTCCAAATTAACAAGTCAGAAAGCCAATTCTTTACCTGTGTGGAAATAATAATAATAATAATTTACTAAATTAATTATATTATCTATTCATGACTATTTTGTGTAGAACCCCATAAGGCAAAATATAGATGACTAATTTCTCAATGATTATGTAATTAGTGACAATTAAATTTTCAAACATCTTTGTTTTTGACACACCATGTGTTCAATTTACATAAATTTACTTAGCAAGAGAAAGTTTTATTAGTCCTGGGGAAATAAACATGAACATAAAGCATTTTTTTCTTCCTTTGTGGAGTTTAAGTGACTTTTTGACATTTGATTAACCTTTTAAGCTGTCCCCTTGCTTTCCATTTCCCCTACACCGTATTGACAGAATTCACATTCTAAGAATACCATAGAACGTATATCCCCCTGTTACCCAATAATATAAATAGTTGTTATTAAATGTAAATTGAATTTCAAATGTCTTAGTTCAGCATATAAGACATATGTGACATTTCCTTTTGTATTTCCATTAACCCCTTTGCCTGTTCTTCCTGGTGCTTTAATTAGTGTGTCAAAGTATGTTATGAAATATTCCACTTGTGTCTTGGTTGGTTCCATTGAGCTTCATTTGCCTTGCCCATTATCTCTGTGAGACCCATCATCCAACGTTATGCTCAGTCATGATGTTCTGGAAGAAGTCCTTCCCTGGCATCTGCAGTTTCAGCCACGATCTGATAGATGTCATCTTTTTAGAGGTCATAGCAATTACGATTTGTATCATTGTTGATGCTATAATTTACTTTTTGTATGCATGCATGTGTGTCTCCTCAAACAGATCAATAATTCACTGCTTATTGTGAAGTACAAATTACTAAATAAAACTATCACAAAAATTAGCTTCATGGAAAAATTCTCTGATTTTTCAATTATCTTATTAATTGTAGCATGCACCAGATTAGGTGATAGAAGTGAGGTACCAATGAAGAACACAATAATCAGTCATAACAAAAATAAATGACATTCAAATTCCCATATAATGCTCACAGTGCCTACCAATCGTGTGTGACTTCTTGAATTTTGCCAGTATGTTTATTTTTATGTGATACTCAAAATACATAGAAATATTTTAATAAAATGTAATTATTCTGAGAGAATATTATCTTAAGTCAACAGTTCATATAAGTTTTTTGTTTTTGAGACAGAGTTTCAATCTTGTTGCCCAGGCTGGAGTGCAATGGTACAATCTCGGCTCACTGCAACCTACGCCTCCTGGGTTCAAGCGATTCTCCTGCCTCAGCCTCCCAAGTAGCTGGGATTACAGGCACCTGCCACCACTCCCAGCTAATTTTTTTTTTTTTTTTTAATTTAGTACAGGCAGGGTTTCACAATGTTGGTCAGGCTTATCTCGAACTACTGACCTCAGGTGATCCACTCGCCTTGGCCTCCCAAAATGCTGGGAGTGCTGGAGTGCCGGACCACCATGCCCAGCCCATATAATCTTTTAAAAGAAATTAAAACATGAATGTAATTAATTTGCTAGTAGTTGTTCTTGCTTGCTCCTAGCCAAAATCTATCATTATTTTGCATATAGCCATCGGTGATCTGTTAAAAATGAGAAAATATCAAAATACAGGATGAGGATGTGAATTTATATACTCAAGAGAAATTTATAACATGACAGACGAACTCATTTATGAAAGGAAAAATAATTTAGCAGAAATCTAATAAAACCTCAGTCATAATTTTTGAATTAACTTGGGAATGTTATCAGGTAGAGAAGGAAACATTAGTATTTAGTAGTTATATTAAAACTCATTCAGCAATAAAAAGAACATGTCTTAAATAAATCAAAAAGAAAAAGCTAATAACTTTTAGTCAATTAGAGTAATTAGATGGCACCGGGTAAAAAACAAGAGAAATTTAAATGGTTACCTTTCCTTATTACTAAGCAAATTCTATTTGGTATTTTTTTCTATATAAAACTGTACTTTTTAATATTCTTACCATTTCATTTATTTTAATTTAAAAATGTAGAGTTGTCAATTGCAATTTAATATTTCCCTTCAATTATTTTCTCTGACACATTTTAAAAATTCATTTATCACATATGTCCCAGTACAGTTAAAAGGCAGGAAAATCACCTCATCACACATTTGTTCAATGCTTCCTGTGGGAATATGTAGTTATTCATATCGTCATGCATGTTGTTATCCATGAATAAGTAAGCAATCATAGTAGGTTAGGAATAGAAAAAAAATTAGATGCCATTGAATTCATTCCTTTAACTATATTAAAGAAATGGAATTCCAAATGTTTCCACAATTAGGTAATAAATCAATACTATCCAAGTATCCCAATAGAATACAGACCTAATGCATGTAAATTATTATTTTAATTCACACACTAATAAATTGGCAGCAAGTTTGTGCAATAGTTTTGCTAAAGATTCAGAGACCAAAAAACAGAACATTGTTCAGAATAATAGAGCAGTCAATACAAATTTATTTCTGTTGGAAATAATGAAAAATTATTTAAGTACCTATACTAAAGCATTGGCACACACAAAAAAACCAAACAAATGAAAGCAAAAGCAATAAAACAAACAAAACAGTGTAAATGTACTAATTTCTTACATTGGTGAATTAATGCAATTAAAAGCTTGTAATACAAGTAATAAAAGTTAAAGGATACTGTCTAAAAAGCAAATATCATCTGCAGATCTATCAGTTTTTATAATACAAAATACATTGAAAAACTAACACCAAACAGAAAATTGTGCACTAAAATTAATAGCTGAAACATGAAGCTGATGTATCAATGCAAAAATTTGATAAAATCCACCATAAAAAGGAAAAAAAGTAAATAATTGATTAGGTAATAGGGAAAAACCCAACTTTTATCTTACATAAGAGATGGATCTTTCATAAATCTACTACATAGTTTGGAAGTTAAAAATAAATTAGGATACATATACTAAGCAAATGGACAAACAGGAAGCAGGATATTAACTTTCCTTGAGACAAAGATAATTCAACCACTTTATAATGAGTGGTGAAATCTACAACAAAGATTCAGCACTTTTCACTAATAAATAACATAAAACTATGAATTAAAATATATAGAAACTACAAGAAGAAATATGAGATATACTATATGAACACAAGGCCTTAACAATCTTGTTTCAGGGCACAAATATTAAAATTATAATGTAGTCCACCTCCAAAACAGAGAATATACTTTCCTTTCAACTGTTTGAGAGCATGTAAATTTGACCATTTGAAATGACAAGGATAATAGGAAAATAGGAAACAAGTATATTGGAAAATTTTAAAAAGTAAACATTTTATTCAAGTATACATACAAAACCATTAGTAATATGAATAAAGGAGGGCCAGGCGCAGTGTCTCACGCCTGGAAACTTATCACATTGGGAAGGCTGAATAGGGAGAATTGCTTGAGCTCAGGAGTTTGAGACCAGCCTGGGCAGCACAGTGAGACCCCATCTCTACAAAGATAAAAAAAATTAGCCAGGTATAGCGGTGCATACTTGTATTTCTAGCTACTTGGTAGGCTGAGGTGGGAGGATCGCCTGAGTCAGGGAGGTGGCATCTACAGTGAACCATGATTACACCACTACCCTCCAGCCTGAGCAACAGAGTGAGACCCTGTCTCATTACATCACCTACTGCAAGAGTTCAGCCAAGAGTGCTCATCCAAGACAACAGAAGAAACTGACCTTGCTCAATATATTTATGTGTATTATGAGAGACATAAGTGTTGCTTCCTTGAAAAACCATGCAGATAAAACCGATGTAATAGGTGGTTTTGATGTTGAGATACTAATGGATACTCATCTCTCTTGCTTTTACTATGAACAATTCTACAATAAGTATAGTTTTAGGTATGACTATCAATTAAAATGTAAAAAAAATGACAATATGTAGAAATATTGGAAGAAAACAGAAGCTTTTATGTTTTCTTTTGTAATCCTGGAAACATAGCAGTTACTATAAGAAAAGTATAGTGACTAGACTATAAGGAATAAATTATTTAATTTCAGCAAAAATACATAAAATAAAATAAGCACTGAAAAAATTACCAGTTGCAATTTATGCAAGAAAAGGGGAGAATGGATCATTTACTAGGAGTGATTACTGAACTGACGAGGAACCATGGAGCCTTTTGTCTTTGATTTACCATGTTTGCAACCTTTGATTACCATGCAAAATTACTATTATTTTATATGAAAAACATAAAAGGATGAATAATTTATTTTAAAAAATCAAAAAAGTCATGAACAACAATGAACAATTTCCATTTATATCAAGTACAAGACACACATGAGCATAATTACTCTATCATTTAGTGTTATTATGGATGTTTTTCACATAGCTAGTTAGAGCTGGTTTAGAAATAAAAAGAAAATATTGGAAAGTGTAAAGGAATATTGACATTATTTACAAATGATTAAGTTAAATCTGGAAAATTTATGAGAATGCACAAAGAAGTATTAGAAACGTATCATGTGTCTCTTTGTAAATCAAAATAGTTTTATAACATGTTAATTAGAAATTCATTACTGAAAAGATCTTATATGCTATGAAAAAAAATCAGGAAAATGCCTAAGTAAATTTAAAAGACCTAGATTATTTAAAAAATAACCATTAATTCAAGAAAAAATATAAGGTACTAAAACAAAAAGGTTTTTTTTTCTTAAGTAGAAAAACTCAGCATTAAGGAAAAATAGTTAACCTAGGATTTTGATGAAAATTCAAAACGAATGAAAATTAGTTTACTGTCTATATGAGAGGGAGTAAGACTGTGACAGTGGCATACCAATTATTAGGAAGAAAAAGAAGATCTAGTTGTGACTTCCATTAAAACACATTATAAAGAAAACTTAGTTATATCATTTAATACTGGTCTCATATATTGAGTTATCGCCACTTATAACTCCTTCACTCCTCCTCAAAAACATAAATATTAATACTTTTCTTTCTATGGCTTTTTGGAAGAAAGAAGTAGTCATTACAAGTAGTCAATGCTATCACTAGAACAAGTAGAACATATTTAACGTACATAACTAAATACATTAGCAAAATCATCAAAGAAATTTAAAGTAACAAAATAATGTAAAAGTTTAGATGGACAGAGCTATGTCTTAATGAGCCGATGATTGTATAACCAACAGTTACTTTTAAATTTTATTTTCCCCTTCAAGAAGGGTAAAATTTGGGCTCAAGCAGAATATCAGATCTATCATAAGCTGCCAAGCAGCACAGAAACCAGCAGTTTTTGGGAGTTTCACTGAGATGTATGACAGATCTGAAAACTGAGGGACTTCTAACAACAACTAGGTATTCCTTCATAACTTCTGTGTTTTAGATCTTTGTGGGAAGTTGAAGAAGTAGGCTATTTTTTCTTTTTTCAAAAGTTAGGTGATGATGTCTTAAGGTATTTTAGCATTCACAGAAGAAAATTAAAAGAGGACCCACACTGTAGCATCCTTCAAGTCTCCCCATCACGATTTTGCAGATTTTGAAAACTTGCAATAAGAGAGAGAGACCGGGTAGACTGCAGAAAGTTTTCAGTGAAAGAGGCAATTTCTTTGCAGGCTTTTATGACTGAAAACAAAGGAATCTTGTGAGCTTTAAATCAAGTGCCCCCTAAAACAGTGCTTGAAGAACACGAGTAAAACAGAGCATCACTAAGACTTACTTAAGGCTTGAACCTAATGACAATGGTTGAAATCCAACACTGGATTCAGGTGATGGTTCTCTCAATCTGTTGTCTTAATAGGCAATTAAAGAAACAATTTCAGGTAGAAGATATTACCATCTGAGGGGACTCCTTTTATAGTCAATGGTTAGTGCACTATGAAAATTTACTAGACATAGACTATAATCAGAAAGATTTTTAAAAATTTAAGAGGACTAAGGGAGGACCCAGAGAAGATCAAGATGTTGGAGCTGATGAACAAGTTTTTAAAATAATAAGTGTTAGTATTTTTAAAATATAATACACCATGCACAAAACAGATTAAAGAATCAAAATTGTACCAGATAATTAAATTTGAATAGGAGTATCAAAAATCACTCAATACATAAGGGGAAAAATTAATTTGAAATACAGATGAAGTTAACAGCAAATGGCACTCACCAGAACACGAGAATAGAAAACTCAAAGGACTGTCAGTAGAAAATACCCAAATTGAGTCTGAGTCACACAGATGGACAATGAATGAAACATAGGTCCCCACAGCTGCTAAAAATATATATAACTGCATTACAATAGGAAGAGAAAGTATAGGGCAGAAAATATAATTACAGCAATAATTGCTGAGAACTTTAGAAAACTGATTTGGAAAATTCAACTGACTGATTCAAAGTCTTGGAAAAACAATTATGATTAACAAAGATTGTCATACTTGGATGTATCATAGTACAACTCAGGTAAAGGAAACAAAAACATAAAATTAAGAAAGAAATTAGGGGAAAATGATACAATATCTTTAAATAAATGACCAACAACTCAAAAGAAATAAAATCTGGAGAAAAAATGCATGATTAGAGCACTGAAAAATAACTGCAAACCAATAATTTTGTAACCGGACAATATACACTTTATATATGCACGTACAAAGATGCTTTCAGACAAAGTTTGAAGGAATTTGTCTCCAACAGACGTTCAGTAAAATGAAAACTGAAAAAAATTATTCAGGCCGGGTGCGGTGGCTCACGCCTGTAATCCCAGCACTTTGGGAGGCCGAGGCGGGCGGATCACAAGGTCAGGAGATCGAGACCATCCTGGCTAACACGGTGAAACCCCGTCTTTACTAAAAACGTACAAAAAATTAGCCGGTCGTGGTGGCGGGTGCCTGTAGTCCCAGCTACTCGGGAGGCTGAGGCAGGAGAATGGTGTAAAAGCAGGAGGCGGAGCTTGCAGTGAGCCGAGATTGCGCCACTGCACTCCAGCCTGGGCGACAGAGCAAGACTCCGTCTCAAAAAAAAAAAAAAAAAAAAAAAAAAAAAAAAAAAAAAAAAAAAAAAAAAAAAAAATTATTCAGGCAGAATAAATAAATGATCCCAGAGTAAAATATTTAAATCAAAGAGGGAAAAAATTGAAAAGCCAATTGCAAATATCAATTAATATTGACTGCACATACAGTAAAGGTAATGTGCTATTCAGTTTAAAATATACATGGAACAAAATTGATTACAATTGGAGCATAAAATACAGAAAGGGACAAAAGATGTTAAATTTTCTAAGGCTCTAAATATATCAGGAAAGTCATAAAAATAATCCTTTGTATTTTTACTGCACAAATTATGTCAATTTGCATAAAAGTCATGTGTGAATGCTGTAGTTTCTAGAATAGCCATTAGATGTAGGAAGAGAACAACTAGTGAATTGTTAAAAGATGAAAAAAATGGAATATTAAAATTATTTTGTTAATACAGATAGACAGTTTAAGAAACACAGAACATTGCCAGGCACAGTGGTTCATGCCTGTAATCCCAACACTTTGGGGGGCCGAGGCAGGCGGATCATGAGGTCAGGAGTTCGAGACCAGCCTGGCCAACATAGTGAAACCTCGTCTCTACTAAGAATACAAAAATTAGCCTGGTATGGTGGCATGTGCCTTTAGTCCCAGCTACTCAGGAGACTGAGGCAGGAGAATCGCTTGAACCCAGGAGGCGGAGGTTGTGGGTGAGCCAAGATTGTGCCACTGCACTCCAGCCTGGGCCACAGTATGAGACTCTATCTCAAAAAAAAAAAAAAAAACCAAAAAAAAAAAACACACCAAAAGAAACACAGAACATTAAGTGAATAAGTCAAAGAGAAAATGAGTGAGATAGTAAATAGAAGTCTTAAATTACATGTATTAATATAAAAAATAAAGACTAATATTGTCAGAGTGTATTAAAATATATACGTATCAATCTTATGAGAGGTACACTTTAATTATAAGGACATAGAAAAGTAAAAAGTCAAAAAAATGGAAAAAGAAATGCAAAGATTATCGTCACACAATAAAAGCTAGTATAGCTATGCATGTATCCGAGTAATATGTTTGAAGATAAAAATATTCCTGGGAATATATCTATTTCAAAATGCAAAAGGATTTTATCTACCAGGATAGTATAGTGATTTTAAACTTTCAATCATCGTACTCGAAAGCCAGACAGCATACGAAACAAAAGAAATATTTACAAAGCTCAACTCCTTTTTTGTAGAGGCGGCAAAAGTGTATAGGTTTAGATTTAAGAGATGTATAAGTGGCAAAACACAGCCCTTTGGCTCCTCAGTTTCTCCACACACATTCGAACTTCTATACTTCTATACTTCAGTGAAACAGCTATATACTTCCAGTGAAAGATACAAGTATTTTTCTTTTAAGAGAAGTTCTTGCCCTTACCCCAACTGAGGAGATGCAGAATCCCAGCAGATATTATCCATTGTTAATTATATTAATTACTCCACAAGCTCAGTCACCGAGTACTCTTCTATCTAAAGACTAAATGGTAAAATTAATGTTTCATAACTTGATGTCAAATATTTATAGAAAAAATAGATAATACAAATAACTAAATACTTCAGCTGTTTCACGGAAGTATGCAATAAATAATAATCAGAGAGGAAATCAAATCTATAAATTTCTCATTTCTGAAGTTTGTCCCAGGGTATAGTTCATATCAAGGGCTTCCTTCTTTTACTGTTTATTCCGTGTTTCACCTTCCGTGAGTCAGAACTTTCACTGTTCGGGTTGGTTTGTCAGTTTGTTTGTTTTTTTTAATCTATTAGCATAATTCAAAGCTTCATCAATAAAGTATCTGTGTCTTCAATTATCTTGCTTTTGTTGTGGTCATCTTAGTTGTTGTTGTTATAGTTTTGCCTTAATCTTTACTCTTGGACATGGAACTATTAAGAGACCACAAATAATTGCCTGGGTTCCAAATACAGTACCTTTTACTCCCATTATGTAGCAGCAACTCAATTTCTTCATGGTCATCAAGATCATTTTTTCTGGCCAGTAGATTAACTCTTTTTTTTTTTCCCCTGCCTGTTCAGTCAGTGGCACAAGGAACCCAAAATGTCCAGAACAGAATCTCATCTTACAATTCAATTGAGTCATTATTGTTTTCCCTGTTTGAAGCACCACCCAAATGGGTTTTGGGTTTTGGAAACCAAGACCCCAAATCAGCAGGTTTCTGGCTAGAATTTTTTTTTACTTTACTTATAAAACGAAGCAATAGTGAATAACATTAATAAAGAAAGCAAGAAAAAAAAAAAAAAAAAAAGAAATTACCAGGCCCAGGATATTTCACTGGTGAACTCTAGCAAACACTTAAGGAAGATATAACACTTACTCTTCAAGATCATTCTCGCTTTCAAAAAATAGAAATTAAAGAAACACTTTTTACTTCATTCTGTGTGGCCAAAATCACCCTAATTCCAGAATCACATAAAGACATTACAGAAAAGAAAAATTACAGGCCAATATCTCTCAAAAACATAGCAAATATATTAGCAATCAAATCTAAAAAAATGCATAAAAATAATTATATACCACAATTTACTGGGGTTTACTCCAGATAATCAAAGCTAAGCATTTAGGTATTCAAAAATCAATTAATGTAATCGGTCATATTAACAAACTAAAAAACAATCATATGAGTGTGTTAATTGGTGCAGAAAAAGATTTATTTGTATTCAATAGCCATTCATGATAAAACCTCTCAACAAATGAGATAGAAGGGAATTTCTCATATTGTAAAGAACGTATATCGAAAACACATAGCTGGCATCATAGTTAATGAATAGAAACTGCATATTTTCCCCCCTATAACTGGAGCAAGGCAAGAATAGCCTCTCTTGCTATTCCTATTCACTATTACACTGAGACTCCAACCTAGTGCAATAAGATGAGGAAAAGAAATAAATATATAAAGATCGGCAAATATATCATAAAATTGTCTTTACTCACAGGTGACATGATTGCCTAGGCAGAAAATCTCAGAAAATGCAAAAAGCATAACTAACAAAAGATCTTCAAAACTCTTGGATTTAATGAGCATGCATAACAAGCTCGTAAGATACATGATTAACATACAAAATTTGATTGCTTCCAAAGGGGAAAGTATGAAACGGGAAAAAAGTAGAATAACTTTATACTGGAGGAACCTGACAGCTATTAACTCAACTAGGTGATTAAGTTTAGTATCAACAGTAACAAGTCAGGATGAGAGCGTAGATGTGGTCTTGACCTGATGAAATGAAAATGCTACTTTACTTCTATGGTCTTCTTCCTAAAAATTCTTAGTCTAGTCATGAAATAAACATTAGACAAGTTCCATTTCAGATACTTTATGCAAAATTACTCATCAGTACTAAGCGTCAAGGTCATCACAAACAACAGGAATCTGAGAAACTGTCACAGTCAAGAGGAAGTTAAGGATATATGACTATTAAATATAACATGGCACCATGGATAGGACTGTGGATACAAGAAGAGATGATAACTTAAAAATAAGAAAATTTGAATCTAACAGGGACTTTTATTAATATTGGATCTTGAAAATTCATGCTTAAGAAGAGACGGTTTTGGCCGGGCGCGGTGGCTCAAGCCTGTAATCCCAGCACTTTGGGAGGCTGAGGCGGGTGGATCACGAGGTCAGGAGATCGAGACTATCCTGGCTAACATGGTGAAACCCCGTCTCTACTAAAAATACAAAAAACTAGCCGGGCATGGTGGCGGGCGCCTGTAGCCTCAGCTACTTGGGAGGCTGAGGCGGGAGAATGGCGTGAACCCGGGAGGCGGAGCTTGCAGTGAGCCGAGATCCGGCCACTGCACTCCAGCCTGGGAGACACAGCGAGACTCCGTCTCAAAAAAAAAAAAAAAAAAAAAAAAAAAAAAAAAAAAAGAAGAGAGGGTTTCCCAGCCCGGTAATAACATTTGGATCAATAGACAGAGCGATTCTTGCCTCTGTTTGAAATCTTAAGCAAACTCCTCCAACACTGCTGTCCCCAATTAAGAATGGTAATAGTAAAAACCTATCAATGATAAAATTAATAATGCATCAACATTAGTTCAACATTATGACAAATGCATCATACTAACGTAAGATATTAATAACAGGAAGAACAAGAATTATATACTACCTTCTCCAAAACACACATACATATTCTAAACTTAAATATTTAATTTAAATACCAGTGAGTAGAACACACAAATAATGAAAATAACTAGAAGAGGCAAACTTGTGTAAAATTTAAGCAATAGACTTTTTAAACAAGCAATGGATCCAAACAAATATTTTAAAATACAGGACATATTTTCAACTAAATGAAAATGATGGTCTAGCATATAAAAACTTGTCAAACTTGACTAAGCATTGCTCAAACGTATTTTTAAAACTTTCAAGTTATCTCATGGAAGAAAATTAGAGAAAGTTCTCAAGAATAATGCCCTTTTATTATTTTATTATTTTAATGTTTTTATTTATTTCCTTTTTTTTTTTTTTTTTTTTTTTTTTTTTTTAAAGAACAGGGTCTTTCTCTGCCACCTAGGTGGTTCTCAAACTCCTAGGCTCAAGCAATCTTCCCACTTCATCCTCTCAGGTGTCTGGGATTACAGGCATAAAGCACTGTATTATTTTATTCCAAGAAGCAACAACAACAAAACCCACCAAATTAAACTAGAAAAATATAGCAGGAAGAGAATCATAAGGGTAAGAGAAAAAGAAATTAAATAGAAAACACAAAAACAGTACAAAAAACTAGGAATGTCATGTGCTAGATTTCACAACATTGATAAAATCCAACAAAACTGATCAAGAATAGAAAAATAAATACTTTATTAGCCATGAGGTATGAGACCTCACACAAGTTTCTAGAAACATTAAAAGTTAAGATGATATAGTGAAAACTATACAATAAATTTAACAGTAGGGACACAATTACCAAAGGTTTTAAAAATTATACTTAAATCTGAGAATTTATAATAAAAATTATACTTAAATCTGAGAATACTTTTGTGACTTAAATGTTTTTTACCATATGCCTAAGACCAGATTTATAATCATTGCGTATTAGATGTGTAAAGCTCACAGAAATTTTTTTATTTTCATTTTTGATTGCACTGATAAACACATTTATGGAAATAATCATAAACATTGAATTCAGGAAAGCAGAAAGGTGGCATTAGTCAGTGCCTATGTATCATAATATATTTTTTCAACCCAAAGTTATAATAAATTTGCCAGCATGATAATTAAATATAGGATATTTGGAGAAATCGTTTCAGTAATATTGGAGCTAGTTAATAACTCTATGAAGACTTTAAATATTAATATATCTTACAAATATAACTCACTGCTTTATGTATCACCTAGACAACTATTTCAGAATGCAGCCACACACATATGAAAGTCAGTCCAATTAAAGGATTCTTAACATATACATATATAGGAATTCAGAATTATAATATTATGAATTTAATTTCGAAAGCTAAATATATAATATAATAGGATGACATGATGAGAATAAACTACAACTTCAATTTAATAATGTTTAAAAAGTGCACCAAGAGCTACACTTAAAATGTTTGACTTTGTTTGATTTCCTTTTCTTATACTACTTCTATCTGAAAATTGTGTATTTGTATTCACAGATACACACAAATGCACATCTATCCACATAATTTTGTACACATATGCATTTCTTCCTCCCCTCATTTAAGTCTCCCTTATCAAGTTTGTCACAAAGTCCTGTAAGTTCACCCCAAAGCTTCACTCAATTGTTTTTAATCCATTATCAAGGGATGAAAATGTCACCACTCTAATTCAGGCCCTTGTAATCTCTGATATACAATAGAAGATTCTATTTTTCAGGGTTTTAATCTTCAAGTTAACTTCCATAGTGTCACCGTACATATCTTCTGAAAGTAGAAATAGAACCATGTCATGTCAGACCTGGATGATTTAAAATTATTTGTTAGTTTTCTAGTATGCTCCAGATAAAATGTAAGTCTTTAAAAATCCAGTATGCTTTTCAGCCTGAATGTGAATTAAAATAAAATGTTAATAATATCATCACTTCCTATAATCAGGACCCACTTTTTGTCAAGCAAACCTAATAAAGGATCTAGACATCAGAGATGTTAAAAGTTCCTAGGTGATATTGGTGAGTTAAGACCCACTCTCTCAGCCTCATATAGAGTTTTGTATAATCTGGTCCTTGTTCTGTGGCCCTCATGAATCTTCACTTTCTTGTGCAAACGCTAACTTCTCCTGACCTCCTGACCTCAGCGAGCTCCCTCATGTCCCCCCACCCTCATCACCACCCACATATTTCTCCCTGGGAAACTCTTCTTTCTTCCCCATTTTTCTTTGTGGGAAACTCCTTTCCTGTTTTCACCAACCTGACCATTTTCTCAAGGCTCATCTCCTACTCCCTGTCCTTTCACTACTTGTGCGTTCCCTCACAGCCCCTCATGTCACCAGAACACCATAGTAGCTATGACTCCTTGTGCTCAAGGACTACCTAGCACTCCCATCTGTCTCTGCCCTTCTCATGCTACTATAAGTCCGTCCCTCTATATGCATTGTAAGTCCTTTGGCGATAGAAGACACCTGTCTAATTCAATTTAGTAACTAGTAGAGGACTATACACATAGGAGGTGTCAGTGATATACAAAATAATGGCCCTCCACCCCAGTATGTTCACATCTTGATCCCTGGGAACTGTGAATGTGACCTTTTATGATCATTGGCATTTTGCAGCTGTGATTAATTTAAGGACCTTGCAATGCATGTTTTTCTTGGGTTATCAAGTGGACTTACAGCAATCAGAAGGGTCCTCATAAACGGGAGATGAAACATCAGAGTCACATCAGGGATCCCGAGGCTGGAAACAGAGGTTCAAGTGATAGGAGAAAGCCACTAGGAGGCAAGGAATACAGGCTCCCTAGAAGGAGAAAAGGCAAGGAAGCAAATTTTACCTTCAGAGTCTCGGAAGAAACCAACCCTGTCCACACGCATATCCCCAAGATTTAACTTTATTTCATAAGATCAGTTTTAGGTTACTGACCTTCAGAACTATAAAAAATTAGATTTCTGTTGTTTTAAGCTGCAAAGCTTGTATTTCTTTGGTAAAGAAGCAATAGAAAAGTAATACAGTACTCAGTTTATTGAATTGATGAATTGATTTTTTTTAGTAATCACATAAATCTCTGTAAGATTTGTTATACATTATTTACTTTCAAACACGAATTTAGTTCTTGCATAAATATATATGATTGTTTCTCAATTGTTGAAGCAGTGTATTATTTCCACAGTGATCTGTAAAGTAGGCGGGTGTCATGACCTAAGTGTTATTGTTGATCTTTATATATACAAGGAAAATACAGAGTCATCATTCATCTGTAGCTGCACTTATCTCTGGTTTCCAAGCATTCCTATAAAATAACGATTAAGCTTAGTGTGATGGTTAATACTGAGTGTCAACTTGATTGGATGGAAGGAAGCAAAATATTAATTCTAGGTGTGTCTTTGAGGGTGTTACCAAAAGAGATTAACATTTGAGTCAGTGGGCTGGGAAAGGCAGACCCACCCTTAATCTGGGTGGGCACCATCTAATCAGCTGCCAGCGCAGCTAGGATATGAAACAGGCAGAAAACTGTGAAAAGTCTTGACTGGCTTAGCCTCCCAGCCTACATCTTTCTCCTGTGCTGGATGCTTCCTGCCCTTGAACGTCGAACCCCAAGTTTGTCAGCTTTGGGATTCAGACCGGCTTCCTTGCTCCTCAGCTTGCAGATGGCCTATTGTGGGACCCTGTGATTGTGTGACTTAATACTCCTTAATAAACTCCCCTTTATGTGTGTGTGTGTGTGTGTGTTTGTGTTTTTTTTTTTTTTTGTGTGTGTGTGTGTATATATATATATATATTCTATTAGTTCTATACCTTAGAGAATCCTAACTAAAGCACTTAGCTTCTCCTTGTCTCTTTCTTTTGATCTTCTGTGAAGCCCTGGCTTAACTTTTCCTGGAACTGTTTCCTGTGACAGTGCGTGTATCACAAGATGGTCCTGTCAAAGATACATCATGTTAATTAAAATATACGATATTCAATAGGAACCCAAACAGCACAACAGATAATGGCAAAAGATAAACAACATTTGTAAGTAAAATAAAACTCTGAAATGCTTTGAATTGAGGCATAAATGCCTCACTGACAGTCCGAAAATGACCTATAAAATCTAGAAGCATTCACCTATCTAAAATTCTGAAAGTTATGAATTCTGTGACAACATAATTTTTATTTACTTTGCATTTTCCTGAAAAGAATTATCAAGCTCGCTAAGGCAATAATGTTATGGAAGAAATTAAATGAGCCGCAAAGGTGAGTCTCAAATCTATAGCAGGAAGCGCCCATGAAATTTATTATATATCGCTTTCAATGTCTTCTAACCCCTGCAGAACTATTCAATCTGCTGTTACACACATACAATTTCCATAGTACTGGAATGGCAATAAATACTGCTGGAAAAATCTGATTTCTCACCAACTCGTTGAGCCCCCATCATGATTTATGTTCAACCTGGAGCCCACCAAGGAATGAAGATAATAAAAATCTAGGCCTGAGTAATAGAGTTGCCCTGACAAATTCCATGCTGTGACAGAAGCTCCTTCACATTCTCCTCTGCGCAAAGAATATGAGACTTGCCAGGCAAAAATCTAGAGTGAGACTTTCTCCAAGTCTCTCCATTGTGTCTCCCAAATATTGATAATTATGGGGTAATTTTGAAACAACTCTTCTCAGGAGAATCTTTTTTGTTTTGACTCACGGATCCTTTAATTATTTGATATGTAGTTTTTTAAAAATGAAATGACACAAACTAATGCTCTGTAGCTTGGTCTATCCATTACCTGACATTTTAGAGCAACATTTCTGAGAAACCCCTTAGTCCTGAGACATTCACAGATGTTACATATAACTAATATACTTTAATTGCAATGCAGACAAAACATTCTCTTTAAATACATTCACAGAGACATATGTTTCTTTTCATTGGCAAATTCACAATTACAGTGACTTTCTAAATTGTTTAAAATTGCTATTTTATTCTTATTCCTCTTTACTTGGAGCTTATCCAGTCAACTTAATTGTTGCAGACTTTAACACTGTCACCTTTTTATATCCTTGCAATTAACACAACGAATGTGTGGAATGCTCTCTTCTGTAAAATAACCACAGTCACAATGACACACAGACACACTGACACACACACACAAACACACACACATACAACTTGTAAAGTAAAATCAGCTTCTCTTAACCTAAAAGGAAGAAGTTAAAAGTGTATCGATATTCCCGTAAGCTGTGTTTCACAATATGTCTGCACACATATCAAACCCTTAATAGCTAAGTGTTCTGCTAGTTTAATTAGTTTTCCTCCTCTGTATAAGCAGTATTCCCACCAGCGCAGCATTACATTTTGTGTCTCAAATTCAGTAACGGAAAGCTTTACATATAAAACAGAACAGTGCTCTGAGCATTAGAGGAGGAAGATTTAGAACACTCTCCATTCCCATCTACTCTGTGATATGTAACATTTTGCTAATCTCACATAGCCCTTGTTAGAGATATTTGGAAATGGAAACATTGTGCGTATGTATGTTTCTTCTGCTATTATTGGAAGAGATGTGTGTAGTGTTTTGCATTGACAGTAAAACTACCATAGCTTGCAAGCAAGTGTTCAGAATTTAACTAAAACTTCCGGGAAGATTGCAAAATAAAATGTTAGCCATACTTTTGGACAGAAAGAAAATGTGTCTAAATTATGTGGAAAAACTATACAAGGTGACGAAATCAGTACTCAAGTGAAATACTATGGTTTAAAATATGTATTTTGGAAAAAAACATTATAAAATGAATGAAAGCAGAAATTTTGATTAAATACAGAAATAAAATTTAGTCTCCTTTCCTAAATACACAAGAGTTTAAACATGGAGTGGTAAAAATCAATATGAAATTCACCAATAATCACACACAAAGAAGGTAAGCCAAATATTCAATTACATATTATTTCATTTATATTTACCTTTTGCAGGATACTGTTCCAAACACTGTTATGTATTATTTCATTTAATCCTTAAAATATCCCTGTGAGGGAGACGTTTTATACCCCCTGAGGCACAGAGAACCTAAGCCACTCACTATCAAAATTATACTCTTACCCAAATAAATGTATAAATATATTATAATAAGGAAGCTTTTATTCTAGTAGATATTAACTATATTTTAAGTCACTGAAGTTCACTGAAAAAACAAGATAAAATACAGAAAATTACCTGATTATTATGATAATTTCATATAAGATATCATTTATAAGTGATTAAATAATAATGCATCTAGTAAATATTGCAGATAAATTTGGCTGCCAGGAGTAAATAAATTCTAACTTCAGAGCATTTATCAAAGTTAATTCTAGGTATAACATGATAAAAATAAAACACTTCCAGCTGCAGGTAATATTTTTAAGCATGAAAGGAATAATTCATAATTATCCCATAATTTGTAAGCAAAATGTGAATAAATTTATGGATATAAATGTTAAATATATATTCAGATACATGTTTCAAATTAAATGTTAAATCCAGACTATGTGAAAATATTGAAAGAAAAATTGGTAGACAAAAGGTTTACAATTTACGGTATATATGAAAACTTATGCAGGTAAGAATGAGGCAGAGAGAAGGAGGAAAAAAGAATGGAAAGATGGCAAGAAGGAAGAAAGAAAAGGAAGAAAGGAAAATTTCATAAAATAAGGAAAAAATAAATGCAGAATATTAATTGGCAATCAGAAATCAGACAATTCTAATGGTCCATAAAGTAAGAAAACATACTAACCTTATCAGTAACCCAAAGCATGCAGATTCAAATAAAAGTGAATTATCATTTTTAGGTGATTTGGGGTTGTGGATTGGGAGTCGACAAAATAGAAAAATACCATTAAAAAGAAAAAAATGATGTCACTTGTATATTGTTAGTGAAAGGAGAATAATGATCATGTTTTCTAAAGTACCTTGGCACACTGTTATCAAAATTATAAATTCATATTACGTTTGCTTCATAAATCCCACTTTGGTAGCCTATTTCACAGAAATAAAAGCACCAGTCCATGAATATGCACTCCATGGTAGGTCTGGAAATGCTGTTGGTGTTAGGAGGCTTGGCTCCTCTTGTTGGACAGTGTGTAAAAGATTAATCCACTAAATGCATAACAGTTTTTTGCCCCAAATGTCTACTTAATTGCACATTGAGTAGCTGTAACAAACTGTGAAGATACCAGTAGAATTTAATTAAGTATAAGCAAACTATCTCTGAGAGTCTTCAAATTTTCTAAAATCTCATGTATTGAAAATAACAGATATTCAATTTTAACATAAGGCAATATCAAGGCACATTGAATTATTTTGAGAGGATGAGGATTGCAATCAAAATCTTACTCTACAGAATCATTCTGAATCTTCAGTAAGGATATTGACTTCAACGATGAATCAAATGATTCTTTGCTCCTCCCCATGACATACAAAAAGCTGTGTTTGTTTATGAGGCAAAATCTGGCTTATAGCACCACACTACATTTTGGACTGTTTCATTTTGTAATTGTGTTTTTTAGTCACCTTATTTATCTGTTATAACATCTATATTGCCCTTTAACAACAATTCCCAAGTGATAATCTTAAATGTGCCCAAATTAATGTGATAGTTACCTTTGGTGTCTCAATTAAGACATTTTTAGAAGTAATAGATAAAAATTTTTGGACACTTTTTGTGGCTTGGAATTGTTGTGAACACTTTACATAATACTGATTTAAATTCTCTCAACAAACCTTTCAAATATTGCCATAGCATTATTCCTGTTGTACAGAACAGAATAAGCAAGTCACAGACAAATTTGGCCAGGTCATCCAGCTACAAAATATTACCGTGGGATTTGAGTCTAGGCAATTTGCTCCCAGAACCCAAATACTTGACCTCTATTTTCATCTTTAGATACTCATCAACACATAGTTTAAGACTCATTACAATGTATAATGCTGTACATATCACTGAGAAACTGGAATTAATTATGCAAAAATATTGCCTAATATCAAGTGTCTCAGTGCTAGTGGTATTTCATGGTTTGGGTTGCTGCAGTAAAGAATTTGCAATCATATAATTCAATTCCTATTTCTACCACATAGTATTTGAGTGATGTTAAGCAAGATGCAAATATATATATATGTATATGTATATGTATATGTAAGCTTTAGTTTTCTACCCAAAGGTAAATGAAAAATGTCTACACTATGGAATTGTTGTGAGGAGTAAATGAGCTAATAGACAAGAAACACTTTCTGGAAAATCTCACCACATAAGAGATTTAAGGAAAAGCTATGAACATAGTGAAGAGAGTTTTCATATACCATCATTATTGGACATTTACTATGGATTGGGAAGCTATCCTTGTGGTTAGTATCTTTCATTGTTGTAATACATTTATCATACTTAATGAACTACAATTGAATATCATTATTAACTAACATCCATACTTGATTCAGGTTTCCTTGGATTTTACCTAATGTCCTTTTTCAGTTTCTATATCCCATACAGTATACCACATCACATTTAATTGCCGTGTATCTTGATTGTAACAATTTTTTAAAACTTATTTATTTCTGAAGACCTTGACTGTTTGAGGAGTAGTGGTCAGGTGTTTTGTAGAACGTGCCTCAGTTAGAATTTGCTCACTTGGTCTCACAATTAGCCTGGGGCTATGGGATTTGGGGAAGAAGACCAGAAGTAAAGTACCATTATCTTCACATTATATTGAGAACACATATATCCTATAAACATGACTTTGGATTGTGGGTGTTTAATTTGATCACCTGAGTGAGGTAGTATTTGTCAGGTTTCTCCACCATAAAATTGCCCCATTTTCTCTCTTTTCGTACTGTACTTTTAGGAATGATGTCACCAGGCATAGCCCGCACTTAAGGAGTGAAAATTTGTTTTCCATATACCTAAGGGTAGCATAACTGATAAATTATTTGGAATTATTCTTTACAAAAGATTTGTCCATTTTCTCCAAATTGTTTATTTCATTATTGATTTATATAGGTATGGACTCATGGCTTTATAATCAATATTACTTTATTTATTTTTCTCAAAATTTTCCAGCTTTGTCCACTGGGAGAACTTCCAGATGGTTCCTTTACTCCTTTGACATTCTTCTATCATTAACCAGCCATTATGTTAAACAATTGATCCATTTTCATTAAAAAATTAAGTATAAGACTGTCATTCCTTGTTGTTGGGGATAGTGAATTGTTTCCTTTTCTAATTTTTTTTCATTTTTAAAGTAACAACGTTTTGTTTATAGTCCAATGAGTGGATTGTCAAATTATGTGCCCATACATGTATGATCCCTTCTAACCAATACTTTGAATATAAAAACTAATTATTATTTAAATCCAATGTTTGTAAAAATTTTCTATGTAAAATTTCTGAATGATTTGAAAACCAGCAAACAAAAGACTTCAATGGAAAATATATGTGTGTTATAGATACCAAATGACACACATACAATTTGTAATTATGTATCTTAATTTTGTGGCACTCTAAAATCAATCACATAATTGGAAGTAAAACACTGCTCATGCAGCAAATGCAAAAGAATTGAAATAATAACAGTCTTTTGGACCGCAGTGCAATCAAAATAGAAATCAAGACTAAGAAATTTGTTCAAAAGCATACAATTACATGGAAAATGAATAACCTGTTCCTGAATGACTTTTGGGTAAATAATGAAATTAAGATAGAAATCCAGTTTTTTGAAACGAATGAGAACAGAGATACAATGTACCAGAATCTTTAAGAAGCAGCTAAGGCAGCATTAACAGGGAAATCTATAGCACTAAATGCCCACATCAAAAAGTTAGAAAGATCTCAAGTTGACAACATAACTCACAACTAAAAGAACTAAAGAACCCAGAGCAAACAAACCCTGAAGCTAGCAGCAGACAAGAAATAACCAAAATCAGAGCTTAACTGAAGGAGACAGAGACACAAAAAACTATTCAAAACACCAATGAATCCAGGAGCTGGTATTTTGAGTACATTAATAAAATACATAGATCACTAGCTAGACTAATAAAGAAGAGAGAAGATTCAAATAAACACAATCAGTAATGATAAGAGGGATATTATCGCTGACACCACAGAAATACAAACAACCATCAAAGAATATTATGAACACCTCTATGCATATAAACTAGAAAATCTAGAAGAAATGCATAAATTCCTGGACACATACAACCTCCCAAGACTGAACCAGGAAGAAATCAAATCCCTGAACAGACCAATAATGAGTTCTGAAACCAAGGCAGTAATAAATAGCCTATCAACAAAAAAAAAACCCATGAGCAGTCAGATTCACAGCTGAATTCTACCAGATATGCAAAGAAGAGCTGGTACCATTCCTAACAAAACTATTCCAAAAAATTAAGGCAGAGGGGGGACTCCTCCCTAACTCATTCTATGAGGCCAGCCTCATCCTGATACCAAAACCTGGCAGAGATACAACAAAACAAAAAAGGCAATTTCAGGCCAATATCACTGGTAAACATTGAGGCAAAAATTCTCAAGAAAACACTGGCAAACTGAATCCATCAGCACATCAAAAAGCTTATCCACAATGATTAATGGTTTCATGCCCAGAATGCAAGTTTGGTTCAACATACACAAATCAATAAATGTGATTCATCACATAAACAGAAGTAAAGATAAAAACCACAGATGCAGAAAAGACTGTCAATAAAATTCAGCAAACCTTCACGTTAAAAACTCTCAAACTAGGCTTTGAAGGAATAGACATCAAAATAATAAGAGCCACCTATGACAAACCCACAGCCAACATTATGGGCAAAATCTGGAAGCATTCCCCTTGAAAACTAATACAAGACAAGGGTGCCCTCCGTCACAACTCCTATTCAGCATAGTATTAAAATTCTAGCCCAGGTAATCAGGCAAGAGAAAGAAATAAAGTGCATTCAAATCTGAAAAGAGGAAGTCAAACTATACACGTTTGCAGATGGCATGAGCCTATATCTAGAAACCCCCCTAATCTTAGCCCAAAGCTTCTTAGGCTCATAAACAACTTCAGCAAAGTCTCACAATACAAAATCAATGTGCAAAAATCACTGACATGTCTACATACCGATGTCTTTGCAATGGTCAAGCAAAGAGCCAAATCAGAAATGAACTCCCATTCACAATTGCCACAAAAAGAATAAAATACCTAGGAATACAGCTAACTGGGTAGGTGGAAAATCTCTACAAGGAGAATTACAAACCACTGCTCAAAGAAATCAGAGACAACACAAACATATAGAAAAACATTACATGCTCATAAATAGGAAGAATCAATATTGCAAGAAAGGCCATAATGCCTAAGTAATTTATAGATTCAATGCTATTAGCATTAAACTACCATTTACTTTCTTCACATAACTAGAAAAAAAATTAAAATTCATATGGAACCAAAAAAGAGCCCAAGTAGCCAAGGCAATCCTAAGCAAAAGAACAAAGCTGAAGGAATCATGCTACCTGACTTCAAACTATACTACAGAGCTACAGTAACCAAAACAGCATGGTACTGGAACAATAACAGACACATAGAACAACGGAAAAGAATAGAGAACCCAGAAATAAGACTGAACACCCACAACTATCTGATCTTTGACAAACTTGACAAAAACAAGCAACAGGGAAAGGATTTCCTATTCAACAAATGGTGCTGGGATAACTGGCTAGTCATATGCAGAAGGATAAAATTGGACTCCTTCCTTACACCATATACAAAAGTTAACTCAACATGGCTTTAATACTTAAATGTAAAACCCAAAAGTATAAAAACCCTGGAAGGTAACCTAGGCAATATCATTCAGGATATAGGCACAGGCAAAGATTTCGTAGCATATTTTTTCTAAGTCATTTTGATTGAAATAAATATGAAGATTTTGGGGTGAGTGAAAACAAGAAAAAGTATGAGAAAAAAAGTAAATTTATCTATACTAAAATGAAATCCCCAGTCACTATTTAATCACTGAAATTCCTTGCAGTCACTATTGACTTATCCACAGTGAAAACTACCATAATTCAACCTATACCTTTAAAATGGTGTGCTACTAGAGATATATTTTTTAATAAGAAGACAGGCAAGTAACTGCTTTGTGAGAATTACTTAAGTGATACATATGCTTCTAACGCTTTTAAGAATATTCATCTCCCCAGAAAAGAATATCATGAATAAATATCTTCCCATCCATGATATAATTATGTAAGCTGTGAATTACAAGTTAAGCAACCTTATTTTAATTATATTTGATTTTTATATTTACAATTTAATATTGACCTATTTTATAAAGTTACTTACATTTAAAATTTAATTGCCCAGATATATAATGATCTACCTTTACAGCGGTAGCAATTAGTTTGTTGGGGTAATTCCATGGTTGATTCATTTCACTTTTGCAGCTGAAAAAACTCATGCTGAGCAGAGAGGCATCTAATTTGCTCATCATCCATGCTGGAAACTATTTTCCTCTTTTAGCTTTGACCTTTATGACCTAAAAAAAATGTGATAATATTTTATAGTTAATAACACAAAAGAAGAGAATAACTGAAGGTAAAATATATGAGTATGAAATTCATTTTAAACCCTGATTTTAAAAATTAATTCAAATCTAGAATTGATAGGTTTGCTTGATCAATTACTGGCAATCTGTAGCGGGCAGAAAACTCTGAGCCTCTGGTATAGAAGGATTTTTCAACACACTTATTAGCAGCAATGTTTAACGAAGAAGGAAAATTTAACTTCAATGATGACTTTATGCTTTAGATTTTTATAAGACAAAATATGCATAGATTTTTATTTCATTCAAATTCAATATTTATAGCTATATTATTTATCATCAAGTGAAACATTAAGAAATATTAATTCCTAATAGCTAGGGACATGCCTCTATGAAACGCTTCCTTCACTTGCTATTTAAAATATGTTTCCTATTTCTACATCAACTACTTTTCTACATCAACTACTCTCCCTCTCTCTCTCTCTCTCTCTCTCTCTCTCTCTATATATATATATATATATATATATATATATAAAATGTCTTCACCTTTCTTTTCAGTTTAATTGAGAGAAAAATGTGAAATAAAGGAACAGGAAAATCCAAATAAGTAGAAAAAGATTACAATCTACTTACTGTCAAGGAATCAACCTTATTTGTTGATTATAATGTAATTATTCCTTCTTTCCATGCATTGTATCCATGAGTGTTATTTAATCTAATCTTTTGAAAGTGATTTCTTCTAAAGAGACTAAATTAGTACTGTATAATTATATAAAGAGTTCAAAGAGCCATTGAAAGTTGAAATAAAAAGGAGTTATTTGGTAGAGGAAAACAAGTAAATTAAGTTCAACTTGCATTTTAATTTGTCATTAACAGTGCTAAAAACACCTAGAGCAAATCAGATTAATGCTTTTGTGTCTGAATTATGTAATTTTAACTTCTAAATTATGTAGTCTATATGAAAGAGTTATACATTAGGTCTTTTATAATTATCATCATAATCCTCATATATCCTACCCAATCTAATGTTTGTGGTTTTATATGTTATATAAGTTGGATACTGTGAAAATAAGCCAGTGATCAAATTTCATACTTACTGTTATAAATTAAACATTCTATGTACTTTTAGTAATATATTTTATAAATATACAGTCTCCCATCAATCAATATTTATGTCACTAGCTACATTTATATTTTAAAAACTCTTCACATATATCTTTGTACCATTGCACAAGTATTTTTGAAGTGTAAATTTCTAAAAAGAAAAAGAAATGGTAGTTATAAATAATTCATAATTCTGAATTTTAAATATATTATTAAAATATTCTAGAAAAAGTTCTTACCAATTTGCATAAAATCATCAAGAGTGAAATAAAGTTTTGTTTTATGTTTTCTCATTACCTATTTACCGATCTAACAGGGGCAAAATTTTAAATCATCTGCTTTTGGCTGTGATATATTCACTTCTGGAAGATTAATACCCCTCTCCAAACATGTTAAAAATTAGAAAATAAGGATATAAGTGTATTCAAAGTATCAAAATGTCATTTTAGTACAGTAAAGAACTATTTAGTTAACCAGGACTTTAGATATCAGGATCCTGAAGAAACCACGAGAGCAGAGAAGGCAGTAAAGTTTTCTGGAGGAAAGTAAGCTCATTTACAACCCCCACAATGTTTCAAATACCTGCTATTCATTAAAAATGACAACTATCAAATACTTGGTATCTATTAAATTATTACAAAGTAGGGAAATACACACGACCAAATGAGGGAAAACTGTGAGAAAAAACAACAAAAAAAACAAACTACAAAAAACCTGACATTAGAAAACTACAAAAAACCTGACATTTTGATATTGGCTCTGTTATCAGACAAAGGTCTTAAAATACAGTACTATTATCTTCAATAGGAATGAGACTAATAAACTGGAAGACAAGGTCAAGACAAAATCTCTAAAATAAGTATTCAAAAAAGATGATTAAAAAAACAAGATAAAAGCAAGAAATTAAAGTAGAAATGGAGAGAATTAATAGAAGAAAATAGTAATATCTGCAGAATCAATGCCTGAGAATTTATAAAACAGTTATGGGCAACAAATCACATATGCAAAATCTCTGCAAATCTAAGCAGTGTACATACAAATAAAGCTATATGAAAGCACATCACACTACGCTGAAAAAAAAAACACAAAAAGAAATACTTAAAAATCAATGTAATATTAAAAAGCGTATTTATGTCTTTTTAAACAATAAAAACAATAACAGTGACACCTGAATTTTTAAAGGAGCAATAGAAGCCAGAAGACAATAATTGATGTTTTAAAAGGATAAAAGAAAATAACCATCAAACTATAAATATATACCAGCAAATATATCCATAAAAATAAATACATATAACAGTTCATTGCTGATATGTAAAATAAACACTGTAACTTTTGTTTTACTTTCGTGACTTACATTTTTTTAATCATGTGCCTAAAATCAGATTTAAGAATTAACTTACCCAATGGACATTTATGCTTTTAAATGAATGGTACAAATACTTTCACCTATGTCCTGTATCTTGCAAGCTACAGGCTTCACAATCTGGAAACAATAAAAATAAACAGTTTCTCTGCTTATTTTTATAATTTGTAAGTAAGTCTTTGAATATGTTAAATGGAATTGCTGTTAAAATTACTGTGAATAATAGCAACTCCTACTCCTAAATAAGAGGTATTTTGTGAAATCCGAATGTTTTAATTATTTTGACATCTAGTGATATTTTATGCAGTAAACTAGAAAAATTTTAAAAATGAGTACTTTGTCCATTAAATTAGTCCTTTGTTTAAAGCCATAAACTCGTGGATTTATTGTTAGATAACTCAGTCTGACAACTACAAAGAGACTTTAAACTATTGAACCTTGACAAATATCTAGGGAAAAATACTGAATAAAGATGTCAAAAGGTTTCCTGAAAATGATTTTTTGTTTACAGTCAGGGGAAACATACATTTTGTACTTTCCATTTTCTGTTTCTTCCAGGGATAAAATATTTAGTGTTAGCAGTGTAAATTCTATTCTTAGAGAGCTGGAGCTAAAATGGCTCAAATGGTTTAGAGCTCCAGATACTTCAGGGTATGCTTAAAGGGAATTGTTTGGAGTAGTTTTCCTCTCTGTTGTAAAATGGTTTTATTACGTACTTGAAAAGTTGTCCACAATGACAAATAATTGTGAGAAGAAACATTTCAAACGGATTTGAAAACTAGAAATAGCTAATAACGTCTCTACTGTAAAATTAACATGAATGATTATATTGATTAATGTATTCACTATTTCATGTCTGAAATGAAGACATGGGGCACTCCAGAGTAAGCACTGAGCTATAAAATGGTGATAGAATATTAATATAATTGACACATCTCTGCACTCATACAAATGACGGCATAAGATGAAAAGTGGAAAAATTATTAGAATACATGGTTAGGTATAGTGTGCTATGCAAACATGGAGAGAGTGTCTAACACTAAATTAGCCATAAGGAAGGATTAAGAATTTCAGGTAGAAGGAACAAGGTCAATCCTCCAGGCCTTGACATGTTAAGGACTTAGAAGTATAATCAGCATGGAAAATAGAGGATGAACAATGAGTCAGGAACAGAGCTAGTGGAAAGGTAGTCGTGAAGGCCGTAGTATCTCCTGTCACAAAACTTGGGATATTTTTTCCGAATAACAGGAAACCACTGAAGAGTTTAACCATTGCTAGCTTTCAATGATTTCAGGCAGGTACCATAGTGGCATGTGAGGGACAGATTAAAAAATTGGCAGGGCTAAGGGACAAGGGAATCTGCTAGGCTGAGACCAAGATTAGGAAAAATATATGACATTCGTTAGTTTTAATGGGGATGGAGACAGGAGAATGGATATGAGAAAGTTAAAAGAATGGTGGTGATTTTATAATTAATGTGATATTATTTTATTAATGTGAACTGTCTGACTCTCCACAGTGAAAACTGTTGAAAACAGGGGCTGATCTGTCTTTGTGCCGTATCCATCCTATGACCCTAGAAGAGTGCTGAGTTCATAACTAATCAATGAATGTATTTTTTAAACTGGTGACATTCATACTTCTAAAAATAATTCCAATTGTATTTGAGATTTGAGGAGTATATGTGCAGGTCTGTTACATTAGTGTATTGCAGGATGCTGATGTTTGGAATATCAATGGCCCTGTCACCCAGGTTGTGAGCATAGTACCCAATAATTCGTTTTTCAACCCTTGTCCCCTTCCCTTTCTCCTGCTCTGGTAGTCCCCAGTGTATATGGTTTCCATCATTAGATCCATGAATTCCCAATGTTCAGCTTCCACTTACAAGTGAGGACGTGCAGTATTTGATTTTTTTGTTCTGTGTTAATTCACAGCACAAGGATATCTTCTTTTGAGAAGTGTCTCCTCATATATTTTGCCTGTTTTTATTGGGATTATTTGTTTTTTGCTTGCTGAATCGTTTAAGTTCTTTAGAGATATTAGACCTTTGTTGGAATGCATAGTTTGCAAATATTTTCTTCCATTCTGTTGGTTGTCTGTTTGTTGACAGTGTCTTTTGCTGTGCAGAAGCACTTAAGTTTAATTAGGTCTCTTTTTTCAATTTTTGTTTTTGTTGTAAGTGCTTTTGAGGACTTAATAATACATGATTTTCCATGATTGATGTCTAGAATTGTGTTTGCTATGTATTATTTGAGAATTCTTAGATTTTGAGGTCTTATATTTAAATCATTAAACCATCTTGAGTTAATTTTTGTATATGGTAAAAGATAATGGTTTAGTTTCATTCTTCTGCATATGGTTAGCTAGATATTCCAGCATCATTTATTGAATAGAGAGTCCATTCCCTATTGTTTAATTTTGTCAGCTTTGTGGAAGATAAAATGCCTGTTCCTGTGTGACTTTATTTGTGAATTCTCTATTCTGTTCAACCTGTCTGTGTGTCTGTTTTTGTACCAGAACAATGTTGTTTTGTTACTGTAGTCTTATAGTATATTTTGAAGTCAGGTAATGTAATGTCTCTAGCTTTGCCCTTTTGCTTAGTATTGATTTGGCTATTCACGATATATTTTTGATCCTACATAATTTTAGAATCTTTTTTAAGTCAGTGAAAAATGATATTGGTAGTTTATAGGAATAGTTTCGAGTCTGTAGGTTGTTTTGGGCAGTATGGCCATTTTAACAATATTGATTCCTCCAATCCATGAGCATAGAATGTTTTTCCATTTCTTTATGTCATCTATGATTTCTTTCAGCAGTGTTTTCTTGCTTGTATTTCTTGTAGAGCTCTTTCATGATCTTAGTTAAATATATTGCTAAGTATTGTTACTGTAAATAGAATTGCATTCTCGATTTGGCTCTCAGCTTAAATGTTATTGCTCTACAGAAATGCTACTTGATTTTTGCATATTGATTTTATATCCTCAAACTTCACTGAGGTTGTTTATCAGTTCCAGGAGCCTTTTGGCAGAGTCTTTAGTGTTTTCTAGGTATAGAATCATATCATCAATGAAGAGATCGCTTGACTTCTTTTCCTATTTGGATGCCTTTTTGTCTTTCTCTTGCTTGTTTGCTCTGGCCAGGACCTTCTGAATGTATTTTTTTTTTCTTCTTTTTCTGTGACAGAGCTTTGCTCTTGTCTCCCAGGCTGGAATGCAGTGGTGTGACTTTGGCTCACTGCAACCTCCACCTCCCGGGTTCAAATGATTCTTTTACCTCAGCTTCCAGAGTAACTGGGATTACAGATGCCCACCACCATTCCTGGCTAATTTTTTGTATTTTTAGTAGAGACAGGGTTTCATCATGTTGGCCAGGTTGGTCTTGAACTCCTAACCTCAGATGATCCACCTGCCTTGGCCCCCCAAAGTGCTGGCATTACAGGTGTGAGCCGCAGTGCCCGGCCTCTGAATGTATTTTTAATGAATGTAGAAGAGAGATGAAGAGGAGAACAATCAGACCAGGGTTCTCAATCAGATAACTCTTTAGATGGTGTTGCCATTTACCAACACAGAGGTATCAGGCGGAGAAACTAAATGTGGTAGTATATAAAGATCTCGTTTTTGGTGTTTTTTGTAGTTTTTAGTTTGAGATATGTTTAAGCCGTTCTAATGGAAGTATTCAGTAACCAGCTGCATAAATAAGTCTAAACCTTTAGGAAACAAATTGGAGCTGACATGTACATGACATAGAGGAAGTCACAGAAAATTAAGAGATCTAATCAAGAGAGTATAGAGAATGATTTAAAAAGGAGAAACTAGAACTCAGCAGAAAATCAACAATAGAGACATACATAAATAGGAGAGTAAACCAAAAATAAGAGGTTGAGGGAAGGGAATTAATGACTAGGGAGCTATCAGAAAGGTAAAGTTAGAAGCATACAGACCCATTAAGAAGCTATTGCAGCAGGCCAACTAATGCATATTAGTGATGTAAGCCAAAGTTATCATGGTGTAAGTTTTGAGCAGTTCTAAGGTTCTGAATACCATGTGGCAATTGAGACACCAGAATTTTTTTGCTGGATCTATTACTGGGTAAAAGAAAAAGAGAATATTGGATTTATTCCAAAACATTTTCCCAGAGCAAATGGAAGAACAAATTTGCCATATATGCAATAAGTAAGATTAATAGCAGAGGAGTGGAAATAATTAATCAAATTTGTATTTTCAGTATGTTAAATTTAAAACATGTATTAAAAATACAAGGACAGAAATCCCGTAGATATCTAGAATTTAGAGGAATGTCAGAGTTAGTGATATAAATTCGAAAAGCATCATACATATCCTGCAGACATCTAGAATTTAGAGGAAAGTCAGAGTTGGGGATATAAATTTAAAAATCATTATACAAAGCAAAGAATATGCCCTGGAAATTACTTTTAATAACTGTGTTTCACACTGGAATATTCAACTGAGTCAAATTTGGCAGATATATAAAATAAGGTGAGGATGAAATATTAACCAAGGGATTCATATATTGAGCGTTACTAGTGTTGATAGCAGGATATCACCGCTGCCCTACCTTTATATCCAGAGCTGCATTTAACTTGCTTGTGTGTGCATCCACCTTTGTCCATTCTGCTACTGCCTTCTCACACCTGCAATCTTTTGAAGAGTATTAGCTCTACCATGGAGTGATGGGTTTCTCCTCCTTTAAATTAGACAGATGTGTCATCCATTCTGACTCATATCGTGGTGCGTTGACCAAGGGTGTAAAACCTCTGGGGAAATCATCCAAAATGATAACCAAAAATACTAATCTTTTTAATGCCTCCACTAAATCATAGACAGAATGGGATAGATCTTCAAAGTTCTAACAAAGTTCTAATGTATTTAAAGCTCTAACATATCTCAAGCTCATGATAAGATATAAACTTTTTACCAACCAGTAAAGTTAAATTAGCAATCTTTCTATTTTCTCAATAAGTTCTGTGTACATTAAGTTAAATGAGTACTTCCAAGTAAAACAATAAAGGTAAAGTTAATGATAATGTTATAGTTCTTTATAAAACCTTTTGCATATACTCCTCAGAAAGTGCAAAAAGATACCTTAGTGAAAACTAAGTAACAAATTATATTGCAAATAGGAGGCTTTAAAATACTTTGCTTTCAAAAACATTGAAGAACTAACTAACAGATCCATCAGCAATAAGATATCACTAGACAGTTTTTGGCATAAACTAGAAATAATTTCTATGATAAAGTTAGATTGCTTTAGAGTAGTCCTTTAATTTTTATATAATTATTTAAATAAGCTTTCTAAACTCTCAAAACAATATAAAGTATTAGAAATAGAATTGATGCTAAGATCTGTCTCATTTACTTAGTAATAAACAAAATGAGGAAATATCCATCTGTGTTATTGAGATGTGTTTCAAAAAATTTGTTTATATTTTATAATTATTTATCAAAATATGTAATATATATTTGTAGAAGATATTAAATGGAAATACAAATTCAAATACAAGAGAAAATGAGTGATGTAACAATCTAATAGTAAAAGATGTTATTTCATCCAAAAATCTGAAATTCTAAATGTTCCAAAATCTGAAACTTTTTGAGCACTGACGTGCCATAAGTTGAAAATTTTACAGCTTACTTCTTGTGACAGTCTCCGTGAATAGAAAGGTGCAGCACACACAATTTATTCAGCATCCTCACGGGCAAAAAAAAAAATAATAATAATACTCCCATTCTTTTTCAGCTATAATATGTCTTTTCTGTGCACACTCAGATTCCCCTACACAAACACTTCCACAAAGGGTAGTAAAATGGCACGTGTGGAGGCTGCATGGCTAAGGACAGGATCCCTGCAATGCCCCACAAGGGGCCAAGACCTACCTGCATTACTCAGTGTTTTTTGTTTGTTTATTTATTTATTTATTATTTGTATTTATTTATTTTTTTGCTCCCTCTCTGTTCTACAGTTCAAAGATAGTTTGGAAAATGTCCAAAAGGCCTGTAGATATCCTTTGGGTAACAGTGATAAGGAAAAAGGAACATTCTTTTTTTTTACAGTACAGAAAGTCAAGATGCTGGAGAAACTGGGAAGCAGTGTAAGTGATATATTTTACAGAAGAATGTGCTGTTAGAAATACCATTATACATGGCCTGAAGAAACAGAATAAACTGTCAAAGTTCTATTCTGAAACCGATGAAGAAAAGTTAATTAAAAATACAAAAACACTGCAAAAAGCTGGAAATGAAGATCTCGCTCATGTATTGAAAGAATTGATCCATCAACATCACAATGACCCCAGCCACTTAATTGGATGCTGCTCATGAAACAGGCAAGGATCTATCACCATCATGATGAACTGAAAATTGAGGAAAACTGGGAATATTTCTACTGGTTGCAGAAATTTAAGAAAAGACGTTGGTATTACATTTTCAAATATTTGTGGAGATAAAGTACCTGCAGATCATGGGGCAGCAGAGAAATTCATTATGACCTTGCCAAGATCATCAATGATGGAAATATGATGCAAGGACGAGTCTATTATGCTGGCAAAATGTCACCGTTTGGGTATTATTGTCTCAGAAAGACACTGACTACAGCTGAGGAAACAGTCCCTATAGGAATTAAGGATGCCAAGGACAGAACTTTGTACTGGGAAGTGCTAATGCAGCAGGCATGCAGAAGTATAACTTGCTGTGATAGGCAAAAGCTTATGTCTTCACTGTTTGCAAGGAGTGAATTTCCTACCAGGCCATTGTTATGCTCTCAAAAAAATGCGTGGATTACTGGGGACAACTTTTGATCTGATTTCACAAACATTTTGTACCAGCAGCTCATGCTTACTGCAGGACAATTGGACTGAATCATGACTGAGATTTTGTTATTCCTTGACAACTTTTCTGCTCATCCTCCACCTGAAATTCTCACAAAAATACTGTTTATGCTATGTGCTTTCTCCTAAATGTAACTTTATCAATTTATCACATGACTGGTACATTCTTAGATCAATGAAGCATAAATATGAAAATATTTCCTTGAACCGCATGTTAGCAGCAGCGAGCAGAGGCAAGGGTGTGGAAGGTTTTCAAAAGTAGTTTAGCATGTAGGATGACTTACATGCTGTTGCCAATGCTGGGAACAGAGTGAAAAAAGACACAGGTGTGCACATCTGATTCAACTACTGGACTGTGATTATGTTCAGTGATGATGATGAACAAGGTGGTGTCAATGAGAAAAAAAATGGTCTGACCTCCTTACTTATGCAAAAATTACACCTTCAGAGTATGTCAGCAATCTGAAAGATGTGGATATTTAAGAAGGTTTTAATGTCAATAATGAGGTTCCGGTTGTTCATTTATTGACTGACAGTGAAATAGCCTAAATTTTTCTGAACCAAGGTTGATTCTGATTATAGGTACAATAAAGATGACATTGTTAACACTTCAGAAAATGTCCCTATGGATGACATGGTGGAAGTATGTGATGGGCTAATTGAAGGACTAGTGAAGTGTGTATTCATAACAGAACAAGAAATCATGTCCATTAATAAAATCAAAGAGAGACTTCTAAGGAAAAATAGATTGTCAATCATGCCTGTGACTCTGGAGGAAATATTCTAAGAAGCCATCCAGCAGAATGCCTTGTCATCCCTGCAGGATCCTCTTTCTAGTCCTTCAACTGCTGATGATGTTTACACACACACACACACACACACACACACACACAGAGTACAGTAAGCCTTTAATCAAAACATAGCACCATAGGTGGAGACTGAAAGTTTATCATAGTTCATTGCTGCTGTTGTCTAGCAGCTGATCCAGGTGTTCTGCTGTGTTGCTGAGTTACCCTTAACACATAATATTCTCACTGTGTTGATGTGAGGTCACACTTTTTACCATTAAGTGCTTATGTGTAAACAAATGTAAGAAGAGAATTGCTTATTAGTAATACATGAATTCAGAGTCAGGAATGGTGGAAATGCTAGACGACCACAGATTGTCCACATGGGGGGCTTGCCTTTGCTTTCTGATAATTTAATGTGCACATATTTTGTTTCACACACAAAATTATTTAAAATATTGCATAAAATTACCTTCAGGCTATGTTTGTAAGGTATATATGAAACAAATAAATTTCATGTTTAGACATTGGTCCCATCTCCAAGATATCTTATTATCTGTATGCAAATACTTCAACACTGAAAAAAATCTGAAATACAAAACATTTCTGTTCCAAAGCATTTTGGGTAAAGGATACCCAAACTGTATAGATGTGTGTGTGTGTGTGCACGTGTGTGTCTAATGGATGGTGATACCAAATTGTTGTTGTGTGTGGAGGGTCCAGTTAGATAAAATTAGAAAAACACTTCAATAGTTGTATTTAAATATGCCAATATTTATTATATTTGGTAATTATGTCATTTGATCATATGTACCCGTTTAAATGAAAAGTTTTGGTTTCTAATAAAATATTTGAGGCTTTACATAGCATTGAAAACATTGAATAAAAAGGGAATAACCTAACTTGAAGTCAGCCCCTCTAGATTGTCATCTGAGTCGGCCAGGTTCAACACTTTCTGATTCAATACTACCTGACATTTTTCTTTACATAATGACTGTTTAAAACATTGACAAAATGAAATGACATAAAGACATGAGCACGTACTAAATTACAGATTTAAAAATCTTTTAAGCCCCTATTGAAAGCGGTCTCTAAAAAAAATGCAGGAGACATTACCCATTAGGGTACCATGAGTTCTAGTTATTTGGCTGAATTGGGCTTTGAATTCTCATAATAGATGTTTATATTTTCCCACTAAGATTAGCAGAAGCAGAAAAATTAAGCTGCCTCTACACAATGCAAATAACCTGTTTGAATGATTGATAGTTATATTGAACTTATAACAAATAAACTAATTTATTAAGACAATCAAATTAACATTAATCATCTTCACAATCTCTGATAAAAAAGCTGGATAGCATCATTTTAGGGTGGATTTGAAATTTCTAGTTAAACTTTTTAGCTGTGAATTTAGAGGAAATTCATTAGTCTGTGTTCTCAATAAAAATTATAGTGTATATTATCTGTTCGAGTCTATATAAGTTAGAAGAGTTCTATAACACAATGTAAGTATTTAATCAGGGCCTGAAAAATCAGATGCTTATTTTTCACATTCTTGAAATTCTAATTAGTACTTGTCATTTTATTTAAAATGCTATAAAATATCTACACTAGGGAAAATTATAATATAATTTATTATTTAAGTTTTCAGTAAGAATTTAGTGGAGAATATTTATTACTTAGTTTGTAATAAACTCTAATCTTACATCTCAGATTTCAGGGCATATTAGCAATGCCACAGCCACAGTGATTGCTGTCAAATGAAATTGATGATACTTAAACATTTTAGTTTAGCAATGATCACTATTAGCACTGGCAATGAAACTCAGATGTATAATTTATCATCTTCTGTTATAGGCACTGACCTGTATTCGCGTCCTACCATGTCAAATGGAAAAATAATGATAACATTTCTTAAAACTGAGCAACAACAACCTTTTGTTAGGTAGCTGAGGGCCAAGACATCCAAGTCCAAAATCTCAAGTTTTATTAAAAAGCTATGAATAAGATATTCTTTAGAAAATACCTTTTCTTATGCTCCATCTCATTTTATTTTAAATCTGGTGTATCAGAAAATATTGGATGAATGTTAAATGAAGAAATTATGCCCCTGCTGTCAAACATTCTGAATTTGAATGTCTAACATCATTGTTTTTAGTTTTATTGTTAAATTAATATATATATACACACACATACATATAAGTACATACACGTATACCTCAGAGATATTGTGCATTTAGTTCCAGAAATCCACAGTGAAGTATTACAAAAAAAGTAACTCAATTTTTTAAAATTTCTCATTTCATCTAAAAGTTACATTTGCACTATACTGTACTTTATTATATATAAAGTGTGCAAGAGAATTATGTTTAAAACCAAAGTTTATATCTTAATTTAAAAATACTTTATTGCTACAAAATGCTAAGGATCATTTGAGCCTCCAGCAAGTCGTAATCTTTCTGCTGGTGGAAGGTCTCTGTTGATGGCTGCTGACTAATCAGTGTCAGATTGATGAAGGTTGGGGTGGGTGTGGCAAATTCTTAAAATAAGACAATGAAGTTTGCCACTCAGATTGATTCTTTCTTCCAGGAAAGATTTCTATGCTCTTTGATAGCATTTTACCCACCATAGAACTTTTTTTCAAAACTGGAGTATATCCTCTCAAACTTGACTACTGCTTTATCAACCAAGTTTATGTAATATTTTAAATTCTTTTTGGTCATTTCAACAATGTTCATGGCTTCTTCAGCAGGAGTAGAGTCCGCTTCTAGAATCTTCTTTTTTTCCTCATCCATAGAAGCAACTCATCATTCATCCAAATTTAATTATCAGATTTCAGAAATTTAGTTACACTCCTAATTCTAGTTCTTCTGCTATTTCCACCACATCTTCAGTTACTTCCTCCACTGAAGTCTTGAATCCCTCAAAGTCATCCATGAGAGTTGGAATCAATTTCTTCCAAATGCCTAGTAAAGTTGATATTTTGACCATCTACCATAAATCATGAATGTTCTTGATGGCATCGACAGTGGTGAATCCTTTCCAGAAGGTTACTAATTTACCTTGCCCAGATCCATCAGAGGAATCACTCACTATGGTAACTATATACTTATGAAATGTATTTTTTAAAATTAAAAGACTTAAAAGTCAAAAGTTTGCCCCTGATACATTTGTTGCAGAATGGATGTTATATTACCAGGCAGGAAAACATTAACCCTCAATGTCCACCTCCATCAGAACTCTTGGGTGACCAGGTGCATTGTCAATGAGCAATAATATTTTGAATCAAATCTGATGGGCTTTTTTTTTTTTCTTCTGAGTAGTAGGTCTCTATAGTTAGCTTAAAATATTCAGTCCACCATGCTGTAAACTTATGTGCTGTCATCCAGGCTTGGTTGTTCCATTTATATAGCACAGGTTGAGTAGATTTAACATAATTCTTAAGGGCCCTAAAATTTTTAGAATGGTCAATAAACATTGGCTTCAACATAAAGTCACCAGATGCATTAGCCCCAACAAGAGAGTCAGGATATCTTTTGAAGCTTTGAAGCCAGGCATTGACTTCTCTTCTCTAGCTATGCAAGTCCTAAATGGCATCTTCTTCCAACACATGGTTATTTTGTCTACACTGAAAATCTGTTGCTTAGTGTAGACACCTTCATCAATGGTCTTAGCTAGATCTTCTGGATAACTTGCTGTAGCTTTCACATCAGCACTTGCTACCTCACCTGAACTTCTATGTGTGGTGATGGCTTCTATCCTTAAATCTCATGAAGCAACCGCTGCTAGCTTCAAACTTTTCTGCAGTTTCCTCACTTCTCTCAGCTTTCATAGAATTGTAGAGGGTTAGGACCTTGCTTTGAATTAGGTATTGGCTTAAGAGAATATTGTGGCTAGTTTGATCTTCTATTCATAACACTAAAACTTTCTCCATATCAGCAATATTGTTGTTTTTCTTTCCTATCCTTGTGTGTTCACTGGAGTAGTATTAGTAATATTATTCAAGAATTTTTCCTTTACATTCATAATTTGGCTATTTGGCCCAAGAGGCCTAGTTTTCAGCCTATCTCAGCTTCTAACATTGCTTACTCACTAAGCCTAATCATTTCTGGCTTTAAGAAATGTGTATAAAATAACAAAGACATGGAATTAACACAAATGCCCATCAATGATAGACTGGATAAAGAAAATGTGGTACATATACACCATGGAATACTATGCAGCCATAAAAAGGAATGAGATCATGTCCTTTGCAGGGACATGGATGGAGCTGGAAGCCATTATCCTCAGCAAACTAACACAGGAACAGAAAACCAAATACCACATGTTGTCTCTCATAAGTGGGAGCTGAACAATGAGAACACATGGACACAGGGAGGGGAGCAACACATGCTAAGGCCTGTCGTTGGGTGTGGAGTGGGGAGAAAAAGAGTATCAGGAAAAATAGCTAATGCATGCTGGACTTAATACTTAGGTGATGTGTTGATAGGTTCAGCAAACTACCATGACACACGTTTACCTATGTAACAAACCTGCATGTCCTGCACATGTATCCTAGAAATAAACTAAACTAAACTAAAATAATAAATGTGTATAAATTTATGGTATTCAAGCGTAATTTTGTTAGATGCATAGATTGAGTAGTAGTGAAATCAGAGTTTTTAGGGTATCTATTACCCACATAACATACATTGTACCCATTAATTAATCCCTCATCATCCATTTCTAGATTTTGATTTACAATGAGATGTTCTCCTCATCCTTTCACTTGACTACTTAAGAGGCCAGCCATTGCAAATTATTAATTGGTCTAATTTCAACATTGTTGTTTGTTAGGGAATAGCAATGCCTGAGGAGGGGGAGAGATGCGAGAGCAGCCATTCCATGCAGCAGTTAGAACATACACATCTATTAATCGAGTTTGCCGTCTTATACGGGTGTGGTTTGGGGCAGCTCAAAATAAATGCAATAGTAACATCAAAGATCACCGATCATCATAACAATTATATCAATAATGAAAATGTTTGAAAAATGGCAAAACATAGACACACAAACAGAGCACATGCTGTTGGAAAAATGGTGCTGATAGACTTGCTAGCTGTAGGTCTACCAGCAGCCTTCAATTTGTGAAAAACATCATATCCGTAAACTACATTAAAGTGAAGCACAATGACAAGAGCTGTGCTTGGGCACACATTCTATTGTATGTTCATCAACACTCCTGATGCTGCTTTAATATCAATATTTTATTTATGGAAATAGCAGATTGTTTTCTTCTGCTAATAGTGGAACCTGACCTGAGGAATTAAATATGAGGCTAAGAGATCAATCTGACTAATAAATAATTTTTTTAGCAATTGTGATATTAATATATTGAGGTGAAAAAATGTATACAGCGTTCCAATAATTCTGTATCCTCTGGTGTTTTTTACTCATTATTTCAGCTTTTTTTTTATTCTTATGGTTTTTTTCTAAGCCAGCTTCTGCTTGCGGTTCTTGTTGATGTCTGGGTAACACAATAAAAGAAAGCAGAGTTTTTACATAATGTTTTTTGCATCTCTCATTTGTAGTATTGGTATTACTGGACCCTTCTGTACACGCTGGAATCCTGAGATATTGCAAAAGCATTCAGCAAACCGTGTGCTGCCAGAAAATTTAAATCTCCTTTACATTCTTCAAAGTATGGTATTTTAAATAGTTTTACATGAGATATTTTAAGAGGCTTTAATAGTTATGTGGTTCAGATAGGCACTGCTATGAAATCGTAATTTGCATTAATCTAATTGAATCAGAGACCTTTGACTATTAAAACATACATTTTTTATCATGAACATACTATGTGTCAAAACCTAGGAATACAAGTGTTAAAGAGGAGAAACTGTTGTTATATAGGCATATGGCCTAGCTAGAAAGGATATCTGTAATAAACCAGTTAAATACGGCAGGCAATTTTAGAATGCTAAGTATTAGGCAAAAATCACATGGGATCATGGAATTGAGGTTACTACGGTCTGAAAGTTTTGTGTCTTTCTCCAAATTTATATTGGGGGTTGAAACCCTAACCCCTGAGGTAGTGCCAGGTATTAGGAGGTGGGCGTTGCCTTTGGGGGTGATTAGGTCACAAGAGGGGAGCCCTCATGACTGGAATTGTGCCGTTATTACAAAGGGGACTCTGAAGAGCTCCTTTGACCTCATACCTTGTGAAGACATAAAGAGAAGGTGCCATCTGCAAATCAGGAACAGCCCTCCCTGGACTCTGAATCTGCTGGCTCCTTGATCTTGGACTTACCCACATCTAGATATGTGAAATAAGCTTTTATTTATAAGCCACCCAATTTAAGGTATTTTCTTATAGACACCGAAACTAAGACAGAGTGACTTGTGTCGGCATGGGAGTATGGGATCTCTCTCTGTCTGTCTGTCTGTCTGTCTGTCTGTCTGTCTGTCTATCTATCTATCTATCTATCTATCTTGTCTGTCTGTCTGTCTGTCTGTCTGTCTACCTACCGACCTACCTACCAACCTATGGAAATAAGTCTGTTAATATTCCTACCCTAGAGGCTTTCATTGTTTTTCAGCCTTGAGTGCTTTGCTAAGGGACCATAGTTAAGACCTCATAACGTAATGTGCATTGTGATGTTCTTAAAAAAAAAAAAAAAAAAAAAAAAATCCGTGTGTCGTTTCTCAAAGTTGTAATTTAAGAGAGCTTAAGGAATTGATTGCTTACGAATTTAGGATAGGGTGAAGGCGAACAAGAAGGGCAAGCTAAGAACTTAAGGAGTAGTAAGATAAGAGAGCTCTGAACATGCTTTGGTCTGAAAGGAAAATAGCAGACAGCTAATGACACTCAAGGCAAGCCATACTAGAGGGCATAGACCACCTGCTGGCTTTCAGTAAAATGACATACTGCCAAAATGGACCCTTAACAGAGAGTAGGAGTGGTCTCAAATGTCCACACTTGTCGCTCTTTCTGATTTCTAATCTTATGCAATTTCCTACCATTGACTGAAAAGCCATATATTAGCAAATATTACCCAGAGATATATACAATAACATTGATACTCAGATTTTTTTTTTTAATTTTTTTTTTAATTTATTTATTATTATTGTACTTTAAGTTGTAGGGTACATGTGCATAATGTGCAGGTTTGTTACATATGTATACTTGTGCCATGTTGCTGTGCTGCACCCATCAACTCGTCATTTACATCAGGTATAACTCCCAATGCAATCCCTCCCCTCTCCCCCCTCCCCATGATAGGCCCCGGTGTGTGATGTTCCCCTTCCTGAGTCCGAGTGATCTCATTGTTCAGTTCCCACCTATGAGTGAGAACATGCGGTGTTTGGTTTTCTGTTCTTGTGATAGTTTGCTAAGAATGATGGATTCCAGCTGCATCCAAGTCCCTACAAAGGACTCAAACTCATCCTTTTTTATGGCTGCATAGTATTCCATGGTGTATATGTGCCACATTTTCTTAATCCAATCTGTCACTGATGGACATTTGGGTTGATTCCAAGTCTTTGCTATTGTGAATAGTGCTGCAATAAACATACGTGTGCATGTGTCTTTATAGCAGCATAATTTATAATCCTTTGGGTATATACCCAGTAATGGGATGGCTGGGTCATATGGTACATCTAGTTCTAGATCCTTGAGGAATCGCCATACTGTTTTCCATAATGGTTGAACTAGCTTACAATCCCACCAACAGTGTAAAAGTGTTCCTATTTCTCCACATCCTCTCCAGCACCTGTTGTTTCCTGACTTTTTAATGATCGCCATTCTAACTGGTGTGAGATGGTATCTCATTGTGGTTTTGATTTGCATTTCTCTGATGGCCAGTGATAATGAGCATTTTTTCATGTGTCTGTTGGCTATATGAATGTCTTCTTTTGAGAAATGTCTGTTCATGTCCTTTGCCCACTTTTTGATGGGGTTGTTTGTTTTTTTCTTGTAAATTTGTTTGAGTTCTTTGTAGGTTCTAGATATTAGCCCTTTGTCAGATGAGTAGATTACAAAAATTTTCTCCCATTCTGTAGGTTGCCTGTTCACTCTGATGGTAGTGTCTTTTGCTGTGCAGAAGCTCTTTAGTTTAATTAGATCCCATTTGTCAATTTTGGCTTTTGCTGCCATTGCTTTTGGTGTTTTAGACATGAAGTCTTTGCCTATGCCTATGTCCTGAATGGTACTACCTAGGTTTTCCTCTAGGATTTTTATGGTATTAGGTCTAACATTTAAGTCTCTAATCCATCTTGAATTAATTTTCGTATAAGGAGTAAGGAAAGGATCCAGTTTCAGCTTTCTACTTATGGCTAGCCAATTTTCCCAGCACCATTTATTAAATAGGGAATCCTTTCCCCATTTCTTGTTTCTCTCAGGTTTGTCAAAGATCAGATGGCTGTAGATGTGTGGTATTATTTCTGAGGACTCTGTTCTGTTCCATTGGTCTATATCTCTGTTTTGGTACCAGTACCATGCTGTTTTGGTTACTGTAGCCGATACTCAGATTTTTTAAAGAATGCCTTTGTTTAGCTCACCCATCATCAACAACACTCTGAATGAACATAAAAACATTTCCAGAGACCATTATTGTAAATAATTTTACAAGGACAGTGATGATTATAATATGCTAAAATATTATGAGACTGCTATCACTCATTTAAATCCCCAGGAAATATCAAATAGCCAATTTCCTTAAGATTCAGAATAAGTGACTGAGTATTTTCTGTGAATGTTCATTTCCTGCTTTTTTAGAGATTAAATGTTCTTCCCAGCATCCCTGAACTCATGAAACTTGCAAAGTTTGAAAACTATGTATATAAGGACTTCAAAGGCTTAAAAAAGCTGGCAAAGAAACATTTCAAACCAGCAGTTTTTCAACACTTTACAGATTATTTTGCATGAAATAAATGGTATGAAAGTAGGAGAATGTGATTCTATAGACAGAGATATAGGATCCCCAAGGCATCCCTGCACATTCCAAATACTCAACCCATTTTGCATTTGGAAAATGGAGCAAGCGTTTTTTCTCGGGTTTAGTCTGTTTCACATTGGTGAGCTGAAGAAGGGAACAAAAGGTCCACTCGCCTGGTCTATTCTGCACGTTCGTCTTATGTCCCCATAAACCTGTGTCATTTTAAAGGTGATGCATGTTTGTTTGTTTTTGACAAAAGAATTTAAAATGCTCTGTGACAGACACTGAATATAAGAATGTCAAACACCACAGATCTAAAAAATGGACATTGTAAAAATAAGTAGGCACAAAAATTAAAACATATAAAATGCAATGATTTTCTGGCATTTAAAAAAAAGTTGTATTTACTCAGTATTCTTTCTCCTTTTCTTCTATCTTAAATTACAAGGTTCTTAAACAGTAACTTAGCTAATATGCCAAACTCTATGCACCCTATTTGAGCATTAATTTTAACATTTAAAGTAACAAATAAAGTCACCATTTAAATGATGACTCATGGAAGTCTATACAAACCTGAGACATTCCTGAGAACCAGCAAACAAGCGTGTGTTTTTAAGCAATTAACATCTTTCAGTGCCAGATTATTATTTTTTCTATTTGAGTAATAAGCTTATATTTGAAAATTGAGACAATAAATATGAAATGATTTATGTATATTAATGTATTTCAGTTATGAAATTCAATTAAGTACATACTTTACCAAAGTGTTAAGTTCTTTTTCACCATATTATCAAAAAAATGAAAATACCCATCTCCTCCAAAGACTATTCCAATTCCATTGGAAAATATCTGTGCTAAAACAACCCTACTCATAGGAAAATATGATTCCTTTATGATCGAGGTTAATGCACAAATGGAGTCATTTATCGACTATGGATCACTTCACAAAGTGTTGGCTGCTATATCCTTCAAACCACATGGCCGTGAAGTTTTGATTTTTACAACTTTTATTTTCCAAAGCATTTTGAATAACTGGGTATACCTTAACAAGCAAAAAGTCAGATAACAAAAATTCATGATTATTTCATTAGGCTGGAATAATATCAAATATAGTTTCAATATCTTACATGTATTGTTAGGATGAATATAGATTACTTATACCTATTGAAATATAGATATAGAGAAATACAGATATAGAATTGTACACACATATAAATATAGACATACAGGTACACATGTATACTTGTATATATTACAAGTAGAGTGTATACAGTAGTCCCCCTTATCTGTGGAGGATACCTTCCAAACCCCTGATGTCTGAAACAGATTGTACTTGAAACTGTCAAACTGTGGATTAGGAGGGACTGCTGTATGTGTGTGTATATATATTATACATATACGTACACACACACACATATATATATACAAAAAAAACCAAGTAGTATATATTACACGTGTGTGTGTGCATGTGCATATGTGTCCATGGGCAAAGGAAGATAGATTGCAGGCATGTGAAGATGCTAACTCATAGGGATGGAAGGGAGACCACGATTAAGATACCATTACATTGGAAACTGAGGAGCTTTATAAAGACCTCTCAGGTAAACATATATTTTTGAATGCCATATAAAATATGTATACACTTATATGCCCATATTTATGCAGTGTCTACTGTTCATGAGGCAAGAAAAAAAAGATACACATGAGATCTTAATTCTGTGTCCTCCAAAAACTGACACTGAGCTTTCTTTAAATTTTTTAATTTTTTAATTTTTTTTGAGACGGAGTCTCGCTCTTTCGCCCAGGCTGGAGTGCAGTGGCACCATCTCAGCTCAGTGCAAGCTCCGCCTCCCAGGTTCACACCATTCTCCTACCTCAGCCTCCCCAGTAGCTAAAACTACAGGCACCCACCACCATGCCCGGCTATTTTTTTTTTCCTGTATTTTTCAGTAGAGACGGGGTTTCACCAAGTTAGCCAGGATGGTGTCGATCTGCTGACCTCGTGATCCGCCGGCCTCAGCCTCCTAAAGTGCTGGGATTACAGGCTTGAGCCACCGCGCCTGGCTGACACTGAGCTTTTGATTAGTCTGTCCGGGAGGGTGATATCATTTAGATATTTGTCCCCACCCAAATCTCATGTTGAGCTGTAATCCCCAGTGTTGGAGATGGGGCCTGTGGGAGGTGTTTTGGTCATGAGGATGAATCCCCCATGTCTTGGTGCTGTCCTTGCAATAGTAAAAGAGTTCATGCGAGATCTGGTTGTTCAAGTTTGTGGCATCTCCCTCTTAACTCTCTCTTTCCCCTGTTCCTACCATGTGACATGCCTGCCCCCACTTCACCATCCCCCAAGAGTATAAGCTCCATGAGTCCCTCCCAGAAGCTGATCGGATACCAGTGCCATGCTTGTTTGGTTTGCAGAACTGTAAGGCAGCTAAGCCTTTTTTCTAAACAAAAATTACTCAGTCTCAGATATTTCTTTATAGAAATGAAAAAATGCTCTAATACAGAAAATTGGTACCAAGGAGTGGAGCATTGCTATAAAGATACCTGACAATGTGGAAGCAGCTTTGGAACTGGGTCATAGGCAGAGGTTGGAAGAGGTTGAGGAACTCAGAAGGAAACAGAAAGATGACGGAATGTTTGCAACTTCTTAGAGACTCATTAAATTGTTGTGACCAAAATGTTGATAGTGGTAATAACAATAAAATCCAGGCTGATGAATTCTCAGATGGAAATGAGGAACTTATTGGGAACTGGAGCAAGGTCACATGTGTTGTGCCTTAGCAAAGGGCTGCAGTGTGTCCATGCCCTAGAGATCTATAGAAGTTTGAACTTCAGAATAATGGCTTAAGGTATTTGGCAGAAAATATTTATAAGCAGGAAAGCAATTCAAGATATACCCTAGCTGTTTCTAACATCCTAAACTCAGGTGTAGGAACAAAGAAAATGACTAAAAATTTGAACTTATCTCTAAAGGGGAGGCAGAGCATACAAGTTTGAAAATCTGCAAGCTGACCATGTGGCAGAGAAAGAAACAGCATTATCAGGAGAAGAATCCAAGCAGGCTGTGGAGCAACCACTTGCTTGAAAGATTTACATAATGAAAAGGGACCCAAGTGCTAATAGCCAAGATCCTGAGGAAAAGGCCTTCAAGGCATTTAAGAAACCTTCTAGGCATTTCCTCCCACCACAGACCCAGAGGCAACGGGGTACTGACTGGTTGCAGGGGCCCAGGGCACCACTGTCCTGTGTCACCTCACAGTAATGTTATTTTACTGTGAGGCTGCTCCTCGCCTCCAGCCCATTTCAGCTCCAGACTCAACTCTGAGGACCCCAAACACAGCTTGGGCTGCCACTTCAGAGGGTACAAGCCATAAGCCTTGATAGCTTTCACATGGTGGTTAACCTGCAGATGAGGAGAGTGCAGGAGTGAAGCCTGTGGGTGAGCAGTGTGTAGGAGTAAAGGAAGTTTGACAGCCCCCACCTAGATATCAGGGGATGTATGGGAAAGTCTGGGTGCCCAAGCAGAAATCTGCTGCAGGGGTGGAGCCCTCACAGAAAACTTGCATTAGGGCAGCATGGGGAGCAAATGTGGGAATGTGGGATTGGAGCCCTCACACTGAATCCCCACTGTGACACTCCCCAGTGAAGCTTTGGGGACGGGGCGGCTGTCCTCCAGACCTCAGAATGGTAGATCCACTGGCAGCCTGCACCCTGCACCAGGAAGAGCCTAAGGCATTCGGCTCCAACCTGTGAGAGCAGCTGCAGGGACTGTAGCCTGCAAAGACACAGAGGCAAAGCTTCCCAAGGTTTTGGAAGCCCATCTTTTGAAATAGTGTGTCCTGGATGTGGGACATGGGGTAAAATAAGAATATTTTGGAGCTTTAAGCTTTAATGATGCCCCGCTGGGTTTTGAACTTGCATGAGACCAATAGCCCCTTTCTTTTGCTAATTTCTCACTTTTTGAATGGAAATGTTTACCCAATGCCTACACTCCCATTGTATATTGGAAGTTAATAGAATGTTTACCCAATGCCTACACTCCCATCATATATAGGAAGTTAATAGCTTGCCTTTTTTTTTTTTTTTTTTTTTTTGTAGGCTCATAGGTAGAAGGGACTTGCCTTGGCTCACATGAGACATTTGAGTTAATGCTGGAATGAGTTAAGACTTTGGGGGACTGTTTGAAAAGGCATGATTGTATTTTGAAATGTGACAAGGATATGAGATGTGGGTTAAAAGGGTTTGGATATTTGTCCCCATACAAATCTCATGTTGAAATATAATCCCCAGTGTTGGAAACAGGGCCTGATCGGGGGTGTTTTGGTTATGAAATCGGATCTCTCATGGCTTGGTGCTGTCCTTGCAATAGAAAGTTCATGCAAGTTCTGTTTGTTTAAGTGTGTGGCACCCCCCTACCCTCTCTCTTGCTCCTGCTCCCGCAACGTGAGATGACTGCTCTGCTTCATACTCCGCAATAAGTACAAGCTCCTTGAGGCTTCCCCAGAAGCCAAGCAGATGTTGTGCTATACTTGTACAGCCTACCAAACCAGGAACAAATTAAACTCTTTTCCTTTTTTTTTTTTTTTTTTTTTGTGTGGTAGGGGGAGGTGGGTGGGTTGAGGCAGAATCTTACTCTGTCACCCAGGCTGCAGCACAATGGCATGATCTCGGCTCACTTCAACCTTCACCTCCTGGTTCAAGTGATTCTCTTGCCTCAGCCTCCCAAGTAGCTGGGACGACAGATGCACACTACCACACCTGGCTTATTTTTGTATTTTTAAAGTAGAGACGTGGTTGTGCGATGTTGGCCATGCTGATCTCGAACTCCTGACCTCCGGTGATCTGCCCGTCTCGGCCTCCCAAAGTGCTGGGATTACATGTGTTACAGGTGTGAGCCACTGCACCCAGCCAACTCTTTTCTATATAAATTACCCAGTCTCAGGTATTCCTTTATGGCAATGCAAGAATAGCCTAATACAGTGGGGCAGGAAGACCCATAATGAGATGGGGAAATGACACAGAGAAGATGCATTAAATGGAGTGTTAGGAAGCCAAGCATCACTGGGGATATCTGGAACTCAATGCTGTGAGGAAATTCTGAGACTCGTCTAAAACAGATGTCTCTGAATGATTTCATTCAAGGAGCAAGAAGCCTAGGGTATTGATACATCAGCTTTCTAGAGTTACCGTTTGAGGACAGCTCCCAGGGTATGCTAGCTTCCTGGCATTTCTGCCTGTGGTACTCATGGGGGAAAAAAAAAGCAGCTTTCATGACAGTCACAGAAACACAGAGAAAAACAGCTGAAAGTCTGGGAGACACTTTGCTACCTCCAAGGGAAATGCCAGGGCCCTGATCACTTCTGTAGTCATTCACAGACACATTTATGTGCATGTCAAAAGCCAAGTGTCTGTGTTCCAACATTCATTTATATGTAAATGATAAATATATTTACATCTGCATATTGACAAAGCATGACAACAAATATCTCATGTAAGTGATTTTTTGGGGCAATAGAACAAATTTGTTTCCGATACAATGTGGTATAGAATGTTATGCATTATTAAAATGTTAACATAAAAAAGCACTGGGATTGACTTTGAAAAAAATGACAGCTAAAATGAACACAGTTTCCTTTTGTCTCAAAGGAAATGATGCTCTGCGGAATTTCACTACACAACTATTCAATTTTAGAAACTTTATCACAAAAGGCAAAATCTTTTTGGAGAATATGTGCACGTTTCATCTATGACTTCTGAATAGTACTAATGAGCAACAAATAGTGTTTTAAAAGTTGTTCTTTTAAGGATAAAGGAGTCAAATGTATGATTTTACAAAATTGCAATTTCTTATTCTAAGTTTATGGTAAACTAGCAGTGGGTATAATTCATGAAAGAAAGGAAGAAAAAAATTCCTATATTCTCTACAAGCTGTTTTTCTATTTTTATTTAAGAGAAAATAGAGAAATATTAATCTTTTGGCTATAGAGTTGTAAAAAGTATTCCTTAGGTAGGAGGAATAATTCATACAAGGAAAAAGTATCATTTACTATCTGACTCATATACATTTTCCAAAAATACGTTTTTTCCTCAAAATAAGAATTAGTGTCTTGTCAAACCATTTGATTCCCTACCTTCTCAAGATATATACTTACAACTGTTTACAAATAAATCTCTTCCAGTATGTACAATTTTAGAAATTATATTTAGAAATTCTAACATTGATAACTTTTGATAGCAATTACTTGATTGACCATTGACCAGTATTGAGAATGCTAAACGTTATATTTTAAAGATCTATAAAGAAGTGAAAATGTGCACACATTCCTCTAAAAATAGAAATTCATGTAGTAAGTTGTGACTTTTAAAATAAAATGCATTGTATAGATTGAAACTCATATTTAAATGTAGAAATCAATTTTAAGTAAAAATATCAAATGAATAAATGGATATACAAGAAAATTATGTGTTTTTGTTAGGTTAATATCATCACATAGCATTGTTTTGCCTTTATTACCTAATTTCTCTGCTATAACATTATAGTACTTTCATGATGTAAACATATTAAAGCAGACATTAAGGATGTGAGATATACAACGCGTGTCTTTAAAGTAAGTGTTGAACCTAATGACAAAATTTTATGAAACAGGGCACTTTATTTCTTAATGTTGTTTCATTTTAATTTGGCCCAAAAGTTTCTGTTTCTGATGTGTAAGTACTTATTGTTCTGAAATTTTCTAAGAAATTACAAAATGATAGGGATTACTGTCAGTCAATCTGGTTGCTTCTACTTCTAAAATGTCACCATAGGAAGAAAGGGCGAAGGAAGGAAGCACTGGGGTGGGGTGCAGTGGAGTGGGGAGGAGGGTGCTGGGGAGCAGGAACAGGCCGCATTGATAGGAAAAGTGACTGAAACACTGGAATCCAAGCTGAGGAGTAAGTGGGCATTGCAGCTGAAGAGAACAAGTTTATCATTTTCATGGGTAGCCATTCTTGGCTATGTGTTGACTATTCCGGTCTTATTTCTCCCAACTCAGTCAGCTCCATTCCTTCCTGATCTACATTCCAAAGCCGGTGAGTAAATCTAGCTCGTAGGGCTACCACGTGGTCATTCACTCATGGTTTCACATAAGCGGCTCCAACTCTGAAAAGTCTCTTCATTACTCTCACTATTCCTTCCACCAAGTTAGTAGTTACCTTTTTTTTTTTTTTTTTTTTTCTTTAGACTGAATCATGAATCATGATCTCGTTTCACTGCAACCTTTACCTCCTGGTTCGAGCTATTATCCTACTTCAGCCTCCCCAGGAGACTGGACTACAGGCACGTGCCACCACGCCTGGCTAATTTTTGTATTTTTAGCAGAGACGGGGTTTCACCCTGTTGGCCAGGGTTTCTCGCACCTCTGACCTCAGGTGATCCACCTGCGTCGGGCTCCCAAAGTGCTGGGATTACAGGTGTGAGCCACTGCACCTCTTACCCAGTTACCCAGTTAACTTCTGATTGCCCTAATCATCCCCTGGGAATCAGTCTAAAACTCATTTTTCCCAGTGAAGCCTTTTCTTACTCTCAATAATTGCTCTTGGAGCACCTTGACATTTTTCCTCATTTGCCATATATCTCATGTCATCATCATTTCTTTTTTAATTGCCTGCCATTCCCCATAGTAAGTATGCACTATAGGATAAAGCTCAGTAAATGTGCCTAGTATTGAACACTTAGCTTAGGCTTTGCACAACATAAATGAGCCGAGAGAGAGAGAGAGAGAGAGAGAGAGAGAGAACTAAATCTTTTAGAACAAGGGCTTGAAAAACACAAAATGGTGTTATAGGTTGCATAATGCATTACAATTTTCAAAGGATTCTCTCATACACATTGTTTTCGGCAAGACACTTGGTTAAATTTTTATTTCTCCTCACGTATTTTTGCTTTAGTCAAGGTGTTGACTTTATTCTCTCCTATCACTGTATGAATGGGCACGTAACCAACACTGTGAAGTGGCTCCTCGGATCCCCGTCCATGGGTTATATGGTGGGATCTTATTCCCATCAAAAAAGGCATGGATATGCTTCCTGATTGGTTTTCTTAGTGTGAGCATATCTGCCCCTGGATCATCTGGCATAGCTAGAAGACTAAGTATTCTTTTTGGCCTACCTTGGCCACATACCGTCCTGTGGGATTGGTGGAATGTGATTTTATTTTTATTTAAGAGGTAGAGGAGAGGTGATGGGAAAATATAATTGATAGACACCACTTAAATCGCCTCAATTTGTTACACTGTCAGTATTGGAATATTACTTTTATTTAAATGAGGAAGCTGAAGATCATAGTGATTAACCATATGTTTTAAGCACTTAATGTTGATCTGGGAAATTGAGAGATTATCACACACTGATGTCAAAATTGGAGGGTTTTTTTTTTGTCTGAAACTCACATTTTTCTTCATATGTGCTGTGCATCTAAACAGACATATTGCCAACTGCTTAATTAGAGTCTGTTGGTAATTCACCTTATCCCCAGGACACCTCTTCCAGGTCTGGAGAGCAGGACTTTTAGAGTGTATGCATTGATGTGAGAAACATGGTAGGGGATTAAATCCAAAACAAAGTTTGTTTTGCTTTGCTTTCCTTCATTTCCTGACAGCTCTTCCAAATAATTGTTATATAATGCTAATATTGGAGAGATAATACTCTAAACATTATGCAAAGAAAGCATCAATGGTCATTAAGTTACAAAAAGTGAGTGTTAGGCATGATGTCTATTAAAAACAGTATGAGAGTTTTCTTGCTATTCAGTTGCACTGAGTTGACAGGCCAATAGCTAAATGTTTCAGAGCCACCCTTGTATAAATCTAGTGCACTCTATTCAGGAAGAAAAAAAAAAGAGCATGGTAGCTCTTTCAGATTGCTTTTCCACATTATAAACATTTAAGTCATGAAGTATCATAAAGAACATGTCTAGATTTGTAATGTTACAGATGAGGAAATGGAGACGCTTAAAACTGAAGTGAATATTCAAAGATTAAGTAGTTATTATCACTCAGAATCAAAATGAATAATGGAGTCTTCTAAACTCTTTAGCCAGTGCTTTTTCATTAGGCCATAATTACCAGATGCTATGTTACCACAGAGTAATAATTCACTTGATTTAGGAATGGAGTTATATTTCAAAGTATATACTATGACACAGGACACATTTATCTTGTGACTATAAAATACTCTTTCTCTATATTTAAAAATGGGAACTATCTTAGGGGCATGTACAATGTATCAAAGATCAATAATACATGAAAATTAAACCAATAAGAAAGTACTAGTGATAATGTTAGTCTCTACATTTTCATATAGAAGCAAGTATGTTATAAGCAGTGGCAAAAGATGATAAACAGCAATGATGAGAAAAAAATGAGGTTATCTTGTGTTTTCAGGGAATATAAGTTTGATGTAAATTAAATTAATAAAGAAGTTGACTCACTCTATTTTATAATAAATTTCATATTTTAGGAGATGGTATCTTACTTAGAAAAAGAAGGTTTATAACTCTATTAGTTACTTCTGGCTGCTATAATAAATTATCATAAATTGGGTGGTTTAAAACAACACAGATTTATTATTTTACAGTTCTAGAGGTTAGAAGTTTGGTGTGGGTAATCCTAAGCTTGCCCCAGCATGTCTGCAGTCTGCATTCCCTCTGAAGGCTCCAATACTTTTCCAGGTTCTAGAGACCTCCTGTGTTCCCAGGCTTTTGGTTCCTTGCTCCATCTTCAAGCCAACTACATAACACCTTCAAATCTCTCTTCTTCTCTCTGACCATGGCTTCTGATTTCATCATCATAGTTCCTTCCTTTTTAAAACACTCTCGTGGATATATTAGGCCCACCATCGATTCAGGATAATCTCCCAATCTGAAATCCTTAATTACATACATACATAAACCTTATTTTTTCATATAAAACAACATATTCCAGAGATTAGGACATGGACACTTTTGGGAGAAGGGTATAATTCAGCCTGCCACAGTCTCCTATTGGATGGATATGATCACTTTTTGAAGAGAAAAAACATCTGACATATAGTGCCTTGGTACTTTTAATGTTTGATGTTGGGATGCCAATTCAGTTCTTCATTGCCAGTCTTACCAAAATTTCTTACACCAAAGTCCTAGTTTATTCATACATATATATAAAATAAATAAATAGATATTTCCTGAAATATAGCAGTTGGTTTTTTTAAGAAAAATATATAAAATTGACAAATCCTGAAGTAGACTAACAAAAATAGGAGACTCAAATGGCAAAATTTGAGAAATGAAAGAAGAGATGTTATAACAAATGCCTCAGAAATGTAAAGGATCAAGAGGGATTTTTATAAACAATTGTATAGTAAAAAGATGAACAACCTAAGAGAATGTATACATTTCTAGAGATATAGAAATTACCAAAACCAAATTGACAAGAAATAGCCTGAACAAACCAATAAAAATCAGGAGATTGAACCAGTAATCCATAAGCTTCCAACATAGAAAATACCAGGACCAGTTGGCCCTACAGGCAAATTCTATCAAAAATCAGAAGCAAATGAATACCAATCTTTCTTTAACCCTTTCAGAAAAATAAAAAAGGAAATAGTTCTAAACTCAATTTTATGAGGCTAGCACCACCTTTGCCAAAGCTAGGCAAAACACCACAGAAAAAAAGTATAGACATCGATGCAAAAATTGTTAATAAAATGCTAGCAAATACCACATCAAAAATATTATACACAATGACCCAGTAGAATTTATTCCTAGGATGCAAGGTTGGTTCAACATAAACAATTCAGTCAATGTGATTTACTGCATTAACAGAAAAAAATGGAAAAACCACATGATCATCTCAATAGAATCAGAAAATACATTTGACAAAGTTTAACATCCATTCATGATAAAAACCCTTACCCAGGTAGGTACAGAAGGAACTTACCTAAACACAAAAAAGACCACATATGAAAAACATGCGGCTACCATCCCAATCAAAGTGGAAAAACGAAACTTTTTCTCTAAGATCCAGGAAAGGGCAAGGATGCCCACTCTCCCCACTTGTTTAGCGTAGTACTGGCCGTCCTAGCCAGAGCAATCACACAAGAAAAAGAATAAACAAAGATATTCAAACAGGAAAAGAAAGTAAAATTATCTTTGTTTGCAGATGACCTGATCCTTTTTGTAGAATACCATAAAAACTCTCTTAAGAAAGAAACTGTTAGAGCTAACAAATTATCTAAGTAAAGATGTAGGATACAAAGTAAATGTTTGTAAATTTTTTTAATACAAACAAAAAAATTCAAAAAGGAAACGAAGAAATCAATCTCATTTACAAGAGCATCAAAAAGAATAAATACTTAGATTGAAATTTAATGAAGGAAGTGAAAGATTTGTCCACCAGAAACTATAAAACATTGATGGAAAACATTAAAGATGACACAAATAAATTTTTAAAATCCCATGTTCATGGATTATAAGAATTAATAGTGTTAAAACGTCTATGCTAGCCAAAGTTTTTTACAGATTCAATATGATGTCTTTCAAAATTCCACTGGCATTTTTCACAGAAATAGAAAAAAAACTTAAAAGTTTTATTGAATCATAAATTACACTGAGTAGCTAAAGTAATCTTGAGCAAGAAGAACTAAGTTGAATATATAATACTTCCTTATTTCAAATTACATTACAAAGACGTAATAAAAACAGTATGACACTGACATAATCATAGGCACATAGACAAATGAAATAGAAAAGAATACTAGAAATAAATACACACATATACAGTCAACTAAATTTTGGCAAAGGTACCAACAATATCTAATGTAGAAAGGATAGTTTCTTCAATAAGTGATCATGAGAAACTCAATAGTCACATAAAAGAATAAAATTGGACCCTTAAGCAATACACAAAAAAAACTCAAAATGGATTAAAGATTCAACATAAGATCTGACACTCCTAGAAGACAGAAGAAAATCTCCTTGACATTCATCTTGGCAATAATTTTTTGGTTATAACACCAAACACACAGGCAAAAAGGCAAAAATAAACAAGTAGTACTACATCAGACTAAAAAGCTTCTGCACAGCAAAGGGAACAATCAACAAAATAAAAAGGCAATCTAAACATGGAGAAAACATATTTGCAAATCATACATCTAATAAGAAATTGGTCTCCAAAGTATATGAGGACTCAGTAGTATATATAAGTAATCTAATTAAAAACTGGTCGAAAGGGCCAGCCATGGAGGCTCACGCCTGTAATCCCAGCATTTTGGGAGGCCAAGACGAGCGGATCACAAGGTCAAGAGATCGAGACCATCCTGGCCAACACAGTGAAACCTCGTCTCTACTAAAAATACAAAAATCAGCTGGGCGTGGTGGCATGCACCTATAGTCCCTGCTACTCAGGAAGGTGAGGCAGGAGAATTGCTTGAACCCAGGAAGCATAAGTTGTAGTGAGCTGAGATCATGCCATTGTACTCCAGCTTGGTGACAGAGTCAGACACCATCTCAAAAAAAAAAAAAAAAAATTGATTAAAAAACTTGAATAGATATTTCTTATAGGGAGACTTACAAATGATCAACAGGTATATGAAAGCATCCTGAGCATCACTATCTTCAGAGAAATTCAAATCAAAACCGCAATCACATATCATCTCATACCTGTTAGAATGGCTATTATGAAAAAGACAAGAGTTAGCAAGTGTTGGCAAGAATGTGGAGCAAAGGAGACCCTTGTCCATTGTTGGTGGAAATGTAAATTGGTACAGCCATTATGGAAAAACATAATGAGGTTACCGATAAAAATAGAACTACAACATGATCCAGCAATTCCACTTCTGGGTGTATATCCCAAGAAATGAAATCAGTGTCTCCAATAGATATATGTATTTCTATGTTCATTAATGCATTATTTATAGTAGCCTGTGTCACTTAATGTATAAATGGATTAAAAAGTGATAGATAACTTATATTACACATATGTCGCTATATACATATACATGGTGAAATACTATTAAGCCTTAAAATATAAGGAAATCCTGAATTTTTGACAATGTGGATGAAACTTGAGGATGATATGTTAAGTGAAATAAGTCAGACACAAAGGAAAATACTGCATGATCTCACTTACACTTGGAATCTAAAAACTCCAGGTCAGGCATGGTGGCTCACATCTGTAATCCCAGCTCTTTGGGAGGCCAGGGTGGGCAGATCACTTAAGGTCAGGAGTTCAAGACCAGGTTGGCCAATATGATGAAACTCCATGTCCACAAAAAGTACAAAAATTATCCAGGGGTGGTGGTGCAGACCTGTAATACCAGCTACTCAGGAGGCTGAGGCAGGAGAATCACTTGAACCCAGGAAAAGGAGGTTGCAGTGAGCAGAGATTCCACCACTGCACTCCAAACTGGGTGACTGTGTGAGTGCAACTCCATCTCAAATAGAATAAAATAAAGTAAAATAAAACAAAATAAAATAAAACAAAACAGAACAAAATAAAACTAAATCTGCAAATTCATAGAAGCATAGAATCAAATTATAGTTACCAGGTGCCAGGATTTGGGGGAAATAAAAACATGTTTATCAAAGGGGACAAAAATTTGTCTCTGTAAATTCTAGTGATCCAATGTACAGCATGGGTAGCTATAGTTAATAATGCTGTTTTGTAGTCCTAAAATTAGCTGTGTGAGTAGACCTGAAGTATTCTCACTGCACCAAAGAAATAAATGATAACCATATAAGATAATGGATATGCTAATTCATTTTACCGTATTAATCATTTCATCATATATGTATATCAAAACATCACATTGTATACCACAAATATATATGCTTTGTATTTCATTCTTTCCTAAAAAGAAACCATCCAATTAAGAATATAGTAATCAAATCATCAGAAGACAGTTACTTGAAATCTTATGAAACAGAATTTGGTTTCAAATGGAAATTATAATTTATTCATTTCTTTCAGGAAATCCATGAATAGGATTTTCCCTTGTTTATTCTCTTTTATTAAGGTGTTAATTTTATCAACAGATCCTAAGCAAGATCTCTTTTTCTACACATATTAGAAATGAATATAGAATATATATATCTCCTTCTTGGGCATATTGAATTATCACTAGCTATCTCTCTTTAAATGGAAGTAATTAATTAAAGTTTTGTATACTAATATTTATGAAGTTACTGGGCCAAATGTGATAATCCAACATGTAAGATAGGCATTTTGTAATTACAGATATATTATTGTTGTTCCATGGAATGTGGGAACAATTTAATGAAATAGATGTATATTTTGTACTTAATCCTTACTTCAGTGCAGAAATCCTTTAAATAACAAAGACTTTAAGACATTTAAATGATTTTATGTACACTAGAGAGACATATGATTGCATAAAAAAGGGGTAAATTCCTTTATAGTGCATCCATCACTTTTCTGTATAATCTTACTGCAGACCAAGCAATAGCTTTATTGTTTGTGCATAATTTGTGCATGGAAATAGTGCACAATTTTCAGACTTTATGGAGGATCTGACTGAATGACTTGAAGGACAGTAATATGAGACACAATTTTCTCCCTCCTAATTAATTTTAAAGTAAAGTATTCATCAAAATATGATACACTGGAAAAGAGAAGTATATACACTGTCTTTTGAATTCTGATATATTTCAAGTGTAATGACCTTACAATGGAACATTAAAATTTGTCTTATATGTCATGAAAATGTTGAAAGGTTGTTTTTTATCACACACTTTTTAGGATGTTATTTTAGCATGCTAAATTTTCTTATATTTAAATTCTTCTCTTTTATACAATGGGCAGATAAATGTCACATCTGTTTATAACATTTTGATAGTGATGTTCAAAGTACATTCATCCTCAGTTATGGTAATTTAAATAACTCTTTTATCTATCAAACCATTACAGGAAGTTAGGGTTTATAAAATGTTGGACTCACTGCAAATTTAACAGAATATATGCAGGAATATGTGAATCTAACACTGCGTCCTGAGGCAAGTGGCAGTTTAATATACAGTATTGGTTGCTTGAGTATGATATTCAGGAAATTCAAAACACAACAACATGTAAAGATTTCTTCTTTAAGTGATCAAGAAATTTATTTAAATAAGACATTGTTTTAAAAAATGTTACCATTTTATGAGTATCAAAAGCATCCAATCTCATCCATCAAATGGAAATCTCATGTGTACTCATATACACACAAATGCACACCCTAGATGCTGAAAAACTCTAGGAGCTCTAGTTAATTAAGGGATATATACAAATCTGGAGAAGTCCAGTATCTATCTATACATTTTGAAGATTAAAAGTAAATATTCATTTAGATGAAAGCAAATGGGAACATACTATAATCATAAAACCCAAACCTTATTCTTGTTGATAATATTTTGGCAAGCTCAACTCACTGGTCTCTGTCTAGTCATCAAATAATGACAGCTACATCCATTAAGAATGTATCTATATTGATGAGAAATAAAATGAATGTTCATTCTATGGTAATATCTAATGAGGAAATTGATTTGCGTATATTTAATATTACAGAATTGTATTAGTCCCTTCTTGCATTGCTAGAAAGAGCTACCTGATGACTGTGTGATTTATTTTTTAAAAAGAGATTTAATTGCCTCATAGTTTGATAGGCTGTACAAGTAGGTTGGCTGGGGAGGCCTCAGGGAACTTACAATCATGGTGGAAGGTGAGGGGGAAGCATGCGTGCCTTCACATGGTGGAGCAGGAGAGAGAGAGCAAAAGGAAAAGTGCTATGAACTTTGAAACAACCAGGTCTCCTGAGATATCACTGTCAGGAGAACAACAAGGTGGAAGTCAACCTCTATGATCCAATTACCTTTTGCCAGTCCCCTCCTCTAACACCGAAGACTACAATACAACATGAGATTTGGGTGGGGGACATAGAACCAAACCATATCAGGGATTATTGGCAAGGTTAAATGTGATGGTACTTCACAGGCACTTGAAAATATGGGACAAGAGTTTAGAAATAAGGTCAAGAGTCTGGATAAAATTTTAGAGATATGCTCATAGAGGCAATTCAACATATTACATAACTAAATATTTTTACCAAGGTGGTGAGTGTATATAGCAGTAATTTTTAATCTATGGGGTACATAAGAATCACTGAGTGCATGTTGGAATCTGTGCTACAGCTTCAGGCTTTTGGATCAGGTAGATCTGGGTGAAGGCTAGACAGTCTACACACGCCGAAATCTCCCTTCCTTATTCTAAAGCAGATAATCTGTAGGATTTACTATAAGGAAATTTCTAGTGAGTTATGAATATCAAATACAGGTTTATCTTTTAGATGTAACTATGTTTAAAGAGAAAGAGTGAAAAGAAGTGTGGGAGAAGGGATTAGAGAAGAAAACATTATAATCACATAAGGAAAATCACAGTTGAAAAGCTATAAAAGTTAAGAAAAAAAAGAGTTTAACCAATCTCTGTAGACAAGAAGAGTTGGAAGTCTGCTTGATAGGAAGGACCTAAAGGGTAAAGCATGTTTAGAAGGAGCAAAGGAGTATGAGCACTGCATACATGGGAAGTAATGAAATCATCTTTTGATACGAGTAGTCTGAACTTAGTTCTGAAACATGAAATGACATTTATCTGACCTTTTACAGGATATAAAAAATGTCAGTTGGAGGGACTCTTTTCAGAGTTTAAAAAAGTAGGATCTTATACAGTATAGTATCCTTTAAATGATCTTAAAATGCTGGTATTTCTTTTCTCTACATACTGGTTCCTGACTACCTGGATGTCTCTTTTCATTCATAGTTCTTTCAGCTGATGTGTTATGATTGTGTTTAAGTAATATTTCATTTTTCTGTTGGGTATACGCTTACATTAACATTGGAAATATTTTTCTTTGATCCTTTTGCAGTTGAATTTAGACAATTTGGAAAGTTTTTTTTCATTTTTCTATATGTCAAATATTAGTTACGTGAATGAAGATGATGAACATCATTTATTCATGGTTAGAACAGTCCCATGTTTAATAGAAATATGGAGTTTTTTTATTTAAAGCCCTTAACAATAAGTAGATAGCCAGGCATGGTGGTGCGCGCCTGTAGTCCCAGCTACTTGCTACTTGGGAGTTTGAGGCAGTGGAATCGCTTGAACCCGGGAGGCGGAGGTTGCAGTGAGCCAACATCGTGCCACTGCACTCCAGCCTGGCAACAGAGCAAGACCCTGTCTCAAAAAATTAAATAGATAAGTAAACAAGGTACTGCAAATGTGTGAAACAACTACCCTTGGCATTTGTATGACTGTGTTTTTGTCCTTATCCAGCTTTTCTTATGGAACATGACATAAGAACAACTATAAATGACCTAAAAGAGATGTTTGGTTTTTTGTTTAAACCACTGGGGCTGGCCTATTTCATAAAAACATTATGAGGACGATATATTCCAAACAGAAGCAAAACAAAAAGGCTTGATGAGTACACATGCCCTAACAGAGCTAATGTGACAAACAATGTCTATTTCCCATTTGTCTTTTGCCCAGAGATAGTAGAGCAACAGTCTTTGCTCACGATTCTACCTACTTTGTTTTTTACTTGATACATATCTAGCACAATTTGTTACATGTAGAGCAAGAGTTATATCTAAAATATGTTTTCTATATATTACTATAAAAATGAGGGACTCCACGGAGGTTGCGGGGAGCAGAGATTGCTCCACTGCACTCCAGTCTAGCCACAGAGTGAGACTCCGTCTCAAAAAAAAAAAAAAGAAAAAAAAGAGGGACTCCAACATCTATACATATTTCATGTATTCCTTCTTTCTGTTTAATATTGTATGTTTTAAAGTTAGGATACATATTAATATTGTATTCATAACAATTTCAGCAATTGAATATGCACACAATAGCAATCCATATCAATAGCTCACATATATTAAATGGTTAATATTTAAAGACACATGTATTTCATAGACATCTGTTAATTAATTATTATACTAAAACATGTCTGTGAAGTAGGTATTATTCTCACTTCACAAATGAAAAAAATGGGGATTTAATAACTTGAAAAAAATGTTCAAGGTTTCCACCTCATAAGTGGAATAGCTATGGTATAAACATAAATCTATTAAATTAGAGAGTTTGTTGTCACGAAATTCTATCTCCAATAATGTTATAGCAATATGTACTGGATTGGTGTTCAGGGAATAATATGAAGAAAACTTCAAATGGTGTATGTGGTGTGATACAAACTATTCAGTGCTAGGCACAATGTAAGTCACTGAGAGGCAGCTTTGTGAAACTGAATGAATTATTTCTTGACAAGTGTTACTGAACCAACTCGGCCTATCTTTCTTCACCAAAAACAAACAAACAAACAAACAAAGGAAAATTTCAAAGATTATACAGATGAATCCTATTATAAATAATATGGTAAAGTGGGGAACCAGTGTTTATGTATGAGTAAAGTATAAGTTATTTAATTAGATAATACATGTTTATATATAAAATACATAGGTGTGTTTACATGTATATAAATGCATACATACATACACACATATACAGAATGCAAAATACATCCAAAAGTAGATACAAATATCTCAATTTCAGATGACAGAAAAATAGCTAGACCTCAGATGTGTTAAGTTACTTGGAGCCAACATTTGGGTGGACTGATAGTGGATGGAAGGCGGGTAGGAATTCTGGGTGCAACACCTTCAAATCTTGCATGTAAATGCAGTGTTAAAATATTTTATGGAGTAATAGACTTGTATTTCACATTTTCACACTATTTCTAATTTATGTAATGTAAACTTTTCTTTTTACCATAAGCAAAAATTATTTAGGCTTGCCATTTACTATATAAAATTATGTGTTGAATGTTTGTTTGCTTGTGATTGTGTGTTTTTCAACTGCATATCTAATCTCACAAAAATTAAAATAGCTCTGAGATCAAATAAAAATTCTGGCTTTTAAATGACGCTACTTTTGGGTATTGGTGTATTAAGGGAAAATAACATTGAACTATTTTTTATGAAACAAAGAAAAAAAGAAATTTAGTAATGAATGTGGACTTTTTTGAGGTTTCCTAATAAGAATTCAGACAGTGACAATGATAATAGAAAATCACCCTTTGACCAGAATCATGCTAGGAAAAATATGATTAGAAAATATTTTCTCATGTTATTTCAACAGTATTAATCTCATTAATCAATACACTATACTCAATTGTTAGTAATGACACTGGATGTTTTAGGAAAATAGTAAGAGGATGATGCTTTTCTAACATTCTTCTGAATGTAACAAGAAAGACATGATGTTTATAGAAGTGAGAGAATTAAAATGTTTATAATAGCAAAATAAATTTAAAAATTTGTAAATTATAAAATCACTTTAATTTTTTCACAAATATTTACTTTAAATAATGTAGTAAAAAAAATTTACCCTTAGAATATATATGCGTGTGTGTTTGTGTATTTATACACACTTCTGTCAGTAATGAATGGTATAGGCACCACAGTTTCAAAGGTATGTAGTGATGCTACAGTTTATTTAATTTTGCTAGGGTCCTACAACAGTTTAAATAATATTATCATAGACAAAAGTTAACACTGCGTTTAAAGTTCAAAGCAAATGCCATCCACATACTTGAACAAATGAAATAATTTAATTCCTATAAAATTAGTCCTATTCGAGTACATTCTAAAGTGTGGATCATTAGAGAAATAGTGAAGGAAGATTATTAAATACACAACTTCATGAACTGACAAAAGAAAATGACATGAGGGTATTTGCAATGTTTTAAATTTTAGAGTCAGATTTTCTAAATCATTCTGATGATTTCATTGATTCAAAAAGTTGGGATTTTTTCTTATTGATAAAATTATGTCAATTTTAACACATCTTGTGTTATTGTGTATGTAACATAAATCAAAGGAAAGGATTCAAGTGCCTAACAGGGAAAAAGAAGAATATTAGAAGTCATAATTACTCACAGCTCTGCTCTTACTTAATAGATCATCTGGAATAAATCTTGAATCATTCTTTATTATTTTGCATTGCTGGGTGATTGAATGAAGGTACAGAACTAGAGGTCCTCTATAGCACCTCCTATGTCTCAGTACTACAAATCTATAACTTCACAGATGGCTCCTGATAACTAGAAGTTAGAACCCAGTTATTTGAAATCTTAATGAAAATTGAAATAGGATTATTATAAGTACTCTATTTCTCCTTACTACCTGGCATAGAAAAATAATGAATTATTGTCAAAAATAATAAAGTTGTCTACAAATATTACGTAGGAATATAACTTCTGGGGATTTCTCTTACGGCTATAAATTAACTGAAATAAATGTTATATGCCAAAAGATATTCACTAAAACTTTGTTTATAAGAGCCAAACAAGTAACTTGTATTACTGTAAAAATCCAATGATATGAATGTGTTTTAATGAATTAAGGTACTTCCAAATGTATTTTGTTACCATTAAAATAGTTAAAACTCTATATTAACAAACATATTGAATAACAATGTACTAAGTGACAAAATCAAAGTATAAGATGATAATTGTACAATGATAAACCTTTAAAAAATATAAAAGAGGAATCACAATATATTCCATATTAAATATTTAAACAATTAAAATCCAGAACATCTTAGGAAATGGAAAATTTTGATACTGTATATAGTAGATATGAAAATCCTAATACGTGTAAATTTAACAATTGCATATTTTGGATCACAAACCTTTGAAATCAAAAAAGGAATTACCAAGTTATGACATTCTGCAGATACATATCACAGTCTACCGCCTAACATTCCTTCAACTGTTGTATCTTTTGTAGCCTTTTTAATGTCACCTCAAATAAAACCCGTAATTATATAAACTGTTTTATTCCCTAAAACCAGGATAATGTAGACTCATGTTCATAGTAAGAAAAAAATGCCAATTTTACTTATCTGTGAAATTATTTAGTCATCACAAAATTCTCTAAATTTTGTTATTACAAGTGACTTGAAATTTGTGTGTGTACATTTATTTTGTATTATATATGCATATGTTTATAAATGCATTTTAAATTTTATGTAGCCTATTTTTCCATGTTCTATGTGCTGTATGTACATACATGATAGACAACTAATGTATTAATATTCTATAAAATAAAATTCTCTATATTTCTATAACCCCTCTCTGTATGTTTTTCTCTATGCATTATAAATATATACTATAATGTGTATTTGTGTTTATGTATATTCCAATTAATAAACATTTACTTAAAATCCTGTTTAATCCATTTAAGTCATTTTGGTAGTTGTGATAGATACCATTGATGTTCACATTTTAAAGGCATGACAATTATGCCTCAAATATTTATAGATTTCTTAGGCTCATGCTGTTAATAGGAACCAATGCTTGTATCAGTGTATGTCTAACTCAGGACAATAACCCATTACACTTTATACTTCTTCGCAGTGAAGCCCCTTAACAGTGCTGCTTCAAAGAGGTAATTCTTCCAAAGTATCTCTCACATATGAGTTTGTGCCATTGACTATATAAGATAAGGATATGAGATAAAGAAACATTGCCAGTAGCCGCATCTGATTTTATCTATCTGTTATTTAAGATTCAAAGTTAACATATTATTTTGGATTGATTGGCGTTTTTAAATATTTTATACAAATATGTATTCTTGTCCAAATTTACTCTTACATGCATTTTATTCCTTTTGGGGTTTTAATGTTATGATTATTATTTCTTTTAAAAATGTAGTCTCAACAATAAGAAGGCCTTTAGATTTGAAGCATAGGTAAATACATGAATTGAGTACATTTGATAAATTCCAATCAAGTTTCTGACATCCTTAAATTAGATAATCACATCCCATGTCTAATATACTAAATTCTAGGAATTAAAAAATGTATACACTAGATGTGTGTATATTTGATCTTTTTTAAAATTTTTAAATTATCATTAGATAATAATATTAAAACAGAGATAGGAAATAATGCACGGCCAAGAGGAAAACACTATATTGAGTATGTGGAAAAAATAGACAAATGTTTAAAATTGCAAGATATTAATTTAGTACAAAAAACACAAACACACATACAGGCTTCTTTTGCATAATAAGTTTAGAAAATAATAGAGACACATGTTTCCTACAGGATGTGCTCATCTGCACTCAAGAGTGTATACCATGTGCAACCATTCACAAATGATTTGTTTGCTTAATCATTTTCTTCTTAGTCTATGAGTTTGCGAAGCACATTCACTTTGCTAAATTCTATTTTAAATATTTACATTAGAAGATGACATTTAAGATCATCCTGCAGAAAACTGATGTATGTTTCAGTTTATGAAAAAATTATATTTTGAAAATTATATCCCTAAACAAAAATAATAGGAAAATTTTTCAACTATTTGATATCTCTATGCTCATCTTACTAATTTATAATTGTGGTCTCATTTAAAGATCACAATAGAAAATATAAACTAGGAAATAAGAAAGATATATTTAAAATTCCAGGTTAAAATCTATACCACTCTAGTCACATGTAAAATTATGTGTTTTTATACAGAAAATTTCTTTTAAATGCACAGACATGTACCTATATGCATATATGTATACATGTGATATGATACAAAGATCTAATGCATTTTAATAAATAATGATACAGATACAGAGATTCAGATAAGACAGAGAGAACTGGAAACATATAGATAGATACAGGAATAGATGGAAAGAGAAGATAGAGCCACAGAGACAGAGGTGGAAAGAGTGTGTTTATGCACTTTCTAAAAGATGACTTTGCAAGATTGATGTTTTTAAGGGTATCTCTAGGTTTTCTTCTAGAATTTTTATAGCTTAAGGTTTCACATTTAATCTTTAATCCATTTTGAGTTAATTTGTGTATATAGTGAAAGATAAGGGTCTAACTTCATTCTTCTGCAAATGGCTAGACAGTTATCTCAGCACCATTTATTGAATAGGGAGTCATTTTCCCATTGCTTGGTTTTTGTTGCCCTGGTCCAAGGTCAGATCATTGTAGTCGTGCAGCTTTATTTCTGAGTTTTCTATTCTGTTCCATTGTTTTTGTACTTGTACCGTGCTCTTTTTGTTACCGTAGCCTTATAGTATAGTTTGAATTGCTTATGATTTCATTGGCTACTCAGGCTCCTTTTTTGTTCCACATGAATTTTATGTTAGTTTTTTCTAATTCATTGAAGAATGACATTGGTAGTTTGATAGGAATAACCTTGAATACGTAAATTGCTTTGGGGAGGATAGCCATATTATTAATTCTTCTAATCCATGAGCATGTGATGTTTTTCCATTTATTTCTGTTATCTTTGATTTATTTCAGCAGTGTTCTCCTTGCAGTTCTCCTTGTAGATATTTTGCATGTCCTCTGTTACCTGTATTCCTAGATATTTCATTTTCTTTGTAGCTATTGTAAATAATCCTAAGCAAATTAATGCAAGGAACAGAAAACCAAATACCGTGTGCTCTCACTTGTAAGTGGGAGGTAAACATTGAGTACGTATGGTCATAAATATGGAAACAATAGACACTGCGAACTACTAAAGGATGGAGCTAGGAAGAGGGGTGTGGGTGGAAAAACTACCTGTTGGATTCTGTATTGGTCCATTCTCACATGGCTACAAAGATACTACCTGAGATTGAGTAATTTATGAAGAAAAGAGGTTTAATTGACTCACAGTTCTGCATGGCTTGGGAGGCCTCAGGAAACTTACAATCATGGTGGAAGATGAAGGGGAAGCAAGGACCTTCTTCACATGGCAGCAGGAGAGAGAAACAAGGAGCAAAATAAGAAGAATCCCTTATAAAACCACCAGCATTAGTGAGAACTCACTCTCTATCATGAGAACAGCATGGGGGAAACTGTTCCCATGATCCAATCACCTCCCACTGGATCCCTCCATTGACACATTGGGGTTATGAGGATTACAATTCAAGGTGAGATTTGTTGGCAGAGGGAGACATAGCCAAATCATATCATTCTGCCCCAGCCCCTCCCAAATCTCATGTCGTCATGTTTCAAGCACAATTATCCCTTCCCAACAGTTCTCCAAAGTCTTAATTCATTCTGGCCCAAAGGTCTAAGTCCCAAGTCTCATTTAAAACAAGGCAAGTCCCTTCTGCCTATGAGCCTGTGTATTATTCTGTTTTCACATGCTGATATAGATATCTCGGAGACTGGTCCATTTACAAAAGAAAGAGGTTTAATTGGACTTACAGTTCCACGTGCCTGGGGAAGCCTCACTATCATGGCAGAAGACAAGGAGCAAGTCATGTCTTACGTAGATGGCAGCAGGCAAAGAGAGATTGGGCAGGGAAACTCCCCATTATAATACCAGCAGCTCTCATGAGACTTATTCGCTATCACGAGAGCAGCATGGGAAAGACCTGCCCCCATGATTCAATTACCTCCCACCGGGTCCCTGCCACAACACATGGGAATTCAAGATGAGATTTGGGTGGGCACACAGCCAAATCACATCAGCCTGTAAAATTAAAGGCAAATTAGTTATTTCCAAGACACAATGGATATAGAGGCACTGGACAAATGCTCCCATTCCAAATAAAAGAAATTGGCCAAAACTAAGGGGCTACAGGCCCCCTCAAAATCCAGCAGGGCAGTCATTAAGTCTGAAAGCTATTAAATAATCTTCTATGAATCCGTGTCTCATATACAGGCCATGCTGATGCAAGTGGTAGGCTCTCATGGTCTTGGATAGCTCTACCCCTGTGGCTTTGCAGGTTACACTCCCCCTCCCAGCTGCCTTCACAGGCTGGCATTGTGTGTCTGTGACTTTTCCAGGCACACAGTGCAGACTATCAATGGATCTAGCATTCTGGGGTCTGGAGGACCGCGGCCCTCATCTCACAGCTCCACTAGGCAGTGCCTCAGTGGGGGCTCTGTGTGGGGGCTCCGACCCCACATTTCCCTTCCACACTGCTCTAGCAGAGGTTCTCCAGGAAGAGTACTGTGCTCACTACCTGGGTCCAATTTGCCCATGTTACAATTCTATACATGTACCCCCTGTATCTAAATTAAAAGTGAAAATTTAAAAAAAATCCTTTATCAAATACTTTTGGTACATATTCAAGTATAGCATACTATAGATCATCTAGGAATATTGCATATTATATACATTTTGTTAAAGATTGTTTATATTCCTATGAATAATATCTTTTTTTTTTTTTTGTCATTTATGGCCTGAAAAACACACTGGACCAATTTAATTAAAAACTGCAAGTTGTGGCCATTTGTGTTTCTATGAGTATGTAACACATGAACATGTATATACATGCACACAATACATAATAAAGGTGATTTATGTTTCATGTAAAATAAAAATGATGATTTGTACCATGTTTTAGGGAAGCTGAGTTCAATTAAGAAAAACATGCCTATAACTAAAGAAGCTTTTTATGATGTACAATTGAGATGTGTGTCTTTATTATTATTATTATTATTATACTTTAAGTTCTAGGGTACATGTGCATAACGTGCAGGTTTGTTACATATGTATACTTGTGCCATGTTGCTGTGCTGCACCCATCAACTTATCAGCACCCATCAACTCGTCATTTACATCAGGTATAACTCCAGGTGCAATCCCTCCCCCCTCCCCCCTCCCCATAATAGGCCCCAGTGTGTGATGTTCCCCTTCCCGAGTCCAAGTGATCTCATTCTTCAGTTCCCATCTATGAGTGAGAACATGTGGTGTTTGGTTTTCTGTTCTTGTGATAGTTTGCTGAGAATGATGGTTTCCAACTGCATCCATGTCCCTACAAAGGACACAAACTCATCCTTTTTTATGACTGCATAGTATTCCATGGTCTATATGTGCCACATTTTCTTAATCCAGTCTGTCACTGATGGACATTTGGGTTGGTTCCAAGTCTTTGCTCTCGTGAATAGTGCCGCAATGAACATACGTGTGCATGTGTCTTTAAAGCAGCATGATTTATAATCCTTTGGGTATATCCCCAGTAATGGGATGGCTGGGTCATATGGTACTTCTAGTTCTAGATCCTTGAGGAATCGCCATACTGTTTTCCATAATGGTTGAACTAGTTTACAATCCCACCAACAGTGTAAAAGTGTTCCTATTTCTCCACATCCTCTCCAGCACCTGTTGTTTCCTGACTTTTTAATGATTGCCATTCTAACTGGTGTGAGATGGTATCTCATTGTGGTTTTGATTTGCATTTCTCTGATGGCAAGTGATGACGAGCATTTTTTCTTGTGTCTGTTGGCTGTATGCATGTCTTCTTTTGAGAAATGTCTGTTCATATCCTTTGCCCACTTTTTGATGGGGTTGTTTGTTTTTTTCTTGTAAATTTGTTTGAGTTCTTTGTAGGTCCTGGATGTTAGCCCTTTGTCAGATGAGCAGATTGCAAAAATTTTCTCCCATTCTGTAGGTTGCCTGTTCACTCTGATGGTAGTTTCTTTTGCTGTACAGAAGCTCTTTAGTTTAATGAGATCCCATTTGTCAATTTTGGCTTTTGTTGCCGTTGCTTTTGGTGTTTTAGACATGAAGTCCTTGCCCATGCCTATGTCCTGAATGGTATTACCTAGGTTTTCTTCTAGGGTTTTTATGGTATTAGGTCTAACATTTAAGTCTCTAATCCATCTTGAATTAATTTTTGTATAAGGAGTAAGGAAAGGATCCAGTTTCAACTTTCTACTTATGGCCAGCCAATTTTCCCAGCACCATTTATTAAATAGAGAATCCTTTCCCCATTTCTTGTTTTTCTCAGGTTTGTCAAAGATTGGATGGCTGTAGAGCTAAATTGATAATAAATTAAATATCAAAGGCATGAGGACTCTGATTATCAAATAAGAATTAATCTATACATCTAACAAGTAAATACATCATACCTCTTAAAACATTGTGAAAACATTCCTTAAATAACTAAATTCTGGTATTTGAACAGCAATGTTTACTGTATCTTTTGCTGGAACTGGATTTATGTTTGCTTATAACACTGCAAATGTAGATCAATATTGCTAATAAATCTTTAAATGCTTTTTAACCTTACAAGCTCTTTATAATCTGAAGCATAATCAATAAACACGGCAGTAAAATGGTTTGTGATTCATCTTTTAAGGCAGTGTTATTCTATGACATAATGCCAATAACTCGGCATGTGAATGCCAAGATCAATTTTGCATGTGAAACATTATTTTAACAGGTAAGGCACTACAAAATAATCACTTTTATTTACAAATTTACCAGATTAACCTTAATCAATATAATACTTAGCTAATTATTTTATCTGTGTTGTAGTAAAAGAAACAATAATTTTATTCCACTGTGATTTTTTTCTCTTGAGACATTACTAATCACCAGCTGTGCCTAGCTGGTACCAAATCAATTATGAATTCTTTATTCACATAGAATATGGCAAATCATACACTGTACCTGACTCAATTTTTAGAAGAGAACTTTTATTTTTCACACCCAAGAGAAAACAAAAAGTAAATGAAGGATTTTTTTAAGCATCATTCTCATGAGCAAATATTTTATATTACTTTAAACAACTTTTTTAGGCTGGGCGTGGTGACTCACACCTCTAATCCCAGCACTTTGGGAGGCCAAGGCGTGCAGATCATGAGGTCAGGAGATCGAGACCATCCTGCCTAACACGGTGAAACCCCGTCTCTACTAAAAATACAAAAAATTAGCCGGGCGTGGTGGCGGGCGCCTGTAGTCCCAGCTACTTGGGAGGCTGAGATAGGAGAATGGCGGGAACCCGGGAGGCGGAGCTTGCAGTGAGCCGAGCTCTCGCCACTGCGCTCCAGCCTGGGCTGCAGAGCAAGACTCCGTCTCAAACAAACAAAACCAAAAACTTTTTTAAACTTAATTTTTACAGTATATTCAAGTACACTGATTTATATGAAATATATAACTGTATCTCGTAACAGATACAACGAGACAATAGGTATGATTTTATAGGTTGGTGCAAAAGTAATTACAATTTTGCCATTAAAAGTAATTAAAAGTAATGGCAAAATCATAACTACTTTTGCACCAATTTATATTATGTATTTCTAATGTGGTAATAATTAGGACAAGTTAAGAGATTATATTCATTTTTATTTTTTCCCAAATGAGAAGGTTCCATAAATTTTTATAGCATAAAGAATGAATCTTAAAGTATGTAAAGAAAAACATTTAAGAGGATGGAGAATCACAGGATGACATGCAAACTGTAAAATCCATCTAACTTTATTACAGTATATGAAATGCCCCCCTTAAAAGAGTTGGGGGACAAAGTTGTTGACCTAAATAACTTGGAAAATGATGGAGTTCGTAAGACTGAAAGGAAAGGGAATTGTAAATAGCAACATCTCCAGCAGGTAAAGTTATTTCCTGAAGGAATATGTGTTAATTTTGATTCCATGCACATTCATGCTGAAATTTTAACAAATAAAGTAAACGAACATCAGAAGGTGGGAGTCAAGATTTATTTTTATAGTGGGAGGTTACAGACAAGCAGAAGGAGAAAGTAAAGGATTATATTTGAAGATATCAGCATGAACTCATGTTACTTAATACAGCTAAACACCACTGTTCTGTGCAGGAAACGCATGAGGGGAGAAGAAAAGATGCACACACAATACCTTTATGGGTAAACAGCTTTTATACCATGTAAATAGCAATGCAGATATAATAAATTATATAATAATAAGAAAATTTATATAATAATAAGAAAATTTATATAATAAGCAGATTGATATAATAAGCAAACAGCAATGGGAAGGGGAGAAGAAAAAAGAGAAACATATATATATATATGTAAGAGAAAATATATATATAAGAAATATAATTGTATTATATATATATAAAAGAAAAAAGAGAAATACGTATATATATATATATACACTCACCAGACAATGGAGGACTTACCACCAGACTGGGAAGCAACAGTCTGGGCTCCAGAGTTGGCAACAACAGCCTGGGCTCCAGGGTAGGACACAACACTCACAGACTAAGGAGGATTTACCACCAGACCAGGAAGCAACAGCCTGGGCTCCAGGGTGGGACAACACTCACCAGACTAAAGAGGATTTACTGCCGGACCAGGAAGCAACAGCCTGGGCTCCAGGGTGGGACAACACTCACCAGACTAAGAAGGATTTACCACCAGACCAGGAAGCAACAGCCTGGGCTCCAGAGTCAGCTACTCTTTCGTGCACAGACGAGGAGAGGTCTTATGAAGCTTCGGCGCAGTCTGGGATCTTAGCTCTTTCTGTAACAAGTTGTTGGGCATGAGGCCCAGTCACGAGGGCCCTTCAGGACTGGGCTTAAGGAACACAAAAAGGTCAACATGCTTTTGCGATTGTCTATTGTTTTTCAATAACTAACATATAGGAATAGATTGAAATAGAGATTTCCCCGAAACAGAGCTGGATGAACGCCTCAAGGGGCTCACACACAATGTGTTCTGGGACTTGGTGATCATTGTGTCCATGTTCAATTGAGTTCAGATTTAATATTTAACTTTTCCTCCACAACCACACATGACACTACTAGAACCATGCAACTAATCATTCCTATTACAGAAAAACAACACAGAGCAGGGGGAAACAAAATAACTGACAAAAATATGAGGAAAGACTGATTTCCTCTGTTATACAAGCTGAAGAGAATTGCAGAATACCAGGCAAATGAGTGGGAAAAGTCTACACATGGCTTTTAGAAAACAAAATTATAGTACAAAGATAATAAGAATTTTTTAAAAGTTATCTATGAATTGGAACAAGGGAAAATACTGAAACGTAAATTTAAAAATCTTAAACAAGAAAGTGTACACAGGTTAATGGCTCTAGTATTCACTGGGTCCAGATGTACTGAGATAACAAGAGTAACAAAATATTACTTGAAGACTTTAGCTATCTGAGAGGTTAGTCAAAATAAATAATTCAATAATAGGGAAACACATTTTATTTTATTTTATTTTATTTTTAATTTATTTTAATTTATTTTATTTTTATTTTATTTTATTTTATTTTATTTTATTATTTGTAATGAAGTCTCACTCTGTCACCCAGGCTGGAGTATAGATGCTGGATCTGGGCTCACTGCAATGTCTGCCTCCCAGGTTCAAGAGATCTTTCACCTCAGCCTCCCGAGTAGCTAGAATTACAGGTGCCCATCACCACACCCGGCTAATTTTTGTAATTCTAGTAGAGATGGGGTTTCGCCGCATTGGCCAGGCTGGTCTGAAAGTCCTGATCACAAGTGATCCATCTGTCTTGGCCTCCCAAAATACCGGGATTACTGGCTGAGCCACCATGCCTGCCGGGAAGCTGTAAGTTTTAAAAGGTCATGTACTTGTAGTCTTGAAGATTAATTTAATGGATGTTTTGGGTTAAGTATAATACAAATAATAAAATATTCCTGAAAAGAGAGATGTGATGTAGAATAATTAACATTCTGTTTTCTAGCCTATAGACGTTTATCTACATAATATAATAGGGGAAAGACAGAGGAGTACTTTTCTCAGTTTATGCAATTTAAATTTTTTCATACAGGGATCAATTGATTTTATTATTAAAATATGAATTTAAATATATATGTGCATGTCTAGAAAACATCTATAAACACCTTGACTTAATGTTGTTATTTGCGGTTGTAGGATTTTAATAAATGTTTGTTTAAGGCATTATATTAATTTGTTTATTTTTCTTTTTTTTTTCTGATGACCTGTTGCCTGTTGAACATTAATTCATTTTCCAAATTGTTATAGTATAATGTATGGCTTATAAAATTTTTTACATACATGTTATTTTGAATGTTAGCTAGCTATTGAAGTCTAGATTGCTATTTTGAATAACTACATAATATTCATCCACAGTGCTACAGAGGAGTCATTAGTAACTATTCTTTCAACCTTATACAAAATTGGCTTCTCAACCAAGTTATGTAGGAAAAAATATTTTTGACCCGGCGCAATGGTTCATATAAATCTATTAATTTTTTCCTTAACCAAGGAAATAGATACATTTAATTTTCCAAATACTCTATTGATTGTAAACAAATTGTCCATAAAGCAAATAATGTATTAAGTAATCATTAACCAATATATTTTATAAAGTTATATGCTGATACCAAGATTTTCTTCAAGACAAACTTGATCATGTTTTAAAATTCTAGAAGTAATCTTAAGGTGTATGTGTGTTTGTGTGCATATATGTGTATAATCCATTGTTAAGGAAATTTATCATAGTATTACAAACTCATAGGAATTTTCTGAAACTATCCATTGTTGACATATAATAAAAGTTTGATGTGTATCTGCTCATCAATTTCAAATCATTTATTTGGAGAGATGGACAGTTGAATATTATGTAACATCTATATATTAATAAAAGTCTACAAATATATACCCAAGAGCAAGTTTCTGAATGAAAACAGACTAAAGTGTGAAAAATCAATACAATATCCTTGTTAGAATGTGGCAAGTACTTATTGATTTTAGGCATTGCTCCTTTTTCCTGGAGCTCTATGCTTCCTACATTTTTCATCTTTGTATTACATTGTATTTGTAATATGCCACTGGATTTTTGGAATTAAATAATGTCCTTTCTCCTGTTCATTAGTGTTTTGATAATACATTAATTAAAGTATTTTTGTAACATTTGGTATCTTCCAAAATAAAAAAAAAATCAGATAGAATATTACTCAATACTCTGTTATTTTCCTATAATGTAATTTTTAATGAATAAGTGCTATATTAAGTTAAGTTGTAATCGCCCTTCTTCCCTAGGAAATAATAGGGAAATTCACATACTCGTAATGAGTCTTTTCAGAAACCTGATAGTTTCGTTTCCTTATATGGAAAATAGATTTCCTACTCTTATACAAATTACAGTTTAGTGTGAAAATTGGACAACATTTAAATGCCAGTAAAATAACATAGTATACAAATTGCCACAAATATTGAAAACTACATAATATGATGGGTGTGAGATAAAGGAGATTTTTTCAATGCCACTATTTTCACAGTATTTTCAGAGTGACAATACACCAACATGGCTTTCAGATACATTGGTGGTATGCCTGCATTGGGTATTAGTCTTTAAAAGGTTGGTTATTTAGCCTGGGAAATGGTGACATTTACGTGTACACATAGTAGGCATTCTTTTTGGGGCTATTCCTGTTAAGTAATCTATTTCTGAAATCACTTCAAGGCTCTTCTTGGTGCCCAAATTTTGCATTTCTCCTGTCTTACCAGAGGGGCATACTTGATTTTCATGTGAAATCTTAGCATCACTTTAAACTTAACCTTGAATAGTGAGAATTTAAGGAGCCCTTACTCATTTTGGAATACATTATCAAGTTATATTTTTGGATCGTCTGACATTGACCGAAATTTTATCTCCATTGTAATAGCTTCCTTATTCCTGAAATCCTGCACGCAGTTTGTGTGTCTGGATAAGGAGGATGCACTTTCTTTGAAAGTCCATCTCTCCATTCTTTCATGCAGCATATTTGTGCATGTCTCTCCTACGTCCTCTTCCCTTCCATGAAAACTCTTAACTACTATATATAGAGAGTATTGATTGCCATAGACTTAGATATGAATTATTATTATTAGTTAGAATTATCTCTAGTATCATCTTGGTATCTCTTCACCACATTACCCAAGTGTTAACTCAGGAAGGGATGTAATCCCACATTCCACCCCTTTTTAGTGCACCTCGTCGTGTTTTAGGTACCTGGTATTCAGAGATTGGAGTCTCTTTACATCTAGTCCAAGAGTTGCTGTTGCTGCGTTTTTGCTTTGAGTTGATGCTTTTGGCTGCAAATATTAGAAAGCCAACAAAATTACTTAAGGAATCAGAGAATGCATTATTATATCCTGGCAGAATAGTAGAGGTCAGAACTGACTCATTGTCATAGCTCAATGATAACAATACTCTGATTATTTTTAATCTTTCAGCCATGTTATTCTCTCCTTTGTTGACAATGTTCTCAGTATAAATTTTCTTGAGTTGACAAGATGGCTAAATGGCTACAGTGGTTCAGGCATCCTATTCAGATAGCAATATCCAGCAGATAAGAGATTACCCCCCGCCCTCTTTCTGTCTCCCTTCTTAATCTTAACAGTTGGAAAGTCACTTTCATAAACACCAGCAGACCTGTCTCACTGACCAGGATTGTCCCATATGCCTTGACCTTAACAAATCATGACCTAGAACAGTGCAAGCACCTTAAAAGACTTAAACCAGCCAGTATCTAACTTTCATGGGTTGAGTGAAGTTCAGCCTTCCTGTAAGCACATGGCTTCACAGAGAATGATGGATAGCTGAAGAAATCTCTGCTGGTGTTGAAAATAAGGAATGAAGGAGAGTGGGGTTTAAACTTGAATGGCAAACATTAACAGGTTCAATATGTAGAGTCTACTATGGTACGTGTTAAACATCCACTCATTCCCTTTTTCTCATTAATAAAGCTTATAACCATAGATAATGCACTCACTCATCTGGAAGGTGAGAAAAGCTTCATCTTTCAGTTTATCTAGCTCCAATTTGAGGGACTCTGGTTTATACACAAGTCTTTCTCATTACATCTTGATACACGTATCCACTAGATAAGCGACACAGAGAAAAGAGAACAGGAAAACTCTGACAAGTTGCAAAAATAGTCGACTTAAAAAAAAAACCTGTCTATAACTAAATTTTGCAATTACTGTCATCAAAAGTTGGAGTCTATTTCTTTAACTTTCAAAAATGTACTGTCCATGTAACTTGCTTTGACCAAAAAGACATGGCAGGCTTTTGGACATTTCGTATGCTAACCCACAGCCTCAAGAAAGTAGGCACATCTCTGATCTATCTTGTAACTGCTACTTGAAAAGCTCAGATGCCCTTATGGAAGAGGAGACCTCACAGAGAAGAGAATCCAGTTGACCTAGCTGTCAACATGCCAGAACGTTCTACAGTCAGATGACCAACCCCCCAAATATTTGAAGGAGTACATCCTAGGACAGGGATTGTCAATTTAAGTTTACATTTGTAAAGTGTTGTTAAAAAATCAAGGAGAATGTGCAATAGAAACCCACACATGGCATACAAAGTCAAAGATGTTTATTGTTTAGTCCTTTGCAGAAATATTGCTGATTCTTAACCTTTTAGAGAAAAAGAGCCAGTTGTACAACCCACATTTGACTATATATGCATGAGTGAGTTCTGGTAATAAAGAAAACAAATGAAATGGAAAATAATGAACAATAATAGATCATTATTAAGCCACTGAATTTGAGGTGAATTGTTTTTGCAGCAATTGCTGATATAATGATTCAGAAACTTCCATTCAGAAAATAGAAGAAAGATAATATATAAAATTTATGGATCTATAGCAGAGTTCAGCATGCTTTTTTTTCCTATAAAAGACTCAGTGGTTAATATTTTCAGGCTTGTGGACTATACCATCTCTGCCACTAGAAAATAACTCTGCCATTGTAGAGTTAATGGAACACCGCTATATCCATTCGCTCACTCATTGTGAGTGAAAGTGTGAAAGTAGCCATACACAATAAATGAATGAATGGGTATAATTCCGTTCCAATAAAACTTTATTTACAAACGAAGGAGACAGGCCATGTTTTGCCCACAGACTAAATATTTCAGTCCCTGTCATACAGTATGACATCATGGGTTTAGAAGCTATACCTAATGGAAGAAAAGAATGAAGATTCCTATGGAATGGGTATGAGTATTTTAGGATTTACTTTGCTTTCTTGACCCATACATCTATTTAACTTCTGCTTTCTGGTGAAATTTCCCAATTCCTTTGTTATCCATAATTTTTAATTCTGCATTTAAGGGAATTTTTCTTGTCCATTGTCCTCAATGTTCAAACCTGAGATTTATATTGGGAGGACTATGTTTTCTGGGAGTCAACCCAACTTACATCAGCATTTTAGTTGTTCTTGACTGTGGGAATGCAGCAGCCTGGGAATTCCTTTCCAGTTAGGAGTTGTCTTCACTTGGCTTAGGGTTTTCTTAACATAACACTTAGACCTTTACGTTTGTGTCCAGTCAATTCTCAGCTAACAACTCCAACCAAAATGTTTATTTCACTCTAGATTTCCGTACAGAAATCCTGTGTCCTAGCCAAGGTACTCTCCGTTTGTTTGTAACTTGGATACTCAGTTTAATGATCTTGAAAGACCAAGACATGCAGTCTTAGGGGGAAGTCCTTGTCTCTGTGTATCATACATTCATTTCCTCTGGGCTATTTTCATTTATTTGGCAAAGAATACCAAATGGAAAGTACTCAGAGAAAAATTAGATGTTAATTACGTTCCAATCTTATCTCCTGCTGTTTCCCCCGCTTACCATGTTGGAGAGAAACCAAACTTTCAAGTTAAAGCATACTAAAAGCTACAAAAAATAGCCCACAAAATACCCAAGTAACCCTACAATTGTGCTGTTCATTTTCATTGTGTCTGTAAGCTCAACTGAGGTGTAAGGATTATAATTTGCTCAATTATTTTATGACCTCATAAAAACTTTAGCCAACTACCTGTTTGGGAAAATGATGTTTTCACTGCTCTCATTTTTCTTTTTACTTTGATCAGTCCTTAGTTCCATGTAGATGCATTTCCAGCATCCTACTCTTGATACTGTTAGTGTCTTTCACTAATAAGTTAAACTTAATTTTTCTTTGCTGAATGCTATTGAATATTATTCATCAAAACCACTACTTATAGACCCAGCTTATTAAATAAGTAGATAAAATGAAGGTAAATATTCGCAAGGACTGTACTTAATGTGAAGGTAATTTTATTATTAAATATACAGAGACACAGATATATAAATACACAAATCTATAATCCTTTATAAAAAGCACTTATATGGAAATCAGGACTAATTTGCTTAGGCTTAGAGTTTTCTCCTTGATAACATAGCGAATGAAATATTTTCTCTTGAAATCTTGTTTTTTCCCTTTTATTCCTTATTCTTTAACGAAGGCTACAAAAGATAGAATATTATTGTGTACATCTATACAACTGTGTACATAAATGCATTTTTATCTAGGGGCGTGAAGATTTGTGATGCACTCCAACAATTCTTGCCAGTAATCAAAAATAACCAGTCACAATTAACTTACTTGTTTCTTGCCAAGTATCAAATCTTTCGTAGGTAGAAATTATTTTGAAATAAACTTTTCAGACACATAAAATGTTTTGTAGTATACTTAATCTTGTTTGACTTCTGTGCAATGTACTATATCAGAAAAACAAAGAGAATAAAATGTTCTTAGGATATCATTAGGTTTTAATGAAAGCAAACAACTTGTTTTTTTACGTTTTAATCATTGACCTTTGTCATATGGAGAAAGAAAATAAGGAGAAATTTAACAAAGCTTTCTCGAGATCTTTGGAATCCATGGAGTATACTTTGGAAGAAAGCAAAACCATGTTTTTTAAATTTTCAGATCTTGAAATGAGCACTGCATGCATGAATTGCCAGCAACAGTGTGTGTTATAAAGAAACCACAGTTTATTTTCACCAAGAGAACATTTTCACTAGATTCCTCTCAGGTGTTCATTCATATGATTAGAAATAATGCCATTTCACTGAAGTGGTTAACAATACATTTACAAACATAAATAGCTAAAAACATTCATTGTCTATTATAGCAAATTTACATTGTAAACTGAGAAATGTAGGTTAAGTGTGAGTTGTTCACACTATTCTATGTAACTTTCCAGAGATAATCATCGGAAAATGTCACAGCTAATTACCTGGGGTCCTTGGTTTTAGGTATGAATTAAAAAGAGAAGAGAAGCAATAATTTTAGTTGGTATGTCTAAGCATAATTTCTCAATGATACACAGATATAAGAGATAAGGCCCAGGATGACAATAAAAATAAAATTTAGTACCGAAATCATGTATAATATTGTCACTTGATCTCTAGCTGTCTCCCTCATGATCTTCCAGCAGATATCAAGCCTGTCATTAGCTGCTGCTTGGTATGGCAATCTTATGATGCCATGGATAATTTGGTGATGTTGCATGGTAATCAGTGAGATTTGAAGGATACCCCCTGGTGTTATATTTATAGTTGTTCATAAATATGGATCTTTTGGCTCTTTCTTACCCTACAGCGAATTTTACGATTTCTAAAAGCAATCCCACAGAGGAGAATATTTTTTCCTACTGAAGGCCTGATGATCAGCCCCAAAGTCTCCCAGGAAGCTTGTAGATCATGATGGTGATGGAATTGCTTTCTATCTTCTCTAATTGTTTTATGTTCTTAAGCTGGACACTGGGATATGGTCTTGAATATAATTTTAAGTGTGCCTTGCTAGCATAGTGCTGACAATGAGGTGGAAACTCAGTCAAAATTTGCTGAATTAATATATATGCACGTGAATGTATGCATTTGTGTGCATACATATGTTTATATTTATTTACATGCGTTGTACTTTTTTTCAGAAATATTAGAAATGTTTCATAATTTGTTTTAGCAATGCAAGGAAATACTGATAAAATAAGGAGACCAATATATTCAGTCAAAACTTTTCAGAACTGACTTTATCTTAAATTCTGCTCTTATCTTTTAAAAAATTCATTTGCTAACATTTATTTTTCTTTCAAGTAAAACTTACATGTAACATAGTGCAAAATCTTAAGTCTGCATCTTCATGATTTTAATGTATGTTTACATCTAAACAAAGACATTATATTTCTAGGACCCCATCAGGCACCCTCATGCCTTCATTCTGGATAATGAGTACCCAAAATGACCACTTTTATATTTTCTACCATTATACGTTATTTTTTCCTAATTTTGAAATTCATATATATGTAATCATGTAGTATGTACTACTTTATGTCTCATTTTTTTCACTCAACATTGTAGATATGAGATTCATCTGAGTTATTGTATGTATCAGTGGTTTGCTGTTTTCTTGTTTGGCAGATTTTATTATATTAATATTTTACAAATTACTTACATATTGTAGGAATGATGTACATTCAGTACTTGTTAGTTTCTGAACAAATGTTTAGAATTAGTAGACAATGAAAAGGTTTTTTTAACTAGTTTTACCAATTCAACTCCAACCAGGGAATCATGAAAGTTCCAGTTGCTCTACATTATTGACAACACTAGGTCTTGTCAATTATTTAAATCTTAGCCATTCTGGGGGTGGATCCAATATGTCAAGTATGCTTTTATATACATATTGGTCATTCAGAAACCTTATTGCTGAAATGTCTCCTCTATTTGTTTGCATATTATATTTGCGCTTTCTGCATTGTTTTGTAGCCATGCTTTGTATTACCTAAGTATGAGTATGTATGGCTTGCAAATATCTTCTCCTGGGAATTTTACTCTTTTAATGATGTATTTATTTCATAGAAATCCCTCTTTAAGCTAAATTTAATTTCTCAAAATTTTATGGTTATTTTATGTTTTATATTTTATCTAATATGCACTTAAATTTTCTTGTAAAAGCTTTATTATTTTCCCTTTTATAGATCTGTAATCCTTTTCAACTTAGGTCTTTGTGTACATTTGGGACTTATATATGTATGTGTCTTTTTCTGTTCTCTAGGTGCTATGTCCTATATCTCTACACTTATATGGATACTATACTGTCTTATTGCGAGCTTTAAAATACCTCTTGATATCTAGTGATATGCATTCTCCAGCTCTGCTTGTTCTCGTAAGGACTGGGTTGAATTTTCTACTTCCTTCAATTTTCATAAAAATTCTTAAATTAGTTCGTTAAGCTCCGGGAAAAAAAATAGAAATATTGATTGAAATTATATTTTATTGGGTGCAGTGGCTCACACCTGTAATCCCAGCACTTTGGGAGGCCAAGGTGGGCGGATCACTTGAGGTCAGGAGTTCGAGACCAGCCCGGCCAACATGGTGAAATGTCTCTACTACAAACAAAAAAATTAGCGGGGTGTGGTGGTGGCCGCCTGTAGTTCCAGTTGTTCGGGAGGCTGAGGAAGGAGAATCACTTGAACCCGGGAGGCTGAGGTTGCAGTGAGCTGAGATTGTGCCACTGCACTCCAACCTGGCAACAGAGCAAGACTCCGTCTCAAAAAAAAAAAAAGAAAAGAAATTATATTTTATCTATAGATCTGTTTACGACGAATTTATATCTTTACAACATAATGTTTCATTTATTAGCATTACATCATATTTCTAAATATATTAATCTCAATTTATCTAAAGTAGATTTGTAGTTATTAGTGTAGAGAGCTAATATACTTCTTGTGAGATTTATTCTGTGGTATTTTTTGTGGTTTTATATAAAATGATTTTTTCTTTTCATTTTTAAATTTTTTGCTACAATATAAAATAAATTGATTTTTACACATTTAATTTAAAATTGTAGACCTTATTAAAATAATTTATTCCTTCTAGCAATTTATTTAGAAATTATTCCATTGTTTGAATCTGTTAACTAGAATATCCAACCATTATATTTACAAGCCAAGGATTAATACAATGTCATATTTCACAAAGGAGTCATTTGGTTTGTAATTATTTTTGGTATAGCTTTTCATCACAATGGTAACATTATTTAAAACAATTTATTTGAACAATTCATACTTTCTTAAAAATAATCTTTTACTGTAATAGTCTATTCTTAAATATTCAGTTCTTTTAAACTAAGTCATTTTGATTGCTAATTTATTTTTATCATCCCCACTATTGTTTGAAACATATGTATTGCTTTTAAATATTTTTCAAAAATGTTCATTGCTCTTAAACATTGACAAAGACACTATATATTTTATGAGATCAACTTTTTTAGCTTCAACTTACAAATAAAAATATGTAATATCTTGCTGGACCTGGCTTATATCACTTAACATCTTCTACGCTCATGCATGTTACAATGAAAAACAGGATTTTGTTACTTTTCATTGCTGAATAATATTCTATTGTGTATATATAACAAGCCTATTCATTCATCTATTGATAGATGCTTAGGTTGATTCCATTATGAATTGGTTATTGTGAATAGTGCTGCAATAAACGGGGGAGTGCAGATATCTCTTCAATACATTGATCTCCTTTTCTGGACCACGAGCAATGAGAGGAATGGGAGAAACAGCTAACTGCAAGGTAAATATCATGGTGAGAAAGAGAAGAGCAGGCCAGGCAGCACTACAAGAAGCACCCGGAAGAGCAGAAGAGGTTGGAGGAGCAGAGGCTGAAGGAGAAGCAGAGGAAGGATGTCCTGGAGGAGAAGCGGAGGCAGAGACTCAAGGAGGAGAAAGAACGTCATGGAGCTGTTGTACAACATCCAACGGGAAGGATCCAGAAGCCAAAACAAAAGCGTAACCTGTGGTCATGGGAAAAAACTCTCCATGGTAGCCTTATGATCCACAGTGCAGGTGATTTCCTTGAATCTTCATTCTCCTTTTTCAATTTAGCAGGACCAGACCACCACTTCACAACTTTTGGTGGTAGCAGAAAAGCTGTGATACAGACATCCCTGTGATAGCCGATTGCCTGACCTGTAGCTAGCACCTCAGGCCTAGGGCCAGTGCATCAATCGCTGAACCATCACCACATCAGTCATCATGCATGCTTAATACCCGAATGCATAGAGGTAGATCTGAGATTGGCACAGTGTTTCTGAAGTGTGATAATATGACTCAGGTGACTTAAAGGTGTTGAAATAAAGTATTACATGTAGTAGAAAAAATAAAATAGGATTTATGGATTATAGAGTAGTTCTAGTTTTAGTTTTTTTAAGGAACTTCCATTCTATTCTCCATAATGGATATACTGATTTATATTCCCACCAACAGTGTAAAGAGGCTGGTAGAGACAGGAGGAGATGTGGATAAATAGATGCCAGTTACATGATACAAAATTACAGCTAGATATGAATAATAATTTCTTGTATTCTATAGCACTGTCGGGGGACTACAGCTAATGATAATTTACTCTGTATTTTCAAATATCTTTAAGAGATGATTTTGAATGTTCCCAACACAAAAAAGGATAAATGTTTCAGATGATGGATATGACAATTACTTTGATTTGGTTATTACACATAATATGTATTCAAATACAACTGCATACACCCTGAATATGTACAATTATTATAAGTCAATTAAAAAATTTTTGGCTGGGTGCAGTGACTCATGCCTGTAATCCCAGGAATTTTGGAGGCTGGGGTGGGCATATCATGAGGTTAGGAGATTGAGACCATCCTGGCTAAAAACCCCATCTCTACTAAAAATACAAAAAAGTTAGCCAGGCGTGGTGGCGGGCGCCTGTGGTTCCAGCTACTTGGGAGGCTGAGGCAGGAGAATGGCATGAACCTGGGAGGTGGAGCTTGCAGTGAGCTGAGATCGCACCACTGCACTCCAGCCTGGGCGACAGAGCAAGACTCCATCTCAAAAACAACAACAACAACAAAAATTAAAGTACTTGCAAGTTATATATATAATAAAGGACTTATATCTAGTATATATAAAGCACCCTTACAACTCGAAAAGACAAATTGTCCAATTAAAAAATGGACAAATGATCTGAATTGACAGTTCTTCCAATGAAAAATACAAATGACCAATAAACACGTGAAAAGCTCATCAAATCATTAGCCACTGACAAATCAAAACTACAATGAAATACCACTTTACATCTATGAGGTTGACAATAATAAAAAAGACAGATTACAGACAATAACAAATGTTTTCAAGGATGTGGAGGAGTTGAGCACTCATACACAATAGGTAAGAATGTAGAATGGTGCAACTGCTGTGGACAACAGCTCAGTAGTTTCTCAAAAAGTGAAATGTAAAATGACCATGTGACCAAACAATAGAGTAGAATACAATTCAGCTGTAAAAATGAAATACTGGTATAAGCTACAACATAAATGAACCTTGAAAACATTATGCTAAGTCAGCCAAGACGGACACAAAAGGTCACATATTGTATGACTCCATGTATATGAAATGTCTCGAATAAACAAATCCATAAAAACAGAAGGTAGATTCATGGCTTACCAGGGCTAGGGAGAAAGGGTAAATGGGGAGTGACTGCTTGATAGACATCACTTTGTTTGGGGGGAGATGAAAATTTCCCAAACTAATAGTAAGTAATGGTTGCACAAAACTGTGAATTTACTAAAAACTACTGAATTGCGTATTTTAAGTGAATGAAATGTATGGTGGGTAAATTTTATGTCAATAAAGCTCTTATATAAAAAAAGAAAAAGAATGAAAAATACAAAGTAAGACAATTTGGATAAAATAGCTAATACGTAATTTGATATGAAGAAGAAATATAACATAAAAAAAGGCAGAACAAAATGATTTAAGGCTACACCAATGTTGTAACAATTTATTGTGTATTCTATTAAAATAGAGAAAAGCATATGATACAATTTGACTGTGTCCCCACCCAAATCTCATCTTGAATTGTAATCCTCATAATCCCCATAATTCCCACGTGTCAAGGGAGAGCCCAAGTGGAAGTAATTGAATCATGGGGGTGGTTTCCTCCACGCTGTTCTCGCGATAGTGAATTCTCACGAGATCTTATGGTTTTGTAGTGTTTGTTAACTCCTCCTGCATTCATTTTCCCTCCTGCCGCCTTTGGAAGAAGGTGTCTTATTTCCCCTTCACCTCTGTTATGATTGCAAGTTTCCTGAGGCCTACCCAGCCATGCTGAATTGTGAGTCAACTTAACCTCTTTCCTTTAGGAATTACCCAGCCTTGGGCCGTTCTTTATAGCCATGTGAGAATGGACTAATACGGTATACTTGCCAGAGTTAGTTTTAGGGAGATGGAAACTTTTCTTCTTAAACCATTTGAAGATGCTTGAGGTGGAAGGATAGACTATAATAGACCAGAGTGTGATGAGAATTACATAGGAGGATAATATGGATGAGTCCAGGGACAGGAGAAAGCTATGCTTTTCATTACACTTCCTATCCCCGTAATTCAGAGTGGTAAGTGACTCAAAAGAGTGAAAAAATACTTGTGTTGAAGCTTTGGGGAACTTAGGAGTGTAGTTCTGCATTGAGAATCTTGAAATGTATTTTGAGACTTAGAGAAAATAGGTGATATTCTTTAGGCCTTTGCAGATACATTGGAAATAACGTAGCACAAACTCCATCCAATAGGGAATCTTGAACACATTCAATGATTTTCGAGAGGCTGAAGCAACCTAGAAGACACTAAACAAAGCAAGTCAGACAAAAGGGTACAATTACTACTAACTCATTCCATTTTGTTCTCATCCATGAAAATTCGAATTAAGATTCCGTTCAAAGCTGTAGCTCTGATTACATCGTCCAATCTTTAATAGCTTGCCAGTGTTTCAAAAGAAGATCCAGATATATGCAGCATTATGTGAATTGACTGGAGTCGTTAAATCTTACGATTTTCATATGGATTAGCTAACAATGGAGTTATTGTTTAACCAAGCTCCATTGGAAACTTAAGCCTCTGTGGGCCTTGGTTGCATCTCACTGGGTCATCTTAACTTATCACCAGCTTAGAGGATCCAGGAAACATTATTAAAGGACATCTTACAAAATAATTTCACCCAAGCACTTTTGAAGGAAGAAATGGGTTTGGGATTAACAAACAAAGCATAAAATGTCCTCTGATTTTACCTAAAACAGAAGTAGATGAGTTGTACAAAAAAGTCTGCCTGTGGTATAAAAATACTTTGGCCAGAATTTTACTTCAGGCAGTACATGGTGCTAGTTTAGAATGCATTCTTGATAATCTTTGAAACTTGAATGTGAACAAAATGTTCTTGTTAAAGTCAGAGAAAAGCGAGGTTAGTGGAAATAAGAATGCAATTAAGGCTGGGCGCTGTGGCTCACGCCTGTAATCCCAGCACTTTGGAAGGCCGAGATGGGCGTATCATGAGGTCAGGAGATCGAGACCATCCTGGTTAACACGGTGAAACCCCATCTCTACTAAAAATACAAAAAATTAGCCGGGTGTGATGGCGGGTGCCTGTAGTCCCAGTTACTCAGGAGGCTGAGGCTGGAGAATAGTGTGAACCCCAGAGGTGGAGCTTGCAGTGAGCTTAGATCACCCTACTGCACTCCAGCCTGGGCGACAGAAAAGAAAGAATGCAATTAAACAGAAAGATGGTAAGGGTGTATGATGAATGATACACTCTTTTGTTTTCTCTTTTACTCATAATATTCAATAATAACTTGCAAATATTCACAAAAATTTTGAAGCCACGAGAAAAATTTCTAACAAAGATTTTTTTTAGCAACAAACTATTTGCTGAGAAAAATTTTCAGAAAAAAAGTTTTGTTTTAAATATCGCATTCAAAAATAGAGAAGACCCGTAGAGAAGGAATTTAATTTTGAGAGAATTGGGGTTATAGAAATTGCTGAAATCAAAGAGGTGATCGGATGGTCTTCATACTTTCTCAAGATTATAAGTCAGTTCTATCAAATCACAGAATTGGTGATTTCCCATACGACATGAGGGCATCTTGACTACAAAGAAGTAACACTTTGATTAACATAGTAGAACCTAGAGGAAGTTGTGCTAAATTAAATAATCCAGGAACACAGAGACAAATACTGCATGATATCACTTACACGTAGAATCTTAGAAAGTTAAACTCATAGCAGTAGTTAGTAAATTGGTGATTACCAGACACTGGTGGCGAGGGTGGGTGGGAAAAGGGATGGCACTGAACAAAGGGTAAAATTTTTAGTTAAACAGGAGGAATACATTCTGGTGATCAATTGCATAGCATAGTGACTTCAGTTAATGACAATGTATCATATATTCCAACACAACTAAAAGAAAAGTTCAAATGTTTTCAACACTGAGCAATGATAAATTTTGAGGTGATAAGTATGTAATAAATTTTGAGGTGATAAATAATTAGGCTGATTTGGTTATTCCACAATATATAAATGTATCCAAACACCACATTGTACCCCATGAGTATAATTATTTGTCACATAAAAATAAAATACATATTATACATTATGTTGATACGCACATATTTGCAGATTTATTTTATGTCTCCAATTTGATGGAAATATAATTTAACAAATCACTTCCAGGGTGAAATGCTAAAGAACAGGCAAAATGATGTAATTGTTGATGGAAGTCAAACATAAATATTCTTCCTGGGCTGTGAAACTGTACGGTAAATGGAAAATTCTCACAGTAACTGCAGATCTATAAGGTGATATCTCTCTCACAATGCATTCACTGTGAATTTATTCTCAGTACAATTCAATGGGAAATTATGCAAGAGTAAATCTTTGTGATGGAAATATTTTCAATAAAACTACTGCTGTAAGAAACATTTAGGTTAAGAAAAAGCAAAATTACATCATTACCTAATTTATCAGTGAGTAGATCATTAGAATTTATTTTAAAATATCTTTTCAGAGAAGTCAGCTAAAGCAAAATGAGTGGAGTTTATCGATACCCATAGCTATTGCTGTGAGGCTCATTCTAAGCCATTTTATGTCTAATGGTTGACTTTTAGGGAGGATATGGTTTAATTGTTCTGCTCATCTCTTTACCAGAAATAAATGGATCAAGCCCAGAGTACTTAATGTGAATTGAACAGTTTCACAGGGTTTGAGAAAGAACTTCTCATTTTAGACCAAATTATACTCCATGTATATACCTTGGGTTTATTTATTTCATATTGCATCCCTCTTTTTTTGTTAGATGATGCTGCAATATCAACCAATTCACAAACATCAATGACTTAAAAAAAAAAAAAGACACAGGTTTATGCCATCATTCACATTCTATGTTGTCTAAGACTTCAGACTTCACTGAAGATAAGCTGCATGCCTTCGTTATTCTAGAATTCTGGTTGAAGAAACAGTCCTTACTAAACGAAACTGTCTCAAGACGCAGGGGAGAGAAAAAATTGTGGGACCAAATATTGACTTAGATTAATCTATTTCTGCTCAGACATGGCAAACGTCACTTTAGTTTGCATTTAATTTATCAAAAAGCCAATGACGCAAGGAATTATAATTCTATCAGGGAAGAGAGGACATGGGAGATTGTCAAATCTACCAATGAATTTTTTAAAATTGTTATCGTCTGTATTTAATGTCCTAGAGCTAACCACATACATATTACATGAGAGACTAAAGTGCCTATATTCATTAAAGTGATCAGAGAAATTATATTTTCAAGTACTATTTGTACATATGTATATATTTTAACAGCCAGATGATATTTCATTTTAAATATGCACATATTTTCTAGAAATGTAAGCAATTTTGCAGTGAGCATCCATATTTGAATCCGCAGCACATCTAATATGTCAGTACATACCCAGTTGTGATATTACTGACTCATAGGCACTCATTTAAAATTTTGATACATATTACCAAAATGTAATTCAAATATGTCATACCAATTTAAAAACTCACCAACAATAGATGAGAATCATAATTGTCCCAGACTGCTGTCAATATTGAGTGTTGAAAAATTATATCTTACTCTAGTTTTAGTTTGCATGTATTTTGCTATTTATGAGATTGAGTTCCTTTTACACAGTTAACTGTAATGTGTTTCTTTACAGAATTTTTAGTGGATTGAGATACTTAAGTATATTGTAAGCATCATAAATTCTTAGAGAGTTGAACTACAGATTCAATATAAACCAAGTGGCCTAGTTATCTTAGGATATTTAAAACATCTTTGCCCTTCTATATGTATTATTTATTGAATTAACCAAAGTAACCAAAAATATTTAATGACTTCTTTCCATAAATACACTGGTTCACACAAACAAAGACCACATAGATTAAATGTGGGTACAGGGCATGAAGAAGTCTTTAGAAGACTAAAGACACCGTGTTCAAATTATTAGCCCAATATTTGTAGAAAATAAGTGTTTCTAATCAATGCATTAAAGGTGTTTCACGTAATCAGTTGTCTAGGAATGTTTCTTCAGGAGGAGGTTCTAGAATCTTCCTTTGTAAGATGGTAGGATTTAGATATATGAAGCAGTCAACTTTTATGTATGGTACTACATATTATGGATTTAGATATATGAAGCAGTCAACTTTTATGTATGGTACTATATATTATGATATGAATAAAACATGTATTTATACCATAGGAATTACTTAATAATGCTCAAATATTTCAAATAATTGTTTCTTATCCAAACCATTTATTGATATGTACAATTTACATTTGTTAAAGAACTTATAATTTACTAAGTGACATGCCAGTAGACATCACTAGGATAACTAAACATACAGGCAGAATACAAAAAAGAACCATCTAAATGACAAAAGAGATATAACTACAGGTTAATCTACCTAGGAGGGAGAATAGAAATTATTTATTTGAGTGAGGCTTGAACATGGAATTTCTACAAGTGAAAATTGTTGGAGAAAATTTCAAAATATAGAAAATACCATGAAAACACAGGTAGAAATAAAAACAGTTTTTAGAAAACATCTAATGCACTAAGAGGTTAAAAAACAAAGACTTGAAGATACTTTCTTTTGTTATTAATGGACAAAATAATAGTACTTATCTGTGGGGCACAGTGTGATGCTCTGATATATGTTTACATTGTGTAATGATCAAATTAGGGTAATTAGTATGTCCCTTACCTCAAACATTTATCATTTCTTGGTGGTGAGAGTATTCAAATTCGTCCCTTCTGGGTCTTTTAAAATATATAACACATTGTTAACAAGTCAACCTACATGCAATAGGTTACTAGAACAGATTTCTCCATTTAATTGTAACTTTGAACCTATATAAACAGTCACTCTCCACCTACCACACCCATCCTTCCTTGACTCTGGTAACTATTTTTATCCTAGAACCTCCATGAGATCAACTTTATAGCTCTCACGTATAAGTGAGATCATGCACTATTCGTCTTTCTGTGCCTGGCTTATTTCAATTAACATACTTTCTAGGCTCATGTCTGTTGTCACACATGACAGAATTTTATTCCTTTTCATGGCTGAATAGTATTTTATTACATACATATACCATATTTTCTTTTTTTATCCATTTAACCATTGAGGAACACAAGCTGATTTCATACGTTGGGTGTTGTGAACAGTACTGCAATAAACATGGGAGTGCAATATTCTTTTACACACATATTTTCTTTTTTCTTTTTCTTTTGAATATATAGTCTGTAGTGGGATTGCTGGATTGTGTGATAGTACTATTTTTAAATTTTTAGGGATTTCCATACTATTGCTCACAATGGCCATACTAATTTACAACCCTACAACAGGAAATAAGGTTTCCTGTTTCTCCACATCCTCACTAGTATTTGTTATGTTTTGTCTTTTTGATAATATGTATTGTGAATGAAGGAGGTGACATCTCATTGTGGTTTTGATTTGCATTTTCTTGAAAATTAGGGATTCTGATCATTTTTTCATGTATGTCTTCTTTTGAGAAATGCTTATTCAGGTGTTTTGCTCACTTACAAAAAAAAACAGTCTCGAAAGATAATCTGGTTAATATTAAGTCTTGGGAGCTGAAGTTTACATATGCCTTGGTGACAAAACAATGCCACCATGTATTAGATCATATGATAAGATATGAACATTGTGATACAATTTTATACATTCAAGGAGTAGCATGGTCAAAGAACATGCAATTGATTGGACACGAAGTGCAGGTAAGAAACAATGCCAAGGTCATAAAAAGGAAGTAATTAGGGAACTGGACAGGAACCACGATTTGGAATGAGACTGGAAGGAAAGAAGCAATTGTGAGTTATTGTGTGGTTACAATCCAGAAAATAGCAATGGACTAGGAATGCATGTAGTTCAAAAGGGCTAAATAAAAGGTTAATATGAAGCTTTTGAAATTAAGTGCCTGAGAAGATATTGTCAACTTTAACAGAATAATAATTCAGAAGGGATTGTTGATTTGGGGTTGCACAGATTAATTATTATATAATGTTTGTTATTTTTTTACATTTTGACTCAGCAAAACTGTCTAAGAAGGTTTTCTCTTAGAAATTCTTGTCACAGTCCCTGAGACGTCAGGATTACAGAGAAACCTTTCTACTCCTCAAGTTGATTATCAGAATTGAAAGCAAATTTGAACAGTGGAAGAAAGCAATCCTAGAATTGAAGGTGCTCCCTAAAGTCTATCTCAGGAAGACATCTTCAATGGCATTTGTTATGTCCATGCTATTCTAAAAAGAAATCAGGTACATTGAACATTTACAGTGCATTACTAGTTATGTAAAGAAAAATCAACAAACAATTGCAAATCTGTTTTGACTGATACAGTGACAGCATGCAATATATTCAAGTTAGTGTGAAATACACAAAGGCACTTTCTTTTTATATACACAAGTGTGGATAATAACATGGACCTCATCCATCACATCATATTATTATTGTTTTATGGTATCTTTAATGTACTATTAATGCAATATGGGAAGTTTCGTCTCCATTCATCAAGTTCTATTAGTATTGTTCCTTGTTATTATTGTATTAAGTTAACATGATACAGTTCTTAATATAACATCATCAAAGTCCATACTGAATGGTAGCATTAATATTAGGAAATTTTCAAGTGCATTTCCACACTGCTTGTGAATCTTTTATGTGCCAAGATGTAATAAGAAACTCAGAAATATCTGTTGAGACTGCAAGAATATCCATGAGGGAACATTATGAATGTATTATTTTTCGTGTCTGCTTACATTCCCATGGAGGCATGTCCCACATGAGCCAGTTAATGTACTTGAAGGATAAACAACATTTTCTACCCCAATTCTCATATTGGAAGAAATAACTTTATATTATAAAAAATGTACGTTGTACATTTATCCTTTTAAAGCCTATTTGGTTTTGGTGCCTATTTACCATGTAGGGAATTATAATCCAGTTCAAAAGACAAGAAATGCAAACATAAAGTAGTTAACTACTCAGTTATCAAAATGTTAGTGCTAATTATTGGAAAGACAAACAAACCCAGACGTAGTTGGAGCTATGAAAAATAATTTTAATACGAAGGAGCCTGTAATTTTATAGACATCTGAATAACTCCCCATATAATGCAGCATGATACTCATACTTTAGAAATCTAAATAATTTTTTTTGCAGATGAAAAATGATAAGTTACATGAAAGAACAATGTGGGTAGGATGACACAGGAAGAAGGGTTAAGACTAATTGTGGTCCTTTAGTTTATAGTAAAGAGACTAGCTTGTTACTAAATAGAAATTACAGGGAAATAGGAAATACAGAACTAGATTGTAGTTTTTGAAACTAATCCTATAGAAATCTGTGAAGCTATCTGAAGATTATTAGTATAATGTAAAGTATATAAATAACTATCTTAGGTTGACAGATATGTCTGTGTTCTTGTAAGTAGGAAAAATATATAAGAAATGAGGAACAGAAGAAGAAGAACAATTGCTAAGACAAGACGAGAGGAAGTAACAGGGTGGGGAGAAAAATAAAAGTTACTTTGGAAAAACGATTCATATATTTAAGAGCTAGGAGACCTTTCCAAAGTTATGTGTGTTGAACTTCTCTGTTTATTTACAAGGTAATGTTGTATTGAACATTACCAGAATTTGGGGCTATTTGTGTATTGCTAATAAAAAATACAAGGCACTTATTAAATATATATGTAGATAGATAGATAGATAGATAGATAGATAGATAGATGATAGATATATCACAAACTCTGAAAAGAAATGATGGTTAAAGAAAAGAGCATAAATTCTCCTCTGGAATATTGATGGAGTCATATTATGCTGATAAGATGAAAACAAATTTATGAGGTAAATTGTGGTTGTGAACATTGATTTTTGAATCCAGTGACAACTGTAGTCATAAGTTAGCATCAACTCAATTGCAAGCGAGCATTAAAAATATAAGAGCAGAAGGTTGAGGACGCTTGCCTCCCATTTATGGTTTCACAATAACATAATTTCTGATGCGAAATGGAAATCAAACAAAAAGACAAGGCTCTGTAAATTACACATTCAACATGTAGAGTCAATACTGAGATATTTCTAAACCAGGTACATAATGTGTGAGGCTCAGTTCCAATCATAAAACTGGAAAGCTCCTGTAGCAGAGAAAAATCATCATATTTTATTTTCATCATTTTCAATATTGACCTGAACAGAAAAGAAAGAAAAAAAAATCCCTGTGATAGCCCCCATTTCTTTTAGGGGAAAAGATTTGTTTTCACATTTTGACATTTATTTAGATCAAGACTTTGTGTGTGTGTGTGTGTATATATACGTATTGCTTACATAGTCCACTGGGTACGACGCCTTTTCTAATGTCAGGATACATGCTATATCTAATCAGTTCTGCCTTCTGAAGAACATGTTCAGTCAAGTAGTAGGAGAATTCCATCTGGTTGAATGCATTTGGGGGGTAGATGGTTTTCTGCACAGCTGATGCAGACAGAGCCCTCACAAGATGACTGAAGTAGTTACAAGAGAAATTTATCTATATATCTCTTGTCATTTAAAACTGGAAACATTACCCTGGAAGCAAAGGACTAAGAACCTATTTTTCTAACATCTCCAGTATGTACATGCATATATATATATATATATATATATGCCCAATATGTGTGCATATATGTATGTATATGTGTACATATCAAAGATCTTAAAATAGAGATTTCCCAGAGAGTGTGTAAATTTGAACTTTTGAACTGTTGAGGGAACAATCCACTACATCTTTATTGTTCCTATGCAAGAGTCATCTTGAAGGTGTACCTACATCCTAGCCTTGAGTTTTGCCATAAAATCTCAAATTAAATTTTTATATTCTCTTTACTTCTGAAAATTAGGGGCATGCGAAGACGTATTAACCATGCAGCTTCTTGTATAAAACATTTTTCTGAATGTAACTTGATATTGACCATGAGTTAATCGTGTGTGTGTGCATGTGTGTGTGTGCGTGCATGTATGGGTGTTTACTTTTAGGATACAGTTTATTCTACCAGAAATATTGTGCATACCTTTTCTATTTGACATTGGCCTCTTTTTTACTGTCTTTTAACCAATTTTCATGATCCCTTCTCTATTGAATTCCTTTTTCTACTCAATTGTGTACTTTGAACCAATGCTCCAAAATGTTGAACAGTTGCTTTTATGGTTCATAATTTCCAAACACATACATGCATGCAATGAAACACTTACGTTCCAAATGTAAGTTCATTTTAGTGAACATTCACAAAGTATTTATTACAGTAATTTTTTTTCTAAAACACATATTGCATGTTTATCTTTCATTTCTCTCTTTTGTCTATGTCTATAATTATACTCAGGCAAGTTCATTGGTTATTTTTTTATCCTTTATGCTCTCATGAAAATGACCAAGTCCTATATTTCTGTCAAATTATCTCATTTCGTTAAAACTAAGATGTAACTCAACTTGATAGGGATAGTGCATTCCCATATGTATTTTGTTGTGGCAAAGGGAACAGTCAACAAAATGAAAGGTAGCTATATTTGTGGATTGGAAGAGAATATTTGCAAACCATATATCAGATAATGTGTTAATGGGTTAATAACTACAGTATATAAGAAACTCAACCAACTTGATAACAAACATACTCCCCCCCCACACACACACACACACGCACACTTGAAAAACTGGGCACAGGACCTAAATAGACATTTTTTCAAAGAAGACATAAAAATGCTCAACAGATATATTAATATAAAAAGATTCTCAATATCACTGATCATTAGGAAAATGCAAATAAAAACCACAATAAGATATCACTTCACACCTATTGTGACGCTATTATCAGAAAGACAAGAGGTAACAAGTGTTAGTAAGGAAGTGGAAAATGAGAATGAAAATTGTTACTGCCATTACATAAATCAAAATGGAGATTCCTCAGAAAATTAAAAATTTAACTACCACAGACCCAGAAATCCCTCTTCTGGATATGTGCCCAAAGGAAATGAAGTTAGCAGCATGCAGAGCTATCTGCATCCCATGTGCATTTCCCATGTGTTATTCCAAATAGCCAAGATATGGAATCAATCTAAATGGTCATCAGTGAATAAATGGATAAAGAAAATGTGGCATTTGTCTATACAATGGAATATTTTTCTGCCTTAAAAATGGAGGAGATCTGTCACTTATGACAACATAGATGAACCTAGAGGACATTATGCTAAGTGAAATAAGCCACACACAGAGAAATAAAAGTGATCTGACTTATATCTATAATTAAAAACAAATCGTAAACAAAAAACTCAAATAAATAGAAACAGAATTGAACAGGAGTCACGAGGGGTAGAAAGTTGGAGGAAATGGGGAGATGTTCATTCATTAAATGGTACAAATAGTACTGTTACATAGAATGGAGAAGTCTAGAGACCTAATGTGCAGCATAGGGACTATGCTTAATATCATACCCCGAAAATTTGCCAACAGAGTAGAGTTTAGGTACTTTTACCACACACAAAAAATGTTAACAATGTGAGATGATGGTTATGTTTACTTGTTTCACTGTAGTAATTATTGCACTAGGTATAGGTATAACAAAACATTATGCTATACATTTTAAATATATGTTCAAAAATTTAAAACTTGGAGTGATTTTATATACATTTTATGTACTTTAAAGGCATTTCAAAAGTTTATGTAACTACAATATCAAGATAGTGAAGCTGCTGTAAAAAACAGTTTGGCAATTCCTCAACGAGTTAAACATAGAATTGTTATATGGCGCAACAATTCCTTTTTATGTATGTACCCAAAAATTGTAAGCAGGGACTCAAATAGATATATGTATCCTAATGTTCACATTAACATTATTCATAACAATCGAAAGATGGAAAGAACCTACATGATCATCAGCAGATTAATGAATGAACAAAATGTAGTAATATACCTACAATGTACTCTTATTTGTCCCTAAAAAGCAATGACGTTCTTAAACATTGAAAAACCGTAGATGAACATTGAAACCATTATACTAAGTGAAATAAACCAGACTCAAAAGGACAAATATTATCTGATTCCTTTTATGGGCAAATTCATTGAGACAGGAAGCAGACTAGAGAGCTACAAATAAAGGGAATGGAGAGAGATTCTGAAAGGGTACCAAGTTTCTGATTGGGGTAGTGAAAAGTTTTGGAAACAATGATTGGATAGTGATAATGGTTTACAACATTGTGAATATAATCAATGCCATTGAATTACACAATTGTTAAAATTGGAAATTGTATTCTATATATATCTTACCACAATCATACATGCTATGTAAATAATAAAAAAGTTAATAGAATCTTTGAAATCAAATTTTCAATTTTTCATTAAACATTTCAGCTAACTAATTGTTGTCAGTCAGGAAAATTAATTTTAAATAGACTAATTTACATTGTTGCTGCTACTATTTCTTATTTAGTTAAGAATTGTCACAGAAAATCATCTTGTAGTCACTACAGATAGATGTAAGTGTGCTGTCTCCAACCCCACTCCTCCAGCAGACTCCAGTTGTGACCACCTCACTTGTATGAGGTTCAACAAGTGACTTTGAATCTATAAAACACACTTACTAAGTGGAGTGGTCATAATCACTATGTCTGAAAAAAATTAGAATATCATTAAACAATGGTAGTCATAGTTAGAAAGGAAAACTACCACTTCTTAGTAGTTAACAGGAGAAAAATTACAATCACCCCAAAGTGCATACCCCTGAATAAGAAGGAAAATGATAGCCAGGTGCCTGCAGTCCCAGCTACTTGGGAGAATAGCTCAGGCATTCGAGGCTGCAGATGGTTACCAGACTTCAGCCTGGGCCATACAGTGAGACCTTGTATTATAAAATATAAACACATAAGAAATAAGAAGGCAGGGAAATGGGAAATGGTACCTAAAGTCATTTATGCTGTTCTTTTTTTTTTTTTTTTTTTTTGAGTTTTGCTCTTGTTGTCCAGGCTGGAGTGCAATGGCATGATCTCGGCTCACTGCAACCCCTGCCTCCCGGGTTCAAGTGATTCTCCTGCCCCAGCCTCCTGAGTAGCTGGGATTACAGGCATGTGCCACCATGCCTGGATAATGTTGTATTTTTAGTAGAGACAGGGTTTCTCCATGTTGCTCAGGCAGGTCTCGAACTTCCAACCTCAGGTGATCCACCCGCCTCAGCCTCCCAAAGAGCTGGGATTACAGGTGTGACCCACCGCACCCGGCCACTTATTCTATTTGTATTAAGGTGATCTTATGCAGAGATATCATTTGTTGGAGAACTGCAAGTATTGACCATGAAGAACTGCAAATTTGGAGCCCCTTTTGCTGAAATAGGATCATATTCCCTTGAGCAGCCAGCGCCGTCTGTGAATAAACCTGGGTCCGCATCACTTTGAATGGATTATTATCCACAGTGCGGAGAAGAAACAACAGTGTGGGACTGATCAAATCTTTGTTTTCTCTCTAATTGGAAGGTAGAAGCTGTATTGGTTCTCACTCCTTTGAAATATAATGGCCTAGATTTCCTGGAAACTTGTGTGAAACAATGGAAATCAAGAGGATTATGAGACCTGTGACAAGAAGGGCTTGAGTACGTGAACAATCATTTATGGAGAAACAGTGAATGAGGCCCATTTGTGTCATATCCTACAGCTGTTCCATAACATGTGCTGAAGTGTGACACTTTAGGAACAGTACAAGAAATATCCAGTTCTCATTTTACCTTGGAGCAGGCAGTCACAGAGGAAGGGCTATATTGAAAGACATTACACATACAAGCTTCTTTATTCAGATCAATAACTGTAGCTGGTGATTGATGCTGCATTGCATCTCTTGGTGTTATTTGGATTTCATAATTTTTTTTTCAATTAACTCTAAACCCAGTTAGATACAATATGTGTCATAATCTGTATCTTATGTGTTTGGATATATTTTGAACCTATTAACTTTTGACTTCTCTAAGTATCATGAAGAGTGCAATATTAATCATTGTATCTCCAGTACCTGAGAAGCAGAAGCTTTAGATTTGTTTAATTTTCATGATAAAATATGTGGCTACGCTTGATTTTTTATTTCTGCTTCAATTTTAGCAGAACTTTGGCAGGGTTGAACTCTCTCATTTCATGACAGAGTTGGCTATGCCCATGTGTCAAATGACAGTCTTTGCGCTTCTTATGAGAAGGTAGAACCTTCTACCTAATATCAGTATTATTCTGTTAGTATGTGTTCATGTTAAAATGGAGAGAGATATGATTTTGTGTGTGTGTGCATTTGTGTCTATGTTTGTATATATATGTCAATATGTATACATAAATATAGACAGACTAAAATATAAAAGATAGCTGAAGAAAATGTATACAGTATTTTGCCTTTTGCCTTAAATAGTTGTAATTAATTAAATAATTATTAAGTCTCTGGTAATGGTAGTGTCTACATAGTGTCAAATGATGCGGAGTATATTTCCTCTCACATTAACAAATGTGCAAATTATTAGATTTCTTTCGTGATACAATTCTGTTGAAAACTATCTCTTAACAATACATGTCCTTCTATCACATAGTAAGACCATTTCAACTTTTTACTTCTAATGTTTTACCTTGCTTAATTGTTGTTTTTTATGAAGTAGCAACATTTTTTCACCCAGGATGGGTGGTAAATTTTTGCAACAGCAAGTAGATAAACCATACCCAGCTTAAGGTGTAATTGTAAAATGGTGACATTATGCTTTCAGGGTAAGTGTTATGTGATGCAGCTCAAAAAGAAGCAGATTTGAATTTTCCTCATAGTAAAGTTATGAATAATAAACTTAAATAATTCTTTACATTCATGCTAACACTTTGAATATCTAATTGCTCAAGTCAAAAAATTAGTGTATTTTCAAATTATTAATTTTCTCACTTCTGTTTAATTGATGTTCTATATACTCATGCTCTGTACCAAAACCTCCTGAATTTTCTGTAGAAATTGTGGCTATTCTACATTCTTTTTCTGTTGCAGAAGGGTAGAAATAAGACAGATTAATGTGTTCATTAATTTGTTCAACAGTTAGTAAAATAGTAAAAACCAGGAGTGCTTACATGGAGCTTATATGTCTACTGCAGTGAGAGAGAAACCGTCAACAAAGTGAAGAATTATAAAATATATCAAATGGTGATAAGGCATACAAAGAAAATAACACAGGTTAAATATAAGATGTGATACAAAAGGAAAGGAGGAAAAATCTATATTTTGTATAGCAAAGTCATAAAAGATTCAAAATAGATGTGGAGAAGTAAATTATGAACACATTTGCTTTGCTTGATTTTTTTGATGTGATAATTATTTTCCACAGTTTCTTTATCTAAGAGGAAAAAGTCTGAATTCAGTTACAAGAAAAAAATGTAGAAAAAACTGGCTGCCAGGTATGAGAATAGCTGATTTTAGTATGAACGCTATCACTCTAAGCAGCTGACATAATAGAGTGGTGAGATGGCCTATTGAAGACTGAGTGGCAGCACCAGATGTTGATAGAAACTTGCCCAGCGCTGTCTGCTAAGGTGGAGAGTAAGTTTTCACCTTGTAACCCATATATAGTGCCATCTTTTCTAGAAGAACACTTGGCTCTGCAAATCAAACAATGGAAGAGACGGCATAACTCTTTTCCTTATCGTAAATCCTCACATCTCATTTGCAAAATTTTTCTTTTATCTTTGAGATTTGTGGTTCTAGATGTCATAGTAATCAAGGAGAAATGCTTCTGTCAGGGGATCCAAAATAGTTGAATGACCCCTGAAGCTGGGACTGATAAACTGGCCACTTTGGTCTCCACATACTGTGCTGTCAAAAGTAAACGTGTGAGGGATGACCGTACAAACTGGGATGACTGATTGTGATTATCTGGAAAAATAATGTTGGTGTTCTGAGCATATCTGTAAGCCAAGGTATTCCCTCGATTCCTGTGAGCATTGGTAAATATTACTAAAAGACAATAGCAAACCAATTTAGGTAGAACCACGGATGACTTCTTCTATTCAGGAGCAGGAGTTTGCAGTCAATGTGCCAGAAAATAAAGTGTTGTCAGCTGAGGAACTTACTCAAACCAAAGGAAACATTGATTGGGTAGGGAAAAAAGTTGTTGTCATAAGAACAGTTACAAAGAAGAGAACTGCAGGACTACAGAAATACATGTATATATTTAATTTCTCTCTTTAAACTCACACATATATACATCTATGTATACAAATGTTTATATATTGAGTGATTGATGATAGTATATTTAATAAATTTGTAATGTTTGTATTTTAATCAGCGTTTCTAACAACCTTCCTCTACTCTTCTATAAAGCACTGCTAGTGATTAAACGTATAGCTCTGTCTTTAAGTTGCTGGATATTTGAAAGACATCATGTAAATGAGATAGAAGAAAATAAAGAGTACTCAATGAGATGTACAGTGGCTCATGAGAGTGCAAACTTTGCTTTTTGAGATGGAGTCTTGCTCTATCGCTCAGGCTGGTGTGCAGTGGCGCTATCTGGGCTCACTGCAACCTCTGCCTCCTGGGTCCAGGCAATTCTTGTGCCTCGACATCCCGAGTAGCTGGCACTACAGGTGCATGCCACCACACCCTGTTAATTTTTGTATTCTTAGTAGAGATGGGGTTTCTCCATGTTGGCCAGGCTCGTTTTGAACTCCTGACCTCAGGTGATCTGCCTGCCTTGGCCTCCCAAAGTGCTGGGATTACAGGCGTGAGCCACTGCTCTCAGCCAGCCTTTGCTTTTTGAAGAAAACTTACACCATATTTGGCAGGCACAACATGCAGTTTTTAATGGTTTAGTAGCTGAAATGTTGTTAAAAGTTCATATATGGATGCTGAATTGACAAAGGAATGAATTGTGCTGGGCTTTTTATGGTTACCCAAGCATTTCTGACACCCCTATTTAGAGTCTCCTCGGATGGCTGAGGAGAATCTAGGAAGAATCTTTCTCAGTATCTGATTTCCAGCGTAGGTCCAGATAAGATTCTGCCAATGAGAGGGCTTCACATGAGATTTAGAAAACGGAAGAAACAGAGAAGGTATTATTATCTGAACTCATTTGCAAGCACCACCACGCTTGCACATAGCAAGTCACTCACACCAGTTTGATGTTGCAAGGTGTTAAGGGTGGTTCCATCTAACCACCACCACCGCATCCCCAGCACTAACATTCAAGAGTTTCACAAAAGCATCTTAGTAAGCGTCTAAAATAGTGAACTCCTATATATAATATTGTCCTTTGTTTTCACTCAAAGTCATTCTAATAGTGTGTAATAAGTCTCCAATTATCTGCCTTGAAACAGGGTCCACTTGGAATACTTATAGTGTTTTCATTTTCCTTACCAAATCTCAACTGAAGCATCTGTGAAGAGCATTGCAGGCAGAGGAAAATGCTACCCCCACACGACCCCGCAGAGGGAGAATGCATCAATTAAGGTCCTGTCTCATTTTCCTTTCACTTGGCCTTAAATGAACTTCAAGTATCACAGCTTCTTTGAAGGTATTCGGTAACATATTTCCTCAGGCAGAGTACTTACAGGATGTTTGCTGGATTCTAACAGTGGAAACTGTAGAATAATTCTGTACTTCATATAAAATAGTTCTGTTTTAGCCAAGCCAGTTGCCTGCAATATCAGAACCATTTTCTATGACATAAATAAGCTACTTCTCATGTCTCAATGTGATGACCAAGACTTCTGATTTGAGTTAATACGTGACTTCTTTTAGACTTAAATGAGACAACTGGACTGAAATGCTGTAGTTTTGTCAGTTGACACCATGAGCATATTTGTCAGTATTCCGAGTAGATAAACTGTGCTTATTGGATTGTTTCAGCACACTAATGACTACTCTGATTGCATTAAAAAAGGTGCTTATTGTCATGATGGCCAATGGGATTATTTGTCAGTATCTGCATTCCAACCCAAATAATTGTTGTGTTAAAGGAAATTTCTTGATTTTAAATGGAAGATACCCAGAAACACTCCTTCGTCATATTATCGTAAATAATTTCAAGAATTTTGTTACTGGTGGTGTCAATTGTGGATGAGTAGATATCGAAGGCATCTACATAGCAAATTACTTAATTAATATGCAGAATGTTACCTTGGAACTCTCTATAGGCTTTAGAAAAATGAAGATATCAGCAGAATCCAAATGGTAGTTAATAGGTTTACCTCAGTGTCAGGGGTTCAGAATTCATAAGATTATGTGTCCTTGTCTATAATTAATGTAGATCTTACTTACGGTTCATTCGTTATGATGTGGGAGCTATCTAAAATGTGCTACCTTATTGAATGCAATGTTTGTTTGATAATGATTGTGTGTAAAAATTTCTGCTTTTAGACTCACCAGGGATCCAGTACAAAGTAGTTAAAGTTTTACTGCACTTAAGCATTAAAGGCTTTATCTGATAAAGAACATAAAATAATCAACATTCTCTCTACAAATTAATTCATCTGATGTAGCTCACTCTTAAATTGAATTTGAAGCCATTGAGTACCAGAAAGATTGTAATTTATATCCCAGAGCTGGTTTGCTCAGAATAGAGGTCCCAAGAGGATGATACTCAGGAGGGAAGATATGGTTTTAGTCCCAGTTACAAGAAATCAACATAAAACATGTCCATTCTGTTGGAAATTTTGACCTACAATTGGAGTCCAGTTTTCAAATATGTGCTTTTACTAGAATGATTATATCACTTCTTTATTATTTGACAATAAATATTGTTTATGAGATACTTCTGGTATCTAATGACACAATATTCTTGTCAGTCTACAATTGCCCAATCCTATTTTCTACTACTATTTACAGGCAGTCTAGACTCCAAACAATGCATTACTACATAAAAGTTTGGATGTCCCATATCCTTAATTATTCTCATTTCACTCCCAATACTGACAATAGCTTTTTCTGTTTAATTTCTTTCTATTGAACTTCACTCATCTCTTAGATTATTCAAATTTTATATTCTCTACTCAAATAATTCTTTGCATTTATCTGTCATCTTAATTGGTTAAGCACTCACAATACCCTTGACATATCTTGCTGTGTGTTATTTGTACAAAAATTGATACCACTCCCAGTAGATTATACATTCCATCTAAGTATGAAGGTTGTATTTTATATATATGTGCTTTATAGTGCACTAGTGTAAATTATTATTTTTTTATTTTTTAAATTGACAGATACAGTTATTTATTGTGGACAACATAATGTTTTGAAGTATATATACGTCACGGTTGACTAAATCTAACTAATTAACATATGGATTACCTCGCAGAGGTATTTTTGTGGTGAGAACACTTAACATCCACTCTCTTTGCAATTTTCAAGAATATATTGTTACCTACTATAATCGCCATGTTGTACAATAGATCCCTAATAGAGAGGCCAGAAATAAATCCATCATTTATAGCCAACTTGTTTTTGTTAAAGGAGCTAAGAACACACAATAGAGAAAGGACTGACTCTTCAATAAATGGTGGAGGAAAATTTGGATATCCACATACAGAAGAATGAGACTAAACTCTACCACGCCGTGTTACAAAAATCAACTCAAAATGTATTAAAGATCCAAACATACATTATTCTTGTATTAGGTACATTCTAGCAACATAAATTGCAGGATCTAGAGCAAGATAAAAATTCAGGACCAATGCTAGGGCCAGAAGTCAATGTCCTCTACTCATTGTCCTAGCCCAGAGCAGACACAGGAAATTAAGGAATTGCAATCTCCACACCAAAAACTCTCAGGACCTGTATCAGGTTTGGATGAGGCCCCCATAAAGTAGCCCCTGTGAATGTGCTGTGTCAAGGTCAACCTGGAATGAGGACAGGCACCGCCTTTTCCTGCCTCTGCCAAAACATGCAGGGGACCCAAGTCTGTTTTGCATCCAAGCTCCCACTAGGGGTAGAGGTTAATGACAGAACATGAGTTCCCTGCTCCCAGGTGACCTAATTACCTCCCTGGGCAAAGGCAGGTGGAGGTGGTGATGGGGCTGGAACAGGTAATAGAAGGGCAGGTGGGACTTGGGAGTAGAGGCCATGAAACAAGCAGCCGAAATCCACCTGTGAGACTCTGGGAGGAAATATTATGGTTCTGAGGGACTAGGATTCAAGCTCCAGAAAATGCACATTGTTCCATCAAATCTCACCTTCAAAACTCAAGACAGTGACTTAGAGCCTTAAACTCAAAGCAGAAGCCTTTTCTGAGTGCCAGGCCCTGGGTGACCACACAGGCGACTGCTCTGAAACGGACCCTAGAGTTGATATGAAGTAAATAGTGGTTGCTTAGGGAAGGTGTTTGTGGGAATTCACCTTATCTGAATCCTTAACAAAGTATATAATGCAATTACTGAAATGCAAAATGCACTTGACAAGACGAACGCATATTTTTATAATTCTTTTAAACTTGACTGTTGCATAAGGAAGTATCATTTACAATTACTTCAGATATATTGAGGCCAGCAGATTGTGAATAGAAGATTAACTGAAAAAATTACCTAGAATAGTGTCATAACTTTACTAGCACATCATCTTATAATTCTGATATAAAATGATGAAAATAAAATCTGGGTTGGCAAACTTTGAAATAATAATTTAATTTCTGTTTACAGCCTTAGAAAGTGATAGCTCATTTTAGTTATTAGATGTCTTAGGTCTAAATAAAACGATATTTTTTTTCAAATATTTTTGACAATGCCTGCTGACACAGATTCACTGTATGTGAAGAAGTAAATATAGACTTAGCTGTAAAGAGTTCAAAAATTAGAATTTCTTCAAATATACTCTATCTTGATAATCATTAAATTTCATTAATTTATAGTTGTGAATTATATTGATACATAATGTTTTCACATCACCTGCTACCCTTCCCACACTGTCCGTTCTTTCTACATAAAGAGCCTTGCTCTTACTAACAGAATGATTAGGTATCAACAACTACAGGATATGTTTGTGGTCAATCATGTCTGCCATTACTTATCTAAATACATACATATAATGGTTATATACATCAAGAAGTATAAATAGGGGTACAGCATTTGTGTTAAATATAAATACATATTACTTATAAAATTATATATAAAATATATATAAAATATAATATTAAATACAGATAAGATTTGCCACAGAGTTAAATTTGACTCCATATATTATGTATACCTCATTGCCTAATTGACGAGAAGAGAATTAATATAACTCATGTAGCCCTTTGCTCTAGATTAATTTCAAAGTACTGAGGAACCACTAGTATCAATGTTGTGTTATATACTTCTTATGCTCCGATATATTTGTCCCTTTGTGTGAAACTTTATTTTATGGTTGAATCTGCTACCGTTGTATTTTATAATTTATATCTATTAAAGTTCCATGTGTTTATTATTTTGATGTTTCACTCTAATCAAACCTTTATTTTGTAGCAACTTACCTATTTTTCAAAAATAATATTTAAACTACTAAATTTTAAAGCTATTAAGCTTATTATTTTGGATTGTTTTAAAATAAAACCTGTCATAGCTATTATGAATATAGAATTTATTAGTGACTGGTAAATTCTTTAAAATAGAATTTAAGAAATTCTGAGAAAGAAAACTATGTTATGTATAAATTTATATTTTTGTCATTGATGGCTAATTGTTATTTTTCCTATAAATATGAGTTAAACTAGCTAATCAGAAAAATCAGTAATCTGAATATAATAATGTATAAGAATCCAATCCCAATTAATACACCAATTCAATTATTTATTTAAAAAAACATATCGAGTGCTATATGCCAAGAATGTGCTAGTAACCAGGACGACAAAGTCAAAAAAATGTCAACTAATTGATTCTGAATGGTTAAGAAAGGCAGACAAATCAACTAACAATACAGCACAGTGTATAGTGAGAGCGCATTTCGTACTTGAGCAGGATCACCTGAGACTGACTTTGAGCTCAGGATGGAAAAATACCATGCCAAAAAGGAGACTGAAATTAAGTTACCTAGCCAAGTAAGTGTTAAGGATATTAAGGTTGATTTTACCAAACTTAAAAGAAGATCTATTAAATTTGTTTGTATTCAGCAAAGGGAAAAAAGTAAACACAATAAATTAACCTTTAATAAAAACAACTTACCTTAGTTTGGCATCCCCATCTATAATGCTGAGTGTGACCGAAATGTTACCCCAAAAATTCTCTCTCCGCTGATGGATAAGGTTGATTTAAGTAGCGTGACCAGCTAGACAGCTCCAGAAAGTCAAATCTGTGTGCTATTTATTACATATGTGTAGCTATCAGAGTGTAGGGCATTTGTAAAAAGAGTGTCATATTTCCATTTTTAGTAATTTTATATTCTCGAATACGTGGTCTTTCTGCAGTCTAGATTGTTTTAAGATTAGTTGAACCCTGAGGGCAGTGCATATTTTTATTTGATCGTGGATTAGGAAAAATGTGGATAAAGTTTTGCAGCTTGTTCAAAACTGTATCCCATGTATCAATGAAGAAAATATTCCAAAGACGAAAAAAGTAATGTCACTAAAGTGTTTGTATTTTTTTAAGCTGCTTTTATTGGTTTGTATCTCTTCATAAGGAAACGGCTCCCAGTTGGATTCCTCTAAGATTGAATGCTAGGTCTTTCTTGGAATTAATGCGAAATCTCTGTTTAGAAGATAATATGTCTGATAAGTCAGGCTGATTCCAAAAAAAAGAATATATTTTTATTACAGCTCAGTGACCCACCCTCAAGCAGTGGTTAGCAAATAGTCCGTTGAAGCAAACAATGACCCAGTTCCATGCAGAAAAACTTACTGCGTTTCCGAGGGAGGAAAGCAGAGAAGCTTATTCCTTCGTATTACCCAGAAACTTCTGATAAACTCGTTAGAATTTCGTGGGGTTTTTATTTTAAGCATTTTCCTTGTACCCAGGCTTACTGTTTTATAAATCCTGCTTGTTCTCTATCCCCAGATTCATTAGACTCTGAGAAGCTCAGACTAAAAAATGCAGAAAATCTTGGGAAGAATATAAGTTTTCTGTATTTAGTTATTTTTAAACTTTATGCTTTGCACACTGAACTGATATTAAACTAAGAAGAATGCAGGTGAGAACACTTCTTTTTAATATATGCTAATGACTGCAGTTTGGCCCAAAATACGCTGCTGTTTCTATATAACACTTTGTTACTGCTGGGAAGATTTTCTCCTAAGTGGTTCTATAGTTAATTATTATCCTCTTCATATCTTCATTTGGATTCTATACTACCATTCAGCACCTTTTCAGGCTTCCAGTATCTAGCAAACTAGTTCGTAGTTTTATTACCTACAGTGAAAAGATTTAGAAAAGAAATTAAGGACCATTTTCTTCCCAGATTTGATTTTCATGCCTTGGAAAACGTTTCAGAGAACATTAGAATTTCTAATATCTTGTTATATTACCTTGAAAATTGGAATTTAAAATAAAAGCCAAGAGTTTGAACTAAATAGAAAGAGTGAATATAATCTAAAAACCCAGCGATGATTGGTCCAACCTCCATGAAATGGAAATGAATGAATAGAAATTTTCAACATAAAAATTATTAAAACAACTTTTACACTTTTACTTATGGAACCTGAGGGTAGTGGTAAATGTTTGCTTTATCTGTTGTCGGACTTAAGCTAAATCTGTAGAGCCAAAAAAAAAAATAGATTATTTTAAGCTATTTTATACTGTACCTTGTTTTTTGCTTAGTGTTGCAATAGAACTAGGAATAAATTATGCCAACAGATTCTATGCATGGAATTCCTTATAATTGTCTCTGAAGAAGTTGTGGCATGGTGAATCTGTCAGTCAATAGACCAATTTCTAAACTTTCTTCATAAGATAACTCTACAATATGCATTCGAGAGGAAACTGAAGCTCTTTTGATCTCTAGTTTCTCCTGTGTTAAATGAGGAGAGAAGAAAGAGAAGAGGACTGTGGGTGAAGGGAAGTCTTTCAAGTATTGATATTTCATGATTAGGTACAAACCATGATTCTTGTGTTTAATTTTTTTCTATTACATTTTTGTGTGATTGGTCTTTTTCAGCTAGCAGGATGCCTGCTATATATTGTCATCTATAAGGAAAACTGAAAATGTTGAAAAATTTTGTGTCTCCTGGAGGAACACTGAAATGTTATTTGCCGTTAAAACACAACATTACACTACACATGAACACAGTGTATCTATTCCACGATAGGGAACACAACTCTGGCAAAGTCTATAGTGATGAATCTCTACCTACACATTCCTTATTATAATTTGCACTAAGAGCTTGTTTCAAGATTGGACAGGAACAATGTAAGTTCTCACTTAAGACTAATTAAAAAGCTCAACCAAGGATATATGGATCAAGTAGTTTATTATTTAAAGGATATCTTTCAGATGTTCATATGTTGCTAGAGATTGGTTATATGCAGGAAATAAGTCATAAGTGTTTGTAAAAGTAGTAACAGTCTAGCTGGCTGGGGAGAAAGAAAACATAAGTGTAAGCTGGGATGATATATGGAATGATAGAATCATACATAGTGTAAAGTGGCAGTATGACGAAGCAAAAGTCGAAGCTTCCAAAAAGTCCAAGTAGTATTTTTCTCTCAGGTGATCAAATGTTTGGAAAGAGCTGTGACAAAAGACAAAAAAAAAAGAACAACAACAAAAATGAGCACTGTTGAGGATGCAGAGAAAAGGGAACTCATACACTATTGGTGAAAATGTAAATTAGTACATCCGTTATGGAAAGCCGTGAGGTTTCTCAAAAAACTGAAAATAGAGCTACATGCAATCCAGCAATCCCATTACTGGATGTTTATCCAAAGAATGGAAGTCAGTCTGTCAAAAGGATACCAGCACCTCTATGTTTATTGCAGCACTATTCATAATAGGCAAGATAAGGAATCAACCTAAGGGTCCATCACAGACAAATGGATAAAGAAAATATAGTAGGTGTACACAATGGAATCTTATTCATCCATAAAAAGAGTTAAATCCTGTCATTTGCAACAAAATAGGTACTGATGGTCATTATGTTAAGTGAAAGAAGCCAGTCACAGAACAAGAAATATTACATGTTTTCACTCTATGTGAGGGTGAAAAATGTTGATCTCATAGAGATGGAGAGTAGGATAATAGTTATCAGAATCTGAGAAGAATAAGTGTGGGGAATGAAGAGATACTGGTTAATGGGTGAAACACACAGTTAGAGAGAAGGTATAAATTCCAGTGTTCCCTAGCACAATTAATGACAATTCATTGTATATTTCAAAATAGCTAGAAATCATAAATGTTTGAGGTGATGGATATCCTAAATGCCTTGATGTGACCATTACACATTGTGTACATATATCAAAATACATGTAACCCATAAATTTGTATGTTTAATATGTACCCATTTAAAAAAAATTAAAAACAACTGTGAGGGTCTGAGATTTTACCCTACCTACAAGCTAACAAGTTAACATGCCAGCTTCACAGATGCTGGGAGAAGTAAGGTTTCTGGTTTAGGGAAAAAGGAATGTATTACTCAAGGCAAAAAAAATTCGCCTGAGCAGAATATTTGTGTCAGTTTCTCTTGCACCAAAATCCCACAAGGGCAATGCAGAATGGTTTCAATGAATGTCCTCACATAAAGCAGGGTGAGCTTTGGAAGAGAAACCTTGAGCATAGGGAACCTGAATCTGTAATAATATGCAATAAGCATGTTTGCCCTTCGCTCCAGAGGTAAGCACTGTCTCTATCTTTCCAGGCTACAGGCCAGCCTACCCTTCACCCTGATGGGAGACACTACCTCTGCCTTCCATGGCTGCTTCCTGCATAGATGTTCCTGAAAAGATCGTTTGGAACAAAGGCAGCAGGTGGCTGTTCTAAGACTTGTAAAAATGGTGATAGACCCACAGAAATTTGTCTTTCAACAAGTTGTAGGCACTTTAAGTTCAGCAATTCAGAAGCAGACCTGGACCAGAATGGTGTGTTTTAAGTATGTCATGATCTATATGTTGCAAAATGGATAATCTTAGATGACTCTAAGGTGATGGAAATAATTAAATTTTATTTTGGTTCAGGAAAATGGCATGATACAATTCAATAGCTATGTGCATTGAAGGTAAAATTTTCATAATAAATTTCATTCTTTTCTGTTGAAATGAAGGTAAACTACAAGAATTCTATTAAATTGTAAGCTTAAAATTTGAGATATAAAAGTAGCAATAAGTAGCTAATATAGATTATTTATATAGGCACCGTATTGAGACATGATTTTATGATTTTTTTTTCTTTGAGACTGGAGTCTAGCTCTGTTGCCCAGGCTAGAGTGCAGTGGCACAGTCTTGGCTCACTGCAACCTCCGCCTCCTGAGATCAAGCAATCCTCCTCCTCCAGCCTCCCAAGAAGCTGGGATTACAGGCAAGTGCCAACATGCCTGGCTAATTTTTTTTTATTTTAGTAGAGACGTGGTTTCACCATGTTGGCTAGGAGGGTCTTGATCTGATCTCGTGATCTGCCTGCTTCCGCTTCCCAAAGTGCTGGGACTACAGAGGTGAGTCACGGCGCCAAGCCATTTTTTTTCTTTTGAGACTGCAGTCTCACGCTATTGCCCAGGCTGGAGTGCAGTGGCACAATCTCGGCTCAGGGCAACCTCCACCTCCTGATAGGAGGTTCAAGCAATCCTCCTATCCCTGCCTCCCAAGAAGCTGGGATCACAGGCATGTGCCACCATGCCCGGCTAATTTTTGCATTTCTTTGTAGAGTCAGAGTTTCACCACATTGCCTGGGCTGGTCTTGAACTCCTGAGCTCAGGCAATCCCCCCGCCTCAGCCTTTCGCCTTTCAAAGTGTTGGGATTACAGGCATGAGCCACCATGCTCAGCCTGAGACATAGGATATTTAATGAAAACAAACAAACCAGTAGTTACAAGGAAGCTGATTGTGAAAAGCTTTCCACCAGTGCACATGCATTGAGTGCCTGTATACTGAGTGTACATTCTAGGCTTTGGGAAATTGGGAGAAATAAGAGAAAAGAAACCACATAAATATTTTCTACATTTTGTCCAGTTAGAAGGAGAAAATGGGAAGGCAATGTTGTGCCAAATGCGGGAAAAAAAAAAAAAAAAAAAAAAAAAAAAGTCGGACATGTTGTAGAATAGTCTATCAGTGTTATGGACATGAGAAACAAATGAAAGCTAAAATGATAAAAGTTTCAGAGAACACTTGACATCTAACTGAGCCATGAAGGAAAAAAGATGATTTAAAGAGGCAGAAAGAAGCAGCAAAAATGACATAAAAATTAAAAAGCACAGCATTGTAACTATTAAGGGGAGTGACTAAAAAGGGAAAATATCATCGCTTGAAAAGATTTATACAGTGTAGAATTGAACTGTAAATGACCTTGATGGAATCTGGCTGTACTTGGACATTCTCTGGTGGAAATTAAGAGCCACGGAGAGTGCATTTTGCCACAAAGGCTCGCGAAGCTTATATGTACACAGTGGCCTCTTGTACAATGTAATTCACAATGTGTCCACATGGTACAGTAATTTTGTAAATTTTGCTAAAACAACATTTTTGTAGCCCTACTTTTGGAAATTCCACTGCCAAAATAACAATGAATAAATACATAAAACAAAATGAAAGACTTCAGTTCCCTCAGAATCCTGGATGTTTTTGGAAAGAAGGTAAAATATTAAAATCATTGGTCACGATTATAACTGAATTAGGTAAGATACCATTTGTGTTTCTTTAGATTTTCAGGGCCTCAGATGTCACTCTTCCTTTTACTATGCTTGTGAAATCTTCTGAATTAGATTGTATTCAACTTTTAGAAGTTCAGTCATTTACTTTTTCTTATCTTCTTAATTTTTGAAAATGCCCAAGAAAAATTCACAGGACTTAACAAAATGTTCTACGTGTTTCTTATTTCCCTGGATGGAAATCTCCCACCAAATGTGAGAGCCTATTCTTGGGCTCATCCTTTGCTGACTGAAGTGGGTACTGTGGTGATCTGGGGACACTCCTTGTCTAGGACAGAAGCCCTCATTCCCTCTCCTTCAGCAGAGCCCATATTCAATGTGGGGGTACAAAGTCTTTGAAGGGCCAACTCAGTTCCTGAGATCTCCACTGGGCTTCCATTAGCCAAGAAAATGTGCTCAATGATGGCAAAGAAGAAAAGCAGTTGAAGCATGCGGGGCAACTGCAAGCACACCTGTGAGACATTGCCACCCAACAGCAACAAAGTCAACTTCACAATAAAGCTAGTCATACGTTTCTGGGTGTTCCCATGCATACCAAAGTTATGTTTGTGCTACACTGCAATCTATTAAGTGTGCTCAATCGGTATGTTCAAAAAACGGTGTACATACCTTAATTATAAATACTTCATTGTTAAATTATGTAAGTAATGAAGGGTGCCTTCAGCAAGTCATAATCATTTTCCTGGTGGAGGCTCTCACCTTGGTGTTGATGACTGCTGGTTGATCAGGCTGATGGTTTGCTGAAACTGGGGTAGCTTTGGCAATTTCTTAAAATAAGACAACAATGAAGCTGATTGATTCTTCCTTTCACGAAATATTTCTTGGTAGCATGTGTTGCTGTTTGATAACATTTTACCTACCATAGAACTACTTTCAAAATTGGATTCATTCCTCTCAAATCCTGTTTTGCTTTATTGACTAAGTTTATGTAATATTCTAAATCCTTTATTATCATTTTAACAATGTTTACAATGTCTTCACCAAGAGTAGATTCCATCTCATGAAATCACTTTTTTGCTCATTCATAAGAAGAGACTCCTCATCCATTAAAGTTTTGTCATGAGATTACAGCAGTTCAGTTGCATCTTCAGCCTCCACCTTTAAGTTCTCTTGCTGTTTCCACCATATCTGCAGTGACTTTCTCCATGAAAGTCTTGAAGCCCTCAAAGACATCAATGAGAGACAGAATCTACTTCATGCAGATTCCTGTTAATGTTGACATTTTGACGTTCTTCCATGAGGCACGAATGTTCTTGATGGCATCTGCAATGGTGAATCTTTTCCAGAAGGTTTCCAATTTACTTTGTCCAGACCCATCAGAAGAATTACTATCTATTGCAATTACAGCCTTATGAAATGTATTTCTAAAATAAAAAGTTTGGAAGTCAAAAATACACCCTTGATCCATTTTTTTGCAGAATGCACATCCTGTTACCAGCACAGAAATTATGTTAATCACCAAATGCACATCTACATCAAATATCTTGCGTATTCTGTTACATTATCAATGAGCAGTAATGTTTTGAAAGGAATCTTTTTTTCCCTGAGCAGTAAGTGTCAATAATGGGCTTATAATATACAGTCAATCATGCCATAACAGATGTGCTGTCATCCAGGTTTGTTGTTCCTTTTATAGAGCATAGGCAGAGTAGAATTAGCATAATTTTTAAAGGCTTAGGATTTTCAGAATGGTGAATAAGTATTGACTTCAACTTAAAGTGACCAACTTCATTTGCCCCCAACAAGAGAGTTGGACATCTTTTGAAGCTTTGAAGCCAAGGACTGGCATCTCCTCTCTAGCTATGAATGTCCTAGATGGCAACTTCTCCCAAGAGAATGTTATTTCATCTACGTTGAAAAGCTGTTGTTTAGTGTTGCCACCTTCATCAATTATCTCAATTAGATCTTGTCAACCATTTTGCTGCAGCTTCTGTATCAGTACTTGCTGCTTCACTTTGCACTTTTATATTACGGAGATCGCTTATTCTCTTAAACTTCATTTAAAAACCTCTGCTAGCTTCATACTTTTCTTCTGCAACTTCCTCACCTCTCTCAGGTTTCGTAGATATGAAGAGTTTTAGAACCATGCTCTGGATTAGGCTTTGTTTTAAGGGACTGTTGTATCTGGTTTGATATTCTATCCAGTCCACTAAAACTTTCCGCATAGCAGCAGTACGGCAGTTTCACTTTCTTAACATTTGTGTGTTCATTTGAGTAGCACTTTTAATTTTCTTCAAGAAATTATTCTTGCCAGGCGAGGTGACTCACGCCTGTAATCCCAGCAATTTGGGAGGCCGAGGCAGGTGGATCACCTGAGGTCAGGAGTTTGAGACCAGCCTGGCCAACACAGTGAAACCCCGTCTCTACTAAAAATACAAAAATTAGCCGGGTATGGTGGCATGTGCCTGTAATATCAGCTACTCAGGAGGTTGAGGCAGGAGAATCGCTTGAACCTGGGAGGCGGAGGTTGCAGTGAGCCGAGATCACGCCATTGCACTCCAGCCTGGGTGGCAAGAGCGAGACTTTGTCTCAAAAAAAAGACATTATTCTTGCATTCACAACTTGGTTAACTGTTTGTCCAAGAGGCTTAACTTTTGGCATGTCCCAACTTTCAACATGCCTTCCTCATTAATCTTAAACATTTCCAGCTTTTGACTAAAGTGAGCGATGTGTGACTCTTCCTTTCGCTTGAACACTTAGAGGTCAATGTAGGGTTATCCAGCAATCTAAATTTCGTATTGTTCTGTGTTGGGAATAAGAAAGCTCGAGGAGAGAGGTAGGAGAAGACCCTGTCAGTGGGGCAGTCAGAACACACCGGGCAGTTATCTGTTAAGCTTGCTATGTTACATGGGTGTGGTTTGTGGAGTCCCCAGACAATTAGAATAATAACATCAAAGATTATTGATTACAGATCATCACAACACATACCATAACATATAATAGTAATGTAAAAGTTTGAAATATTGTGAGAATTGTCAACATACGACAGAGACATGAAGCGAACACAGGCTGCTGGAAAAACAGCACTAATGTATTTGCTCGACACAGGATTGTCACAAATCTTCAGTTGGTAAAATATCCCCACAATACCTGTGAAGCGGAATATAGCAAAGTACAATAAACCAAGGTTCTCCTATATTGACTGGGGAAAATTTTGTTCCAGACTGAGGAGCCACGTGTACCAGGGCCCTGCCAGGAAGTGTTGATTAGTGACAGATTTAAGTGAGGTGCCCCTGTACTTCCCATGCAGGTAGAGATGAACCTGTCATGAAGAGCCAGGGACACAGACAATCACTAGAAGGCAGAGGCAGTTGTTGTTTAGCAGAGGTACTTGCCTTAGGCAAAACTGCATCAAAAAACATTGGAAAATAATGGCATATGCCACAACAGCATCATGTAATACAAGAAATAGTGAAATTTTATACACACACATACATATAATATCATAAAATTAATATTTTCTTTTGGAATAATGAACAGAATCCATTAATAAGAATTTAGTATTTGACTGTAAAGGTTTAATTTTAATTATGATAGGTTATAATGTCATAAAATTAATATTTGACGCTGTGAGCTACCTTGGTAAGTGCAGATAAGGCGATGGGGTGGAAGATAATGCTACAATGAGGTAAAGGGTGAATAGAATGAAAAGATTTAGGGGCAAAAATCAGATCTCTCCAATAGGGCAAATTGTTCTCACAAAGGAAGTTCCAGAATCTGTTTTAGAGAATGCAAGAATGTAGTGCACACCAGGCCGTTCTTGAGCTACAAGCTTATCACTTATGCATTGATACTTATTATTCATTTATTTTTCCTTTCAAATGTTTACATCTTTTGTTTTGGCCTGAATATGGCCCCCAAAGTTTGCATGTTGGAAACCTTATTGCCATTGCAACAATAGTGAGGTGGGAGCTTTGGGAGGTGACAGCGTCATGAGGTCTCTGCCCTCATGAATGGATTAGTGCCATTACGGTAGGAAGAGGGAGCCCCGTAAAAAGATAAGATTGGCCTTCGTTTGCTTTCTTTGTGTTGTGTGCTCTTTTTCGCCTTCCATCCTCTGGCCAGGACCTTCCCCAGGTGCCAGCATCATGCTCTTGGACTTTCCATCTTCCAGAACTGGGATAAATAACAAATCACTTCTGTCTATAAATTACTCGGTCTGTAGTTTTCTATTATAGCATCAGAAAACAGGCTAAGACACCCTTGTATTAGTTTGCTAGGATTGCCATAATAAAATACCATAGATTCGATGGTTTCATAAGTAGATGTTTATTTTCTCATAGCTTTAGGCCTGAAGTCCAAGTTCAAGCTGTCAACAGGTTGGGTTTTATTTGAGGCTTATTTCTTTGGCTTGCAGAGAATACCTTCTCACCGTGTCCTCGCATGGCCTTTTTTTTTTTTTTTTTTTTTCTGTGAGCATGATCCCCTGGTGTGGCTTCCTCTTCTTCTAAAGACGCTAGTGCTTTGGACTAGGGCCCCCCTCTTATGGCCTCATTTTACCTGGATTACCATCGTAATGGCCTAATCTTCAAACACAGACACTTTCGGGGAAACGCAATTCAGTCCATACCAATCCTTATTTTCCTTCAGCGTCTACAGAAGACAATTGAACCATCAGTATTATTTTCTTTTGGAATAATGAACAGAGTCCATTTATAAGACTTTAGTATTTGACTGTAAATTTTATGTACTTTGTAATTTATACCAGGTTATCTAATATTTATCATTTGTATATTTATCATTTTATATATTTTTATCATTTTACATATTTTGTAATTTATTCTGGGTTATCTAATATTTATGTTCTTCTGAATATTGGTCATGATTAAGGGTCTTCAACATATTTTTTAAATGAAGAATCAATATGATTATATTTATTATTAGAAGAGTCTCTGAGATACAATCTGCTACAAAACTCTTAGTGACTTCCATTCCCTTTAACAGGAGTTTAAGATATGTAAAGTGGTGAGAGACTGAATTGACCACATAGGTAAAGCCTGGGTGTCAAGGAACTAGAGAACATTCTAAGGAAGACACAAGTATCCATTGAGATGCTGAATTTCAATTTAGGAAAGAAATCAGTAATTAGGTCGTAATTTTCAAAGTGGTCATAACTAAAGGGCATAAGACTTACAGTGAAACATTTCCAGGGAAATGAAAACTAACCAGAAGTAAACATTTTTATTTCTTATGCTTATTATAAAATTATTCAAAACAACAATGTTTAGTCAATGTAAAGTGTTTCTAAACTAAACCTTGTCATTAAAAGCCACATCACTACTAGTTAATGAATCATTAGGAAAAAAAAAAAAAAAACACTAACATAGAATCATGTAAAAGTAAGTGAATATTTATAGCCATGCATTAGAAACTCTTGAATCTTTTACAACAATGCCAAAATGTGAATGAGAAATTATTGATGGGATCCATAACCCAGTAGGTGAGATAACCGTATCACTCCGATTCAGCCTTTGTTGATGCCTGTATTTCTTGTAGTAGATATGAAGAGCCAGGAGTGACACTCACAGTGCCCTCCACCCCCTTGGGAGTGTTATACTCATTCACTTGTCCACATCTTGTGTTCACATAGGAACTCTTGCTGCAATGCTGAAGGTGGCCCGGCACAAGTCACAGCCTGCTTTGGACGCAGCAGTTGGGGGTCCATGGAGATGTCTACCTGAGGCCAGCTGGAGCGATAGATGCTGCTTCAGGTAAGTTGAAGTTCCTTCTCGTGGGGAATGTAGGCTCAGTTTACTGGTCAGGTTCTTAGCGAGGTTATGCAAGCTTCTTAGTCTCATGAGGGCTGAGGAGCCAGCCTTGAGCACTCAGGCTCTCTAGCTTCCTGGGCTCCTAAACAATGCCTGGGCCCACCCACCTAGCTTCCTAGACAGTGTATCTAATCACAGGCCTGTAATGCTCTCCAAACTGTTTTCTTGTGTTTTCTAAATATACTATTGCTTCTGGAGTGCTAATGAGAAGAATAAAAAACAAGTGACACAAATACGCTGAAATAGGTTGGACAGCTACATCCAGCTACGAGAGAAGAACACCAAGTATTTCAGCCACCTTGGCTCTGGTGGAGCTCTTATGTTTTCTTTCGTGTAAGATAATAATAATAATGGTGGAAGGAATGTCTTTTTGTATTCATGGTATTTGGGATTCAAATGTAATTACAGATTAGAGTTATTTTTTTTCACTGTCTCATGGAAACAGATATTGTGCTAAATCAAGAAAATTACATAAATAGGGAAAATGTCCTATTTTAAAAACCCTAACATTTACAAGAGTTGCCTCCAAAATTTATTATTTTTATCCCAGAGTAAACCAGGTTACTTTGAAAAGCAAAGTCAGGAAGTCTCCTAAGGCCCACATCATGAATACTTTCTATCGGCCATTTTATGACCCAAAATAGCACTCATACTATAGTGTAGAAAACACTAGAGATCTTAGGTTATTTGAATTTTACAAATGCCAGGGTGGGTTCTCGGCCAAAATATTTTTAGCTTAATTCATCAGTATCCTTCAACAGAGACAGGAATCAAAAAAAAAAAGTTAATTCAGGAAAGGGTTAGTACTTACGTAAAATTAGTATTTTATTTCACTACCATACACGAATGATAGGTAGCTTAGATTACCATTCAGCAAGTAAGGCATTTCTATAAAGGGGACAGTGAAGAAGCCGTTAAGAAGTGTTAAGATGGACTATTCAAAACTGCTTGTTTTACACTGACAACGGTGAATATTTGTCAAATAGATGCCCTCAAATGAAAGTTTGACCAAATATTAAGAGTTTTTCCAAGGTAAACCTGCATCCAAGTCTTTAATATATTTAAAAAGATAAATAGACTGGGCACAGTCACTCACGCCTGGAATCCCAGCATTTTGGGAGGCCAAGGCGGGCAGATCCCTTGAGGTCAGGAGTTTGAGACCAGCCTGATATTCGAGACCAACATGATGAAACCCCATCGCTACTAAAAATACAAAAAGTTAGCCAGGTGTGGTGGCACGTGCCTATAATCCCAGCTACTAGGGAGGCTGAGACTGGAGAATCATTTGAACCCAGGAGGCAGAGGTTGCAGTGAGCCAAGATCACACCACTGCACCCCAGCCAGGGTGACAAGAGTGAAAACTCTGTCTCAAAATAAATAAATAAGAAGAAATAACAAAATAATATATTAAATACTATTTTTCAGTAAAGGTTATGACATTTAAAACTTTCCTTTAATATCATAATACATAGGCCCTTAGTGACTTAGGAGAATGTTTGGGTAAGTGCAAAATAAAAGCTGCTTTATTTAGCTAACTAATCAAGTAAGTGACTTTCAATTTGATGCAGCTGTACATACAGTGAACATCCCACATCACTGAACAGTTAATGCTACCTTTTATCCTTTATCATTTTCTTTATGAGCTAAGGGATTGCTCATTCAGATTCTTCTAATCCTCATAATACCTGGGCCATTATTACAAATCCTTGCTGTTCAGATAGCATCCAATTTCTTATGAATCTCATGAGTATTAAAGATATCTTGTTAAATGAAAAAGGAGGTATCACATCTTGCCTGGAATTTCATTTGCAATTCAATAGTTTAAGTGCTAACATAAAGAGAGGGCTCGCTTGAAATGCACACTAATGTGTTTCTTCCTCTATCTGTAGGTATGACACATTTAGAGGACTATCTCTCATTCAATATGCAACAACCAGAAAAGTATTACTTTTGAGCCCTTTTTCTTATCATGAGTAAGACTAAATAAACTAGAGAATAGGGGGTAGGGAGAGGGATTAAAAGAGTTTGAAATTCTAAGAGATATACATATATGCAATCAGTGCAATAAAATGTGGAATGTGGAATGTTGTAGTTGAGACAAGTTTACTTAAAATAGCCAAAATATACTTATGCTTATGATCATACTTCAGTATAAGCATATATATGGCTATATATATATGCTTATATATATGTTTACAATGAAATATGATCATAAGCATAAATTATATATGCTTATATATGCTTATATTGAAGTATGATCATAAACATAAGTATATTTTGGCTATTTCATATATAGGCATAGATATACAGCTGTTATAATATATATACATATATACATATACTATAATATATACATATATACATATATACTATTATTATAATATATATACATATATACACATATATATAAGCATATACCTACAGCTATTATTACCAGAGAGGGGGAATAAAGTTTGAAGCCTATGCAGTTATCAAACCAGATAGACACTGACAGCATCATCAAATTCAGTCATCATCTAATTTAGGGTTTGCCGTATTTTAGATTTGAAAACTAAATTTTGTCAATCTACTAGAGTTAGATTGATATATAGCCTGTATCATATTCAGTGGTCTTAAAAACTATAAGGGGAATGTCAAGCTAATCCTAAGTCTCACACTACTTGATCATCACGTTATATTCATGTAGGAAAAATAATGCAGAAACAAATGATTATTGGAACATTGCACAGTAACATCTAAGCAAAGGGAATATTACAGTGACTAATGTTTTATGTACCATTTTCACAGAGGCATATGTGACAAGGAGAACACAATGCTTGCATCTTTACCAAGAAAATTCTTGGATGAACAAATATATACTTTGATTTCTGAGTTCAATTTAATAGATATAATACAGGTCCTATTACTTTAGATTCCATTCTTTTATTCAGAAAATTATTTAACATTTCTTAATTACTATGACTTTCTTGTTAAGTTTAATCTAAAGAGGGTCACCTTCATTAAATATTGGGAATTTCAAATGATTGTATATATTAATTCCTTTCCCTAAATTATATATCTGAAATCAAAGGAGCGTACTAAATATTCCCATCGAAATATTTCACATGCCTCAAAAACTTGACATACACAGACATAAACTGTTCCCTGTTGAATCCAGTTACATGTCATTATAAAATGACAGATAATTCAGTTCAGGAAATAGTGAAGCCAGAAAGTGAACTGGAATCTAGTTCATTCCAGATTCCACCAACCTGTTTCCTATTCTCCTTATCTTGGTAATGACACACTTTCCTTGGTACTTAGGCAAAGAACTTAAAATTTTTCTCCACATCTTCTTTAGATTTAGTGCCTTTGATAACTTTCTCATCCTGATAAAGAATATCTATGAAAAATACACAACTAACGTCTGAACCTTTCCTTCTAAGATCTGGACAAAGATAACAATGTCTGTTATCTTCACTTATCTTCAAAATTATATTGGAAGATAAAAGTAGAAAAATTAGGCAATAAAAATATTTAAAAGTATCCAGATTGGAAATGGATGAATAAAAATACTTCTATTTGCAAATGGCATATTCTTGCATATAGAAAATAGTACAGATTACACTAAAACTTACTACAACTAATTAGAAAGTTCAGCAAGATTGCAGGATACAAGATCAATATTCAAAAATCAGTTTTCTGTATAGTGGCAATGATCAGTACATCGAGGAAATTACAAAATCGTTTCAATTTACAATAGCATTGCAAATAATAAATATGTAAGAATAAATTCAGCAAAATATTTGCAAATCATTTACATCAAATAACATAAAACATTAGTGAAATTATTATAAAAAGACATGGATAAAGGGAAATATATCTCATGTTCACAACTAAGAATACTTACAATCTTAAGATGGTAATATTCATCAAATTGATCTATAAATTTAACATAATCTGTATTATGATCACAGCTAGCTTCTTTGTATAAATTGACAAATGATTCTAAAAGGTATGGAATGCAAGGAAATGTATGGAATGTAATGGAAATGCAAGGAATACAAAATATCCAAAACAATCTTGAAAACGGAAAACAAAGAGGACTAATAGTAGCATATTCCAAAACTTATTACAGTGCTGCAGTAATCAAGACAGTGTGTCACTGCCATAAAGAGAGACATGCATGTCAAAGAAATAGAATACACACTCCAGAAATAAAATTGTACGTTCATCTTCAATTGTATTTTTGAAAAGAGTGTCAAGAAAATTCAGTGGGAAAATAACAATCTTTTCAACAACTAGTATGGGGATAACCACATGCAAAATAATAAATGTGGATCCCTGCCTCACTGTGTCCAAAAAAATTAACACAAAAGAAATTGTAGACTCATATTTACAAGAAAAAAATCAGAAAACTCTTAAAAGAAAACACAGGATAAAATCATAATGAACTTAGGTAAAACTAAGTTTTAATAGACAACAGTAAAAGTACAAGCAACAAAAATATACATAAATTGGCTTTCATCAAAAAAATTTTAAAAATTATTCTTTGAAGACAGCATCAAGAAAGAGAAAAGCCAAACAATGAATAAAACACATTATTGGCAGATCTTAGCTATAGGCTCCCTGTTGCTGCTGTAGCAAGTTAACACAAACTTAGTCGGCTAAAAGAACAACAAATGAAATATCTTAGATTTCTGGAGGTCAGAAGGTTGCATTCCACCTGCATCTCTGGAATATCCTTTTCTTTACCTTTTCCGTCTTAATAGAGGCTGCTCACATTCCTTGGCTTGTCTTCCAGGCAGCAGTTGCCTCATTTCAAACTCTGCTTCTGTCCTCACGTATTTGTTGTAATCTCCTGTACACTCATTTCCCTTCTAAGCACCCATATGATTATCCTTTCCATCTCAATATCCTTAAGTGAATCAAATCTTCAAAGTCTGTTTTGCCATATAAAGTAACATATTCTAAGGTTCTAAGAATTACCATGTGGGCACCGTTAGTCAGGGGAGGGCATTATTCTGCTCACCACACATCACCTATCTGGACTTTCATCCAGGATATGTAAAAAATACTTGCAACTCAAAAATCAAAATACTTATGGTCCAATTAAAAGGTAGACAGTGAGTTTGTGCAGACATTTCTTCAATGTAAAAATAGCAAGTAAACACATGAAAAGATGCTTAAAGTGATTAACCATTAGGCAAATGTGAATAGCAACCACATTGAGACACTTCTTCATAACCATTTGGATGACTATCGAAAAGAGATCAGACCTCCAAAAAAAAATTGTTTGTTTGTTTGTTTAGAGGGAGACAGTTATAAATGTTTGCAAAAATGTGGAAAAATTAGAACTCTCAGATATTGCTTAAGGTTACATGAAATTTTACAGCCACTTTCGATAATAATCTAGTCATTTCTTATAACATTCACTATAGTGTTACCTCTTGACACAGTAACTGCATTCTGGATATATACTCAGGATAAATGAAAACATGTTCACAAAAACTTGTTCACATATGTTTTAACATTGTTATTCAGAATAGTCAAACTATAGGAAAAATGCAAATGTCTATCAACTGATTAATAGATTAACAAAATGTGGTAAATTCGTACAATGGAATGTTATTTGGCAATCTTAAAATTAGAAGCACCAATACACATGTTGACATGGATTAACCTTGAATACGTTATCTAAGCAAAGAAAGCCAGTCTTAAAAAAGCATGTGTTATGTGATTCCAGTTACAGGAAATGTCCAGAATAGCAAACTTAAAGAGTCAGAACGTAGACAAGTGTCAGCCTAGAGTTGGAGTGAGTGAGGTAATAGAGAGAGAGACGGCTAATGGATATGGGCTTTCTTTTGCAGTTAATGAAAATATTCTAAAACTGATTGTGGTAATGGTTGTATAAATCTGTGAATATACTAAAAGCATTGAATTACACAATTAAAATGGATGAATTATTTGATATGTGAACTGTATCTCAAAAAAAGCTGCTTAAGAAATGGAGAAACATGGAAGGTTTTCACAGTCAAGAGGTTGCTGAAGAATTTGATAAAATTATAAAGGATACTTAGTACAAGAGAACTGTGGCCATACAGAATTCGCTTCTACATTCATAAATTAATGGGGGTGGTGGTAGGAAAATAAGTTTATAAATATTACTGTCTTTAAAAACACCTCCTATATCCTTTAACGCCAATCATAACATTTCCAGAACAATTTTCCTCATCCTTCAGAAAAAGCTTGGAGGTATTTCTCCAAGGTGGCATTAGTCATTTGTGTCACTGAAGCCTTGATTCTTTTCCTTGAATTGATTCAGTTGTTACTTCAACATGTATTTATTCAGTACATAAATCCTAAGTAACAAACTGGAGGTGGAAGGTAAAATAGTGAGCGAATGCAGGTATGTTCCTTACCTCTTGGAGTGTCCCATCAAGCACTGATGACAAACATTGTTCATTCAACGATATTGACAAAAGTATCATTGAAAAACGAATTTAGAGTTTCTGTGGAAACACAGGCTGTTTAGGGACTGGACTTCATAGGAGCATATTTCTAAAGAAAAATGTGTTCATTGGAGAATTACTGGCAATTGAAAGAGGTGAAAGTGGGTGTCTACTGATCTGTGAGGGGAGGTATCCAGGCAAAGGCAAGAGTCAGTGGAAAGGATTCTGCCTAGCAGGAGCAGGACATGTTCAGGGAACTGCAGTAAGACCACTGAAGCTCAGTACAGCAAGCAGAGAAGCAAGCAACAAGAGGAGTCCAGCAAACTAGGCAAAGATGAGATCATTCAGTGCTTAGTCGTATATACTTAAAAATGTCTTTATTTTGAGAACAGGAAGCTACTAAAGAGTTCTTGTCAAGTAAAACAAACTAATGTTTAAAATTTCTGGCATTTCCACATCCTCTGTCATACTTTACCTTACATTTTGGCTCATTTCTGGTGTGCTCATTTTCTCAGAGAGGGAATATAACACTGACCAGGCTAATTTTTTCTCCCTAAAGTATAATCACCTATAAAGAAAAGAAAGGACACATGTAAGCATTTGGGATTATACATAATAAACAAAGCAAAAATCCCCTGCCCCAACCTGCCCCATGCCATGTTGTGGCAGGGTGAATACATGGATAAAGAAGGGAATGCGGAATTATTATAGCACACAGTTAGTTGACTCCTAAGGAAGACGTCACAAGCTTTAGATGTCAGCCTCTACCCATGAGCATTCTATGAAAGCAGAGAGCAGAAGCGGTTTATAGGTCAGAGTCTGTGTAGATTCTTAGGTAATCGCCAGATCCCAAAGTTCCATAAGCATTTCACAGACCATGTTTATCGTCTTATGCTCACCAGCGCTATGTGAGTGGGATACATAGTAGTCTACTGGTCTGTCCCAACATCTTTGAAAATGATCCCTGATCTAAAATCTCTGAGGTTCATATGCTGTGCATGACAAACCTCAGTGAAAAGTGGCAATTGGTGGCACAGCTTCTTATTAAGGAGCCTACACATTTTACAGTAGATTTCAGGAATGCATTAGGGGCTTTCAATAATGAATTTCCCAACCTCGCATTGTCGCTTTCTTCGGAAGACATGGAAAGAAGCATATAACACTCAAGGTTGACCCAGTGCTTACAAGTCTTCTGGATTGGATGCTCACGGGAACTTACAATTCCATGTCCTGAAATATGCGTTTTCAGGGAAAAAAAATAATGACTTCTTTGATCAGCAGTACATTTTTTTTTTCTGAGAAATTCATAGAGGAGACGGTTTGAGGGTAGAAGAAACAGAGGGCAGCAGAAAGGGACACTCTGTAAAGCTACAAGAAGGGAAAGCAAACGGGAAAACACGATCCCATTCTCTCCTCCAGTCCTCCAGGATCCTTCCTTTGTCCAGTATTCAGGGAAACTCATAGGGAATCATCTGAAAAAGGAGAATGTAGTCTGCAGAATAAAAGTCCTGGCATTTCAGAATGATTCGTTTAGAAGTGAAGGAAACTTAAAAGGAGCTCAATTTTAAGACTGAGAAGAAGTTTCATTGTAGGCCTTGGAACAAATAAGAGGAGAGGGTGTGAAAGAGGAATTGCAATGGTATAAATGAACCTGGGTAAACACACACACACACACACACACACAATATAAAGAGGGATTGCAATGGTATGAATGAAACTGAATAAACACACACACACAATATAAAGAGGGACTGCAATGGAATGAATGGACCTGGATAAACACTCTCTCTCTCTCTCTCTCTCTCTCTCTCTCTATATATATATATATATATATATATATACAAGTTACACCAAGTAAGTGGACCCCGGCCTTGGTCTGAGCTAGGGAAACACAGTAAGTGCCACCATCATCTTCTCTCTGTGAGTCCTTAAGGAGGAGCTTAAGAAAATTGAGAAAGGAAAATAGGTGGCTTCTTCCTTTTGTGTCTTGAGTTTTACTCTCCTTAGTATGACTGACCTTTAAATTGAAGTGAAGATAAGAAAGTCTTAATGTAACACAACAGAATGATATTGTTGGAAGTTAAATAACGCTGCAGGCTAGCCCTGTTAATAGGGACATCCCTGCTGCTGGGATGTGTATTAATATCAGTGTGCTATGTTAGGGCATCAGCCATTAACACAGCACTGTTGAAAGAACATCAGCTTCCAAGTGAGTGACATAGTCTGAAACTTACTGGTTCTGTGCCCCGTAGGCAGTTATTTAAATCCTCTGAATTTAGCTTTGACTCTACATTGGGGGAAATTATGTCTACCTTACAGTAGTTTTGGAAGTATTAATTTATATAATTAATATATAGAGAGCAGTTTGAGAGAACTTAACACTACATATTCAGTGAATCATAGCTGTTATTATTATAAATGGAACCAGTTTTTCATATTAAATAATTGGCCATTAAAAGGTTTGTGAAGGAATTTGCAATGGGTAAGTGAATTTTTAAGGTGTGTACAGAGCCAGAGAGAAAAATTGCTGTATAAAACAGGCAGAATAGCTAGCTAGTGTAGGTTCAAGTAGGCACAGAAACTCAATGGTACGTAGGTAATTGGAGGCTCCTACTGATAACATAAATTAGATGCCTAATTGAACTAATTATATTAATGAAGAGGAGAGACCAAAGCACATGAAGGGAAACATATTCACTAATTTGGCAAATGGTAGTTTTGCTTATATTTTTAATTAAAAACTACTTTTAATTTTGTGAACAGTACCAAACTGAGATAGCTAATTATCTATCTATCTATCTATCTATCTATCTATCTATCTATCTATCTACATACCTACCTGTCTATCTAATATATCATATGTACCAATATAATAGTTCTATAGATGTATAAAAAGTTTTCAAGTAAATTTATATTAGGATTAATCTAAATAAAATTTTAGATTATTTTAAATTATTCTAGGAGAGACCTATGTACACAGAAATTCTGTTTTTTCTTCACTTTGGACTTAAGGTAAATATTGGTTGAAATATATAATAATACAATTATCTTATTTAAAAAAATTTCATTGGCATCATTTGAATGGCTTTATCTTCCAAAATTTTCTTGTATATTCACTATTTTAAAATAACATAAAATAATAGCCTATTAAAGATATCTTGTCATCAGCATTATCATCATTATTATTATCATTAAAAAATAAAATGAGAACACACAAAATATTTGTACCACTAGGTTAAGAAATAAAACTCTGCCATATAATATAAAATGTCCTTATGTATTTGTATCCATTTTGTGTAACCTATCCATAATTTATCTGTAACTATTATGCAGACTATCATAGTATTCTTTCCTAGCATTTTAAATATATTTTATCACTCAATTGTGTACCACTTTTATTCCTATTCAGTTTAAAATAACTTGTAAGTCTCTTTTAACCAATAAGTTCCCCTTCATTTCTATCTTTTTCTTAAAATTGCTTTTTAAAAGAACCTGAGGTATTTGGCATCTAGAGTCTTCCACAGCTTAAATTTTGTTGATTACACAAGGATTTCCTCTGTTTTCTTTATTTTTTTCCAAAGAACTACTCAATCCAAAGAATCCAGCAGACTCAGGTGCAATTTTTTCGTGAAGGTCAAATGTTGATGAAATGTCATCTTTAAAGTATAAAAGAAAGAAAACAACAACAAAGAGATAATATTCAATCTAAATTTTTTTCCAAGAGAAAACGTAATTTAAATATAAAGTTAAAAAACTCATCAAATTTTAAAAATTAGATAAATCATTGTTAGCATATTCATACTATAAGAAATACTAAGCTATATGCTTTTACATATAAAGGAGAAATAATACCAGAGAGAAATTTGGATTACATAAGGGAATAAAAGTGATTTGAATGATAAATAAAACATAAATATTAAATACTTATTCTTAACTTTTAATTACTTAAAAAGAATTTTACCCATTCTAATTATAATAAATAATTTTCACTATTTATATTAAAAGTATTGTAATGGTTTTGGAAGTTTATAGCATATATAGAAGCAAAATATACTACAATAAAAGCACAAATGAAGAGGTATAACTTGAACGCAGACTATGTTAGACATGCACATTGTAAAATACATAGTTAAGTGACTGGTGGATATTAAAACAGAATAATAAAAGAATTTCCAAATTCAGACATTAATAGAAGGGAAAAGAAATAGAATCATATGGCACAAATGTAAGATAAAAAAGACACATTTTTAAGTCAGATGTTTTTATAATTATATTAAATTTAAATTGTTGACACATACCAAATAAAAGGTGGAGATTATCAGATTGTATAACAATATAACATCCCTCTACTCTGTAGAAGAAACTATTTTACATATAAAAATGTATCACTTTCAGACAGTCTAAAATAGTGAAAAACATATATATCATAAAAACACATTTTTAAAAACCGTAATGGACATATTAAAATTATATTAAGTGGAATTCAGATATGAAGCATGTGCAGAGATAAAAGAAATATTTTGTAATGATAAAAATATAAATTCACCAATAAGTCATACAATCATATATATGTATGCATCTAATAACAGTCTCAAAATATGTGAGGTTAAAATTATTTTTAAAACTAGAGTGTGAGAGACAAATTCAAAATACTTGGAGGTTTCAAAATGTTTCTCTATACAATATATGTATTCAGTATTCAGGTTACAAAAATTATGTTTCTTGTATTATTATATAATTCTTACATCATCACCATATAATATGTAATATATAATTCTTGTATGCTGAGTACCAAAAACATTATTGGGAGGAATTAAGGAATATCTAGTAAACATAGAAATGTGCCTGTTTCATGATGTGTAAGATTTAATATGTTATAATATTAATTTTCCATTTGTCTATAAATTTAGTGCAACCATAATAAACATCCCAGCAAATATTTTTACAGAAATTTATACGTGAATTTAAAAATTCACTTATGAGAACCAAAGGACAAGAAAGCCAAAATAACTTGGGGAAAGAGTTTTACATTGGCTGTCTTAACCTAACTGAATTCAAAATTAACTTTAAACTGAAGTAATCCAAACTATTTGGAATTGGTATAAGGATAAACTTACAAGCAAAATACAAGAATGGAGATTCCAAAGTAGCTTCACACATATCTATTCAGTGGATTTTCAACAAAGGGATCAAAGCTAATTCAATGGGAAAATCAGTTGTTTTTTCAAGACATGTCTTGGAAAAGTTGGATGTTCATTTTCAGAAAATTGAACCCTGATCATCATCACACCCTATCCACAAAAATTAACAAAAAATTGGTCATAGATCTAAAGCTAAAGCTAAAAAATTTCCAGAGGAAACTATGTGAGAATGTCTTTGTGATTGAAGGGGTGGCCTGCCCCTCCACACCTGTAGACGTTTCTCCTTAGGTGGAACTAGAGACTTGAGAAAAGAAATGAGACACAGAGACAAAGTATAGAGAAAGAAAAAGTGGGCCCAGGGGACCTGCGCTCAGCATACAGAGGACCCACCCCGGCACCAGTCTCTGAGTTCCCTCGGTATTTATTGATCATTATCTTTACCATCTTAGAAAAAGGGAAGTGGCAGGATAATAGGATCATCATAGGGAGAAGGTCAGCAGTAAGACATATGAATAAAGATCTCTGTGACATGAATAAGTTTAAGGAAAAGTGCTGTGCCTTCATATGCATATGCAAACATCTGCATAAACCTTTTTAGTGCATAAAGAGCAGTACTGCGCTAGCAAGTCCCACCTTTCGCCCTAAGGCGATTTTCTCCTTTCTCAGTAAACAGAACATACAATCGGGTTTTACACCGAGATGTTCCATTGCCCAGGGACAGGCAGGAGACAGATGCTTTTCTCTATCTCAACTGCCAAGAGGCCTTCTTTCCTCTATACTAGGCCTCCTTAGCACAGACCCTTCACTGGTGTCAGGCTGGGGGACGATTATGTCTTTCTCTTCCCACGAGGCCATATTTCAGACTATCACATGGGGAGAAACCTTGGACAATACCCAGCTTTCCTAGGCAGAGGTCCCTGCAATCTTTGGCAGTGTACTTGTCCCTGGGTACTTGAGATTAAGAGAATGGTGATGACTTTTCACAAGCATGCTGACTTCAGGCACTTGTTTAACAAAGCACACCCTGCACAGCCCAAAATCCGTTAAACCTTGAGTCACCACAGCACATGTCTCTTGCAAGGACAAGGTTGGGGGTAGGGTCACAGATTAACAGCATCTTAAATACAGAACAAAATGGAGTCTCTTATGTCTACTTCTTTCTATACGGACACAGTAACAGTCTGATCTCTCTTTCTTTTCCCCACAGTGATCTTGAATTTGCCAGTTTTCTTGAATAGGTGAAAAAATGAATAAAATTGGAAGATTAAGAAAATGAAAACCATTTGTATAGTCACTCTTCCAAATAAAATCTACAAATAGAAATGATGCACATATTAAGATTATCAATCACATGACTTGTCATTATGGAAATTCATATTAAAACCACATTGGAATGCCACTACACACCCGATAGAATGCCTGTAGTTAAAAGGACCAGCAGTACTACAAAGTGCTGGTGAGGATGTGATTCAGTTGGAACATTCGTACCTTGTAGATAAAAATGCAAAACCGTACCACACTTTGGGAAATATCCGACTACTTTCTATAAAGCTAAATATACATGTGTCATGTGAACCAGAAATTCCACTTTTAGGTATTTACCCAAAAGTGGTAAACATGTATATACAACACACAGACTTATTCTCAAATATTCATAATCTGTGTCAAAAGGCAAAAGGGGATGCTCATTAGCACTGTGGTCTAGTGAGTAAAGTGGATTCCTACAGATGTACAGGAAACTAAGCCTACAACCACTTTGTGTATCTTGGAATTGAATAATTAAGTAAATAGATGACAGACGGTGGAAGCCTAGATTCCTACCCTTCAAGTGGGAAGTTAACGACCAGGAAGGGAAGAAGCTAGAATCACTGGTACAGTAATGAATTAAAATTGAAGACATTAGTACGAGCTTGTATTGTGCATAGTACAGATACGTATGGTTACATAGAGGATGTTCGTAGATGCATGTGTATGCCAGTTGGTACACAAACATATATTTCCTTGCTCTGTCAACTGAGAGGGTCCACAAACAATGGCACCCAGTACCAATAAGCACAACTAGAGCCTCAATCTTGGTTTTTAATACTATTAATATCCTCCATCAAAGGAACTAGGGCTCTTTGGAGAAATGGCTGATTCTATGACTGGAGAAGACAACATCCACAATAGGCTGAGATCTGTGTCATCTCAGAAAGCAAAAAAGTGGCATTTTTTTAACCAAAAAAAAAAAAAAAAAAAAAAAAAAAAGCAAAACTATGGAGCCTGCCAGAGACCTCAGGAGCCTACTCCCACCAATAGACTAAGCTGGAAAAATTTAGGCAACAAAATACTGTATCGTAACTCAAAGTATTAATATAAACATCTGTGAGTTATTGCTGATATATGAATGAATGAAAAATAAATAAATATGGAACAAGAGACAAATACCTCATGCAGAATTCCAGATAATATGTGTAGCTATGTCACTCACAAGAAGCTGGAATATAACTCCCTCTTTCCAAGTGTGAGTGGTGTCTATTTACTCTTTCCAAAGAGTGCAGTTGTGGCAAGAGGGGTATGAATAGTGTTAGAGTGGAGAAATGTGACAAGTAGTCCCTCAGGGGGATGATCAAGGTGAACAGCAATCATCCACAGCCATGTTCATAGCACGTATTCTTGATATGATTAGACTAAAATGTCACTATTCCTTAGTGATCTTTTTTTCCACGAACCCATAGTCCTAGTCTAATCATGACAAACAGACAAATCTCACTGTCGTGATATTCCACAAAATACCTCATCTGTAACTCCTGAGACCTGTCATGGTCATCAAAGGCAAGGAAAGTGTGAAAATTGTCAAGAATGAAATAAGCTTAAGACAAAATGACCAAAAGCAATGTGGTATACTAGACAGAATACAACAGCAACAAAAACAAAAGATATATAGTAAAAACTAAAAAATAATCTGAATAAAGTATGGACTTTTTTATATAATAGCATATCAATATTGGTTGGTTCCTTAATTTCGACAAGTGTACAATACTAATATAGAGCAATATTAATAGGGATGAATTGCTTTCAGGTATATAGAAACTCTCTGTATTATCATCTCAATTTTTTTAAAAATAAAAAAAAAATCAGTTTTTGTTCCCTCAAATATTTGTTTTCCTAGTATCTTTTTTTTTTTGAGATGAGGTCTTACTATGCTGCCCAGGCTGGTCTTGAACTCCTGACCTCAAGGAATCCTCCTGCCTTGGCCTCCCGAAGTGCTGGGAATACAGGCCCTCAATATCTTTTACCTCCAGCTCTTCCATGGCATGCTCTTTAATCTTTCTAACTAGAAATTCAACTGCTCTACCTACAAAGTTTTCACTTTCATTTTTGAAATGGTTTCTGCAATTAATATTTTGTATAGTTTTCCCTAATTCCTCACTTCTCATAAATGCCTTGTCTCCTACTATGTAGTTACTACTTTCACCACCACATTAAAATAGCTAGGGTGACGGCCACACCTGACATCCTTTCAATATCTTGCCCAACCTGCCTGTGGCACTTGGAATGAATTGGCTCTCCTCTACTATTTTCCAAAATCCTATTCTTTGGTTTTCCACTTGGCTCTTTGACTTCCTACTGCAGTTCTCTATTTTTTCCCAAGATTCTCTTATTCCATTTTTCCCAAGCATGTGTGTGATCTCTAAAGTTGCATGAACTCTGGACACTCTAGTCTTATTTCCCAGTAATTGATAATCACTTTTAGGAATAATCCAAAATCTGGAATTCTGGTCTCATATTTATCTTTTGATTGCTAAACTTTTATAATTAGTTGTCTGATTTTTCCAGCCCCTTCATTCATAAACTGATTATTAGGAGACTATTAAAATGCAAATATTTTATTCAGAGTTCGTTTTGCATAACTGCAATACTTTCATTAGTGCATCAGAAAATGCTGATAAACAACACAGCAGTGTTGACAGCTAAACAAATAGGTGATTGCCATGCAAGAGCTTTGCATGACTTTCACAAAACAAAAGTTAGTTATTCCTCTCAACACACTGTAAATAATGCTTCATTGTCTTGAAGATTAAGTGTTCTTGCTAAATTTGAGAATAGCATGCTATGCAGCCATCAGTACTCAAGTCCTAATCTTGTCAGGGTACCAGTTTTTAAACTTGATTATCTCAAATCCTTCTATTCATCATTTCAAATAAGTTAACCAGAGCTTGTATAAACTATTTTCCCTTTCTATTTTAATATGTATTTTTCACTAATCTTGCAATATGTAAAAATGTTTTACTGTGTTTCTAGAAAAAATGTTACTATTAAGTTCACAGAGAAGTATTCCATTGCATTAAGTAGGCTTTCCACTTCAGGGTTCTCAATTATTATTATTATTATTATTATTTTTTTTTTTTTTTTTTTGAGATGGAGTCTCACTCTGTTGCCCAGGCTGGAGTGCAGTGGCGTGATCTCGGCTCACTGCAAGCTCCGCCTCCCGGGTTCCCGCCATTCTCCTGCCTCAGCCTCCCGAGTAGCTGGGACTACAGGTGCCCGTCACCACACCCTGCTGATTTTTCTGTATTTTTAGTAGAGACGGGGTTTCACTGTGTTAGCCAGGATGGTCTTGATCTCCTGACCTCGTGATCTACCTGCCTCAGCCTCCCAAAGAGCTGGGATTACAGGCGTGAGCCACCGCGCCCGGTCCCAATTATTTTTTATGTTGGGTGATGCTTGCCTATGCTGTTATTTTAGGGTTTTGTCTCTAACTGGTCCGAGAGCTTTGTTATTTTCATGTGGATTCATCTGTGGTTCTATTAAGTCATTCTTCTATGTCATGAATGAGATTTTCAGCTGCGGTTATTCTATTTCATATAGTCCTCTTTGTTTCCTATTATTTTTATAATCCTATTTTCCTGACTGTGTTCCCCTAGCTCTGCAATCTCTGTCTCATTAAATTCTACCATTTATCTCATTTTTAAATTTAGATTTTATTAAATTATTCAGAATTTTTAAAGTTCCTTTTTTGTATGAGACACAAGTGTATACACTCTTCATTTTTTATACAACACATCTTTTTCAAAATTAATTTTACATGGGCTGCCCATGCCAGCCTTGCCTTCTCTCCTGCCTTCCTTGTGATGCAGAATTTTTCCTTGACCCCTTTGTGGAACTAGCAACTAGGGTACCCTGTTTACTCAGCCTGCCACATTCAACCACTTTTGGGAGGGAGCACAGAGCAAATGAGTGCAGGAACTGGATGGTCGCTTTGGTGCTGGCAGGAGCAAACACTGTGGAGGCCCCATGGCAGCATACAGGTGTCTGTAACCTCGAGGCCCCCGAGGGACTGTTACAACATTCTCTTAGCTCCACTGTCTGTGGACAGCAATGTGTTATCAGCTCAGTGGGCCCTTTGCCTCATCACACGGGCAGCTGCCCTCCACCAACAAGAGCAAAGGGCCAGTGTGACGGCCCTTTTGGGTATCTGCACTTGGTAGGGCCAAACTCTTGTCTTGTGCCTAAGAAGAATGAGGTCATGCAGATGAACTGAAGGATGGTGAAAGCAGAGAATGTTACTGAGCAATGAAAATGGCTCTCAGTGGAGATGGGGGCTGAAAAGGGGACTGGAAGGACAGGTCACTTTCCCCTGAGGTCAAGTTGCCTCTCTGCCTCTCTCCTCCAAAGTCAGGTTGCCTCTCCCTGACATCCAGTGGCTTCTTCTCTCTACCAGCTGAGTCTGGGGTCTTTATAGGCACAGGATAGGGGGCAGGGTGGGCCATAGGTAGTTTTAGAAAAGGCAACATTCGATTGGTAAAAAGGCATTATTCAGAAAGAACCAACTGGGAAAGAGCAGGCAAACAGGGATAGTTGTTCTCACTTTGGGCTGCGAGTTTCAGGTTTTTTGGCTTGAAGGTAGGATTTTGCCTGAGTTCCACCCCTATCTGCCTAGAGTTTCTCTGTCTCCTGCCTCTATCACTTGCTTCCTCCCTTTTTTCCATCTTTTCTTTTTTCCTTCTTTTCGCTTGTAATATGTTTGCGTGTCACACCAGCCATTTCATTATCTTCCTAATATGTAAAATGGCATCTCTTTACATGCCATTCATTTGTGCTCATGGATTAAGGATGGATCTCTCTGCATTCTCCCAATTTATCTTAAATCTTTTTTCTATTTTTGTGAGAGTTGTAACCAGGCCTATATTATAATATAAAAATCATAACATATTCGTTGTACTTATTTTCGTTTTTTTCCCTTTCCTTCCTCCATGGTGGGTACCTTACACTTAGTCATTCAGTAGAGGGTGGTCACCATTTGACTAATAATTATTACCTTCATATCCTGACCCCCAGAGGCTGCCCACAATGGTGAATGAACTTGTTTTTCTTCCAAATAACAATGATCCTGAGGTCTTGCAAACGTCATTAATTACATCCAGAAGTTTGATCAGTTGAGGGGCATAGGAAGCCTTGATCATTGGGATCCCACATTCCTACCTTACTCATGAATCCCCAGTTATTTTCAAAGGCAGGAAGGATTTGAGAGTTTGCCTCCCTTGTCCTTTTGCTTTGGCCAAATTGAGTAAACTTTTCTCTGCTCCTAGGTGCTGCTGTGCCCACGTTTGACGAATTGAGCTTTGGGTATTTGAGCTTAGCCTTTGGGATTCTACAACGGCTTTGTAGTTTATGAACCAATGCTTTTGATTTCCCAGAGGAGGTATAGAAATTGGGCAGACTTAGCCAGTGTTTGTATGCCAAAACTTGGAAAAACTGAGCTCCAGAATGTTTCCTTTTCTACTGATCTGAGAAAGTCTGATTTCAAAGGAAGTTACCTTATATTTATGTATTTTTACCCAAAATGAACATGAGACTGGAGAATCTTTTGCATCCATTAGAGAAAAGCTAAGACACTTTTTGTCTGTGTTCCCAGAACTAAAGCAGGATGAAGACACGTGAATGTTTCCTTTTGGATCTTGCTTCAATAGTTTATAAAAGTGGGGAAGGGATTATAATTAGAAGCTCTTTCTTCCCCCTGCCATTCCTAGAAGAGATCTTATTTTTGACTTTCTTTTGTTAGCCGTTTTGCTACATTTCTGTTTACTATTGGGGATCTTGCCTGTAAACAAGTTTTACTTATCTCTTTCATTTTCCTTCAAGTAAAAAGTCATAAAAATAGCCCTTATCTGTTGTGAATCAAAATGGCCAAGCTGCTTCTTTTTTTCTTTATGGAAAATGTTTAGATTATGAATTGTCTACAAATTTTCCCTTCTGCTTATCTTCTAAAGCCCATTTGCTTGCCTTCACTTATGTGGAATCTAAAACAGTTGAACTTATGAAAGTAGAGAGTAGAATGGCAGTTACCAGGGGCTAGCATGGGGGTGGGGCTGGGAGGCTGTTGGTCAAAGAGTCAAATTTGCAGTTCCACAGGAGGAGTAAGTACAAGAGGTCCATTATACAACATAGTGGCTACACTAAATAACAATGTACTGTCATCTGGAAAATCACCAGGAGAGCAGATTTTAAGTAGTTTTACACTCCCCCACCCCCCACCAAAAATAAGTATGTAAGGTAATGCTTCTGTTAATGAATTCAATTTAGCTATTCCACAATGTATACATATTTCAAAACATCATGTCACACATGATACATATCCATAATTTTTATTTACCAATTTTAAAAGTACAATTTACTAATAAATATTTTGTGAGTACTTTGTTTACTCACCTGTTTCTTACATGCTTCTGTGCAGGAAAAATTAAATTCCAAAGAGTTATACAAAGTTGTATTGTGCATAATTTAATTTGTTATTTAAGTGTATATGCCACTTATATTTAATGTAGTTACAGAATGTTTTTTGCATTTAAACATGTGATCATACTTCATTATATCATCTATATAATTTGTCTTCACTTTTGCATTCTTTTGATTTGATTGAGAAGTACTTTATTTTGTTTCACCCCTAAATAGGTGTGTTAGTTGTACTCTCTTTTATTTGTTTGTTTACTGTGCTTTTAGCATATTGGATTCTTCTTTGTGCTGCTTCCATTAGGGAATTTGTAACTGCTATTTATTTTCCTTTCAATTACCACCTTTATGCCTAACTCATCCCCCATAATCCCTCTGGACTGCCTGCTCCCATAATCCCATGCCTGCTCTTTCAGAGATACTATATCTCTGATACAAACATGTTGCTACTTTCACTAAGACCTTTGAGTACATTGCATATTTTGAACATGGCAATTTCTGACATTTTTCCAGGTAAAATCTTCATTTCTTTTTCTCAGAGCCTAGTTATAATTTGATGGATTCAAGTTGGATTTTTCTTTGTTTCTTTTAAAAAAAAAACGTGAAGCCAGTATTCAAGACAAGATAGGAATAATTATGTCCTCATCTAGCAGGAATGCTTCCTGAGTCACAGTGAATCATTTAATGGTATCTTACGGAGTGTGTGTTTGTGTGTCTTTGTATGTGTATGTACATATGTGTGATTATACCTGTATCTACCTCAGTGAAAGCAAATCTGCTACAAAGCTTCTCAGCATTCAAACACTAGGACACTTATTTTCAGAAAGCTTCTTTTATGTGTAAAGAATATACATTTTCTCAAGCCCTTCTACATTACCAGGTAGTGTCAAAATTAACTTTAAAAAACATATTCTATGCAACCGATTTTTCCAGAGTTTGTTGGTTTTGCTCAAGGTACGGTACATCGCGCAGTTTATTTATTTATTTGAGATGGAGTCTTGCCCTATCGCCAGGCTGGAGTGCAGTGGTGCAATCTCAGCTCGCGGCATCCTCTGCCATCCGGGTTCAAGCAATTCTCCTCCCTAAGCCTCCCAAGTAGCCGGGACTGCAGGCATGTGCCACATGCAGTTTTTAAATGCATTTTATCACTTTATTTGAGAGATGCAGCTACCGTCTTCCATTAGTGATACTCTAATTCCTCCAACTGAGCCTCACTGGCCCTGTAGTCTTTTTCCCATGGAATAATTTAAGGTTACTAATATCAAAAAAATTTATTGAAAGCGGAATTTCTCATTTCTTTTATTCGGGGTTAATTTCCTAGAGATAAATACTCTTTATTCTAGTAACTTATAATTAGAAAGTTCCTTTTTTTTCTTAAAATTTATTTATATCTGTATTACCACTAAATAATTTAGATGGAGTACATAGTAGATTACAAAATGGGTTGTACTTTAAAGTAACTAAAATGTCTAGTTAAATTTTGTTACATAATTTATTGATAATTATATGTACTTAAATAATAACTTTAAAACTTGTAGAATAATTAAACAGATTTTATCTATCATCCATCACCTCTACAAACAGGTAAATAGTACCAACACATGTACACTTAAAAAGACAAAATGCGGCCAGGCGCGGTGGCTCAAGCCTGTAATCCCAGCACTTTGGGAGGCCGAGACGGGCGGATCACGAGGTCAGGAGATCGAGACCATCCTGGCTAACACGGTGAAACCCCGTCTCTATTAAGAAATACAAAAAACTAGCCGGGCGACGTGGCGGGCGCCTGTAGTCCCAGCTACTCGGGAGGCTGAGGCAGGAGAATGGCGTAAACCCGGGAGGCGGAGCTTGCAGTGAGCTGAGATCCGGCCACTGCACTCCAGCCTGGGTGACAGAGCGAGACTCCGTCTCAAAAAAAAAAAAAAAAAAAGACAAAATGCATCTGACTTGCCATTTTGCAAAGGGATTTCTTTTTTAGGAACTCAGAAGAAAATATTTTGGAACCAGATAATTGAATAAACCCAAACACTTGTTTATTTTGATTTGATTTTTGTTTAAATAAAAATATCTTACGAACAAAATATATTCAAGACTGTTTCTGGTAAACTGAACTAAGTCTCATTAAAAAAAGAGAGAGAGAAGAATGTACCAAAACAACAACAAAAATGAACTTGAAACATTTCTGATATAAGCTAACAAATTTACTGTTTTCTTTTCAATTATAAATTATTGTTACAGCTCTATTTTTCTGTGGTCCAACTTTCTCTGTGAAGTAAAATTTGATGGTTCTATACTTCTTGACATTTTAATTCATTAGAATTACCTAAATTAATAATCACGTATATCCTTCTTAGTACCTGGAGGAATTGGCAGGCGTCATTCTTTTCCCTGATGCTGTGCTATAGATACTAGATGTAATCATTTGAATGTGCCCGTTGGGCCACAGATACCCAAAGTAGGCAGGGGCAGAAACAGAAAAGATATATGCTTTGCACATAGTGGCTCTCCAGTACTTATGTGTTTAATCAAATATAATTACAGCTGTATGACCTATCTTGATGGGATATTAGAAAGGGATAATATTACAGGGTGGGTTAAATTAGTTTTGCCTCCTGTGAAAGCTGTACAGTCTCACTGTAGGGCACTGAAGGCATGCTGTCACTCATAGAACTTGAGCTGCACTGTTATGCAGGCCCAGCCACTGTGCCAATTGGATGGAGATCACTTTGCCTGAAGCATACAAATGAGGTGTGCTGGTGATTAGATGAAAATGAGAAAAATGAACAGTTTATTGCAACTTGGTTAACAGTTAATCTATGAAGTAAAGACATTAGTTCTAATTTACAAGAAAATGTGAAAAAAAAGAGTAGATTTTAACAGAAAGAAGTAAGCTAGTCAAAGCTACAGGAAAAAAACAGATAACTTTGGAACTTCAGTTGAGATTCTAGTAAAGGAAAAGTAACCTTTTGGACTTGTATACTCTTTTTGTAACACACAAAATATAGGGCATGAAGTCATTAAATATTTATGCTCCTTAGCTGATGTTTCTGGGAGAATATTTAATTATAAAAGAAGTGTTATTGTCCAGCACAGTTGGGGATAGGTTCAGTGAGACAAAAATATTTGGCAGAAATTAGGGTATAGATCATTTCTACATAGTAATGAGTGGCCCTTAACTGAACAAGCAAAATATTTTATGAAAAAATTTAAGGGTATTATTTTGACTAACACAAGGATAATCTTTAAAATAACACATTAATTTCTATTATGTAATGTCAACAGCGGTGCTAGCTTTAAGTCCAGCTGTAACTATAGGGATAAGCATACACGCTGAATTGAAGAACAAAATACAAGGTACTTGGCACAGAGCACATTTGGTTTGTTGCTCATTGGTGTACTCTTTGTTGTTACTGAAGACCCCCAACAGGAGATGCAAATCACAGTCTTGTGGACACCAAAAAGGTGACTTCTCTCTCTGCTGAAGGAATGGCACTTGGGCACCATTATGGAATTCATGATGGAGGCCACATCGTCAGGTCTGCAGTGGTCTGACTGCTAGGACACCTGGTGACAAGAGAGTTTGCACCCAGTCCCTGTGTACCTGGCCTCACGTCTCACATACACCTCATGTTCTCCCTCCTCCTCATGCTGCTTCCAGGAACGCTCCAGACACCCACCCTCTTGCTCTTTTGTGAGGATATGCAAAAGCTGACTACAGGTGGATTCGTGATTTCAAGAATACATAGGAGTTAAATCAAGCTTACAAAATACAAAAGAAGAAATAATAAAAGATTGATAATGTCAACTGCTTAAGGGTAAGAACTTCTGTTCTCCTAAATGAACTCCCTATTAATAACCCAATTTATAAAGAAGGAAGAAAGAGACAACTTCAAGCTGGTGATACACTCTTTCTTTCATGGGACATTGGGAGAATGATGCATCTGGAAAAGACATTATTGGAGACTTGCAAAAGTGACGCTTATTAGTAGAATGATATCACATGAGAAAAAGTTTTTAAAAATCCATTTTGTAAAAAGAAACCTGCCTGTTCTGATTAGATTGCCTATTGCTTTAAAAAACTAGAATTTATAGCTTTATAGACAATAGACATTAGTCACAAAGATATTTTCTATCTGTTTGACTAATGTAGTATAGAACTAGGAAGCCCCCCAAACTGAACAATATTCCTCTGAACACAGCACTTCACAACCAGCATCGGGCCTTCACTTGTTACTAGAAAATAAAAAGGCATCATAGCATGAGAAAAATGAACATGATTTGGAAGCTGTATCAGATCTGTCTCCCTTGCTGACTCTGGTCCTTCTTGAAACCCATGAATTATTGGTAATGTTTATGTTGAATGAGATCCATGTTTCAATGGAGTCTGCTTTCATAATTTATCCTATTCAGGCATTGAAATAATCATGCCCTGTAAGTCAACAGGAATAAAAAAAAAAAAAAAAAAAAAAAAAAAAAAAAAAAAAGCCTCACAAAAAAACAAGAAAAGGAAAATAAATATTTCAAAAACAAAAAAATACAGCTTTGAAAAGATGTTCAATTCTTTATGAATCAATATAGTACCAATTCTAAATATTGGCAAAATAATCAGTACAGGTTAATTTTTCAAATATACTGATAAGAAATTCATGAGAAATAAAGACAAATTGTAGAAGAAAACATATAACACTGGCATAAAGTTAAAAATTAGAAAACCAGGAAAGACCAGACAATATATTGCAAAATGAAACACATGTGGAATCGAACTATTAGGAAAAACAAGAGAATTACACACATGAATTCAGAATTATGATTATCTCGGGGTGAAGGACTCTGTGGCTACAGGATGCTGTATAGCTAGCTAATGTATGGCAATGTCTTGGTCTTTACCCTGACATTAAAGGGCTCAAAATTCTTTGTCATGTTACTTTCCATAACTTATATTTAAATGTTACGCACATATTATTTTGGTATTTTCTATAATCATGTTCTGAATAGATCTAAAAGTATCTTCTTTCAGGTAAGGTTACCAACAGAAATGATATTTGTCAAACTTGGCATTTATTAAAAGACACACACACACAGACTCATTTTCCTACTCCTAATTGTTTTTCCTTTTTTGGATATATACTTCCAGGACAAAAGGAAATTTTTACTTTCAAGAAATATTTTGTGTGCCTTGCCAACATTTCTGGGAAATATGTCAAACTTTTCACTTTTTGCAAATCTCCCCAAAAAATGTTTCTGACAGGTTTGAGGAAGTTTTTTCTTTCCTTTCCTTGCAGCTGTAACTAGACATATTTTCCAATCACCAAACATGCTCTTCCAATATATCAGCTCAGAATAATCATGTGTGAATAAAAGTATAATTTTACAATGTTCACGGTGGTATCTAATATGGGTAAAATATACATTATTAAATAGTTAATTTTAAAATATATATCTACATGTTATTTATTAGAAGTTTGAAGACTAAATAACATTTAAAGCTGATGTCCTGAACAGAAAAAATTAGATGCTGGCATAAAAAAAGAATATTTGTACCATGTTTTAAAATTACTTTTATTTACTTTTATGATTAAGTATAACTAAATTTGCTTTTCATGCAAATTCAGAAACATTTACTTTCTTAAATAGAAATAATTGTGTGCATGTATATCTGTGAATATATATATAATTTGCTAATAAAGTATAGAATAAAATTATAACCCTCACAAACCATTCCATAATTAGATATTTTTATAAGATTTTTAGTAGACAGCCAAGAAGCTAAGGAATTTTTCATCAGCATTTGCTAATTGAGATAATTTTTATAGTCATAATGCTGATTTGCAAATTTTGTTTTGTGATTGACCTGATTCTGTGGGTTTTCTCATCATTAAACATTGTTTTTGGCAAGTAAAATATTTAACTTTTGGCAAAATTATTTCTAAATACTTTTAATTTGTCTTTGTTATTTGGCTTTTTACTTTTTACAAATTATTTCCACATCACGTGGTTATTTGTTGAACAATTTGATTGACTTGTTATGTTAATTAAAAAACAAAATAAGGCCTGGCCTGGTGGCTCATGCCGGTAATCCCAAGAGGGAGGCTGAGGAGGGCAGTTCACTTAAGGTCAGGAGTTCCAGACCAGACTGGCCCACATGGTCAAACCCCGTCTCTACTAAAACTACAAAAATTAGCCGGGTGTGGTGGCGGGTGCCTGTAATCCCAGCTAGTCAGGAGGCAGAGGTTGCAGTGAGCCTAGATCATGCCACTGCATTGCAGCCTGGGTAACAGAGCAAGACTCCATCTCAAAAAGAACAAACAAAACACACAAAATAAAACAATTACGTCCTATATTCAAGAACTTATGCCTGTATTCATTGGCAAGTAAATCACTTTCATAGCCAGAAGTCCACGGTGGTCCATTTAAAAGACTTATCTTGCAATGTCTACATCTGTCGTGGTGGTTGTGAGGGATGAGGACAATTAAGATGTTCATTATTGTTAGGGTTTCTGAATCCAATCAGATGTATATCCTGAATGGAATGCAATATAGCAGTTAGCAGCATCAGCTTTACCCTAAGAAACATATGTTTAAACACACACACACACACACACATTTTGTTGAGAAAAATCACACTATTTACCAAAGGTGCTATTTCAGTGAGACATACCAAATGCATGAAAACAAACACCTATGGGGAGTAGGTATCAGGCAGGAGGGAATGATGTTAAAAAGGAAGGAGCGATTTCCAGTTAAAGCGGAAAGACCTCGCACAGACGTAATGTAATTCAATGTGTTGGGAGCACAATTAGTGCAATGCCTTAAATCTGATTTTAAAAAATAACAATAAAAAAGAGGATCAAACTATTGATGATGGAAAAGCTTTGAGGAGAAGCAAAACTGTAGCAAAACCTATAATGCCCCTGTTTGAAACTATATGGGACAGAAGATCATAGCAGCCTACAACTGAGAAAGTTTCTTGGGACATATTATTGTCAGGTCAACTTTTCATTTAATATTCAAAGTCTTAGATATGCATGATATGGTTTACATCTGTGTTCCCACCCAAATCTCATGTCAAATTTTAATCCCCAGTGCTGGAGATGGGGCCTGCTGGGATGTGATTGGATCATGGAGGTGAATCTCTCATTAATGATTTAGTACCATCCCCTTGGTACTGTCCTCAGAACAGTGAGTGAGTTCTTGAGAGAGCTGGTTGTTTAAATGTGTGGGCCTGGCGTTGTGGCTCATGCCTGTAATCCCAGCACTTTGGGAGGCTGAGGCGAGGGGATCACAAGGTCAGGGGTTTGAGACCAGCCTGACCAATATGGTGAAACCCCGTCTCTATTAAAAATACAAAAATTAGCCGGGCTTGGTGGTGCATGCCTGTAGTCCCAGCTACTCAGGAGGCTGAGGCAGGAGAATCTCTTGGACCCGGGAGGCAGAGGTTGCAGTGAGCCAAGATAGCACCACTGTACTCCAGCCTGGGTGACAGAGTGAAACTCTAAGAAAAATTTTGAAAAGAGTGTAGCAAGCCCCCGCTCCCCTCCGCAACTTGTTCCTGCTCCCACCAAGTGTGACACCTCACTCAAACTTTGCCTTCTGCCATGATCAGAAGCTTCATGAGGCCTTCCCAGAAAGAGAAGCTACTATGCTTCCTGCACAGCCTGCACGGTCACACCAGTTAGGTCTATTCCCTTTGTAGATTACCCAGTCTCAGGTAGTTTTTTATAGCAATGCAATAATGGATTGATACAATCTTAGAGAAATGTTCAAGACGAGCGGTGAGTCTCTTCTCCACACAACAGGAATTCAAAGAGCTAACTAGAGGGTCATAACACAATACAGTCAGCATTGAAGGGACCAGAATTCAACAACAACCAAAAGACCAAGAGGAGAATGAAGAGTATCCCAGGGAGCCTTTCTGTCCAGGAATGTGTGATGGTTAATTTTATGTGTCATCTTGACTGGGCTAAGGGATACTCAGAAAGCTGATAAAACATTGTTTCTGGCTGTGACCATGAGGGTATTCAGGGAGGGTGTTTACTGAGCATGTGAGTCAGTAGACTGAGTAAAGAAGACGTATCCTCACCGCTGGGGAAGCACCCAAATCCCTTTAGGGCCTGAACAGACTATAAAGGTGGAGGAAGGATAAATTCTCTCTTTGTCTTCTAAGCTGGGGCACACATCTTCTCCCGCCTTTGTAGCGTCTGATTCTTACGTCTTTAGAATCAAACTGGGAGTTAACACTGTTCACTCTCCTGGTTCTTGGGCCTTCCAACTAGGACTAAATTATATCATCAGTTTTGCTGGTTCCCTAGTTTGCAGACAGCAGATGGAGAGATTCTTAGGCCTTCATAATTGCTTGAGAGAATTGCCATGACACACAAACACACAGACACACACAAACACACACACTCTTCGTATACATACAAATAATAAATGCCACATACATGCGCGTATGTATACACACACATCTTATTGGTTCTGTCTCCAAACAACCCTTACAAATAGAGAACATAATAAATAGCACATATTAACTTTGTCATAAATATAATTGAGAAATAACTATAGTCAGTTAAAATATTGCATGTTCACATTAAAAATTAAAATAGAAAACCAGAGCTGGAAAAATTCAGATAAAATTTCTTTTGAACTATAACATTAAAAATAATATAATTATATATGCAGCATACAAAATTCAACACTTTTATAAATCAGATGTATACTATTCAAAAACTGTTAATTTTTGTCAATGGAGACATTCTGCTGAGTGTGGAATATCATGTTCTTTGACGTATTTGATAAATACTATGTCATATCATTCAATAGCTTTGAAACTTTGGATCTCTTCCTTTTCCTGAGCTGATCTATTGGATAATAAGTTTAATGATTTGAAAAGATATATCACTACAAATGAAATATTGGCTCATATATTTTGGCATAATTATAATTCTATTGAGAGCACATGTACAAGTCATTTAACAATATTTTTAAACATTTTATGTGCAAAATTTTAAACATAGCAGTTTAAAATGTGTTACAAATATAAAAATAGTACAAACAACTGCCATATGTACTTCACCCAAAGAGACTCATTATTATTTTACTATTTGTTTTATAGTTTGAATTCTATTTCACACATGTGTATGTGCATATATATTTCTGTTTATATACAAATACATACACATAAATTTTTTCTGAACCATTTGTAAGTTGCACCCTGGACATTTTCCCCTAAATACTTCAGTATGTGAATTTCCTAAGAATAAAGAATTTTTTTATATAACTAAAATATTTCAGTATATATAATATTGACATAATATTTTATTTAATCTATCATTCATATCATCATTATTATTAATTATTATTACTATTATATTGAGATGGGGTCTCACTCTGTCGCTCAGGTTGGAGTGCAGTGGAGTGATCTCGGCTCACTGCAACCTCTGCCTCCTGGGTTCCAGTAATTCTCCCACCTCAGCCTCCTGACTAGCTGAGATTATGGGGGTGCGCCACCATGCCCAGCTAATTTTTGCATTTTTAGTAGACAGGGTTTCACTATGATGGCCAACCTCATATTGTTTTTAATTGGACATATATGCTTTGTAGCATTTTATTTTTCTATAAGTCCAAATCTGATCTAGGATTAAATATTACATTTCACTGCCACATAGCTTTTTTGCTCTTAATCCTGGAACATTCCCACAATGTTTCTTTATCTTTCACAGTATAGTACTTTAAAATAGACTCATTCTCCCTTTTTTAATATAAAATGTTTTTATCAAGGATTTGTATGACATTTCTTCATGGTTAAATTTACGTTCTGGGCCGGGTGCGGTGGCTCAAGCCTGTAATCCCAGCACTTTGGGAGGCCGAGATGGGCGGATCGCAAGGTCAGGAGATCGAGACCATCCTGGCTAACCTGGTGAAACCCCGTCTCTACTAAAAAAAAATACAAAACACTAGCCGGGCGAGGTGGCGGGCGCCTGTAGTCCCAGCTACTTGGGAGGCTGAGGCAGGAGAATGGCGTGAACCCGGGAGGCGGACCTTGCAGTGAGCTGAGATCCGGCCACTGCACTCCAGCCTGGGCGACAGAGCAAGACTCCGTCTCAAAAAAAAAAAAAAAAAAAAAAAAAAATTTACGTTCTGCATTCCACACTTTTATGCTGCATAAGCTATGTTGTGTCCTCAGAGAATCACATCTGGAGCCACAGAATGGCCCTCTGTCCATCACTGATGATGCTGGTTCTGATTCTCTGGTCAATGTTATTAGATCTATCCACTCTAGACTTTTCTCTCATGTAATTAATAAGCAATACATGGAAAGACATTTTAGGATTGTGTGCATATCCTCATCAATATATTCCCTGAAATTTAGCATCCATTAATTGGTTTCCCTGAGCCAGTCTTCATAGCAATGTCACAAAATAATATTTTTCTATTTCAAGCCTTCTCTACAAATTTACTTATTGGCACTCAAGTTTATGTTCTATAAATAACAGTACTCTTAAGTCACCATTTAATTGAATATTATTTATTTACTTATTGTAAATTAAAATGCACAGATTTCACATATTTAATACTTTATAATTTATTACTGTACTGACTCATGATATTGCTCAAGTTGACCCAGATGTGGCTAGCTCCTGTGTCCCTCTGGCATGTCCTCTTCGTTTTTAGGAGGTCTTCAAATTACTTTTTGTCATAACCAAATAATCCAGTATTATCTTGTATCTATTTTGCCTTGGTCCATTTTTCAGCCATTTCTCCACGGAGTCCTACTCAAAGCATATCTTTTAACCTTAGAAAATCAGAAAATTGTTTAGAAATAGTTGTAGATCGTCTATATTTTCATAAAAGACCCACTACTACATCTGAAAAGGTAGATAATCAAATGCCCTGCATACATATATATATATGCAGTATTTTATATATATATATGCAATATACATATATAAAGTATTATATATATAAAAAATACTTTATATATATAATACTTTAAGTTCTGGGGTACATGTGCATAACGTGCAGGTTTGTTACACATGTATACATGTGCCATATTGGAGTGCTGCACCTGTTAACTTGTCATTTACATTAGGTTTGTCTCCTAATGCTGTCCCTCCCCCATCCTCCCACCCCATGACAGGCCCCAGTGTGTGATGTTCCCCACCCTGTGTCCAAGTGTTCTCATTGTTCAGTTTCCACCTATGAGTGAGAACTTGCAGTGTTTGGTTTTCTGTCCTTGTGATAGTTTGCTTAGAATGATGGTTTCCAGCTTCATCCATGTCCCTACAAAGGACATGAACTCATCTCTTTTTATGGCTGCATGGTATTCCATGGTGTATATGTGCCACATTTTCTTAATCCAGTCTATCATTGATGGACATTTGCGTTGGTTCCAAGTCTTTGCTGTTGTGAATAGTGCTGCAATAAACATACGTGTGCATAAGTCTTTATAGCATCATGATTTATAATCCTTTGGGTATATGCCCAGTAATGGGATGGCTGGATCAAATGGTATTTCTAGTTCTAGATCCTTGAGGAATTGCCACACTGTCTTCCACAATGGGTTGAACTAGTTTACAGTACCACCAACAGTGTAAAAGCGTTCCTATTTCTCCACATCCTCTCCAGCACTTGTTGTTGCCTGACATTTTAATGATCGCCATTCTAACTGGTGTGACATGGCATCTCATTGTGGTTTTGATTTGCATTTCTCTAATGGCCAGTGAAGCATTTTTTCATGTGTCTGTTGGCTGCATAAATGTCTTCTTTTGAGAAGTGTCTGTTCATATCCTTGGCCCACTTTTTGATGGGGTTGTTTGATTTTTTTTCTTGTAAATTTGTTTAAGTTATTTGTAGATTCTGGATATCAGCCCTTGGTCAGATGGTTAGATTACAAAAATTTTCTCCCAATCTGTAGGTTTCCTGTTCACTCTGATGGTAGTTTATTTTGCTGTGCAGAATCCCTTTAGTTTAATTAGATCCCATTTGTCAATTCTGACTTCTGTTGCCATTGCTTTTGGTGTTTTAATCATGAAATCTTGTCCATGCCTATGTCCTGAATAGTATTGCCTAGGTTTTCTTCTAGGGTTTTTATCGTTTTAGGTCTAACATTTAAGTCTTTAATCCATCTTGATTTAATTTTTGTATAAGGTATAAGGAAGGGATCCAGTTTCAGCTCTCTACATATGGCTAGTCAGTTTTCCCAGCACCATTTATTAAATAGGGAATCCTTTCCCCATTTCTTGCTTTTGTCAGGTTTGTCAAAGATCAGATGGTTGTAGATGTGTGGTATTATTATTGAGGGCTCAGTTCTGTTCCATTGGTCTACATCTCTGTTATGGCACCGATACCATACTGTTTTTTTTTTTTTTTTTTTTTTTTTTTTTTTTTATTATTATACTTTAAGTTGTAGGGTACATGTGCATAACGTGCAGGTTTGTTACATATGTATACTTGTGCCATGTTGCTTTGCTGCACCCATCAACTCGTCATTTACATCATGTATAACTCCCAATGCAATCCCTCCCCCCTCCCCCCTCCCCATGATAGGCCCCGGTGTGTGAGGCTCTCCTTCCTGAGTCCGAGTGATCTCATTGTTCAGTTCCGACCTATGAGTGAGAACATGCGGTGTTTGGTTTTCTGTTCTTGTGATAGTTTGCTAAGAATGATGGATTCCAGCTGCATCCAAGTCCCTACAAAGGACTCAAACTCATCCTTTTTTATGGCTGCATACTATTCCATGGTGTATATGTGCCACATTTTCTTAATCCAATCTGTCACTGATGGACATTTGGGTTGATTCCAAGTCTTTGCTATTGTGAATAGTGCTGCAATAAACATACGTGTGCATGTGTCTTTATAGCAGCATAATTTATAATCCTTTGGGTATATACCCAGTAATGGGATGGCTGGGTCATATGGTACATCTAGTTCTAGATCCTTGAGGAATCGCCATACTGTTTTCCATAATGGTTGAACCTGTTTTGTTACTGTAGCCTTGTAGTATAGTTTGAAGTCAGGTAGCATGATGCCTCCAGTTTTGTTCTTTTTGCTTAGGATTGTCTTGGCAATGTGGTTTCTTTTTTGGTTCCATATGAACTTTAAAGTAATTTTTTCCAATTCTGTGAAGAAACTCATTGGTAGTTTGATGGGGATGGCGTTGAATCTATAAATTACCTTGGGCAGTATGGTCATTTTCACGATAATGATTCTTCCTATCCATGAGCATGGAATGTTTTTCTGTTTGTTTGTGTCCTTTTTTATTTTGTTGAGCAGTGGTTTATAGTTCTCCTTGAAAAGGTCCATCACATCCCTTGTAAGTTGAATTTCTGGTATTTTATTCTCTTGGTAGCAATTGTGAATGGGAGGTCACTCATGATTTGGCTATTTGTTATTGGTGTATAGGAATGCTTGTGATTTTTGCACATTGATTTTGTATCCTGAGACTTTGCTGTAGTTGCTTATCAACTTAAAGAGATTTTGGGCTGAGACAATGGGGTTTTCTAAATATACAATCATGTCATCTGCCAACAGGGACAATTTGACTTCCTCTTTTCCTAATTGAATACCCTTTATTTCTTTCTCCTGCCTGATGGCCCCGGCCAGAACTTCCAACACTGTGTTGAATAGGAGTGGTGAGAGAGGGCATCCCTGTCTTGTGCCAGTTTTCAAAGGGAATGCTTCCAGTTTTTGCCCATTCAGTATGATATTGGCTGTGGGTTTGTCATAAATAGCTCTTATTATTTTGAGATACATCCCATCAATACCTAGTTTATTGAGAGTTTTTAGCATGAAGTGTTGTTGAATTTTGTTGAAAGCCTTTTCTGCATCTATTGAGATAATCATGTGGTTTTGTCTTTGGTTCTGTTTATGTGATGGATTACGTTTATTGATTTGCATATGTTAAACCAGCCTTGCATCCCAGGGATGGAGCCAACTTGATCATGGTGGATAAGCTTTTTGATGTGCTGCTGGATTCGGTTTGCCAGTATTTTATTGAGGAATTTTGCATCGATGTTCATCAGGGATATTGGTCCAAACTTCTCGTGTTTTGGTGTGTCTCTGCCAGGCTTTTGTATCAGGATGATGCTGGCCTCATAAAATGAATTAGGGAGGGTTCCCTCTTTTTCTGTTGATTGGAATAGTTTCAGAAGGAATGGTACCAGCTCCTCTTTGTACCTCTGGTAGAATTTGACTGTGAATCCTTCTGGTCCTGGACTTTTGTTGGCTGGTAAGCTATTAATTATTGCCTCAATTTCAGAACCTGTTATTGGTCTATTCAGGGATTCAACTTCTTCCTGGTTTAGTCTTGGGAGGGTGTATGTGTCCAGGAAATTATCCATTTCTTCTAGGTTTTCTGGTTTATTTGCGTAGAGGTGTTTATAGTATTCTCTGATGGTAGTTTGTATTTCTGTGGGATCAGTGGTGATATCCCCTTTATCACTTTTTATTGCATCTATCTGATTCTTCTCTCTTTTCTTCTTTATTAGTCTTGCTAGCACTCTCAATTTTGTTGATATTTTCAAAAAACCAGCTCCTGGATTCATTGATTTTTTGAAGGTTTTTTTGTGTCTCTGTCTCCTTCAGTTCTGCTCTGATCTTAGTTATTTCTTGCCTTCTACTAGCTTTTGATTGTGTTTGCTCTTGCTTCTCTAGTTGTTTTCATTGTGATGTTTGGGTGTCAATTTTAGACCTCTCCTGCTATCTGTTGTGGGCATTTAGTACTATAAATTTCCCTCTACACACTGCTTTAAATGTGTCCCAGAGATTCTGGTATGTTGTGTCTTTGTTCTCATTGGTTTCAAACAACATCGTTATTTCTGCCTTCATTTTGCTATGTACCCAGTAGTCATTCAGGAGCAGATTGTTCAGTTTCCGTGTAGTTGACCGGTTTTGAGTGAGTTTCTTAATCTTAAGTTCTAGTTTGATTGCACTGTGGTCTGAGAGAAAGTTTGATATAATTTCTATTCTTTTACATTTGCTGAGGAGTGCTTTATTCTAACTATGTGGTCAATTTTGGAATAAGTGTGATGTGGTGCTGAGAAAAATGTATATTCTGTTGATTTGGGGTGGAGAGTTCTGTAGATGTCTATTAGGTCCGCTTGGTGCAGAGTTGAGTTGAATTCCTGGATATCCTTGTGAGCTTTCTGTCTCGTTGATCTGTCTAATGTTGACAGTGGGGTGTTAAAGTCTCCCATTGTTACTGTGTGGTAGTCTAAGTCTCTTTGTAAGTCTCTAAGGACTTGTTTTATGAATCTGGCTTCCCACATTTGGTGCATATATATTTAGGATAGTTACCCCTTCTTGTTGAATTGAGCCCTTTACCATTATGTAATGGCCTTCTTTGTGTCTTTTGATCTTTATTGGTTTAAAGTCTATTTTTATATTTTTATATTTGGATATTCATAAAGAGCAACTTTCATTATTTAATATGCCATCTAAAGTTCATAGAAGAAGATAATATCCATGATGTTATTGTAGACTTGTAACCATTTTGACAATTTAATTTTTTAAGAAAAATGGCAAGTCACAAAAATTATCAAAAGGCCAACACCATCTAAACCTGTAAAATTATTTCAAATGCCAGTTGCTGTCAGATGTAGTTTTATGTCTTTTTGCATTAAAACCTGTTATCGAACTGTAGAAATAAATATTCCTTTTCATTATCACATTTTATGTAGTGATTCAGAAAGCAGTTGAATTTTGTCATTTGATTGTATTAGCAATTGTATAAAATTCAGGGAGACTCTAGACTTTAATTCAGACCCTGGGGCAGTCTATATTTGTCAGAACCAACTCTCAGGTAAGGAAAATCAGCTTATTTCAGTAGGAGAACTCATTTTTTTTTTTTTTTCCGAAATAAGTAGACATTGACTTGCTCTATTTCAGGGTCACAGTTTTAGCAAGAGACGGAAGCAACAAAGGCATCTAAACCTAAAAATGCTTCAGGAATCTTCTCCAATAAGCCACTAAGTTGTATGTTATGAGTGAGACAAAGGTAGCAATGGCTTCTCACCACCCCACATATACCCAGCAGGTTGTGGGCACCACCACAGCTATGTGCTATGGATGAAAATGACTGTATTTGAGGGCTGCCTAAAGGGTGGGGTACCCCCTGGTCAGATCAGGAAGATCATGGGCTGATCTTTGCTGGTATATTTTTATTGAATGTGAAATATCTGTGTCCTAAAAAGAAATAGTGATTTAGGATATTTGCAGGTTAATTAACTTACATTTTTAAAGGAAATAAAACCAGGTATACCTGCTTAAACAGGTATCTGTTCACCCGTGTTCATTGCAGCACTATTCCCAATTGCCAAAATGTAGAATAAATCTAAGTGTTCATAAGTGGAAGAATATGTAAAGAGCATGTGGTACCTATACACAATGAAATAATATTCAGCTTTAATAAAGAAAAAATCTTGTTATTTGGGACAACACAGACGAATCAAGAAGATATCATGTTAAATGAAACAATTCAAGCCCAGAAAGAAGCAGGGAGTAGAATGATGGTTACCAGGGACTGAGGGTGAAGAGAGTTGGGGACATGCTGGCTAAAGAAGGGGTCCCCCAAGCTCCAGACCACAGACCAGTATCAGTCCATGGCCTGTTAGGAACCGAGCCACACAGCAGGAGGTGAGCGGCAGGTAAGTGAGCAAGCATTACTGCCTGAGCTCTGCCTCCTGTCAAACCAGTGCGACATTAGATTCTCATAGGAGCATGAACCCTATTGGGAACTGTGCATGTGAGGGATGTAGGTTGTGTGCTCCTCTTGAGAGACTAATTAATGCCTGATAATCTAAGGTGGAACAGTTTCATCCTGAAACCACCCTCCCAACTCTAGCTCTATTTGTGGAAAAATTGTCTTCCACTAAACCGGTTCCTGGTTGGGGACCAAACCAAAAAGGTTGGGGACCCCTGGGGCAAAGGATACAAAATTTCATTTGTATAAGAGGAATAAGTTTTAAAACTCTATTGTACAGCATGATGACTATAGTTAACGATGTATATTGTGTTTGTAAAACTTGCCAAAAGAGTAGGTATTAAGTGCTTTCATCACAAAAAAATGATAAGTATGTGAGTAAAGCATACATTAATTAGCTCAATTTAACCACACCACAATGTACCCGTAGTATAAACAACATGTATGTGATACATCTATATAATATTTTTGTCAATTAAAAATTAATTAGAAAATGAATTTCACCCTTTCTTTCCACCCTATCCTAAATTCCCAAACTCATAATCCATGCAGTATCATTATACTCACTCCTGTCCATGATACTTTTCCCCCTTGCATACAACTTAGTTTAACTTTTTTATTCCTTTACTATGCTCTCTTGGACAAGCCACACCATTTTTAAATGTATCTCTCTGACTATCGTTATCAATGGTCTCAAAGCTGAACTTGGGAAAAAATACAAAACCACGAGGACTGCTCTCCCTGTCAATTTATGATCAACAACTCCAACGAGGCACTCAAAGTTTCTGGCAATCGGACGATCCTTCTGTAGTGCTTCCTCTCTCTCACTCTGCCAGAAGACTGTTAAATGATTCTAGCCTTTCTACAAAGCTCCCCTTCTCTTAGTTTCAGTTGCTCATCAGGTTTCCTACTTAGCTAAGAATTTTTTTTTTATTTTTGTATTTATTTATTTATATTATTATACTTTAAGTTCTAGGGTACATGTGCACAACGTGCAGGTTTGTTACATATGTATAAATGTGCCGTGTTCGTGTGTTGCACCCATTAACTTGTCATTTACATTAGATATATCTCCTAAAGCTATCCCTGCCCCCTCCCCCTCCCCACAATAGGACCCGGTGTGTGAAGTTCCCTTTCCTGTGTCCAAGTGATCTCATTGTTCAATTTAAAGCAGTTTAAAGAGAACTTTGAAAAACAACTAACCACCTGCTGCTGAGCCCACATATTCCCCCATCACTCTTGGATAAATTTTTGCCATGTCCAGGTAAGATCCACATCTCTGATTATGCAGAGAGTCATCGCCTCTTGTTCGATAAAAACCTCTGATCTTCTGCTTTAACGTTTTTTATCTCTTACTGAATTATTCACATTAGCATACAAAATGCTGCTATGACTTTTATTTAAGATGAGTGGCTTCTGCTACACTTCCCTTTGAGCCACAACTCCGTTCCTCTAGTCTTTTTTACACAAAAGCTCTCTCTAAGAGTAATGTGTATTTTTTCTTCCTATTTTTTTCTTGAACACATTCCATGCATGATTTTTTTCTTCCACTAGAGCAAAAATGCTATTGTCATGATTAACATTGACCAATCCTTTGATAAATCCAACATTAATTTTTAATTCATCATTATAGTTTATTTATAAGCAATGGTTGTTAATTATTCCCTTCTCATTGAGTCATTTTTTAAAAGTTTTGCTTCTGAAATGCCATATTTGCCTTCCTACCACTTTTGTTTTTTAAAAAGATTTATTTTTCCTTTAATGTTTCTTTATTATCAATCTGACCTGTGTATTTTTCCTTTAATGTTTCTTTATTATCAATCTGACCTGTGTATTTTTCCTTTAATGTTTCTTTATTATCAATCTGACCTGTGTATTTTGGAGCACTTCAGGATTCTGTTCATGGACCGTTTCTATTTTCTGTCTACATTCAGTCCCTAGGTGATATTATTCAAGCTCACATTTCAATTTTTGGATTACTCGTGTGGGGTGTGTGTGTGTATGTGTGTGTTTAATTATATATCTCCAATCTAAATCTTTTCTCTGAACTCCAAAATAACCACTCTTCTTTCTTTTCCTCAGTCATAAGCCGTGGTATCATCCTCAACTCTTCTGCTTGCTTCCTACCCCACAGGTAGTTTATAATAGTATACCCTCTCAATATATCAAGGATAGGAACACGTCTCTGCCATCACTGCCTAAACCCTCATTCAAGTCACCATGAGATCTTCTTGCCTGAAATATTGCAAAACCTTTCCAAAGAGTATTCCTGCTTTTAATACCTGCTTCCCTTCAGGATATCCCCAAAATAGAAGCCACAGTAATCATTTCAAAACATATGGCAAATCATTTTTATTTCTTGATTCAAAATACTCCCAAATGTACCCAGAAAATAACAAGAGCCAAAGTTATTAACATGACCACATTACCTTCCATGTCTATGTTTACTATGACCCTTTTCCTTTTTCCATTTGTTCTGACAAAGTAATTTTATCCTTACTTACTCTTTTGAGGTAAAGTAAACGCCCAATAACTTTTTTTTTTTTTTTGAGACGGAGTCTCGCTCTGTCGCCCAGGCTGGAGTGCAGTGGTGTGATCCTGGCTCACTGCAAACTCTGCCTCCCGGGTTCATGCCATTCTCCTGCCTCAGCCTCCTGAGTACCTGGGACTACAGGCACCTGCCATCATGCCTGGCTAATTTTTTTTGTATTTTCAGTAGAGATGAAGTTTCACCCTGTTAGCCAGGATGGTCTCGATCTCCTGACCTTGTGATCTGCCCACCTCGGCCTCCCAGAGTGCTGGGATTACAGGTGTGAGCCATCATGCCCAGTCTAAACACCCAAGAACTTTCTAGAACTCAGTGTCTGTTATATGTTTCTTCTGCCTGGAATGCTCCCTGACATCACTCAACTCTTTTTTCTGGTCACTTTCTCTGCAAAGATTGTGCTATAAGCCCATTCTAAAATTTCAATACTGCCCAACTTGCTAATTCCCTTCCCTGGTTTATTTTTTTGTTTAGCTTTTCCCACTGACATATTATAAATATTCACTAATTCACTGCATATTATATGCATTTCACTGTCGAATATAAGCTCAATGAGGCCAGAAAATGTTGCCTATTTTTTTCTCTTCTTGTGTTAGTCTGTTTTCACCCTCCAATAAAGACATACACGAGACTAGGTAATTTATAAAGGAAAGAGGTTTAACGGACTCACAGTTCTACTTAGCTGGGGAGGCCTCACAATCATGGCAGAAGGCAAATGAGGAGCGAAGTCACATCTTACATGGCAGCACGCAGGAGAGTGTGTGCAGGGTAACTCCCTTTTATAAAACCATCAGATCTTGTGAGACTTATTAACTATCATGAGAACAACATGGGAAAGACCAGCCCCATGATTCAGTTGCCTCCCACTGGGTCCCTCCCACTACATTTGAGGATTATGGGAGCTACAAGTCAAGATGAGATTTGGGTGGGGACACACCCAAACCATCTCACTTCTATAACCCTGCCCTTATAAAAGTACCTCGCTCAGATGTATTTGTTTAATTAACTACTTAAAATTAAATAGACAACACATACTTTATTGTTATCTTCTAACAACACTTCAAGCAAAATGTCCTGTGATATAATGTTTTATACCATTGATCCCTTATCCAAAAAATGAACACCTCCACCCCACATTATATATCTCTATCAGATTTGGGGAGCTCTACCAACATTCACTGGCAAGTATTTAACTGAAAATAATGCTGCTAGGTTTTCTCAGTCTGTGTTACATGTGAGGAACTCTTGAGTTATAGATAATTTTTAAGCCACATTCAATTGTATGACTGTTTGATAGCTTATGGAGAAGACTACCATGAAGAACATTAGATTATTTGTTATTGTTCTTGATCTTTACATGACCTTTGTTTCTAAGAAAAGTAATTGCTTGCAGCCTAAGTTCGACTAGCTAAATATAGATTCCCACTAACTTTATCATGGACACTGATGTACTACTGCAAAATTATGAGCCAGAAGGAAAGTGTTGGGTATATATTTCAGAATTTGTGGGGAAGGAAGGGTCCTGTCTTGCCCTGCTGTTCTTTCCACTTCCTCTCACCCATTGTTTATTTTTTTTGGATAAGGTAGCAGGACTGGACTTTCTAACACCAGCATCAAGATAAATTTATAAACATTATTATTTTTATGTTTCCCAAAAGTTACAGATACATAAATGTTCTACTAGATGTGGAGTGAAGAGACAACTAAGACCCTTGACCATCCATGAGCATTTGGAAGGAATAATTAAAGATCAGCCATTTCCAAGATTAAATTACTATTTTGAGATCCTGGTAGTGTTTAGCTAACTTAGAAACTTACAGACTGTATGATCTTAAACTATTACACTGTTCACTTGATGCATATTTTGCAAAAAGTTTTTCCTGGCCAGTCAAGCAGGAAGTTGCACTTTCCTAAGCTCAGCAATCTCTGGTTGATTTATTTGGAATTTGGAATGAGATCCTAACTTTTTTATTTTGGATGAGACTAATGTCTAGTTCTACCTTGTCAGGATTAGACTGACATAAATTTGATGAATAGATGAAAATAATGTAAAATGAGGAATACAGTGTTGCTTAATTCTAGTTTCCTCACATGGTTACTTAATTCACTGATGAAGCTTGAAATATTTTCAGTCCTCAAATCTAACAGATGCCTATATTTCAAATATACCTTTGCAAATGAAATAGATTAAGAAACACTGGGCTGCTGGATGATGCTACACTGCTTGCCACCAACATTTACATAAAATAATTATTATACACATATGCAAACACTCCTATGCTTACACATTTTCTTATGTTTTAATGTATTCATCTAACTGAAACTTTATACCTGTTGAACAACAGCCCTGCATTTCTCTCTCTCCACCAGCACCTAGAAACCATCATTCTCCTCTCTGTTACTATGAGTTTACTTTTTAAAAATTTTTTGTTTTTATTTTTTGAGATGGAGTCTCACTCTGTCGCCAGACTGGAGTGCAGTGGTGCTATCTCGGCTTGCTGCAACCTCCACCTCCAGGGTTCAAGCAATTTTCCTGCCTCAGCCTCCTGAGTAGCTGAGACCACAGGTGCCTGCCACCACACCCGGCTAATTTTTGTATTTTTAGCAGAGACAGGCTTTCATCATGTTTGCCAGGATGGTCTCGATCTCCTGACCTCGTGATCCACCCACCTCGGCCCCCCAAAGTGCTGAGATTAAAGGTGTGAGTCAATTCCCCCTGGGTGAGTTTTACTATTTTAAATACATCTGATATGTTTGGCTTTGTGTCCCCACCAAAATCTCATCTTGAATTGTAATCCCCAGGTGTTGAGGGAGGAAACTGGTGGGAAGTGATTGGATCTTGGGAGTAGTTTCCCCGATGCTGTTCTCATGATAGTATGTGAGTTCTCATGAGATCTGATGGTTTATAAGTGACAAGTTCCTCCTTCACTCACTGTCTTCTCTCCTGCCCCCGTGTGAAGAAGGTGTCTGCTTCCCCTTCCACCATTATTGTAGGTTTCCTGAGGCCTCCCCAGCCATGCAGAACTGTGAGTCAATTAAATCTATTTCCTTTATAAATTACCCAGTCTTGGGTATTTTTTATGGCAGTGTGAAAACAGATTAATACAACATCATATACACAGAATCACGCAATATTTGTTCTTCTGTGACTGGCTTATCTTACTCAGCAAAATGCCCTCCAGGTTAATCCATGTTGTCACTTACACAGGATTTGCTTCTTTTGTAAGTTGGAATGACATTCCGCTCTATGTATATACCACATGTCCTTTATTTATTCATCCATCAGTGGACATTTTTAATTCAGTCAATGCCATCTTGTTTTCAATCTTTGGTGCCTAATTGTCTTACACTTAGAATTTCCCCACTTTGAAATTACTTAAGAATATTTAAAATATTTTATAAGGTTTTAATATTTTAAATCAATATGATTTAGTCAAAATTCAAGTCTTAGGTAAAATCTATAAACAGTAAAAAGAGTATTGTAAGTGTACAGATTAACGAGTTTACAGAAATGTATGCAACACGTAACTATACCCTGATCGAAATATAGAAGATTCCTATCACCCCAGGAATATTCTTGACTTTTTAGATGAATGCCAAAATAATTCTAGTATTTCATTTAAGGGAATCACACTGTCTTTACACTTCTGTGTCTGGCTCCATTCATTCTGCATTAAGCTTTTGAAGTTTATCCATGTAGATGTGTGTGTCACAAGTTCAATACTAAGTTGCATTCTGTTTTAGGGATAGACCACAATTTATTTATGTATTCACTGGCTGGTTGACATGTGGGCTATTTTCAGATCAAGGCTTTTAAAAATAAAGTTTAATGAGCATTCAAGTCCAGACCAGTATAGTATTTCAAGTATGGTATTTCACTACATATTGAAAAATACCCTCATAATGTATCTAGGACGTAATTGCCTTTCATGACAAAAAATAAATATTATCTGCAGATGTGATTAAATGGACAACCTTGAGATGAAGTAATTATCCTGGATTATCTGGATGGGCCCTAAATTGCCAAAACAAGTGTCCTTATAAGAAAAAAGCAGTAGGGGCTGGGCATGGTGGCTCATGCCTGTAATCCCAGCACTTTGGGAGGCCGAGATGGGGGGATCATCTGAGGTCAGGGGTTCGAGACCAGCCTGGCCAACATGGTGAAACCCAGACTGTACTAAAAATACAAAATTAGCAGGGTATGGTGAGCATGCCTATAATCCCAGCTACTCGGAAGGCTGAGGCAGGAGAATCACTGGAACCCAGGAGGCAGAGTTTGCAGTGAGCCGAGATCATTCCATTGCACTCCAGCCTGGGTGACAGAGCAAGACTGTCTCAAAAAATAATAAAAGAAAGAAAGAAAGAGATAAAGGAAAAAGAAAGAGTCAGTGTGAGACACCATACACAGGCTGAAGAAGATGCAATGTGGCCATGGAGGTGATGGAGGTAGAAGTTAGAGCACTGACAGCCATCAGTAGTGGAAGAAGCAAGAATCTAGCATTCTTTACTAGAGCCTCTGGAAGAAGTGCAGCCTGATTTTGGCCCAGTGAAACTGATTTCGGGCTTCTGGCCTCAAGAACTCTGAAGGAAAAATAAATCGTGTTAAGCCACCAAGTTTGTGGTAATTTGTAACAATAATGTGGAAAAGCAATGCATGCATGCATATTTTTATCTGTCTGGGGTTCATACCTAGAAGTAGAATTTTTGGGTCATGAACTTTGACAAGAAACTATAAAGCTGCTTTCAAAAAAAAAAAACAAAAAAACAAAAACAAAAAAACACAAAAAAACATGAACGTACCAGAAGCAAAGTGTGAGCACCAGTTGCTCCACATCCCTGAAAACTACACATAAGCTGAGAATACAAGTTGACCAAGATAAGCCACCACGCAAGTCATTAATCCTACTTCTAACTGTTTACCTAAGGAAAATTAGAACATACATTTTCACAGACGTACATGCGAACACTTATAGAAGACTTAATAGCCAATAGCCCGTAATTGGGAAAAAAGGTCATCGATTACAGAATGGATAAACAATGTTTAAACACATAAAATATCAACATAGCATTTTGATGTTGACCTTGATCTCTTGACTGAATAATTTTCTAATTGAAGTGCTTTGATTATTTGCACATGATGTAATTAATACTGAACATAAAAACATTATCATACTAGTAATTATTTTTAATTGACTCATCTTTTCTATTTCCCCCTTCACTTTTATTTTGTTTAAATTAATTTTTTATGGATGATTTCCTTACTTTTGATGATTTACCAGCAATTTCTCCTTTTTTGTTGTTTTATACTTTAAATTTTATAGCATTAAATATAATTTTAGATTATGAAGTAATTTGCTTATTGTACTGCATTTACAAAGAAAGGAAGTAATGCACTCAGTAGAAATAATAAAAATGGGCTGGGCACAGTGGTTCACGTCTATAATCCCAGCACTTTGGGAGGCTGAGGTGGGTGGATCACGAGGTCAGGAAATCAAGACCATCCTGGCCAACATGGTGAAACCTGTCTCTACTAAAAATACAAAAATTAGCTGGGTGTGGCTTCACGCGTCTGTAGTCCCAGGTACTTGGGAGGCTAAGGCAGGAGAATTGCTTGAATGCCGGAGGTGGAGGCTGCAGTGAGCCGAGATCGCACCACTGCCATTCAGCCTGGGCGACAGAGCGAGACTCCATCTCAAAAAAAATAAAATAAAATAAAGAAGAATAAAAATGTATTCAGGGGTCTATCTTTAAAGGACAGCAAATAGAAATCCTTTAGTGAGCTCATGGCAATTTGTCAATATTATAATTAAGCTCAGTAAAGGCGTATGGTGTACTTAGAAGATCACGTTCTACAGGTGTGACTTTCTACCTCTTCTAATTCATCTGGTTCCACAGATGACAGGGGGAAAGCCCTCATTTGCTGGAGAAGCATTTCCAAATGAAGTTACGGGTTCTCTCTTCTTATTAAAATGTCCTGTCAACTGTGAAAACAGGGCCTTTTGTTTGTGTGTTTTTTGGTCTGGCTATAACCCCCTGCTGACATTTGGAACCCAGCGTGCATGGCCTTTGAGCTGGCCACAGGTGACTCTTCGTTTGAACCCCTTTCAGGGGAAGAGCACACTCAAGATGAAGATCACATTGCATTGATCACAGAACTTCTGGGGAAGGTGCCTCACAAGCTCACCGTGCCAGGGAAACATTCCAAGGAATTTTTCACCAAAAATGTGACCTGAAACACATCACAAAGCTGCAAAGCTTGTTTTTATTTTGAGGTTCTAGTGGAGGAGTATGAGTGTTCTCAGGAAGAGGCAGCTGGCTCCACAGAGTTCTTACTGCTCATGGTGAAGCTGATCCCTGAGAAGACAGCCATTGCTGCCAAGTGTCTCTGGTGCCTTTGGCTCAACTCCTAAGCCCCTGCCCAGCACCAGAGCAGAGATCAAACACTGACCCTCCACCTCCCCTCCAAGCATTTTCCTCTTCCCTTAGCAGAGTGAAGCTCATCCTTCAAGGGTATATACAAACACACACACACACACACACATATATACATATATGATACATACATACTTTGAAGAAAGGTATAAATAGGAAGATATAGGGCATCTTAGGTGAATTTGGCCTTAATTGGGCTCTGCCAAAGACTAGTGGACTCAAATGTGAAACTGCTTCTTGCCCTGTACCCTTGCCTTTCCATTAGGACTTCCTTTAAATTATGAGCATCCTGTTTAAGAAAAGCTATGAAGATTAATGAGCCCATTCTTTTATTCATTGACTCTAAGAGTCAAGTTTTCTAGTGCAGATCATATTGCCAGCAGAAGGATGAGGAGGGAAAGGGTGTTAATTCTGTGTACAGCATTAACAGGGACATTAAACTCGCTGTGTCTAGGCTACAGTATAATTTTTAATTTATTGCAGTCTTTCTTCAAGGACCATTGTATCAGTTACAGTGTAATGAACTTACAGCTGTGGACGCCATTTTCTCTCTCAGCACTGTGCTATTGTGCTCCTACATGCTACTTCTTTGTAGGTGCCAAACACAACAAAAAATATTTATAGTTCATATTTTTGGCTCTCTTTGGTTAATTATCTTTTAAATACTTTAACTAATGTTAATTTATTTTCAATTTACCTGTATTAAGACTGTGAGGTAGTTTTCATTCTTTGTGCATGTACATGTTTCCATCTGATGTTGTTTTCACTCTATTTAAAAGACTCCCCTTAACTGTTTTTTAAGTACAAGTGTACTGATGATGAGTTTTTTCAGCTCCAGTATTTCTAAAAAAGATTTCATTTGGCTTTCTCTCTCGAAATCTGTTTTTTCCTGGTTCTGTTTGGTTGTCCCTCTCAGAAACTCTCAAGCACTAAGCTAGGGCAATTATAGGGCTCATTTTGTGAGTTTCTCTTTGCTCAGTAATCTCTGCCTTGCTCTGACTGATGTCCAAGGTCTGAAAATTATTGTGTAATGTGTTTTTCCAAATTGGCTTGCTGTTTAACAAGGGAGAGTACATCCACTTTCTGTTACTCCATCTTAGATACACCGGGATTCTCTCCCTTCTAGAAAGTTCTTATTTAAAAACTGGACATTCCAGGTAATGTGTTGAGACCATCCTGGGCAACACGATGAAACCCAGTCTCTAACAAAACTACAAAAATTACCTGGGCATGGTGGCTCGCGCTTGTAGTCCCAGCTACTTGGGGACTAAGGCAGGAGGATTGCTTGAGCCCAGGAGGCAGATGTTGCAGTGAGCCATGATCACACCACTGCACTCCAACATGGGTGACAGAGTTAGACCCTGTCTCAAAAAAAAAAAAAATTCCACTTCTTGCAGTTATATTTGGAGGTTGCTTTCAGCTCCCAGATGCTGCCCCTACTCCCTGCTACTGTAGTCCTCTCAGCAACAGTGTGTCAATATACTTCTTGTGCTTGCAACCTCTGATTACACCTCTCTGACTGGCCAGAGGAAGCTCTCTGATTTCAAAGGTCTTGTGTGATTAGGTCAGGCCCAGTTGTGTGATCTTCTTGTCTTAATGTCAACTGATAGAGTAATTTAGTTTCATCTGCAAAATCTCTGAACAGCAACACCTAGATTTGTATTTGATTGAATACCTGGATGAAGATGTGTGAACAATAGTGGTTGGAAATTTAGGGACCATCTTAGAATGCTATTTACCATGCACCTCCAAATTCTACCAAACATTGTGTTCCATATACACACACAAGGTTGTGTCCTGAGATGGCTTTTTCCCCTGCAATACACGACAGAGGAGCTCTGTCCTGTATTAGAATTCAATCACAGGACTGAATCTAACATCCTCATGGAAAGAGCCAACTTCCATAGTTAAGCCTCCCTGGGCTTAGGTCCAAAAGAACACAAGCACTTACCAGAGCCCAATGTGTGTCTCATTTTACCTTCTTAATAAATATGGCTCCCACAGGCCCTTAGTGAAATATTTGGTCTTCTTGCTTCAGGATAGAAAAACTCTGGCATAGCATACGGAGAAAACTAAGTTGCTAGTTTTCTAAATGTTTATGTATTTTCATTGACTAGTTTTAAGATACCTGTTCTTGGAATCAATAAAGAGTATTTTATAACACAAAGTGTTTAAAAGACAACTAATACTCAACTCTTGGACATACAGAGTTTAAACCAAAGGTATTTACAAGAAGCTAACATAAATTATATTTTTAAAAATCACATGGAAATTCAAGGGCCTCATGTTTGATATTTACATGTATTAACATTTAGTAATATCCTACTGCTTTGTAATTGGAGTCGACTCCCAAGGGGTAGACCATAATTGCTCATTTTGTAGATGTGGCACTTCTGGATCAAGAAGTGATTAAAATATTTATATTGCACAGCTTGTTCCATTCACTTATATTATCAGATTAATTTACTTTGATTCTCCGTGCATCAATGTTTTCACTTTTTTTCCTATAAAATGGCACTTGAAAGAAAATAATTTTTCACTGTAGTTTTAATAGCACCCAGTTGTGCATTTGGAATAACTAAAATGATGATAGATTAATATTGAGACTTTTCTACATTAATATATTACAAATAAATTTTCTATGTACAAGATATAAAATACAAAGGGACTAATAGTAAAAATCATGTTTAGTAGGACTCCCCTAATAGATAAAATTTGAATTAGTAATTTGCTAGTGATAGATTATTTCAAATTTTTTATCTATGTTAGGAAAATTTATTTTCCACGTTTAAAATATTGCTAATCATAATGAAAATTAAAGAATACAAGGATAATATTTTATTGTCTTACTTTTTGATAATATAATGTGAATATTGTTTCAGTTCTTTTCAGGTATGTATCTTTGCATATTTGTCCCAGAGAATATTAAAAGTGAAATTTGTATGAACACTTTTATAGCTTTAATAAATTTATTTTTATCAATATACCACCAAAATCACACTGAGCAAAGACCTGTATTTGAAATTGGTTTTCAAAGGACTTCATTTCATATTACCTGTGTTACAAGGTCAAAAGCTAGTAAGGAAAATAATTATCCAGGATGGAGAATGTATAGCCAAGGCATCAACATAGCTAAGAAAATTAGCTTTGGGCACTTCTGACTTGAGCTAAAATAAAAATGAAGTTAGTATGAGATGCTTAATTAAGTGACCAAAACACAAATCCGCTTTAAGTAATTTGTATAAAACTATACTACTGAAAATCAAATCTGCTCACAATCAATTTTACTGTCGTTTTTGAAGTATGTTAACAAAATACAGACTTCAGCCTAAGGGCCATTGGAGGCAGTGAGTTTATATCTTTGAGCCCTAAGGAGAGGCACAAAAGATGGAAGAACTGTCAGAACTCCAGGCTCCCATTACTGTCAAACATTCACTGCCCGCAGTGTCTGACAACATGAAAGGAAAGAAAATAAAAGCTTGTCCAGTTAGACCCTAATATCTTCTAGACGACATTGTTGTAGTCCCTTAAGCAAAATAGAAAACAAGAATTAAGTTAGGAAAAGGGACATGCCAAAATATGAACGCACAAAATCTCTAGCCAGCGAAAGACCTTTTGGTCAACCATTATTGATTTCACCTGGAGGCACAATTGTCCTTACTGTAACAAACTAACCAAAAGAGTAATTTCCAAAAACAGAGGGAGAAAAAAAGCCTGTAAAAGATGGGGTGGGAAACATCTGAATATAACCAGATAACAAGAAGGAATCTAGTACAAAAAAAAAAAACTTTGAAAATCAACAATCAACACTTCAGTGCAGAGATGTAAGCCAAATTTGTCCTCACTTTGAATACGCAATCTGTCATTATTCAAAACAGAGTAATAAAGCAAAATTAAATTCAGTTACAAGTCACTGCTTACTTGGGTAGAAAGTTCAAGCCAACACTAAGACAAACTTCGCAGTTTCTCTGAAGCCCCAGTGCTTCCTTCAAGCTGGAGGAGAAGAACACACCAGAGAACCTGTCTAAACCTCTAAGAAATCTGGATAATAGATCAGTGCCTCCAAGGACAACTGACGTGTTGAATGGATCTCTCTTCATACGCATGGGTGCATGCACATCAGCGCCAGTTTTCACGGAGGATAATAGCGAGATGCAGGTGACTCTTGCCCCACCCCAAGACATAGTCACTCTCTTGCCATTACTACCACCATCATGGCCACCAACCAGCTACAGCTGGTTATTTCTGCCTGTCTCTACCGCATTGCTCTGACATTGCCTTCAGTCCAATCACTTCTTCCATGCTGTCACCAGAAGTTGGTAGAAACTGAAAAATGTACCATAAGGTACCGGTAGATAATAAGCTCTCTTAAAATAAGTCATGTCCCTAATCTATGCCATTTGCTGATTTCCATGGTCTAAACACTGAGTATGGCTAATGGTAGGCTGCCAAGCTGACCTCACCAAGGTGGAGCTGGGAAGAGATGTGCACAGCTTCCTCTCAGGAGGAGCCACTGCAAGCTGGCTGCAGCGTACTTCTGAATGTAATCAGGGTTCCATTGAAGGGAGATTCAGAAATTAACCACCAAGAGTTGAGTGCCCTATTCGTTAGGGTTCTCTAAAGGGACAGAACTAATGGATAGATGTATATATGAAGGGGAGTTTCTTAGGAGAATCGACTCACACGATCACAACGTGAAGTCCCACAAGAGGCCCATCTGCAAGGTGAGGAGCCAGGAAGCCAGTCCGAGTCCCAAAACCCCAAAAGTAGAGAAGCTGACAGTGCAGCCGTCAGTCTGTGGCCAAAGGCCCGAAAGCCCCTGGAAAATCACTGGTGTAAGTCCAAGGGTCCAAAAGCTGAAGAACCTGGAGTTTGATGTTCGAGGGCAGAAAACATCCAGCATGGGAGAAAGATGAAGACTGGAAGACTCGGCGAGTCTCCTCATTCCACTTTCTTCTGCCTGCTTTATTCTAGCCATGCTGGCAGCTGATGGCATGGTGCCCACCCAGACTGAGAATGGGTCCGCCACTCCGTCACATGTTATTCTCCTTTGGCAACACCCTCACAGACACACCCAGGAGCAATACTTTGCATCCTTCAATCCAATCAAGTTGACACTCAATATTAATCATCAGAAGTGCCATCAAAGGCTTATAAAGATTATAATCCAGACTTGCTTTCTTTTTCACAGACTATGGTGCAGGATTTAAACCTCTTAAGAGGTTATTTAATGAATGCACCTCCTCAAGCTGCATCAGCTGTCTTTGGAAGTGTGTTGTTTTTATTGGGAATGTACAGACCTTGAGGACTGCCTTTATTATCACCCTAAACAAACATCTCTGCACAAACCCCTTTCTTTACTGGAGATAACAGCATGCATAGTAAGGCAAGGGGAACTGACCTGTATAAATGCCATTATTGTAAGACACCAAGCTAAGCATTTTATCTCACTCAGTTACTCCTCATGCCTGTATTCATTTAACTCTTCAATAAATACATTTTAAGCAACAGAACTAGTGTTTCTTCACTTAGAAGTTTTTTTCAACTTGTTTTTGTAGAGTTCTTTGTTGCTTCTTCCACACCCCTGCAGATCCTTTTTTCCACTACACTAAAACTTGTAGTGCACTGGAATTACTTAACAAAAGGAGACTGTAATCTGTTTAAGAATAGGAGATATCGGCCGGGCGAGGTGGCTCAAGCCTGTAATCCCAGCACTTTGGGAGGCCGAGACGGGCGGATCACGAGGTCAGGAAATCGAGACCATCCTGGCTAACACGGTGAAACCCCGTCTCTACTAAAAAACACAAAAAATTAGCCGGGCGAGGTGGCGGCGCCTGTAGTCCCAGCTACTCGGGAGGCTGAGGCAGGAGAATGGCGGGAACCCGGGAGGCGGAGCTTGCAGTGAGCCGAGATCGCGCCACCGCACTCAGCCTGGGTGACAGAGCGAGACTCCGTCTCGGAAAAAAAAAAAAAAAAAAAAAAAAAATTGGAGGTATCTTTCACTTAACTTTATATGCTCAGAGTCTAGCACACAGCCTGGTGCAGAGCAGTAACTAAAATACTTTGACCAAGGCTAGTAGACAATGGAATATGCACCATCTAGGAAGTCAGCAGGTCTGAGTTCTATGCCCAGCCCTGCTGTTAACTGGTTTTAATTACTCACCGTCTTAGTCCATTTGCATTGCTATAACATAGGCTAGGTGGCTCTAAAACAACACAAATTTATTTCTCACTGTTCTGGAGGCTGGGAAGTCCAAGATCAAGACATTAGCAGATTCTGTGTCTAATGAGAGCCATCTTCTTGATGTGTCCTCATGTGACGGAAAAGGGAACTTCAGATTCTTCCGTTCCTTGTAAGGGCACTTATCCCATTCACTATGGCTCCACCTTCATGACCTAATCACCTCCCAAAATTCCCACCTCCTAATTCCATCACCCTGGGAGATAGGCATTCAAGATTTGAATATTGATGAGATATAAACATTCAGTCTATAGCATTAATTTCTCCTCGGGCTCCAGTGACTTATTTATAAAATGAAAAGATAAGCAGATACTTCACAAGGACACTTTTAATATTACATGTTTACAAATTTAGTTTATACTTCCATCAGGGATGACATGAATATGTAATTTAAAAAAAAAAAAAAGCCCCTCTTTCAAATCCCACTAAGAAAACAGATATTGTCAACTGACACTGGAAATAAATCTTATAATTCTCAACATTATGTGATTTTGGTATTGTACAGCCTCACACTGAGCATAGCCGGTACACACAAAAAGAATAATGGCATGTGAGAGATATAAGCAGGACCACCTTCAATTCCTTAACCAACCATCTGTGCTTAAAACTGGCTGAAGCTTTGTCACAGTTAAAGAAAAATCATTGCCAAAACATCAATCTATATTCTTGAATCAGCTTTTATTTTTCCACAGCCAGGTAAAGTAATCAGATGAACCTCATCTCTTGTATTTGATAAAAGACACTATCCGAAAGTCATCTTTCAAAAGTCAAAAATATGTTTATGGATATCAGCTAAAATAACTTATTTTACATTTTACATGCATATATTTCCATATTTTTTTAAGCTGGGATAACTTTTACCTTGTAAATAACCCTGAAGGAGTTAACTCTAGTGGTATGCTGCTGCAACCCCATGCTGGAGGAGAAAATTAAAATTCGTGATTTGTAGCATCGGCCATTTCCATGTTGTAAATATTTCCATCAGAGCCAATTTCAATGTAACAACAGCTTAATAACTGGCTCAACAACATTTCTAAATATTTTGCAAGGGACTCACATAGGCTGGTATAACAAGGCTTCAGCCTACCACTGGAATATAACTCAGAGACTTCATCAAATTGTATACATTGCTACTCTGAACTTCTGCTCTATCATCTTGCTGCTCACAGTGCAGTCTCTGAACCAGTGACATTGGCAGAATTTAGGACAGGTGTCAGCAACCTTCAGCCACCCTGGACCATCACTTGTTTGTAAGTAAAGTTATACTGGAACAAACCATATCTATAAATGATTGTAACTAATATGTTTTCATGTTGTCTATGTCTGTTTTTGCACTGCAATAGCAGAGAAGAGCAGTGCTAACAGAAACCATGTGGTCCACGAAGCCTAAAAAATTTACTACCAGGCATTTTGCAAGCAAAGGCCACCAATCTACAAGCTAGGAGACTGTTGGCAATGCAGATATTCAGGCCAAACCCCAGACTAAACAGAATCTGTATTTTTCAAGATCCTCAGATGCTTCTCTGTAAATGAATGTTGGGAAGCACTGCTCCAGGGCAGGCTTCAAGGGAGGAGCACACTGAGGACCTAAAAAATTAGAAGGCATTTATGATCAGGCAAACTTCACCAGAGAAGACAGAGCCAGAAGGAGATGTGTGCTAAGATATATACTTTAAGGAACTGGCTTATAAGACTGTGGGAGCTGGGAAGGCAAGTCCAAAAAATACAAAGCAGGCCATCAGGAAGGGCTGGCTGGAACTCTTGGGCATGAGGGTAGAGCTTCTATCCAAAGGCAGAATTTCTCTTTCCTCAGATAATCCTCAGTTCGACCCTAAAGCCCTTTCAACTGACTGAATCAGGCACACTCCAATTATTTAGGGTAATCTCCGTTAGTCAAAGTCAACTGATTTGGGACTTTAGTTGCATCTACCAAGTACCTTCATGGAAACACCTAGTTCATTGTTTTGCTGATTAGCTCAGGACTGTAGTCTCACCAAGTTGATACATAAAACTTGTCATCCTGGTGTAGGATAGGAGAGTTTGCATTAGAAAGAGCCAATTGAAAAAGAATATATATACAGGATATACAATAGAATAAATGTGACAGGGATAACTAGCTAAATATCTCCTAATTCATAAGATTTCAGAGAGACAAATATGACCCTCTTGGTCTGAAACAATAAATGCAATTATTTTCCCACTGAATTTTGATATCATAAAATGATTTGAAACAAAGTATGGTATAAATTCTAATAAACCTTGGTAAAGGTAACCTTTCAAAGAAACTAGGTGGTAAAAAACAATTTAAGAAACTGGGCCCTTGAAATAGCTATGGCCTTCAAAAAAATTATTTTTTTCCATGTAAAGAATGATAGCAACTATCTGTCCATCAGATCAAACATAAAATATATTTTATTTAAAGAAGACACTGATCGTTGCTAAAGCCCAAAGGATTATTCTTGGAACCAAAGATCACACACAAAAAATTTGAACTTCCAAACAACAACAACAACAAAACAAATATTTTCAACAAGTTGAAATATTAAAGGTTTTTTGTTCATAATGAGATGCTAGTTGAAATAACTCTTTAGATTTCTCCTAGGATATGTACTTGCCAAAGACAGACATAATATTTTCTCATTATTAGCCCTGCAGCAGAAAGGAAACTGGATAGCATGTTCTTTTCCATCTCACTGAGAAAAGGACATTTTGCACCAGTAGTTTAGAGCGCCAAAAAGAAGGAAAGATGGCTACAGAACTTACAATGATACATAATTAGTTCTCTGAAAGAGACGGGCTGTGAATACTTGTGCTGATTGCTTCAAGAGGTGTTCTCCTGAGAAATCTGATTTAGGAAAAGGGAAAATAACTGGAACAACTCTCATGCCAAGCACAGACACCTCATTTCTTTATTGTGTCTCATGGTGCTGTAAGAGGATATTTTCATGACTACCAAAAGGAGATGTTAAATAAACCAGAGTATATTTAAATTAAGTCATCTTCCCACATTTCTGTGTGTGCTAATCTCCCTATATTTTTTATACAGAAATCTACATCGTTTGAAAGACTATATATATAAATGTGTGTATATATATACATGTGTGTGTGTGTGTGTGTATGTATTTTTTTAGGCCAGAGTCTCACTCTGTCACCCAGGCTGGAGTATAGTAATGAGATCTCGGCTCACTGCAGCCTCAGCCTCCTGAGCTCAAGTGATTCTCATGCCTCAGCCTCCTGTTTAGCTGGGATTACAGGCATGTGCCACCACACCTGGCTAATTTTTGTAATTTTGGTACAGATGGGGTTTTGCCATGTTTGCCAGGCTGGATTCGAACTCCTGGCCTCAAGTAATCCACCTGCCCTGTCCTTCCAAAGTGATGGGATTACAGGTATGAGCCAACATGCCCAACTGACACCAAATATATTTTAATATAGAAGTTTCATCTTTAGGAAAATTTCACATTCATCTTAAGATATAATTTAAGGATTGGCCCATGTGCTGACTTACATAGAAGAAATCAAAAGGACTAGAACAGTGGTTGTCAGTTGTGACTGTACAATGGAATCTGCTGGGGCACTTCATACAATAGGAATATCTTCTCTGTATCACAATCACATTGACTTCTAGGGTGTAGAGCCCAGGGTCAGGAAATTGGAAAGCTCTCCAGCTGATTGCAATATGTAGTTATAATTGCCTGGTGGATTTGTCTGGCCTGCTGCACAGATAAAACCAGTTCACTGAGACAACAGTACTGCAGTAGAGAAAAAGTTTATTAATTGTAGTACTAGCCAAGCAGAAGGACAGAAGTAAGTACTCAAATCAGCCTCCCTGAAAATAGGAAGGGTAGGACTTTTCAATAATAATTTGGGGGGCAGGAGGCTAGGGAATTGGGAATGCTGATTGGTTGGGCTGGGGATAAAATCACAGGCATTGAAGCTGTCTTCTTGCGCTGTGTCAGTTCTGGATAGGATTCACAGGACCAGGACCAATTGAATTCTGTCCTTGGTATAAGTCAGGGGTCTGAGTGGAGTCAGTTGTTCACGAGAATGCAAAAGTCTGAAAAATAGCTCAAAGACCAATCTTAAGTTTTGACAATAGGGATGTTATCTAGGGAGATTTGGGGTAGTCACAAATCTTGTGACCTCTGGTGCAGTAAATGATTATAGAAAGGCAAGCTGGGGAACAATGGTTGGTTACTGTTCACACCTACACCTTAGCAGAATTTAGAACCCTCTCATAATATTAATCTTGTGGGGTCTCATTAGTTTTACAAAGGTGGTTTTTGTCCCTGAGCAAGGAGGGGTTAGTTTTGGGAAGGGACTGTTATCGTTTTGTTTTAAAGTTAACAAAGGTAGGTAGTTTGTGAGGTTAGAAGATGGAGTCAATTAGGTTAGATTTCTCTCACTGCTACAATTTCTGCGAAGGCAATTTCGCAGTCAAGGTGGACCAGAATAATTCAGTCAATAGCCTGAAAAGTATGGAATGCTCCACTTTTACCTCTTAATTGTTGCTTTTTAAAAGGAGTACCAGAAATTCCAACTGCCCTTCAATTAAGCACTAAATGCACACAATCTTCAGATAGAAGCCAGGATTTCTGAAGTGTACTGTTTATGAGCACAGGCATTCACTCCAGATAGATCAGCCCCTGCTTCCTATACTTTCATTGCTGCCTTGCTTCTCATCTCTGAATTTTAGCACGTTGCATCCCCTCTTACTTCCCCTGCTTGCTCTTTTCTACACTGTAACTAGAGGGCTGTTTTTAGAATGTGAATAGGATCACATATCACCTCCCTCTAACTATAAATTCTGCAATTTCTCTTTATTGCTCTTGGACAAAGACCAACAGCTGTAACATTACCTACCACATGCTCTTATAGAGCCTTAGCTCACAGGTCAACCTTAACTTTCCTCCTCACTGTATACTCCAGCCACATGAACCATCCTTGCATTTCTCAAACTCAGCCATGAGTCACAATGACATGTAATCACATGAATACATAAAATTTAAATTGTATAAAGGTTACTTACTTTGTCTATGTTTCCTTTTATATTAGAATGTACTGTCTAACTGATTGCTATTAGCCAAACGATGGCAACCTTAGGGTATGAAAAAGGGCAAAGCAGCTTACCTGAAAGAACTTTCAATCTGTGTCAATTTGGGCAAAACAATAATAGTAATGAATATAGTATAGAAAAGAATCCAGGAGAACATACTAGTGTAAATAAATAATAAGCAATCAATAAATGCAGGAGAAAAGACAAGTCTGTCATGTAAGAAAAAATCTAATTAGCAAATATAAAAGGAATGATCAAAATTGAAAAAAAAATCACCATTTGGGAACAGTCACAGTAATGATTGTTTCAGACAAGAATAATCAGGAACACTGAAGTCAGTTAGTAAGGTAATCTGATGAGATACAAGATATTTATATTATCCCAAAGAATCTCCGTATAAGAGACACTTAATAATTACAAAGAGAGAAGATAAATTTAGAGTAGACTAGGCAGGTAACACCTTAACCAAGTGATCAAAGTTAGTACCACTATTAATTGGACAAATCAATGTCATATGTCTCCTGATATAATGCACTGAAAGGGATATATCATCACTTTGTGATATTCTTGTCAAAAATGTGTGACATGAATTTAATCACAGGAAAACATCAAACAAACAAAAATCATGAACATTCTATCAAATAACTGGGCCAGTACTCTTCAAAACTCCAAGGACTTAAAAGACAAAGGGTGAGGAATTGTTCCAGATTAAAGAACACCAAGAAACCATAAAAACTAAATGCAAGATACAACCCTAGTTTTGATCCTGGTCCAGAAAAGGATCATTACTGACAGTGGGCAAAATTTGAATAAGTTCTATAGCTCAGCTAATAGCATTTTATCAAATGATGTTTTTGTAATATGTTAATGTTTTGTGAATCTGGATAAAATTTACATCACAAATCTGTATACTTTTTTGGGTTTTCTAAAATCACAGGTGCAAAACAGGTGTGTATATATTTATGGGGTATGTGCGATGCTTTGATGCAGGCATACAATAATAATCAAATCGGGTAATTGTGGCGTCATTTTGAAATTTTATGTAAGCCTGAAATAATTTCAACCTTAAAAGCTAAAAGTGTTTCTTTAAAAGATACAACTCAACAATAAGAAAACAATCTGTTTTTAAAAACTGGCATCTCTGAGCAGACATTTCACCAAAGAAGATATATAGCATCTAATAAGGTGCTCAACATAATTTGCCGGTAGGAAATTTCAAGTTAAAACATCAATGAGATAAAACTACATACCTATTAGAATGGATAAAATCCACAAAAAACTGATAATACCAAATTGCTGGCAAGGATGCAAAGAGGCAGTTACTCCAAAATATTGCTGATGTGAATGCACACTGGCACAGCACTTTGAAAGACTTACAAAACTAAACATAGATTTACCAAAGAAACCAGCAATTGCTCAGCTTGGCATTTATCCAAATGATTTTAAAACTAATATCCACATAAAAGTCTGCATGAGAATGTTTATAGCAGCCTATTCATAAAACTGCAGTCAACCAATATGACCTTAAATAGGTTAAAAAAAATCATGATATTATATCCATGCAGTGGATTATTCTTCAGAAATTTTAACAATAAGCCATCAAGCCATGGAAAAGCTACATACTATATGACTACAATGGTATGATGCTCTAGTCAATGCAAAACTGTAGATATAAGCAAAGATTAGAGGTTTCCAGGTGTTTGGAGGGATAAAATTGAATTGGAATAAGTGAAGCGCGCACACACACACACACACACACACACATATATATAAACAAAGCCCACAGTGATAAGGTATGTGAAAGGAACACAGGAACCAACTGAAAGAGCTTGCAAAGACCAAAGCTGAAACAATATGATCAACAAAATAAAGTATTATTATAACACAGCATAAAATAAATATTCACAAACACATAGCATATCATATTGATCATATATGCTTTTGATGTGATCTGATGAGAATGTCACTTTACCTCTATGGTCTTCCTCTGAAAAGTGTACTACCTGGGCGTAATCATTCAAAAAGAATCAAATGACCTCAACAGAGGGGCCAATATTACTGACCATTAACATTATATATGTGTGTGTGTGTGTGTGTGTGTGTGTGCTCTCCCTCTCATTCTCTCTAGTTCTCTGTCTATATCTATATATAGATATAGCTAATTTTTGTATTTTTATTAGAGACAGGGTTTCACCATGTTAGCCAGGCTGGTCTCAAACCCCTGACCTCAGGTTATCCACCTGCCTCAGCCTGCCAAAGTGCTGGGATTACAGGTGTAAGCCACCATGCCCAGCCCACGTTGATAATGCAGCAGAATATATTTTCATGTTGAATATGGGACATTAAGTTTTTGTTAAAATCCACAGAACTTTACAGCACAAAGAATAAACCTTAATGTATACTTTTTTAATATTAGGAAGTTGGGGTGCTCCACAATGGAATAAAGAATGTGTCAAAACAATGTAAACGTGTTTTTAAAAATCACAACCTTTTGACTTAGGTCAGCACCTTTTTCCGTGACCCCCTTCAGTTCACAACCTTACTGAAGGCAGTCAAGGAAAAAGGTACTGACCTAAGTAACTTTGGAAATGAGTCTGTCAGACTAAAGCAAAAGGAATTATACATAAGCACTATATTCTACTTGATAAAGTTGTTTTCAAGAAGGGTCTGGATTAACAGTTCTAAAACCACAATGCAAATACAGTTGGTCCTTTTTACCTGTAGGTTTTGCATTCGTAAGTTGAACTAAATGCAGATCAAAAATATTTGAATAAGACTATACCTGTATTGAACATGTATAGACTTTGTCTCATAATTATTCCCTAAATGATACAGTATAAAAACTATTTGCATAGCATCTACATTATATTAGGCATTATAAGTAAACTAGAGATGAGTTAAATAAATGAGAGGATGTATACAGGCTATATGCAATATTATGCCATTTTATAGCAGGGACTTGAGCATCAGCAGACTTTCCTATCTGTAGAAGGTCCTGGAATGAATCTCCACAAATACTGAGGAATGACTATATACTGAAATTGAAAAAAAATACGTAAATGGATTTCTCACTGTTGGAGTCAGGTGTCACGGACAAAGAAGAGAGGAGGATAAAATTATTCATGTAGTAATGGATTAGATTTGAAGCTTAAGTATACACTCCTATTTAGGACACAATATAGACACAAAGGATTAAGTTGAGAAATATCTATAGATATGTATATATTCATGGGTTACTATAAACACATATATCTCCTTGCTTTCTCAGCTGAGAGGACCTAGAAGCAACAATACCCAGTATCAACTAGCATACCTAGGGCACAAATCTTTGTTTCTAATACTATTCTCCAGTAAAAGAAACTAGGCTCTTTGAAGAAATTGTTGATTCCAAGACCAGGGCAGAAAATATAAAAGATGAGTGTGTAGCATCTTATAATGGCAGAAATAAGAAAGGACTAAAACAAAGCCCACAGTGATAGGGTATGTGAAAGGAACATAGGAGCCAATTGAAAGACCTTGCAAAGACCAAAGCTGAAACAATATGATCAACAAAATAAAGTATTATTATAACAGAAGCATAAAATAAATATTCATAAACACATAGTATAGTACATTGACCATATATGCTTTTGATGTGATCTGATGAGAATGGCACTTTACCTCTATGGTCTTCCTCTGAAAAGTGTACTACCTGGGCGTAATCATTCAAAAAGAATCAAATGACCTCAACAGAGGGGCCAATATTACTGACCATTAACATTCAGACTCAAATTAATTTCTATAGCAATAATTAAAAATTAACTAAAATAAAACATTCTACATCTGCTAAATTTCTCTTCCACAGACATGAATTTCAATTCCAGCTTTGCCACATACTAGCTATGTAATCAGAAAAAAAATTCTTTAAATTATCTAAGAATCATATATCTGCCTTTGAACAACAGGGATAATAATTGTTTGGAACTTCATAGATTTGTTTAAAAGTTTAATTGATATAATTCATGCAATTCACTTAATGGAGAGTCAGACAGTGGTACTACACATGTGATTTATTGTTTATTAATTTATCAATTGATATCTTTACATCTCCAAATTATAATATCAAGTCAGTGAGAATTATAAAGCTAGAAAAGCATAATGGAGTATCTAGTAAAATTCTGCTTTATTCTAAATCAAGATAATTTTTGAGGTTAATATTTTAACATATTCCTAAATTATCTACAGATAAACTTTTATAGTACATGTAAATAATGTATGATATTTTCCATCAATGGACATCTCATCTTACATACTATTAAACGTGCCTGACACAAATAATTTGTCAATACATGGTAGTTTGATGAAGAGAATGATGATAATAATTACAATGACAATGATGAGGAAAGATTAAAAATGTGGAGGAACATGGCAGGAAAAGAAACCATAGGACATTTTCCCCAGTTATAGTTATACACATTCTAGTCCCACAATAAGGAATTGTGAGAGTTATAGTCATTGTAATGGACAGTCTATAACAAACTGGCAAAATCAATTCAGTCATAGGAGACAATTTTCGAGGTAAAACATTTCCTTTGTGAAAGTCTTTACAAAAAGATGATATTTTAAATTATTAATTGAGGCTTTAACATCATTCTTTCTAGCATTAGAAAGCCCTTTCATATTAGAGATCCTGAGGGTTAGGGCAACTATTCCTGATTCCCAACTGAGAGCATTAGTCAGAAGTGGTCTTTGCTCTAGAACTGGCATTAAATAATTAGGAACTCTCACAGAAATATTATACTATGATTACAAAATCTGTCATCCTTTCTCCAGGAAAGATAAATATGCCTCCTGATGCTTAGTCAGGAATTAGAACACCCACCCCACAGTGAAGAATTCTATAATTATTCCAACTCACACCACTTCAAATGCATAGCAGGGTGATTGCATTAAAAATCCCAAATAGGGGGTCCTAGCCAGAGCAATCAGGCAAAAGAAAGAAACAAAAGGCATACAAATAGGAAGTATTGAAGTCAAACCACCTCTCTTTGCTGACAATATGATTCTATACCTAGAAAATCTTAAAGAGTCTGCCAAAAGGCTCCCAGAACTGATGAACATCTTTGGTAAAGTTTCAGGTTACAAAATAAATGTACAAAAATCAGTGGCATTTCTATACACCAAAACCTTCAAGTTAAGAGCCAAGCCAAGAACACAATCCCATTTATAATAGCTACACACACACACACAAACACACACACACACACACACACACACACACACAAAATACTTAGGAATGTATCCAACCAAGAAAGTGAAAAATCTCTACAGTGAGAGTTACAAAACACTGGTGAATGAAATCAGAGATGACACAAACAAATTAAAAATTGTTCCACACTCCTAGATTAGAAGGCTCAATATTGTCAAAATGGCCATACTGCCCAAAGCAATCTACAGATTCAATGCTATTTCTACCGAACTATGAAAGTCATATTTTACAGAATTAGAAAAATGTATCCTAAAAATCACATGAAACCAAAAAACAGCCTAAATAGTCAAAGTAATCGTAAGCAAAAAGAACACAGCTGGAAGTATCATATTACCTGACTTGAAACTATACTATAAGGCTACAGTAACCAAAACAGCATGGTACTGGTACAAAAATAGATATATAGACCAATGGAACAGAATAGAGAACCCAGAAATAAAGCTGCACACTTATAGCCATCTAATCTTTGACAAAGTTGACAAAAATAAGCAATGGTGGAGAAAGGATTCCCTATTCAATAATTGATGCCAGGATAACTGGCTAGCTATACGCAGAAGAATGAAACTGGACTCCTTGCTTTCACCATATTAAAAAATTAACTCAAGATGGATTAAAGATTTTAATGTAAAAACCCCAAATCTATAGGAATTCTAGAAGAAAACCTGGGAAACACCATTCTGGACACTGACCTTGGGAAACAATTTATGACGACGTCCTCAAAAGCAATTGCAAATAAAACAAAAATTGGCAAGTGGGACCTAATTAAACTAAAGAACTTCTACACAGCAAAATAAGTTATCAATAGAGTAAACAGACAACCTACAGATTGGGAAAAAATATTCGTAAACTATGTATCTGACAAAGGTCTAATATCTATGTGGTCTAATAGTAGACCTAGTTGTAATCCTATTACTGGATATATATACAAAAGAAAATAAATTGTTCTACCAAAAACGTACATATACTTATATGTTAATCACAACACTAGTCACAATAGCAAAGACATGGAATCAATCTAGGTGCCCATCAGTGATGGATTGGATGAAAGAAAATGTGGTACATGTACACTATGGAATACTACATGGCCATAAAAAAGAATGAAATCATGTCCTTTGCAGCAACATGAATACAGCTGGGTGACACTGTCCTTAGCAAATTAATGCAGAAACAGAAAATCAAATACCACATATTCTCACTTTAAAGTGGAAGCTAAATATTGGGTACTTATGGACATAAAGGTGGCAACAATAGACACTGGGAACTACTACAGCCGGGAGGGGAGCAAGGGCTGAAAAACTAACTCTTGGATACTATGCTCACTACTTAGTTAATGGGATCATTCATATCCCAAACTTCAGCATCACACAATATACTCAAGTAACAAACATCCACATGTACCCTCAAAATCTAAAATAAAAGTTAAAATTATAAATAAATAAAATAACACATGTTCCATATATAGTGTTGATTTTAATTTGGAACATGTAAAAATTTAAATATTATAGAAGAACTGTAGACTCTAATTATTTGGTCTGAGTCAGGCTTGTATTTGCCTTACATGTTACAATAATCTAAAAATTCTAAATGTAAAACACATATAAGAAGATAATAAGTCCAAATTAAGTCAAGTTGAGACTATTTTTTGGATAAGTATAAAAGCTAAAATAAAACACCTCAAACTTTGAAGAAAATAAAATTTGACAATCCCTCAAATTGAAAAAAATAAATCCATTTTAACCATGACCAATACAGTATATACATCCATTTGACATGCGGATGCAGTGTTTATTATGATGCTGTATTAGTTTTTTACATTGTTGATAAAGACATACCCAAGACTGGGCAATTAAAAAAAAAAAAAAAAGACATACCCAAGACTGGGCAATTAAAAAAAAAAAAGGTTTATAGGACTTACAGTTCCACATGGCTGGGGATGCCTCATAATCATGGCAGAAGGCAAGGGGGAGAAAGTCACATCTTATGTGGATGGCAGCAAGGAAGAAAAAGAGCTTGTGCAGTGCAACTTCTGTTTTTAAAACCATCAGATCTCATGAGACCCATTCACTATCAAAAGAACAGCACAGAAAAGACCCACCTCCATAATTCGGTCATCATTTACTGGCTCCCTCCCACAGCATGTGGGAATTATGGGAGCTAAAAGATGAGATTTCGGTGGGAACACAGAGTCAAATCATATCATTCCACTCCTGGCCCCTGCCAACTCTCATATCTTAACATTTTAAAACCAATCATGCCTTCCCAACAATCCCCCAAAGTCTCAACTCATTTCAGCATTAACTCAAAAGTCCACAGTCCAAAATCTCATCGAGACAAGACAAGACCCTTCCATCCATGAGCCCACACAATCAAAAGCAAGTTAGTTACTTCCTACATACAATGAGGGTACAGGAATTGGGTAAATACAGCCATTCCAAATGGGAGAAATAGGCCAAAACAAAGGGGCTACAGCCCCCATGCAAGTCTAAAATTCAACAGGGCAGCCAAATATTAAAGCTCCAAAATGATCTCCATTGACTCCATGTCTCACATCCAGGTCATGCTGATATAAGAGGTGAGTTCCCATGGTCTTGGGCAGCTTTGCCACCATGGTTTTTCAGCATACAGCCTCCCTCCTGACTGTCTTCATGGGCTGGCATTAAGTGTCTGTGGCTTTTCCAGGGACATGGTGTGAGCTCTCAGTGGATCTACCATTCTGGTGTTTGAAGGAGTTGGCCCTTCTCTCACAGCTCCACTTGGCAGTACTCCAGAGGAACTCCATGTGGGGTCTCTGACTCCACATTTCCCATCCATACAGCCCTAGCAGAGGTTTTCCAATGAGGGCCCCACTCCTGCAGCAAACTTCTGCCTGGGCATCCAGGCATTTCCATACAACTTCTGAAATCTGGGTGGAGGTTCCCAAATTCCAATTCTTCACGTTTGTGCCCTTGCAGGCTCAACACCATGTGGAAGCTGCTAAGGCTTGGTGTTTGCAACCTCTGGAGTCATGGCTGAAGCTCTACGTTGGCCCCTTTCAGCCACAACTAGAGAGGCTGGATGCAGGGCACAAGTCCCTAGGCTCCACACAGCATGGGAACCCTGGGCCCAGCCCATGAAAACATTTTCTCCTAGGCCTCTGGGCCTATGATGGGAGAGGGTGCTGTGAAGACCTCTGACATGCCCTGGAGACATTTTCCCCACTGCCTTGGGGATTAACATTCAGCTCCTTGTTATTTACGCAAATTTCTACAGCCGGCTTGAATTTTCCCTCAGAAAATGGGATTTTGTTTTCTAGTGCATTGTCAGGCTGCAAATTTTTCAATCCTTTATGCTCTGCTTCCCTTATAAAACTAAATGCCTTTAACAGCACCGAAATCACCTCTTGAATGCTTTGCTGATCAAACATTTCTTCTGCCAGATACCCTAAATCATCTCTCTCAAGTTCAGAGTCTTACAAATCTCTAGGGCAGGGGCAAAATGTCACCAGTCTCTTTGCTAAAACATAACAAGTCACCTTTGCTCCAGTTCCCAAGTTCCTCATCTCCATCTGAGACCACCTCAGCCTGGACCTTATTGTCCATATCACTATCAGTATTTTTGTTAAAGCCATTCAACAAGTCTCTAGGAAGTTCCAAACTTTCCCACATTTTCCTGTCTTCTTCTGAGCCCTCCAAACTATTCCAACCTCTGTCTATTACCAGTTTTAATACCGCTTCCACATTTTCAGGTATCTTTTCAGTAGCACCCCACTACTGGTACCAATTTACTGTATGAGTTTGTTTTCACACTGCTGAAAAAGACATACCCAAGATTGGGCAATTTACAAAAGAAAGAGGTTTATTGGACTTAAAGTTCCACATGGCTGTGGAGGCCTCACAATCAAGGCAGAAGGCAAGGAGGAGCAAGTTACATCTTATGTGGATGACAGCAAGCAAAAACAGAGCTTGTGCAGGGCAACTCCCATTTTTAAAACCAACAGATCCCAGGAGACCTATTCACTATCATGAGAGCTGCACAGGAAAGACCCACCCCCTTAATTCAATCATCTCTCACCAGGTCCCTCCCACAATACATGGGAATTATGGGAGCTACATATGTGATTTGGGTGGGGACATAGAGCAAAAAATATCAGATGCTAAATAAAGAATATGGAAAGATAGCTAAATAGATGTTGACTCATGTTATTAATAACTAATAGGCAATATATAAATAACTTCCAAGTTATATTTCTACACCTTTGATTCCCAGGGCCTTAAAGAATGACCAATAATCACACTGCTCAAGGTGGGAATATGTGAAATTTAACCTGACCAATCTTTAATACTGAAATAATAGTCTACAAATTTAGCTGAGTCCTGAAGACATATGAGTTTGAAGAGTTTGTCTAATTCTAATTTGTTTAAAATTCAATTGTAATAAAATGTGATAAAAATCAGTAATTTTACTTTCAATTTCTATCATAGAGAATACAATAATTTTTACAATAAAGTTTTCATATTTCATTTTCATATTTCAATAAAGTATGAAAGTTTTCATATTCATATTTTACCACTTTTAATACTGTGATATTTATTGCTGTTTTCAAAGGACAGCAATTAGGACATTCAAAAATAACTCCAAATACACTGAAAGCTCTTGGATCTATATAGTTATAAGTTGTGAATAACAATGCCAAAAATTACATATGTCAATAACTAACTTATTATACTATTCCAAGATTCTGAATCCTGGATAGTATGGAAAACATATAACATTCAGAAATTACAACTACCTGAGAAACAAAATAATGTAAAACAGCAAGAGCAATAACGAAAAGAAAAGACGAAAATTTTCTTCTAAAAGCACCACTTATTTTTGGCCTTACAAAACTTTCACACTTGGTTTTGAATCCAAGAGGGAATAAAAAGAGACAAGAGAGAGTGAGAATGAGAAAGAAGAGCAAGCAAGACCCAGAAGATCCTGAAAGGAGGAAGCATAAGAGAAACACCAATTGCCTCACTAAAATTGTCTTTCTCAGCACATTGGTTAAGTCTTGCATTTCTTTCTTAAAAGGATTTGTTTTAGAAGTCCACATTTGAGCAAGGAGAACCTCTGACATGTACAAGGTAATGTAAACTTGTCTCTCACTGCTCTTCTCCACTAAGCACAAAAAATAAACCCTGAAGTAATGCACAAAACAGCAAAAATGGAACTACAAAAGGTGGAAAGACAAAGGCAAACTAGTTGGAAACTCAGGATTGGAGAAATGATATAGCAGCAGGGCACTTTATGTTGTCCCACCCAACAGAAAAAAGAGACCCAAATCACAGAACCTCAACCTAGCAACAGAAGGCAGCCCAGGTGTGCCCATCCTTCCATAGGATTGAGTAGGAATCCTGCGAACAATGCCAGGCAAACCCAGTTCCTCTGGCAAAAGTGATCAATAGTCACTCAAGACAATGTTCTCCTTCCCTTTCCTCCACTAGGCCTGAGACTCCCTTCCCATGCTAAGAGACACAGGGAAGCCAGGGTCACCAGCAAAGGAAATTCTCTAATGACAAGTCCATGCCTGGGAAGTTTACTTTATACTCCACAGGCAGAAGGGTCCTTCTAGTCAAAAAGCACCTGTACTGGGAAACACGATTTTTCCCTGTGGGCCAGAGACTCCTTTCCCCCACTTAAAGGCAACAGGCATCCCAGACTGAGAAAATCTGCTTTGGCTGCCACCTCAAGCATCACTAGCATGGACCAGTGGGAGCCGATGTGGCACAAGATAAAGCAAGCAGACAAAAACAACATGACAAAGTCTGAAAATTAATTGCCATTAGGACTACAGCCAACAAAAACAGGCCAGAGCCTGTGTGCTAAACCTAAACAAGTGAATGACTGCTGAGAAGATAGATAGATAGATAGATAGATAGATAGATAGATAGATAGATAGATAGATAGATAGAATCCAGATTATAAGAGCCAAAATTTGCAGAATACATATGAAAATCACCTATTATACAAGGAACCAGGAGAATTAAAAGATAAATTTTAAAAGATAATAAACTGATATTAACACCAAAGTTACTCAGATGCTCAAATTGTCTATTGAGGATTATAAAGCAATCATCCTAAATATAATTCAGCAAGTAATCACAAATTCTTTTGAAATAAATTTTCAAAATAGAAAATTTTAGCAAAGAAAATGAAGTTACAAAAGAAGAATAAAATTGAAATTGTAGAAATGAAAAAAAATAGAAATTTTTAAAAATGCAGACTCACTAAATAGGCTCAAATATCAGAATGGAAATAACAGAGAATATAATCATTGAACTTGAGGACAAATCAATAGACTTCACTCAATCTGAACAATAGAACAAATAGAGTAGAAAAAAATTAACAGAGCCTCAGGTGGGACAACAACAAAAAGTCCACATACATGCATTAGACTCTCAGCAGCAGAGGATAAAGTGAGTGGGCTTAGAGTATTCAAACAAATAAGTCTGGAAACTTCCCAAATTTAGCAAAAGTCATACACACACAGATTCAAGAAGCTAATCAAACTCTCTATAGAATAAACCCAAAGAAATCCATGTCAAGACTCATTATAAGTGAACATCTAAAAACAAATGATAAAGAAAACATCTAGAAAGCAGCCAAAGGGAAGCACATATTACCTATAGAGAAACGCAATTTTGAATAACAGCAGAAATTATCTGAAACCATGCACCAGATAATGTAGCAAAACAATTTTCAAGTGCCAAAAGACCTGTCAACTACAAACTCTATATCCAGTGAAACTATCCAAATGAATGAAGGGAAACAAACATTTTCTCTGATGAAAGAAAACCAAAACAAAACAAAAGGCTAATAGACTGACCCTTAAAGAATGGCTACAGGACTTTGTGTAAAAAGAAAAGATGTGATAAAATAAAGAAACTTGGAGCTTTTTCGTATTAGTCCATTCTCATGCTGCTATGAAGAACTTCCCAAGACTGGGTAACTTATACAGGAAAGAGGTTTAATTGACTCACAGTTCCCCAGGGCTGGTGAGGCCTCAGGAAACATACAATTATGGCAGAAGGGAAAGCAAACACATCCTTCTTCACATGGTGACAGGAGAGAGAAATGAGTACTGAGCAAAGGGGAAGGCCCCTTATAAAACCATCAGATCTTGAGAGGCTAAGGTGGGCGGATCACAAAGTCAAGAGTTTGAGACCAGCCTGGCCAATATGGTGAAACCCCATCTCTACTAAAAATGCAAAAATTTACCAGGCATGCTAGCTGGCACCTGTAGTCCCAGCTACTCCGGAGGCTGAGGCAAGAGAATCGCTTGAACCCAGGAGGCAGAGGTTGCAGTGAGCCGAGATCATGCCACTGCACTCTAGTCTGGGAGACAGAGTGAGACTCCATCTCAATAAAAAAAAAAAAAAAAAAAGATCTTGTGATAACTCATTCACTATCATGAGAATTGCATGGGGGAACCACACCCATGATTCAATTACCTCTCACTGGGTCACTCTCACAACAAATGGGAATTATGGGAACTACAATTCAAGATGATACTTGAGTGGGGACAGCCAAACCATATCACTTCACCCGTTGCCCCTCCCAAATCTCATGTCCTCACATTTCAAAAACACAATCATATTCTTCCAACAGTCCCCCAAAGTCTTAACTCATTTCAGCATTAACCCAAAAGTCCAAGTCCAAAGTCTCATCTGAGACAAGGCAAGTCCCTTCTGCCTATGAGCCAAAACAATGAATCTACAGGTCCCATGAAAGTCCGAAATCTAACAAGGCAGTAATTAAATCTTAAAGCTCCAAAATGATCTCCATTGACTCCATGTCTCACATCCAGGTCATGCTGATGCAAAAGGTGGGCTCCCACAGACTTGGGAAGCTCTGCCCCTGTGGTTTTGCAGGGTATAGCCCCCTCCCACCCAGTTATTTTCACAGGCTGGTGTTGAGCATCCGTGGTTTTTCCAGGCATACAGTGCAAGATGTTGGTGGATCTACAATTCTGGGGTCTGAAGGATGGTGGATCTTTTCTCACAGCTCCACTGGGCAGTGCCCCAGTGGGGACTCTGTGTGTGGGTTCCAAGTTCACATTTCCTTTCTGCACTACCCTAGTAGAGGTTCCCTCTGAGGGCCCCACCCCTGCATCAAACTTCTGCCTGGACATCCAGGTGTTTCCATACATACCCTGAAATCTAGGTGGAGGTTCCCAAATCACAATTCTTGACTTCTGTGTACCCACAGGCCCAATATCATGTGTAAGTCACCAAAGCTTAGGGCTTGCACCCTCTGAAGCAACAGCCTGAGCTGCACCATGGCCCCTCTTAGCCACAGCTGGAGTGGTGAGGATGCAAGGCACCAAGTCCCAAGGCTGCACAGAGCAGGGAGGTACTGGACCCTACCCACAAAACCATTTTTTCCTCCTAGATCTCTGGGTCGATGATGGAAAGGGCTGCCATTAAGATCTCTGACATGGCCTGGAGACATTTTCCCCGTTGTCTTGGTGATTAACATTCTGCTTCTCATTACTTATGCAAATTTCTGCAGCAGGCTTGAATTTCTCCCCAGAAAATGGGTTTTTTCTTTTCTATTACATGGTCAGGCTGCAAATTTTCCAAACTTTTACCCTCTGTCACCTCTTGAACACTTTGCTGCTTAGAAATTTCTTTCAACAGATAGCCTAAATCATCTATCTCAAGTTCAAAGTTCCACAGATCTTTACGGCAGGGAAAAAATGCTGCCAGTCTCTTTGCTAAAGGATAACAAGAGTCACCTTTGTTCCAGTTCCTCATCTCCTTCTGAGATCATGTCAGCCTGGAGTTCATTGTCCATATCACTATCAGCATTTTGGTCAAAGCCATTCAACAAATCTCTAAGAAGTTCCAAACTTTACCACATATTCCTGTCTTCTGAGAACTTCCCGCCTTCTGGGAAGTTCCAAACTTTCCCACATTTTCCTGTCTTCTTCTGAGCCCTCCCAGCTGTTCAACCTCTGCCTGATACCCAGTTCCAAAGTTGCTTTCACATTTTTGTGTATCATTATAGGAGCACCCCACTCTTTATGGTACCAATTTACTGTATTAGTCTGCTCTCACAATGCTATGAAGAAATACCTAAGACTGGGTAATTTATAAAGGAAAGAGGTTTAATTGACTCACAGTTCCACAGGGCTGGGGATGCCTCAGGAAACTTACAATCATGCAGAATGGGAAGCAAAAATGTCCTTTTTCACATGGTGGCAAGAGAGAGAAATGAGTGCCAAGAGAAAGGGGAAGCCCCTTAAAAAACCATCTGATCTCATAAGAACTCACTACTATCACTAGAACAGCATGGGAGGAACTGCCCCCATGATTCAATTACCTCCCACTGGGTCCCTCCCACGACACATGGTGATTAAGGGAACTATTTAATTCAACTCAAGATGAGATTAGGGTAGGGACACAGCCAAACCATATCATTTGTTAAGCAAAAAACAACAGAAATAGGAGAAATATATGTAAATACAATAGACGATCCTCCTTATGAGCTTTCTAAATGAGTTGTGATGTTAGCAACAAAAATTATAACACTATCTGATACTGATGATGTTTAAAAGGGGGGACCTTTACCCTTACCTAAGGGGACCTAAATGAAAATAAGGTTTCTACACTTCACTCAATGTGGTAAAACACTGACACCATTTATATCTGTGTTACAATATTTAATACATAGCATAATCACTAAAAATATCACTTACAGGATATGCACATTAAGCCAAATCCTTAGTTTTCAAGATCTCCATGACAACTTTAAGTCTTATTTATGGCTAGTGTATATGGTTTCTTTATGGTTCAAATGAAACTTCCTCTCTTTCCAAAATCTTCTTAAGTAATCCCAATATCTGAAGATAAGTGAAAGTCTATAAAAGAGATCATCTGCCCCACTCACATCAGCAATATTGCATGATAATGTAAACTGTTATCCTTTTTTCTTATATGTCCTATATTCCCAACCAGTTTGGAAATCTTTAAAATATAATTGTGGAAAATGTCTTTGTGAATCCTTGGTGCTCATCATGGTGTGAAGTATGCACATAATCTATATTTAATAAATGTGTGATAACCAAGGAATGAATGGATGCCAGTGTTTGAATGACACCTAAATATTATCTAATAAAACATCTCAAATTTCAGAGATAGAGAAAACTGAGGCCATAGAATTTTTCATAAGAATATAGAGTTCAAGCAGAAAAGTAAATAATACAAAATGTGTAAGACTTTAATAGTGGGATAGGATCTCAGCAGGGTACCTAATCATGGTCCAGCTGCCCTTCATTGTGGTGACACTGGATCCAGCAGAGGCTGGGCAGGAGCTGTGGCCTCGGTGTAAGTCCTACCATCTGAGACTTACCAGCTGCCCTTCATTGTGGTGACACTGGATCCAGCAGAGGCTGGGCAGGAGCTGTGGCCTCGGTGTAAGTCCTACCATCTGAGACTTACCAGCTGCCCTTCATTGTGGTGACACTGGATCCAGCAGAGGCTGGGCAGGAGCTGTGGCCTCGGTGTAAGTCCTACCATCTGAGACTTACCAGCTGCCCTTCATTGTGGTGACACTGGATCCAGCAGAGGCTGGGCAGGAGCTGTGGCCTCGGTGTAAGTCCTACCATCTGAGACTTACCAGCTGCCCTTCATTGTGGTGACACTGGATCCAGCAGAGGCTGGGCAGGAGCTGTGGCCTCGGTGTAAGTCCTACCATCTGAGACTTACCAGCTGCCCTTCATTGTGGTGACACTGGATCCAGCAGAGGCTGGGCAGGAGCTGTGGCCTCGGTGTAAGTCCTACCATCTGAGACTTACCAGCTGCCCTTCATTGTGGTGACACTGGATCCAGCAGAGGCTGGGCAGGAGCTGTGGCCTCGGTGTAAGTCCTACCATCTGAGACTTACCAGCTGCCCTTCATTGTGGTGACACTGGATCCAGCAGAGGCTGGGTAGGAGCTGTGGCCTCGGTGTAAGTCCTACCATCTGAGACTTACCAGCTGCCCTTCATTGTGGTGACACTGGATCCAGCAGAGGCTGGGTAGGAGCTGTGGCCTCGGTGTAAGTCCTACCATCTGAGACTTACCAGCTGCCCTTCATTGTGGTGACACTGGATCCAGCAGAGGCTGGGCAGGAGCTGTGGCCTCGGTGTAAGTCCTACCATCTGAGACTTACCAGCTGCCCTTCATTGTGGTGACACTGGATCCAGCAGAGGCTGGGCAGGAGCTGTGGCCTCGGTGTAAGTCCTACCATCTGAGACTTACCAGCTGCCCTTCATTGTGGTGACACTGGATCCAGCAGAGGCTGGGCAGGAGCTGTGGCCTCGGTGTAAGTCCTACCATCTGAGACTTACCAGCTGCCCTTCATTGTGGTGACATTGGATCCAGCAGAGGCTGGGCAGGAGCTGTGGCCTCGGTGTAAGTCCTACCATCTGAGACTTACCAGCTGCCCTTCATTGTGGTGACACTGGATCCAGCAGAGGCTGGGCAGGAGCTGTGGCCTCGGTGTAAGTCCTACCATCTGAGACTTACCAGCTGCCCTTCATTGTGGTGACACTGGATCCAGCAGAGGCTGGGCAGGAGCTGTGGCCTCGGTGTAAGTCCTACCATCTGAGACTTAGAAGAGGCTGAAAAACTTGGATCATTAGATAAACAGGACAAAATCTAAAAAGTACCAACCATAAAGTGACAACTTCTTCTGCATAAAAGGTTAGTACATACCCTGCTAGTTTTTAAGTGTTTTATATATAAAGCATGTTATAAAGATGACGTTACATTTCACATTTCAAAAGTACTTTTATTGACAAGTCTTCCAACTTAGTTATGAATGAAACTGGGTGAATTTTGGGGCTTGAATGCATAGCATGGTGACTATAGTTAATAATACTCAATTGGGTACCTGAAATTTGCTGACTGTATGTTCTCACCATAAAAAAGTAGTAACTACGTGAGGTGATGTATGTATTTATTAATTATTGTGATAATCATTTCATCTTAAATATGAATATCAAATTGTCATGTTGTATACCTTAAATATATATATTTAGTTTTCAGTTATGCTCAATAAAAATATAAACCAATACATTTAGAATTGCTTTGTTCACTTAATATATTAGATAATGCATTACATTATTCTTCAAAAGTAAAATAGTATTAATTTTATATATGATTGTCATCAAAGGAAATAATTTCCTTCCACCACATAAACTATACTTATGAATGATGAGATGTAAATAATATGAGTAGAAACGTGATTTTAATCAAGTATCTATCACATCAAATTACCCAAGAGAGAGGCAATAAAAGAAGAATGAGAACATAGAAACATTCATTTACATAAAAAAGTGATGATCAATATATAAAGTAGACAAAAGAATAAGTAAAGCATTTGCTGAATGCAAAAGGAAACATTGGAGCTAATAATCAATTCTTCTGAAGTTGGAGTGGATATAGATTACCATTTTACTTCTATTGAAGGGACTGATCCAGAGCCTAACTTATAAAGATGCAGCTCACAGTACTCATGTTTCCAGTTTCATGATGTGTTAGAGAGGGATACAAATCAAAGCACAATGAGAAAGCCTCAGAGCAGAAACAGTTCCATGTCTGTCTTTGGATAAATAGATACACAGTAATTGTGGGTGATATTTTGCATCAGGTTTTCTGCTGAAATTAAAGGCAAATGATATAATGTTCTCTGAGAAATAGCAAGTAAGAAATTGAATTTAAGACATAACATGATTTTTAATATATTTAATCAAATGCATTCTTTTTATACTTTTCATATGCTTCGATCTCCAAATCATGCAGGAGAATTGATGTGCTACAATATCATCAGCACGGGCAAAGAAAAGCCACTCAAAGGCCTCCTCCCTCATCTGTACTACAGATATCTTTAAAAAGCTACCTGAATAATTTCTTGCAGCAAGTTAATTTTATTTTATATTGAGAGTGAATGGCTAGCATGACAACTTTATGTATCACTTCCTTTCTAAACCTGGTGTTTGTTACTATCAGCCTTAAGCCAGAACTGACTTAGATTCCTTTGGGTAGAGGTTGGTATTTGCTGAAGAAGTCTGCAATGGAGGAATGCTAACTACTCCTCCACCTACCAAATTATAAGCAATGCCACACAGAAACACAATTCTGCCAGTCAAACAGGGATTTGCTAACTAAGTATTTATTATCAATTTGGCATAAAAGGTAGTCTTATAGCCCATTCTGTAAACTGGAGAAAGTTCCAGGTTTTTGTCTTTTTAACTTTTCTAGTCACCAGATCACATTAATTGTTCAGTTAGAGCAAATACCCAAATCCAGAGAAAAGATGTGTGTGCCTTAAAGGCTGGGTAGGATCAAGCAGTCAGAATCCCCAAGATTACTTGGCTGGCATTGGGACCATTTAGGGATTCAGCCTGTAGCATTACTCTCATGGGTTGGACATAGACACTTTAGTTTCCATCCATGCATAGGTGGAATTGCCTTCAAAATATTTTTACCCAACTCTGTATGTAAAATTTTCTTAATGTCACCAAAAAGAGCCCATTTATAAAATTCATCATGCTAAGTAATAGGTCATCATTTCAACAACAAAAATTCTGCTTCAACATTTGTCATGCTAATTAGCAAAGTGGGATGGTGGATGGAACTACGTCAAATACACTGCTCAGAACGGCCCCTTCAGAAGTTATGTTCCTCCTGATTAAAACCATCCTAAATTCAAACACCCTAATTTCCTGATTAAAACTTAGGTAACAAACACATAATTTCACACTGTGTATGCTGAATCATCAAAAGTAAATTATGCAACCTATAGCAAAAGTTTTAAACTAAAAAGAGTAAAATATGCTCATAATTTTACCCCCAGATATGGTATATGATCACTATTAATGTTTTGACATTCAACAAATACCCATGTACACTCATATTTTGGCATATACAAATATACTTAAACATGCACACAAATATAAAAGTAAGCACTAAGTGACCACATTTTTCACCATCCTATGTTTACAAAGGATGTCATATTAATGTGCAAATGAAATTTTGCTATCTTATGAGTACCATCTGTACTTACAGGGGCTTGAGCTCTCTTTTGAGGATGCATCTTTGACGCCATTATTTCTGGAGTCCCTAGGTGTCCGTCACATGAGATCCATTTTCATTACTTTGCTCTTGCTATTTTCTTATCATTTGACTTAGACTATTTACCTTACAGGTCTATTAATTCTCAAACCAGAATTCTTGCCAGAGGGCTCATCTGCCCAACACCATAATCTGAGAGAAAATTGATTGGTCAGTTGGTTGATTGTTTCACTCACACATTCATTTATTAAATTTGCAAATACTTATTCATCTCCAACTATGGTATTGTACTGTTCGAAACCCTGGGGCTGCAACAGAGAAGAAAACAGAAATAAATTCATTATTTTCTGGAGTTCACCTTTGGGGTAGGTGTGAGAGATGACAATTAAAAAAAAAAAAACAAAACTAAGTAAAACAGGTAAAAACAGGTATCATCTCACCCAGCAACAAGTAATAAAGAGAAAATTTAAACGAAGGAAAGATAATAGGGAGGGTTGGGATTAAGAGAAGTTCCAAATTCAAATAAGGTGACCAAGGGGAACCACACAGAGATGAGATTTAAGTAAAATCCTTTAGAAAGATGGGAAGCGAGGCACATAAAATATCTTGGTAGCTGGATGGAAAACCTGTGTACAAAGGCTCTGTGTCCAAAGCACATGTGTTATGTTCAAGGAATAGCAAAGAAGTGTGTGTGGTTGGAGCAAAATGAGCTGGGAATGAGTAGAAAAAAATGAGGTCAGATAAATTGGGATCCAGATTACACAAGGCTTTGCCAGCCATGGGGGACTTTGGCTTTTATCTAGATGAGATGGAACCATTTTCATCAGAGAAGTTACATTTGTGTGGTTTTACCTTAAAAGATCAACCTACCTTTTCTATGAGAATATAAAGAAGACAGCAAAGGCAAAACAGAGAAACTACTGGACTAATAAAGCAAGAGAAGATGGTTATATAAACCCCATTGACAACAGTGAAGGTAGTGAGGAGTGACTGCATAACAATATAATACAGTTTGAAGGTTAAAACCAATAGAATTTACCAATAGATCAGATAAATAACTTGAAAGGAGGGAAAGATTATGTTTGATTTCAATATTTTTGCTGCAATTTTAAGACTGGACTTACCATCCATAGAAATTGAGAAGATTGCATTTAAAGGCATGAGACTCTGTGAGATTACCAAGAAAGGAAGGGAATGCAGATAAAATGAGAAGTTCATGAGCGTAACTTGTGTAAAGCAAGGGAGATGACAAGGACCCGGTAAAGAGGATGGAGAAGGAACTGCTAGAGAGCTGAGAGAAAAATCAGGAGAATATGACTGTCTTCTCTCCATCCATGCCTTCTCATTCATTCCCCAGAGCACAGTTGAGATCAGGTTTTAATGTGTTATGTAACTTTGCTAAAAGCGCAATGATACGAGAATGCAAGTTACAAACAGGGGTTAAGTAAGAAGGGCTACATTACCTGATGGATGCACATGAACTCAGGTGCAGTTATCTTTATGAGGAGCAGCAGTTACTGTTATCTAGCACCCAACCCACTTGTATACAGGACAATACGCTTTTCCCCATTGGGCAAAAACTGGAGTACATCCAGACTCCCCGAAAATAAGACCAGACAGAAGGTGAACCCAGTGGGAGAAATGAGTTGCATTATAATGTCAGCCTATTGCTTGAGTCCAAGACCTCATTTCTTAAAATTCAAGATATATCTTGCCCCACATAGATTAATAGTAGAAGTTGATTCTTTTGTCCTCCATTTGCAGACCTTCATATATGAGCCTACTTTTAGAATAGTTGTTCAGAACACAATGGACAATTCATAAGCCTATGGTTAACAGGGTAAAAGTATTGTCTTCTATTTTCTCATTCTAAATTTAACAATAAAAGGAAGGAAATGCCTTTGAGTGTCAGCATTGCTCCAAGTCCTCATTGTGTCATGTTTAATATCACCACATGTAGATATCACTTGTCCAGACTGGGTCCATCTTATTTAGACCTTCTTCCAGTCTTATATGAAGATGACAATTTAACTTCGCTTCTGCAGTAAAATGACAATTGGACTTTGGTCCCTTGACTGCTGATATCCTGTAAGTCACATCACAAACATCCTCACAGGAACAAGCCAAACTTTGCAGCCATAAATTCACACCGAGGAAAGACACCTTTCTCCCCTGGGAACATAGTCTTCAACAGCATATCTCCATATCTTGGAGGGGAATCACTTTTTTGAGAGGCTCTTAGTAAAATTTCTCTTGATAGGTTTCAGCCCTCTTACTATACACCATATGCTTGTTTTATTGTTCCTTCATTGGAAAAAAAAGATGAAGATGACAAATTGATACTGTTAAGTATTATCCCTGGTAAGTAAATAAGTTTTTTGCATACCATTTAAACATGAAAAAAAATTACCTTATTGTTATAAATGAGCATATAATGTTTGGAAAGCTACCATGAGAAATCACTTTTCAAAACTCGGGCCGGCATATTGTTTAATGTTACTTCTAAAGTGCATCCATTCATTCATTAACTTACTCCGGCTACTCTTCTCAGTGTGAGGATAATGCAGTGAACAAAACAGACAAAGCCTGTTTTCCCTTCTAAATGATATTTTAGTGAAGAAGGGAAAGTGCCAGGAATCTGTCTCCAATGAGGTAATGGTTGTCTGAGTGCAACTCACAGCACTCGTTCGTGTGTGCCTAAAACTGGATGGAGAGAAAGCTTATTCGCGTGTTAGTCCTGGCCCTGGCTGAGTTAAGGAGGCATGAGCAGTTGGATAGTGTCCTTTCTCCCTCTTGGGTCGTTCGGTGATTGCCTCCTGGTGCCCTGGCAGGGAAATGAAACCCTGACAACTGCGACACGAGTGGTGGGTCCATTCATGAGACCCCACCTTTGTATCCAGTCACTTGGCCCCAGCAGGAAGCAAAGAGAAAATAGCTACTCACAGGAGCTGAACCATTAGAGACAGAAGACAAGAAGTTGAAGACTCTGGACAGGAGCTTAAAGGAAGGGATTGTGCCAGAAGATGGCAGATGAATGTGGAGCAGGCACCAAGGGAGCTGCACCATCAAGGCCCTGTGCCTTATAATTTATCTGTTGCAGGGTGGAGGCCATGTGAAGATAGGGGTGAGTTGGTGCTTCTGTCACACACGAAACTCCAACTGAGAAAATACCTAAGGAAAGACTCTATCCAAATATCAAAAACTCAGAATGGAAACCTGGAATCACCAAGAAAGGAAACATCGAGGGGTCCTTCCTGGGCTGGGGGGGCGTGAAATGCATGGAAAGGGGTGATGATATCCTGTTTAGGAGTTAATATAAATGCCAAATAAGGAATTCTGACATGAAAAAAGACATATGGAAAGTACATTTTCAGAATATTTTGGAATTAACTGAACTAAAATATCAAAGCAAAACCTCGGATGTTAGGCTGCAAAGAAAAGGAGGAAGTAAAAGTGTTTCGAAGTTATCCTAGAGTTGGAGAAAAGAATGCAGGAAATCATCTTATTAAAAAGGTACTGTCTTTCTAGGCTCAGAGGAAACAGTGGGAAAGCTGTCACCATGTAAAGAGTTGTTTTCCTTCCACACTATACTAAGGAAATCCGTGTATGATTATAAACACGGGGAAAGAGAAGGTCATCGGTAAGAATAAACGGAATGACTGTGTAACACATCGTCTACACAAGAGCACCTCTGAGAGTGAAAGGGGGCCTATGTTAGTGATCGTCCTGCTAAGGTGATGATCGCCTTAGCAAAAGGGACTGTTTCTGGGCAATCTAGATGGATGACTAACCAACAAAAATGCACACACACACACACACACACACACACACACACACACACCCCTCATACGTTTAACGTTTTATCTTTCCTGTTTCATTGGGGGAAAAAAGATGAAGATGACAAATTGGTATTGTTAACTATTATTCCTGGTAAGTAAACAAGTTTTTTGCATACCTTTTTAAAGGAGAAAAAAATTGCTTTATTGCTATAAATGAGCATATAATGTTTGGAAAGTTACTATATATACATATATGCACATATGTGTATACATGTATGTATGTGTATGTATACTATATATACATATATACACATATCTATGTAGCAAAATGAATTAAAGAGCTATTTTAACCAGCCCCCCCCCCCACCCCCAAAGAAGGATGTGGAAGCCCAAAGTAGCATCAGCGAGAAACAAGGCAAGAACGGAGAATAAAATCAAGTATACTGGACTTCACATATATTGTAAGCAAAAAAAAGAAATTATATTCAGAGGCAAACTGTTACACTGGCTTTAAAAATAGCTATTTTTAAGAACTACATTGAAAAGAAACTATCAAGAAAAAAGGCTGAAATAGTGAGATGGACAAATAGATATCAAAAAATTAAAACAAAAGAATGTATAAATGAGAATAGTAAATCAAACAAAATTAAATTAAGGTCAGAAACACTAAGTATAATAAAGAGATATCATATAGTGAGGAAATAACAGGCACCCTGAATGAAGGAAATGTAGCAGTCACAATACCCAAAAGAGGAGAGCAGTTGTTTACATAAAAGTCTTATCTAAACAAAGAACACTCGGAAAAAGTACACCTCCAGAAGGGGATTTTAGTACCCTTTTCAGAAATCCGGAATAGTACAATAAACCAACCTGAATTAATAGATAAGTAGACCCTCGAAATGTGTGAATGATTATGTGCCTGCTTCAGTGAGTCTATGAAATGTTCAAAAAGTTAAGATACTTTGCTACAAAGAACAATTTAACAAAGTACACATTTTCCAGTCTAATTTCTTTGGTGGAATCCAATAAATTAGAAATACGTAATATAGTTCAGATAAAAGATATTAATAATAACCTTGTTGACCAAGCAAAAAATACATGTATGTAATATAAAGGTGACCAAATAGATTATTTTGATATCTAAAAACTTGCTCCTAAATTATTACGTATAAACAAATATTCATACTAAAAGAACTGTGCTCAGGAGGAAATAGTTGTAGAAGGCTCAATAATTAAAGAATAAAAATTAAAAATAAAAGCAATGGTACTTAAACTAAGAAACAAATAGAAAATAAATAATAAATTACACAAAAAGAAGTAAATAAAAGGGAATAAGTATAGCCAGATGTAGAAATTGATAAAATAGATTTTTTTTTTTTTTTTGAGACAGAGTCTCACCCTGTCACCCATGCTGGAATGCAATGGTGCGACCTCAGCTGACTGCAACCTCCACCTCGTGGGTTCAAGTGATTCTCCTGCCTTGGCCTCCCGAGTAGCTGGGATTACAGGCACACACCACCACGCCTGGCTAATTTTTCATTTCTTTAGTAGAGACAAGGTTTCCCCATGTTGGCCAGGCTGGTCTTGAATTCCTGACCTCAAGTGATCTGTTCACCTTGGCCTCCCACAGTGCAGGGATTACACGTGTGAGCCACCGCACCCAGCGTATTCCCTGTATAGTTTTTTTTAATGTGATTATATTATTTCTCCTATTTTTGTTTTTATTTTCTATTAATCTTTACTTGTTAAATGGTTAGCCTTAATTTTCCAGGTTTTCTTCTTTTACAGAAACATTCAAAGGTATAAAACATCCCTTTAAAGTATCACTTATCTTCATCCCACAGTTTTCATTTATCCTAATTCCTTCAGAAATGTTTCTTTACTAATACTCTATCTTTGGGTCTAATCTATCCTTCACTTCCTCCTATAATTTTTTTTTTCTACTTCTTAAGGTTGTTTTCAGTTATTTTCCAATTCTTCTTAATTTTTGGTAATCTTTTATTCCTTGCTTGTTGTTTTATGCTATCTTTTATTACTTTAAATATTTCATGTCTGGATAATTTATTCACTTATTTTTAATATCTGCAGTCCTTGGGAATCTGTTTATTTTTCCTAATAACTCTCACTTATTGTAACTGAATTTCTTATGTTTTTGGTGATATTTGACTGTTAACTCATATTTAATTAAATTAATTCTTAGAAATCTGTGGAACAAAATTGGAGTTATTTACCTCCTGAAAACAAAAAATTTACTTGCTTCTGTGTGGTGCCAGATTGTTGACTGACCTGACACGGTATTGGCCAGTTATTTTGGGTAAATATTGGTGTCATAGAGAAACCAGCTGTATCCATCTGCTCAGCCTTCTTTAAACAATTAGACTGTACAGCTTAAATAGCAAAAAATCATTTTCTCATAGTTCTGGAGGCTGTGGAGTGTGAGGTCAAGGTCTGGCAGGGCCAGTTTTTGGTGAAGGCTGTCTTCTTAGCTTGTAACAGCCACATTCCTTCTGTGTCCTCAGGTAGGATGAAGTGTGGGAAGAGAGAGAGGAACAGGGATGCAAAGACAGAGAGAGGGAGAGAGAGAGGGAGAGAAAGAGAGCAGTAGTGCCCCTCACACCCTCTTGTCTCTTCTCATAAGGGATTTAATCCTATCAGATTAGGGTCCCACCCTTATAACCTCATTTAACCTTAATTACTTCCTACAGGTCCTGTTTCCAAAGACAGTCACACTCAGAGTTAGTGCTTCAATGTATGAATTTGGGGAGTGGGTGAGACACACACAATTCAATCCATAGCACCAACAGAACATTGCTGTGGGCTGAAGCTTCATGTTTTAATCTCAGTGCTGAAACTCATCCATGTCTCAAAGACAATCTTGAGTTTAGCATTTACTGACTACTTTCCATTCTCTTAGTTTACTTTTTGTTGTTGTTTGCTTTCTTTTCTCCCCTGGGACATTTACTTCACGTCTTTATGAGCCTAGATATGCTATAAAGAGTGTGTTTTTGCAGTGTATTCAAGAACTAATTATATTGTGATGAAAGTGCCTTTGAGAATATTTTGTTGATAGCACCGCTGGCAGAAGAAGAGTTATAGCCTGTTGAAAGCTTAGAGGATGCATATGCAAGTCTAACTTAAACTGTTGCTGTCTTATGTGGAATGTTATTAATAGTCCAGTCCATTTTGCTCATCTATTCTATAAGCATTGTAGTGATCCTTAATTCTGTAGTCACTAATCATTCAGAAAATATGATAAAAGTTACCAAACTCATCTCCATAAAAACATGCAAATGCATATGTGATTAATATTTTGCATGTAATTTCACAAAGGTTGCAGGACACTTGAAGCCCATCTGTGTACCCTTTATGGTTCCAGGTCAAAAGACACTAGATGGGCAAACTAATGAAGTTTATAAAATTATCGTGAGTGATGAACTTAAAGAAGATGTAGGGTCAGTATGTAGAAGGGAATAAGAAACTTGTTACCCTCAGATTCTATCAAAGGTTTCTTTGAAAGGCAAAGTAGAGTTCAGCAACAGTTTGGATTCTTTACATATGAAATCATATAAGTTGGATCGGCTTTACTATATATGATAATGATTTCAGGAAAGAACAATTTTATCTCCCCTGTTTTAGGCAAGTAAGAATCAAAGTCATTCATGTGCCAAACCAGATTTTAATACTGAGACTCAAAACTGTATAGTGTTGGCATTTAAGGGACTGATTTGAGGAGTAAATCAGGGAGAAAAAAAAATCTAAGATAGTTTGCTGGATATCCTAATGGATACCCTTCCATTTAGCCAAAACCATGGTGCTATCATCAGAAGGAAGGTAAGTACTTCTTCGTCAAGGGCTTCGATAATGGAGGCAGCAGGAAATAGATCGATGCATAACAGAACAGGTTGCAGAAATCACTAAGCCAGCACTCGTTATGTGCGGCCGGGAGGCTCTAGTATCAAAGTCAGGGAAGGAAAAGTAAAGTGGATGCCAGAGTGCTGTGAGAGCATCCAAAGGGTCTCTTAGTACAACAGCATCTTAATTAGCTCAGTCATGGGAACAATTGCCATAAATGAGTATCAATTCCTATTTACAGATTTTTGAATCAGGGGTGTATTGTAAGGAACCTGCAATTATGAGACTATAGCTTGTGAGTGACTTATTGCTCATGTAAATTATAGTACATTCAAGACTGTCTCTTGAATTTACTTGTATTCCAATATGCCTTTTTAAATAGGAAAGTATTTCAAAACACAACCTGAAAGAAGGCTACGAAGTCTCACTGTTAGGTGCACGGGCCTCTGGAGTTGGGATGCCGACATTCAACTCCTGGCTCCCCTACTTCATAGCTGCTTGGCTTAGGGAGATGATTGACAAAACTGAAGCAATAACTATGAGTAGCAGATGCATTTTTTTGTAATGCAAGCAGCTTTATTTTATTCTAATAATCAATCAATGACCAAATAACATTACCAGGTCAATGATACTAATTATATGAAAAATACAATTATAAATCTAAGCACGATGAATTTTGAGGAATTTTCATGTAACACGCAGAATTCAGTCATCTTGCAGTGAATTTTCAAGCAAATGGACTCCATTATGTTATCTTAATATTATAGGTGACAAAAAGACCCCGGCAGGGTTAGGATCTGTCAATGTGTATATACCTACTCTAGATGCCTCGATGCTAATTTTACTGAAACCACCTTTGCAAAAAGTGTAACAATAAGAAAACTATGACAGTGAAAAAGATCTGACCTAACAGACTCCATCTTGCCTTAACCTCCAAACTGCCCTTGTTCATTCCAGGGCATGAGCTGAGCTACCTATAGGAAGAATTTAGTTTATAGTTTAACTTTGAAACGACGATGGTAGCTCTTTACAAACACAAAGGGAGCAGACAGCCTTTGTAAAACTAACAAATTAGCTTGGGACTAGACAGTCTGTGTAAAACTAACAAATTACCCACAAGATTAGAAATTATGGTTTAGGAGTCATGCAGCCAGAGGCTACAAGATTCCTAACCTCAATTGCTTCTATGGATAACATCACTATTATAAAATCTAATATTAGTGTTTGAGATATTTTTCAGACCTTGCATTCTGATGCACCAGCTGGTGCTAACCAGGCTGGTAATCTGGCTCTACTAGCTCTGGGATCTCACCAAGGAACACATGACAGCAAGAAGAACCCACTTTGACTCCCTATGATTTTATCTCCAACCCAACCAATCAGCACCCTCCACTCCCTAGCTCCATACCTGCCAAATGATTCCTTAAAAATTCCAGTCCCCAAATTTTGGGGAGCCTGATCTGAGTACTAATAAAATTCTAGTCTCCCATTTAGCCAGCTTTGTGCATATTAAACTCTTTCTCCATTGCAATCCTTTGTCTTGATAAATTGACTCTATGTGAGCAGCAGGTAGGAAGAATTCATTGGATCATTACAGTAGTACTGTGCTGTACATATATAGTTATATAAAAATACTTTTTGTGTTGTCTTTAATCAATAGCAAATCATCTCAAATCATAAAGCAACCATAAGACTTACAGATGAGTGACACTTTGTAGAAAACAAAATCTCTTCATTAATACTTTAAGACAATTGAAATATTCCTTTATTAAATGGAACTAAGAAAGGATAGCCATATAAGGATTTCAGGAGGAGTGGGATGTTATGGAAAGATAATATTGAGGAAATCTACCCTTACATTTGAGTGATCCAAGTTATTTTTGAAGAAAGTTTGGCGACTCATCTGCCTTATGAAAATAGGAGAGCAAGAAACATTCTCTGCACAGTGTGAAGTTCCTCTGTCTTTCATATTTCTAATTCCAGGCAGCATGCTGTCTGCTCCAAAGAACAGGAAAACAAATGCCAAGCTTTAATCAGAGTGGTATGGGCTGTGTGGGGACTTTCAGATCATTTGCCCATTACTAACAATGTCATGCAGATTCCCATCAGAATATCAATGCCTAGACCTTTGCCCTTGCTGCAAAGGGAAGGTTGCAAAACACTGAAGAGCAGCAATGCTGGATTAGCTTAACATTCCTTCTCTATGTTGAAGAAAAAAAAAAAGGAAGGTAACAATTTCAATCTAATTTAATTCTATAATGAAACTAGGAATTAGAATCTCTATGGTGTTAAGCTAACCTTTTTCAAGGATCAGGCTTTTTTTTTCCTTCTTCTTTTTCTTTAACTGTATCTTAGTAACACTGATAGCCCAAGGGTATCCAAGGAATTGGGGAAAAAAAAGTCTATTAGTAAGAGAAATAGTTTAAATTCTCTTGAACCTTAAAAAGCTGCCTTTTAACAAGGATCATTATTTTTGAAATGCTAAAGCACTAGTTATTTTTAACAACAAAATCTTTGATTATTTTACTCTGTCTATTCTTTGGGAAATTGGTGAGAGATGTTTTTGTCAGAGGCCTGTGAACCAGAGCAACTCCATCTTGAATAGGAGCTGGTTAAAATGAGGCTAAAACCTACGGGGCTGCATTTCCAGATGGTTAAGGCATCCTAAGTCACAGGATCAGATAGAAGGTCAGCACAAGATACAGGTCATAAAGACCTTGCTGATAAAACAGGTTGCAGTAAAGAAGCCGGCTAAAACCCACCAAAACCAAGATGGCCGCAAGAGTAACATCTCGTCATCTTCACTGCTACACTCCCATCAGCATCATGACAGTTTACAAATGCCACAGCAATGTCAGGAAGTTACCCTATATGGTCTAAAAAAGGGGAGGCATGAATAGTCCATCCCTTGTTTAGCATATCATCAAGAAATAACCACAAAAATGGGCAACCAACAGCCCGCAGGGCTGCTCTGTCTATGGACTGGCCATTCTTTTTATTCGTTTACTTTTTTAATAAACTTGCCTTCACTTTACCCTGTGGACTTGCCCTGAATTCTTTCTTGTGTGAGATTCAAGAACCCTCTCTGGAGATCTGGATCAGGACCCCTTTCCTGTAACATTTTTACAAGACTTGAAACCTCTGTTTCTCCACAGCACATAACTTTGAATTCTAATATGATTTTTTTGGATGTATTATGTCCCCTATGATGTTATATTTCTTGTCTCCCAATACTATTATTGGAGTTCTATTTCCGTTGAAATAAAATTTATTTTTTTTTCTATTGTCAAAGAAAAATTGCACCAGGCAAGTTAAACAGGAAAGGGAGACTTTATTCAAGGTTATTTTGATAGGGGAGAGAAACTGAGTTCAACTCCACTGAAAGAAACTGTCAGGAGGTTTTTAAGCGCTGGCATGAATTTGTGGGAAAGTCCTGGAGGACATTAGGGTGAAGGCTGGTCACTGTGATCAAGCCATCTCTGTTTACTATTTGGTGCTTATTAGAGCTAGGCCCCTGCTCCCCATAGAGACTGGGAGATGGAAGCCATATTTTCCTTGATGATTCCTTTTCAGGGAAGGCTCCCAGGTCCTTCAGAAAGACATTCTGGTGTCATAAAATGATTGACAAGCTTTTAAAAAGAATTACATCTCAAAGGAATTTCCTTAAAGGAAAGAATTTAGAGTTTCAAGTTTTCTAAAATAAATGTCCCAAGAAGAGGAAGATCAGGTGCCTGTAGTCAGAAAGAAACCTATTTAAAGTTTAGTCAAGGTAAGGGAAATGTTAAGGCCTTTTAAATTTTTAATTTAATTTAATTAATTTATCTATTTTTGAGACAGAGCCTCTCTTTGTGGCCCAGGCTGGAGTACAGTGGTGCGATTTCAGCTCACTGCAACCTCTGCCTCCCAGGTTCAAGCCATTCTCCTGCCTCGGCCTCCCAAGTAACTGGGACTACAGGCATGAACCACCACGCCTGAGTAGTTTTGTATTTTTGGTGGAGATGAGGTTTTGTTATGTTGGCCAGGCTGGTCTCGAACTCCTGGCCTCAAGTCATCTGTCCACCTTGGCTTCCCAAAATGCTGCGATTATAGGCGTGAGTTACCACACCAGGCCAGGCCTTCTTAATCACTATAGTCACTGTAAGATAAAAGAAATTCTGCTTCAGGTTAATATATCCACTTCTGTGTGCTAAAACTTTAATTAAGATGAAGTCATTTAGGAGATGTTATAGGTTTGAGAGATAACAAAATAAGCTTCCAAATATTTCAGTCCTAAATTCAAATGCTTAAAATATTTATATAATCAAATTAGATAATATATAAAACATGATATATTCTATTACTTTAACAACATATTACAGATTGTGTTTGAAGTTTGATTTTTTAATGTAGAATATCATAAATACTTCATTTATTTAATTTAGGATTTACCTTTACAATAAAATAGCATATTCACTTTACAAATTATGTAATTCAATATAAATCATGCTATATTCAGGACCATTTGTGGTTTGTTAGTTTCTAGTTAGCTACATCTGGTATGCAGCAAAGATGGTATTTCTAAATGATATACCATGAGTGTCTTATGTAATGAAAACACCATACATAAGTTTATGGTGGCTTTTAAAACTTATATGGGATTTCTTCTGCTAGTCAAACAACAAGAAGCATAGTTTAGAGACTTGGTTAAGATGACATGATCTTCTGGTGATTGAATAAAGATGTAAGAAGCTTCAGGAGTTTAAAATTTCTTACCAGATCTATTTGATCATCACAGTTTTTAGGCCATTTTTATGCTTAGATTGTATGGTTATTGTTAGATCTATGGTTATTATTGTGTTTGTATTTGGATTAATTTTTATTATTATCCTGTTCTATAAAGAATTAGAGTAATTGATGAAAAACATAGCAAATTGTGGTTTCCTTTCCATTTTTTCCCATTAAGAAGGAGAAAAGAATATGGAACGAGAACATATCTCTCTTTGGAATGCATGTCTGGAAGGACAGCTCCCCAACAATGTCCACATCTTAATCCCAAGAACCTGTGAAGATGTTACACTATAAGACAAATATAGTCTTATATACTGCATATATATATAGCATATATATAGTGTATGTATATTGCATATATATATATAGTATATATATTTTATATATAGAGAGAGAGAGAGAGAAAGAGAGAGTAGCTATAATTAAGATTATGGACTTTAAGATAGGAAGGTTATACTGGATGACCAAACAAGGCCAATGTCATATCATAAACCTTTAAAAGCAGAGAACTTTCTCTGGCAGAAAAGGAGATGTCGGAAAGATCCAAAGAATCCGAGGACCTCAGCTTATCCCCGCTAAAGGGAGCCCCGAAGAAGCATGGGGAGGAATGTGGGCAGCCTGTCAAAGCAAAGCAAGGAAGTGGCAAGCTCAGCCCTAGAATGTAAGGAACTGAATTTAGCCAACAATCCAAATGATCTGGTAAGGAGATTCTTCCTCTAAGCCATAAACAATGAACTAAGCCCTGATGACACCTTGATTTTAGTACTGTGAGCCCTCAAGCTAGGAACCATCTCAGTCACACCATGCCCAGGCTTCTGACCCACAGAAATGAAGGTATAATTAATGGGTATTGTTTTTAAGCACAAATTTTGGGTAATTTGTTGTGGCCACAGTGGAAAACTAACATGGTAAGTATATATAACTTATCTCCACATTGTCTTTTATCTCGCTTTATGAATCAACTATATTTTCAAACATTTTACACATAACAAATATACCTTGCAATGTTTTCAGTTTTCTTTCACCTCTATTGCCCTGCAAAATTAATGCACAAATTTGCTTGAGGAAAAATGATACTCAAGGTAATTTAAAATCAAATATGGGCTAGGCACAGTGGCTTAGGTCTGTAATCTCCACACTTTGGGAGGCCAATGGAGGATGACTGCTTGGGTCCAAAAGTTCAATACCAGCCTGGACAACCCTGTCCCCACAAAAAGTTTCTAAAAAATTAGCTAGGTGTAGTGGGGCATGTCTGTAGTCCCAGCTACTTGGGAGGCTGAGGCAAGGGGATAGTTTGTGTCCAGGAGTTTAAGGCTGCAATGAGCTCTGATTGTACCACCGCATTTCAGCCTGGGCAATAGAGTGAGAGTCTGTCTCTAAATAAATACATAAATATCAAAATAATCCAAATATGTATGCTTACTTTCAACAACTTCTTTTCTGTAGATTCTCAGGTGATAGTAATTTTATTCTATTATGCTGAAACTTAAAGCTTCAAATAAGAAAATAACATATTGATTTTTTGTATTCCTTTGTAGACTCAAAGATTCATCTTTATTCTTTGATCAGCTTTTTATGAGATTAATATCTCTGAAAAGCCACCTCCAAAAGATGTGAGTTTTATAAATACATTTGTATTTGTCCTGGCAGTATGCATTCCCTCACCAACTCTGCCAAAACTGATGAGAAGAAACAGCAACTGAAACATGCTGTTATGCTTAATATACAAATAATGAATCAGGAATAGGGTATTTTAAGTAACTTATGCTATCATTTAAGTCAAAGTACCACAGACTGGGTGGTTTAAACAGCAGAATTTTATTTTCTCACATTTTTTGAGTCCAGGAGGCTGTGATCAAGGTATCAGCTGAGTTAAGTTTCTTTCTTTTTTTTTTTTTTTTTTTGAGATAGAGTCTTGCCCAGGCTGGAATGCAGTGGCACAATCACAGCTCACTGCAACCTTTGCTTCCCGGGTTCAAGCGATTCTTGTGCCTCAACCACCCGAGTAGCTGGGATTACAGGCGTGCGCCACCACACCTAGCTAATTTTTGTATTTTTAATAGAGACAGGGTTTCACCATATTGTCCAGGCTGGTCTTGAACTCCTGACCTTGTGATCCACCCACCTCGGCCTCCCAAAGTGCTGGGATCACAGGTGTGAGCCACCGCATCTGGCTGAGTTGACTTCTTTTGAGACCTCCCTCCTGGGCTTGCCTATGGCCATCATCTCCCTGTGTTTTCACACGGTCTTTCTGTTATGTATGTCTGTGTTCTAATTTCCTTTCTTAAAAGGACACTAGCCATATTGGATTAGGGTCTACCCTAAATGACTTCATTTAAATTTATTCACTACTATTACGACCTTATCTCCAATTATAATCACATTTAGACACTGGAGGTTAGGATCTCAACATATAAATAGTTGAGGGACACAGTTTACCACGTAACAGGACATAATGGCAAGTTACTTTTCTATACTTCCCTCAAACTAAAATTACAGCAGACACCATAAGTTCTGTATATTTAACATCTAGAACAATGACTTAAAATGCTATCCAAAGAGATACACTCAAATACACCACATACAAATCAAAATGAAATACTAAAAATTGTTCAGTTAAGCCATAGGAGAGCAGGAAAAAAATAAAGTATTAAAAGAAGAGAAACAAAACAAAATGGTAGAGTTAAACTATAAAACACTAATAGTTAAATTGCATATAAAAATACTAAACACACTAACTGAAAATGGAGATTAGCATAGTGGACTAAAAACCATTACCCAACTGTAAGCTCCCTATAAGAATTGCATTTAAAATATCATGATAAAGGCAAGTTAAAATTTAAAGGATGGCAAAGAATATTTAACACAAACAAGGAAAGAAAAGCAGGAATGGCTATATTAGTATCAGATAAAGTAGAATTTAGAAAGAAAGATCACTAGAGGCAGAAAGAGACATTATATAGTGGTAGAGGGCCATACATCAAGAAAACATAAAAATCATAAATGTATATGCATTTATACATTTATAAACAACAGACCTACAAAATATGTGAAACAAAAGCTGATCTACTGACATGAGAAATAGCAGAAAAATCCCACAGTTATAGTGAAGGCTTCAAGACTCATCTTTCACAAAATTGAAGAGAAAATCTAGAACTCAACAACACTGTCAACCAACAAGATCCGATCAACATTTATAAAATAATTCACTCAACAACAGCAGAATATATATGCTTTCTTTATATGTCCACAAAATATATAACAAGATATGCCATATTTTGAGCCATAAAACAAGCCTCAACAATTTTTTTAAAACTAATATCAGACACAGCATTTTCTGTACCAAAATAAAATAAAAGCAGAACTCAGTAAGAGAACGATGACAAGAAAATCTTCACATTATTGCAAACTGAACGACACACTTGTAAATAACCTTTGGATCAAAAAGGAAGTCTTAAGGAAAATTTAAAAACACATAATGAAGATGAAAATACAGCATGCCAAAGTATGTGCAATGCAGCTAAGGCTATGAGAGGAAAATTTGTAATAATAAATGCATATATTAGTCTCAGCTCAATAATCTAAGCTACAATGTTAAGATCCTGCAAAGAACAAAATACATTCAAAACAAGCAATAGAAATATAATTAAGATACAAGCAATTTCATTGAACAGCTACAGAATATAGTCTTGTCATCAGCATGTGGAATGTTCTCCAGGATAGACCATATGTTAGGCCAGAAAAAGTCACAACAAATTAAAAAATTGAAATCATATTAAGTATCTTCTCAGACCACAATAAAATAAAATTAGAAATCAATACTAGAAACTTTGGAAACTGTACAAATACTTGGAAATTAAACAACATTTCCTGAATGACCATTGAATCAATGAAGAAACTAAGAAGAAAATTTAAAAAATTCTCAAAACAAATAAAAGTAGAAATACAACATACCAAAATGTATAAGATACCGCAAATGCTGTACTAAGAGGAAAGTTTAGAGCAATAAATGCCTATATCAAAGAAGTAGAGAGATTTCAAATAAGTAGTCTAATGCTGCACCTCGGGGAACTAGAAAAGCAAGTGTGAGCCAAACCAAAAATCAGTAGAAGAAAAGAAATAAGAAAGATCAGACAGATCAGAAGAACACTAAACAAAACAGAGGCTGAAAAAACAATGCAACAGAACAACAAGGCCAGGCCCAGTGGTTCATACCTATAACAATTCGGAAGGCCGAGGAGGGCAGATCACTTGAGGTCAGGAGTTTGAGACCAGCCTGGCCAACGTGGAGAAACCCCATTTCTACTAAAATACAAAAATTAGCCGGGCATGGTAGCAGTTACCTCTCATCCCAGCTACTCAGGAGGTTGAAGCACAAGAATCGCTTGGACCCGGAAGGCAGAGGTTGCAGTGAGCTGAGATCATGCCACTGCACTCCAGCCTGGGGGACAGAGCAAGACTCCATCTCAAAAAGAAAAAAAATTTTTTAATTTAAAAACTTTAAAGAAAATTAGCTGGACATGGTGTTGCACTCCTCTGGTATCAGCTACTTGGGAGGCTGAGGTGGGAGAATCGCTTGAGCTCAGGAGGTTGAGGCTTCAGGAAGCTGAGAGTGTGCCACTGCATTCCAGCCTGGGTGACAGAGTGAGATCCTGTCTTTATTTAAAAAAAGAAAATCAACAAAACAAAAAGTCAGTTGTTTGAAGAGATAAACAAAAGCAAAGCACCATTAACTAGACTAAGAAAAAAGTGAGAAGAGCCAAATAAATAAAATTCAAAACAAAAAATGAGACATTAAAACTGATACCATAGAAATATAAAGGATCAGTAGAGACTGCGATGATCAACTATTCGCTGTTAAATTTGAAAACCTAGAGTAAACGGGTAAGTTTTGGGACACATACAACCTACTAAGATTGAACCAGGAAGAAATAGAAAACTTGAACAGAACAATAACACCTAACAAGATTGAGTCAGTAATGAAAAGTCTCCTAAAACAAGAACAAAAAATTCCCTAAGGACCAGATGGCCTTACTCCTGCATTCTCCAAAGCTTATAGAGAACAAACACCATTTCTTCCTAAACTATTCCAAAATATTGAAGAGGAGGGAATTCTCCCTAACTCATTCTACAAGGGCAGCATTACCAAAACCAGATAAGGACAAAATAAAAAAAAAAAAAAGGCAATATCTGTGAAGAACATATATGTAAAAATCGTCAACAAAATATTAACAAACCAAATCCAACAGCACAACGAAAAGATTATACACCATGATAGAGGGATTCATCCTTAGGGATATAAGGATGGCCCAGCACACACAATTCAATAAATGTGATCCATCACATCAACAGAGTGAAGAACAAAAACTATATGATCATCTCAATAGATGCAGAGAAAGCACTTAATACAACTCAACATCGCTTTTTGATGAACAAAAACAAAAACAAAAACAAACCTCTTAACAAATTAGATATGAAAGGAAACGATCTCAACAAAATACAGGTCATATATGACAAACCCAAAGCTAGTATCATACTAAATACAGGAAAACTAAAAGCTTTTTCTTTAAGAACTGGAAAAACACAAGGATGATCACTTTCACCACTCTTATTCAACATGGTACTCAAAATCCTAGCCAGAGCCCTCAAGCAAGGGACAGAAACAAAAAGCATCCAAATTGAAAAGAAGGAATTCAAATGATCTGTTTGCAGATGACATGATGTTATATGTAGACTACACCAAAAAACCTCTTAGAACTGATAAATAAATTGAGTAAAGTGGCAATACTACAAAATTAACACATGAAAATTAGTAGTGCTTCTATGTATCAATAACAACTGAAAAAATAAGAAAGCAATCCCATTTATAACAGCTATAAAACCAATCTAATAAAATTAATCAAACATATAAGAAAAACTCTACAGTGAAAATTACAAAACACTGATGAAAGAAATTGAAGAGGACACAAAAAATAGAAAGCCATCCTATTTAATGGATTGGAAGAATTAATATTGTTAAACTGACTAGCTATACTACCCAAAGCATCCTAGAAACTCAATGCAATCCATATCAAAATACCAATGACATTCTTAACTGATTGAAAAATAAAAAATCCTAGAATTTATATGGAACCACAAAAGGCCCCAAATAACTATGAAGGGAGAATAATTGGATTTCTCTGAATGGTTCTAAGTTGGAAACAAAGGCAAAAATCAAGGAAGCTGGAAGTTAATGTTCATATCTTGGCTGTTTTGAACCCAACTAATGCTAGAGTATGGTTTGGCTTCTTCCAATGGTTGCTGATGGTGTGGTCCCGAGTTCTATTTTTAACTATGATCTGGCCATTGTCCACTTGTGTATTCAGTTTCTCATACCTGCTGTCCATCATTTTCTCATATTATAGAAAAACCCTTTCCTTCACTTCTAGGATGCCACAACCCTCCTGGGTGTACTTTTGATCCCTTTTAACCTTCTCCTCCATGGGAAAATCCTTTCTCTGCCTATTAATTTAATTTTGCTGTGAGCCAAATGGCTCATCATGGCTTGGAACCTTCTTCTCTTTAGCTTCATCTCAAATTCTTTTTATTGAATTCTGTTCCAGCAGACTGAGTTGCACAAAGTTGCAGCTGACTTGAAACATCTTTCTCATCCTCTGAGTCTCTACCTCCTCTTTATTTGAAAATCTCAGTTTAGATATCATCTCCTCCAGAAAACTTTCTGTGAACCTGCAAAATGCCCACGAGCTGTCATAGTCCCCACTCTTAGGACGCTGCCTTTCAAATATTTATGTCATTGTATTTGTCATTATCTATTAACTTACGTTTTCTTCCTCAAACTCTAAGCACCTCTGGGAAGAGTCACCAGTATAGTGCTCTGTACAGCAGACAGCCAGTAAGTATTTATTGCAATAATAATTTGATCCAGAACAGAATAAAATAAACTAAAGCAAAGTTCCAGAGGTTTGTAGAATCCTTTGTCAGCTGGAGACGGTGGGAGAAGGTGCACTTCATAGAAAGCTTGCTTTCTAAGCTTATGGACATTCATCATCAATTAGATGGAAACTGGACATTTAAATCTTTGGAATATAAAGCAAATGACTTTATATGATTTTTGAAATGTGGAACCAAATTATAAGGCAGGTACGTGGTGTGCCCTGAGGCCAAGTTGAAAACCAAGGAGAGCTGAGAGGGCCACCAAGGCACCTGCTCTTCTGGCTTACGCTCCCTTTGGTTTTCTAACCATAGAGACCTGCCAAAATTAAAGGCTCACGATAAGCACTGTTTACCAAATTTATTTCACAATACATATTTACAGACAGACAGATAGACTAATGTATTACATATAACAATATAGCGGTATCAACAAGGGAAAGCAATACCTGTCTTCCATCTCAAAACTGTTTCTAAATGATTCTCAAAGAAAAAGACCCAGGGATCAGTGGAGAAATGGCTAATTCTAGGATTGGGGCAGGAAATATATGAGATAAGCATGGAACATCTTGTATATCTGAAAAGTAGGAAAGTGCTAAAAAAACATTCCTGCAATTATGGATGTTACGTCAAAGACAGGAGCCAAACCAAAGAGCTTCCAATGGTCAGTGGGAAAAATCTGAGTTAGAAAATGGATGAAGTAGTATTGGATCAGAATACAGAATATAAAATAAATATCAGGCATACTGATATAAATTATTATGTAAGTAAATGAAGAGAAAGAACAAATTTCTCCTGCAGAATAATTTAAATAATGTATGTAGATACTACACCCTCAGTGGGGAATCACAAATCCTCACCACCTCTGTGTAGTCTGTGCATTGTGACTGCTTTCTAAAGAGTAGAGAATGAAGGAGGGAGGAAGAGAGTAACCTCACAGTGAAAAATCCTGATGGACACTACCCAGCCAGGGGGGCAAGAACATCCAGTGATAAACCCTGTTGATAGTACGTACCCTTGAGATGACGTAGTGAAAATGATACTTTATCTCTGGGCTTTTCCTGCCCCAAACCCATAATCCCAGTCTAATCATGACACCCAAAAAGACAAATTTTAATAGAGAAGCGTCCTACAGAATACTAGACCAGTACTCCTCAAAACTGACAATGTCATTAAAAGCTAGGAAAGTCTGTGAAACTGTCACAGCCAAGAAGGTCTAAGGAGACATGAAAACAAAATAGACTATTCTGTACGGTATCCTAGAAAAGAATATTCTGTATAGTATCCTGGGTAAAATAGAAAATCTGAATATAGATTTTAGGTAATAGTAATGTATCGATATTGGTTCATTAATGATAAAAAAATAAAAATTCTAATATGTTAATAATAGGGGAAACTATATGGGGAGTACATGAGAACTCTCTGTACTATCTTCTCAACTTTCTGTAAATCTAAAACTGTTCGGAAAAACAGAGTTTACCAAAACTAAGTACATAAACACAGTGGTCAATTCAAAACACGACACACACATGCACACACCCGAGAAGGTCAGCGCTCTGCCCTGCCATGGTGCCTTTCTTTCCTCTTGGTGCTTTACACTGACAATAGACTGTTTAGCATCTCAGTATGTGCCATATTGGTTGCCAGTGGTGTTGGGCCATGGACTCAGCTGGTTCGGGGATGTAATTAATAGGTGTTGCTCTGAAGTTCTAGCTTTTGGCTACTCACAAAATGCTTCATTCCAAAGTGGGAAAGCAGAGATTTTCATATCTGAACTTTTAAGTACAAACTAGCATTTTATTTCAATAGAAAGTTGTGCCAGTTTTTTGGTAAAACATATAGCAGATAATCAGTATTGTTTTCTATAATGATTTTAATTTGAGGAAATATTAGTGTGAAAAGTGTTTGTCATCCATTAATTGCATACATGAGTAAATGCTTTTTTTGAAGTAATCAGTCTTCATTATCACAAAGGATGTTTGTCACTTGTAATTTACATATACCTTTCTGTTTGCTGCACACAAGTTATTAAGCGAATACTGTTCTAAATATGTATTCATATGTAAATAATGTCATTCCATTCTCATGTTAAAGTAGCCATGCTTGTGTTACAATGTGGATTATCCAACACAGAAAAAGGAAATATCTGATGATTTTAAAATGTCAAGAAGTGAATCCATCCTTTAGGAGAAAAAAGAAGTAATTATGTTGCTTAGGTACAAGACATTCCCTATTTATTATTTTTCCCTTGCTTAAAAATATCTTCATATATAAAATTAGTCATCTTTTATTCAACAATTTCAATATTCTTTCTTAACACTGTCATTAAGATAATTATATTTATGTCCTTGTTGTCCCAAGCTAATAATCACAATACATAAAACAGAAAATGAAAACAAGTATGTGTGTAATTTTTTAATTCAAGATTCCTTGTGTTTAACCTTACAATATATTTAAAAAGTGAGGAATGTTTTGAAAAGGTCTCAGAAATACATTATTCTGCTATCTGTTAACTATACCAGATAATTTAGGAACGTTATTAGAAAATAACTGCCTCCATATTTTGCTCTCTGACAGGCAGCCAATCATCTATAAATTACAGTAACTCACTCATTAGCACCCCTTCAAGGCATTTGTTTCACAAACATTTATCAATGTTTAAAAGAACAAAATAAAAATTAATAAAATACATGTATAAATACCTTATAATAGAAAAATTAGAAAAGAGATGATTGAGATGAAAATTATAAGTAATTGATTTTTTAAAATATGTTGTTAAGTCAGTCCTCATCCTGCATTTTAAATTTCTTATCCAGGAAAATCATTTTTGACAATGTATCCTGACAAGGCATTTGCATATTGTATCCTGACAGGCATATCCTGTATATCTATATCCTGTATATCCATACAGGTTAATGTATCCTGACAAGGCAGAGCCCAGCCAAGGAGCCAGGCAATACGGGGCCTGTAAAGCAGAGGCAGGCATGGAAACGGGGACACCCCAGCAAAGGGAGGTCAAGGCAGAGATGTTTATCAGGACCCTAATGGAAAACAGCACTTCAGGGCCTTTGAACCAGTACAAGTCACCGAGTCAGTAACAAAGTCGGCCCTCGGATTTCAGTTTAGAGTGTGAACCCATCCATACCACAGCCATGGACTCAGAAACCCACAGGCCCTGGAAGTCAAGGGAAGAGCATATCTATTTCACATGAGGAACTGAAAAGACTCAAATACTAGAAAAACAAGCGGAACGAACTCAGGAAATTCCCAGTACCTGAAAGGGTAAAGCGAGGCAGAGGGAGAGCTCACAGGGAGTGGCTCTGGTTCTAGGCAGGAAGTTGACTCCGGGTTGACTGTCTGGTGTGTGTTTCCTAGAATCCCTGAACAGTCTCGGCTTAAAAAGGTGAGGCAGAAAAGCCCACAACCAACCAGAGCACCACAAAAGGGAAGCAGAGCTCGCACACTGCAAAGTAATAACGTTCCTAATTCCCTGCATCACCCCACGAGCTGATTACAACAGGGAGAAACTGTGGAGCTCAACCACATTGCCCAGATTAACCCACCCAAGAGAAATTGGTATTGTATATCTTTTCTTCTCAGAGGTTTATCTTCTCTTAGAAGTAAAACTCTTCCTAAAGCCAAGCTCCTGGATGATGAACGGTAACTTGTTCATTGTGCTCCACTATATGATCTCTTTCCTTTTTTGTTTGTATCTACAAACAAAATAAATTGAAGAGTAATTTTTTGTGAAGAGTGACTCATACCACAGGACTAAAGCAATTCAAATCATCTAGAAGGCACTGAAGATAACAAATCATAGGATATTCTCTGTGCTGGAACAAAACTTTTTAGCTATTTTCAGATAACACATTTTAAAATTTCTAACAAACTTTTGAGATGGAAGACAAGTAGTGCTTGCCCTTCACAAAGACACATATTTTTTTTTGTCTGTAATAAGCATGATGAGATAAACCTGGTACATAGAGTGCTTATTGTGAGCCTTCAATTTTGGCAGCTCCTATGGTTAGAAAACCCAAGAAGGGTAGGTGCCCTAAACCAGAGGGCAGGTGCCTTGCTGGCCCTGTCAGCTCTTCTTGGTCCTCAACATGGCCTCAGGGCTCACCACATACCTGCCTTGTTATTTGGTTACATGTTTCAAAAATAGTATTAAGTCATTTGCTTTCCATTTCAACGGTTGAAACATCAGGTTTTCCATCTCATCGATGACAAGCTTCCACACACTTAGAAAAGAAAGCTTTCTGTGAAGTGCACTGACTCCCACCCTCCTGGAGCTCACAAAGGATTCTGCAAACCTCTGAAGCTTTGTTCTAATTTCTCATATTCTGTTCCAGATCAAATCATTATTGCAATAAATACTTATTGGCTGTCTGCTGTACAGGGCACCATACTGGTAACTTTCCTAGAGGTGTTTGGAGTTTGGAGGAAATATATGTTAACAGACAATGACAAATACAATAAGATAAATATCTTTAAAAGCAATGTCCTAAGAATGGCGACTATGAAAGCTCACACGCTTTTTTAGGGTTTGCAGAAAGCTTTGTGGAGGAGGTGATATCTAAGGTTTTAAATCTCTAAAATAGGTTTTAAAAAAAGAGGAGATAGTTACTCAGATGGAGGATGAGAAAGATGTTTCAAGTCAGCTGAAACTTTCTATAGTTTAGTCTGGCTGGGACACAGAATTCAATACAAAGAATTTGAGATGAAGGTACAGAGAAGAAGCTTCTAAGCCATCATTAGCCATTTGGCTCACAGCAAAATTAAATTAATAGGCAGAGAAAGGATTCCCCCACGAAGGAGAAGGTAAAAAGGGATCAGAAGTAGGCCCAAGAGGGTTATGGTAGAGGAAGTGAAGGAATGTGTTTTTCCAGAATGTGAGAAAATGATGGATAGCAGGTGTCAGAAACTGAATACACAAATGGACAATGGCCAGATCATAGATAAAAATAGAACTCAGACACACCGGCAGCAATCCTTAGAGGAAACCGAACCATAATCTCTTCAGCAGTTCGTCTAAAGCAGTCAGGACATGAACAGTAACTACCAGCCTCCCTGATTTTTGCCTATATTTCCAACTTAGAACCAATCAGAGAAATTCAAATATTCTTCCCTTGGCCAATTATATAAGATGACCCACTTCTACTTAGCCCACCAACAGCTTTCCCAGAGCCATAGTCTCCAATTAGTGCACACGTGAAGTCTTCCTTTTTTTAATTTTTATTTTTTTACTATCTGGGTAATTTATAAAGAACAGAAATTTATTTTCTCACAGTTCTAGAAGCTGGGAAGTCCAAGATCAAAATGCTAGCTGGTTTGGTTATCTGGTGAGGGCTGCTCTTTGCTTCCAGTGTGGCCCAGAACCCCTTGTTCTGTCTTGACCCTTTCCTTAGAAAGCAAAGCATAGTAATTAAGGCATGAACTTCATACTCAGCCACCACTTGCTAGATATGTTCCTTTAAGAAAGTCATTTAGGGCCGGGCGCGGTGGCTCAAGCCTGTAATCCCAGCACTTTGGGAGGCCGAGACGGGCGGATCACGAGGTCAGGAGATTGAGACCATCCTGGCTAACATGGTGAAACCCCGTCTCTACTAAAATATACAAAAAACTAGCCGGGCGTGGTGGCGGCGCCTGTAGTCCCAGCTACTCGGGAGGCTGAGGCAGGAGAATGGCGTGAACCCGGGAGGCGGAGTTTGCAGTGAGCCGAGATCCGGCCGCTGCACTCCAGCCTGGGTGGCAGAGCAAGACTCCGTCTCAAAAAAAAAAAAAAGTCATTTAGTATCTCTGTTCCTTGGTATGTCTCATCTGTAAAATGGGGATAATAATAGCACTCGCATTTGAAGTTGTTTTGAAGTTTAATTTCTATTTGTACAAGCATGTAGTGCCTGGAATATATTAATTGCTGTGCAAGTCCTTCTTTAAGAAATAAAATCATTCCCATCTTATATCTCTAAGTTTATATCTTATAAACTCATATCTCCAAACTGGACAAATCTTCCAGAAAACATTGCAGTTGTTCCTATATCTATGAAATAGGTTACATTGAATAGAAACTTCTACAGTAATGGAGAAGCACTAGGATCACATCTCGGAGGTTTCTTTGAAAGCTACTTTCCTCCATCTCCATAGGAAGTTGCCTTCAGCTTCCCCAGCAGGTGTTGTGGGAGGGAGTGAGGGAACCTTTAAAAGGGTAGGAAGAACACTATGGGAAATGCCCTGGGATTTTTCATTATTAAGTACATACATGCTGATGAGAATAGTGTCCAGTTGTTATGATCACTGATGTACTAGACGCTGATGCAACGCTGATGCAGTTCTGAGTGGCCTCCCAAGTCTTTGAGATTACTTTTCTAAAGTCGCCTGTGTGGTGATTTCATATCCTCAGATGAATGACAAATTTGAACCAGGATTCTCTATTTCCAGCATGCTCATTAGGCTCCACTATTTTTTCTAATCTATAGAAAGACACAAACACCAGGCTGCCCTTCGTGCTGCATTTGCTCGCTCTGTAAATGGCATCAAGAAGGCGTCAGGTTGCCCTTGCACAGACCTGCCAGTCACTCCTGAGCCTACGCCTTCACATCCAGTAACTTTCTCAAAATGCTTTTCAACTCAGCTTAATGTTTCTCCAATTCTTCCATTTCTTGTTTTGTCAAGGCCACTACCTTGATCCAAGCCACCACCATCTCTCACCATCTCAGCTCCTGTGTTCATACTCCTGCTCCAATTTCTCCACTAACAATCAGAATATTTTAAAAATCAAATTTCACCTTGTTCCTTCTCTGCTTAATACCTTTAAGAGCTCTCTATTTCTCTTAGCATGAAGTACATTACTATCCTTTGCTCATCCTAAATAATAGCCTTCAAAACCTGGCCCCTGCTTTCAGCACAGGTCTCTTACTGTTATTGCATTTCTGCCTCAAGGACTAGGCATAAGTGGTTCTTCATTTCTGAAGTGACCTCCTTGACTTTGTCTAATTAACTCTTTTCAACATTTCAATGTTCACTCAAATGCTGCTTTCAGCAAGAAGACTTGCACCTCATTCTTTTACTCAACATGACTTATTACAACTGCGGTATAACAATTTATCTGCCATGCGTGTTTGATGCCTGTCTCTTCTTCTAGACTATTAGCCCCTGAGAGTCACATCTAACCTGGACCGGGTATTTTTAAAAGGCTTGTTGTATAAATAAGAGAAGGTTATGGAGAAGAAAGAAGGATTTGGACAGAGAGATGATGACACATCATGGAACAGTGTTAAGGGTCTGCTTTAGGCTGCAGCATAATTTAGAATGACATCTGCAGGGTGTGGCAGTTGAGACAAGTGAGGAAGGGTTGAGTGAGTGAGTGTACTGGAGCAATAACAGAGCAAGATAGTTAAAAATCTGTCAACAAATACTAAATTGATGGAGCACGGGATTTAAGAAAAATGAATAGCTAAGAAAAAAATCTGTTTCTGGTCTCATACATTTTTGACTTAGTAGTATATGTAGATACATACATTGGTGGAGAAACTTTAAATTTTATTTCAAGTTAGACCACAGCAGATAAAACTGTTGAAGAAAAAGTGATAACATCTCTGTTTTTGAGACTGTGTTTTAAACATCTATTGATCCAATACAGAAATAAGTATAGTAAAATCAATAAGAAAATAAAATTGCTCACAAAGGAGATAATGATGATTAGATTACCTATTTACCTACAGACTGGTTGATTAATATAAACTCATTATTAAAGTTGTAGATACAGACACTACTAATCTTTTTTTTCCTCTCAAATAGTATTTTTTAAATAAATAGATATAAATAGTGTAATTTACTTTCAGGTTGTCATTTCCAAAATGATATGCATAAAAACAAATTGTTTAAAAGACCACTCTGGTCAATGTTAGATTAAAATTCTATTAATTGCCTACACCAATGATATTTTATTTAATACTAAGAAAATGCTCAATTGGTTATCAAATTATTTAGGTATTTATGGTTAGGAAACTAATTTTACTGGAACAGCTGATGTTGTACATTCATTTAAGAGAGCCATAGGACAAGTAAACACTCTACCAGATGTTTTGTGTCAAAGCGACTGGGTTTTGTTTTAGCTGAGCCCAGCAACTCTTCCAGGCTGTCCTGGGAGGTGACATCTCATGTAGGGCAATATATGAAATCAGGTGTTGAGCACACAGGGAGTACAATTTACTATAAACAGTTTTAACAGTCTCAGCAAAAAAATCTGTCTCATGAAGAGAAAAAAATTCAACCAACCTCTCCTTGCAAAAGAGGGTGTTAATAACTTCAGAAGATAAATGCTTGCCTTTCTTTAGATTTCATGCCATTTTTGTGCAGGCTTTGGGGGATTTATAAATGGGATTTTAAACTCACTTTTTGCATCTTGATGTCAGAACCCTTAAGCCCCTCTCCTAGAGTCACACATCTACATTGTGGGGCAGGGAGGAAGGAACATGGCTAATCTATACGACTGTTTAAATTGTCCAACAGCACTGAGGAAATAATTTTGTAGATTTCCTTTTCCATCCCTTTCATTTGTATGATCTTCCTGCTCTACTGTTCCCTACTTCAATTTCAGGAAAATGCCTGAAAACTGACATCTATCCAGAACATGAAAGCACCTCAGGCAGTCAAGCTATCAAGCTGTTTACATGGTGACAGTAGCTATCCAAATACCACAAAAAAAGCTATCATAAGTTATTGTGTCATGCTGTAATTCTACTTTTTGCGGGGGCATTGAGCAATCTGGCAAGAAAATCACAAGAGATAATAATGTATTTATGTTACTCAGTCTGGCTCAAAATTACAGCTGGCAGTTAGTAATATCTTAGCTCATTTGTGTAACTCTTTCTGGAACTCTCCAAACTCACAACTGTAGCAGTAGTAAAGTAAAAAATGTACCCACAGATTAATTTCCTCAACATTTCGGAAGACTGGAAGCTCGGAGTAAAATGAGCAAGAAAATTTTTTAAAATTGTATATTTTGAGTTACTGACAATAATGTTATATGTATCAATGTAATCTCTCTCCAAATAACCTCTGTTCATAGTCTAAATGAGAAGGAATTTTAAAGTTTATTCAGAAAGAATGTAGACAAGTGTTTAGGTGTACGTTTTAGTATAACATTATTTTCTCTTTAGGAATATACAGAAAATCATCAGGAAAGAAGGAACAGACTAACCCTAAGCTGTTTCTGTAGCACAGAGAAAAGGCAGCAATTCATAGGCCTGATCTGTGTATATGAGGTTCATAAAGGATTGTTATAGGTTAAATTATGTACCCAAAAAGATATGTTTAATCCTGCACTTGGGAATGTGATCTTATTTGGAAATAGGGTCTTTGCAGATGTAATCAAGTTAAGATGAGGCCGTTAGTATGGACCCTAATTTAATAAGACTAATGTCCTTATAAGAAGAGAAGAGACAACCAGATATGCACAGAAGTTGACGTGCAGATACATGAGGAGAACACCAGATGACAACCAAGGCAGAGATTGAAATGACGCATCCACAAACCAAGAAACACCCATGACTGCTGCAACATCCGAAGCAAGAGAAAGGCCTGGAATAGACTCTCCTGGAGCCGTCAGGCAGTTTAATTCACGGCCCTGAAGACACCTCAATTTTGGGCATCTCACCTCCAAAACTGAGAGAATTTCTGTTCTTTTTAGCTACCTGGTTTGTGGAGATTTGTTTTGGCAACTTTAGGAAATATGAACAGGGTGTGTCCTTAGAAGCAACACTCATAGGAAGTTAGGACAGCAGAATGGACAAGGAGAAAAGAAATGGAATACAGCCACCACAGGGGCTCAGCCAATCCCACGAGGAGCTCTGGGGCTGCAACGGCCCTTCAAAGTTGCCCCACTGGAGGACAGGCAGCTAGGCCTTGTAACCCTGAGCACTCCCTAGATGTGGGCTACACCAGCATGTTAATCTTCCAGCCCAGAATAATGCCCAGAAACTATATCATACTGAAACATTTTGACACATACATTTTTCAAGGTAATTTTGTTGTTATTTGTGACTCTCAGATGTCAACAGATAATTGAGGAATCCATCTCTAGGCACATATCTTAAGTGTGATCCTTCAGACCCCACCGTGAGCAATAAGGCTGTACCTGGCAGATCTCACAAGGGACGCTGCCCTCAGCACAGGAGACTCCACGCACAGCCGGTGCATTGTTGCTTCCAGAGGGAGTTGCAGTCAAGGATCAGTCCCACCCCAACTCCACCCTCCCCATCGCCACCCCCATCCCAAGACCTCCGTGTCAGAATTGGCCTCTGCTGAGATTGCCTTATTCAGGAGACTTGAAGATACCTTTCTCCACTAGACCTCAGTACTCAGGAGTTTTTCTCTCCCAGTGCTTCTCCCTTCCTTTTGTGTAGCCTCAGGGTCCATAAAATGTTAGGGGCTTTTGTCTGGTGCTCTCTCAGCCCCAAAAGGGAGAAAATCTCTATCTGCATGGGCACACCTGACTCACACACTGGTGCAGTCACATAGGTGAAAATGAAACACAAGAATATCTTGTTTCAGGCCTCCTACTTATACGATTGCAGTGAGTAAGGGCTTGACCATTACTTTCAGTTTGGCTCTTTTTTTTTTTTTTTAACCTGGTCATTTTTTTTAATTGGCACACAGATTTATGGAGTACACAGTGATGCTTCGATGCATATAATGTATAGTGATTAAATCAGGGTAATTAGCATATCATCATCTCAAACATTTATTCTTTGTGTCGGGAATATCCAACATCCTTCTAGCTGTCTGAAAGTATATATGATTGTTAACTATAGTCATCCTACAGTGCTACAGAACACCAGAACTTATTCCTCCTATCTACCTGTGCTTTAGTTGACCACCTGGCAGCTCAGCTGTCTCTCAACTACCTCTCAGCTCTTGACAGTGATAGAGTTTACCAAATCTTTTCTTGGATGTTTGAAATGATAATATGATTCTTCTACTTTAATCTGGTAGTATAATTAATTGCATTAATAGCTATCTTAATGCTGAATTATACTTGCACTCTTGGGATAAATCTCAGTTGGTCATGTGCATTCTTTTAAAATACAGGAAAATTAGCTTTTTCTATTGTATTATTTAGACTGTTTACCTCCATATTTATCAGTGAGACTGATCCATGGTTTATTTAGCTTAGTTGAATCTTTCTCTCTGTACAGTCTCCTTGTTTTGGTGCCTTTTACACCCAATGGACATTTCCCACTTGGTCCATGTTCTGAGATAAGTGAAAGAACATGGTTATTAGAACTTTTATCATGCAGTTGTGTTTGTTATTGAGGTCCATTCATAACATGTGGGATATTGGCTTTCGTTTTTGATTTTCATTTAAAACCATCTGAGCATCTTTGTACTTTAATGGGGAGGTTACACCATCATTTTTTTTTTGAGAGCTGAACCTTCGAACCTATTTTTTTCAATTTTTGCATTTATTGTTCATGTAAATATTATTGTTTCCTTCCCCCTTCCTTTTTTTCCCCAGCATGTTTTTTATCTTTTTTTGTCAGTATTTCAGTCATTAAATATAAGATTTCTATTTTTTTCCAATTCTCTTTATATAATAAAACTTTTACTTCAGCCTATATTTTTCTACTGATGTTGAGAACTAATCAGTATCCATGCTCAACTCACCAAATAGAAACATGCTTTTACTTAACATCACAAAAGTTGCAAAAAGTTGCATGGAATTATTTGGAACTTCTTTTTTTTGAGAAGGAGACTTGCTCTGTCGCCAGGCTGGAATGCAGTGGTGTGATCTCGGCTCACTGCTCTCTCCGCCTTCCTGGTTCAAGCAATTCTCTGCCTCAGACTCCTGAGTAGCTGGAATTACAGGCACCCACCACCACACATGGCTAATTATTATATTTTTAGAAGAGACAGGGTTTTGCCATCTTGGCCAGGCTGATATTGAACTCGTGATCCACCCGCCTCAGCCTCCCAAAGAGCAGGGATTACAACCATGAGCCACCACAGCCGGCCTATTTGGAGTTTTTATTGGAGACTTTTTTCCTATTATTCTTTGGCCATTTTTCTTAACAACTGCAATAGACTTCATATCACCCAGTGTCAACAATTACTTGCTTTGTATAAGGACTTTAAATTTCAATGCACTGTGTTCTTGGCCATGTGCCCTTTCCTGTATTCCATGATATCCTTTTTCTTTCACTCCTTTTATGTTTGGTTACTTTCTGTAATTTTGTTTTGTTCCTGCTTTTGCTTTTAGGCAGTGTATAAATGGGAGGTAAAATTTAAGATTCAATACACATTTCAATTTTTTATACAAATTAAGTGACAATTTGCTGGAGTACAGCATTGTGAGTTGTTCATATGCCTGATACAAATTAGAAAATTTCACAATGCAAAATATATGCGTGTATGTGGATATAGGCAATAGAAACCCTCATGCACTGACTTTGGAAAGTAGACCAGTGTAGTCATTCTGGAAAACTGTCTAGCACTATTTAGTCAAGTTGATTGTACAAATAAACTATGACCAAGTAATTCCATATATATATATATATATCAATGAAAATTCTACATAGGGCCAAAAGGAGATGTGTATAAGTAACTGTCCACAGTGTTATCTGTTGTACTATTCAACTAAAGGCAAATAAGTAATGCACAATGGAATATCACGAAGAAGAGACAGCATGTACAAATAACCATAAAAGTAGACTTTAAATATGTCCTGCTTAGTAACAAGCAAGGTAGGGGAATGAGATACATAATATGAATAATGCTTATGAGAATTCATTAAAACAGCTACACAAAAATATATGTAATTTAAAAATACACAGGAAACATATCAAAACAATGGGAAAGAGGTAAGTAAAAGGACATGGTTATTAGAACCTGTTATAAGGAAATTGTCTCAGGTCCTGTTATATTGAAGCAGACTCTAAGACAAGAAACCTTGTGCAAGTGTGATTGATCAAGGATGTGCTTCCAGAAGAAACCATTAAGAGATGGGAAAGAACAGGATGGGAAAGGGTCAGAAGCCAATTGAGGGTGTGATTCTAGATAAGATCCAGTTGTAACTAACCCGAAAGGATGGATACTCCCAGTGCTATGTTTAATAGCAGTGGTGAGGGAATATTGTTACCTAGTTCCTGATCTTAAAGGAAGAGTGTTTAGTCTCTCACCATTTAATATGATGCCATCTGTAAATTTTTTTGTAGTATCCCTTCTCAGGTTAAGGAAGTCCCTTTCTATATCTAGTTTGCTTAGAGTTTTCTTTTTTATCATAAATGGATGTCGACTGTCAAATTCTTTATCTCCATCTATTGTGATGATCAGTTCTTTGGAGTGATTATATGGCCTATGACATTGTTTCCAAATGTTGAACCAGCCTTGCATTCCTTGGATTAACTGCATATGGTTGTGATGCATAACCTGTTTAATATTTGACTGTCAAATATTTTGTTTAGGATATTTATGTCTAGGGTTTGTGAGGGTGATTGAAATGTATTTTCCTTTTCTTGGACTGTCTTTATCTGGTTTAATATAGGTTAATTCTGGCTTCATAGAAGTAGTTAAGAGACATTCTTCTATTTTCTGAAAAGTATAAGCAGTATGATTTATTTCTTAAAATGTCTGGTAGAATTCACAGTGAAATTATCTGACTCTAGAGTCTTCTTTTCTAGAGGGCTTGTACAAACAAATACAATTTATTTGATTAATATAGGATAATTCACATTATCTAATCCTTTTTGAATTTTGGCAGTTTATCTTTCAGAGAATTGGTCCATTTCATCTCAGTTTCAAACATGAGATCTAGAGTTGTTCACAGTATCCCGTTAACATTCTTTTAACATCTACTGGATCGTAGTTATGTTCCTTCTTGTCTTCTTTTTGTTTTTTTCCCTCCCTTTGAAGCCTGGCAAGGGGTTTATCAAATTTATTCACCTTTTCAAAGAAACAGCTTTTGGTTCTGTTGATGTTCTCTATTACTTCTGTTTTTAATTTATTGATTTCTTCTCTAATCCTTATTAACTTCTTACTTTTGCTTGTTTTAATTTGATCTTTCTCTAGTTTCTTAAGGTGGAAGTTTAGGTGCTTCTGTCTCCTGAGTTTGAACAAGTCATTTGTTTTGTGATCCGAATTTTTTCTTGGGTTCAATAAAAGTCATTAATTTGCATACAGTTTGTCTGTCTTTCCTGTAGTATGGGTGGAAATGACTCTCTTTCTAGCTTTATATCTCCTAATGAAAACTGGAAGTCTAGATTTTGTCTCACCATAAAAGATTACCTTTTGACTTTATTTTATTGAAGTCATTTCATGTCTCTGACATGATTTCATGATAGGGATAGTTTTTCTAATATTAAAACATCTTTTCTTTTACAAATAAAACCTACCTGAAATAGAAAAATGTATTTTAAAAAAATTTCTATTATCATATCCCATTTATTCAGAGACTTGAAGAAAAAGATTGTGAAAAATATTTTCACAAGAACCTTTCCAATAAGAAATATTGAACGTGTTTTAGAGTATGATACTTGTTTTCATTCTGGTATATACATTTGGTTAAACAAATAGATATTTGTTTGCCTGATTATGTGTTTGTTTGCTATAGAACATTATATAATCAAATGAGTTTATTTTGAAAACTTAAAGATCTAACCCAATAAAAACATTGAGTTAATTGCCTTTTTTCAAGATTTATTTATTTATTTATTTATTTATTTATTTTTGAGATGGAGTCTTGTTCTGTCACCCAGGCTGGAGTACAATGGCTCGATCTCCTCTCACTTCAACCTCCGCCTCCCAGGTTCAAGCAATTCTCCTGCCTCAGCCTTCCGAGTAGTTGGAACTACAGGAGCACACCATTACACCCAGCTAATTTTGTATATTTAGTAGAGATGGGGTTTCATCATGTTGGCCAGGCTAGTCTCGAACTCCTGGAGATAACTTTGTATCACTGTTTTAATTTATTTCTGCGCATAAAGTGCTCAGTGTTTACTTTTTATCTGGACCCACAACTATGTATTTTATTACTATTTTATTTCAAATCTGCCTTAAATTTTGCATAAAATTGTATATTTTACATACCTTTAGCTCTTTCTTTTATGTAGTTTTTCTTCCTTTCTTATTCCGTTTTTTTGTTTGTTTGTTTGTTTGTTTGTTTTGAGATGGAGTTGCACCCTTGTTGCCCAGGCTAGAGTGCAGTGGTGGGATCTTACCTCACCACAACCTCTGCCTCCCAGGTTCAAGTGATTCTCCTGCCTCAGCCTCCTGAGTAGCTGGAATTACAGGCATGCGCCACCATGCCTGGCTAATTTTGTATTTTTAGTAGAGATGGGGTTTCTCTAGGTTGGTCAGGCTGGTCTCGAACTCCCGACCTCAGGTGATCCTCCTGTCTGGGCCTCCCAAAGTGCTGGGATTACAGGTGTAAGCCACCACACCTGGCCTCTTATTCTTTAATTTGCATATCTTCAGGGTATTTTATGAGTCTTCTCAAAAACTTATCTGTCTTAAATGAGATTTCAAAACTGTTTTTAGATGTACTTATCAATTTCACCTTATAAATGTTTTATTATCAATATATTACTTTTAATTCTTTATTAATTTATTCATCCTTCAGAGGTCATTTATGAGGATTACAGAAATAAATCCTTCATATTAAAATTATTGAAAATAAAATATTAGGGGCGGAGCAAGATGGCCAAATAGGAACAGCTCCAGTCTCCAACTCCCAGCGCGAGCGACACAGAAGACCGGTGATTTCTGCATTTTCAACTGAGGTACTGGGTTCATCTCACTAGCGAGTGCCGGACAATCGGTGCTGGTCAGCTGCTGCAGCCCGACCAGTGAGAGCTGAAGCAAGGTGAGGCATCGCCTCACCTGGGAAGCACAAGGGGAAAGGGAATCCCTTCTCCTAGCCAGGGGAACTGAGACACACAACACCTGGAAAATCGGGTAACTCCCACCCCAATACTGCGCTTTAAGCAAACAGACACACCAGGAGATTATATCCCACACCTGGCCAGGAGGGTCCCACGACCACGGAGCCTCCCTCATTGCTAGCACAGCAGTCTGTGATCTAACTGCAAGGCAGCAGCGAGGCTGGGGGAGGGATGCCCGCCATTGCTGAGGCTTAAGTAGGCAAACAAAGCCGCTGGGAAGCTCGAACTCAGTGGAGCTCACAGCAGCTCAAGGAAACCTGCCTGTCTCTGTAGACTCCACCTCTGGGGACAGGGCACAGTAAACAACAAAAGCAGCAGAAACCTCTGCAGACGCAAACGACTCTGTCTGACAGCTTTGAAGAGTGCAGTGGATCCCCCAACACAGAGGTTGAGATCTCAGAAGGGACAGACTGCCTGCTCAAGTGGGTCCCTGACCCCAGAGTACCCTAACTGGGAGACATCCCCCACTAGGGGCAGTCTGACACCCCACACTTCACAGGGTGAAGTACATCCCTGAGAGGAAGCCTCCAAAGCAAGAATCAGACAGGCACACTCGCTGTTCAGCAATATTCTATCTTCTGCAGCCTCTGCTGCTGACAACCAGGCAAACAGGGTCGGGAGTGGACCTCAAGCAATCTCCAACAGCCCTACAGCTGAGGGTCCTGACTGTTAGAAGGAAAACTATCAAACAGGAAGGACACTTACACCAAAACCCCATCAGTACGTCACCATCATCATCGAAGACCAGCAACAGATAAAACCACAAAGATGGGGAAAAAGCAGGGCAGAAAAGCTGGAAATTCAAAAAATAAGGGCGCATCTCCCCCGGCAAAGGAGCGCAGCTCATCGCCAGCAACGGATCAAAGCTTGACGGAGAATGACTTTGACGAGATGAGAGAAGAAGGCTTCAGTCCATCAAACTTCTCAGAGCTAAAGGAGGAATTACGTACCCAGCGCAAAGAAACTAAAAATCTTGAAAAAAAGTGGAAGAATTGATGGCTAGAGTAATTAATGCAGAGAAGGTCATAAACGAAATGAAAAAGATGAAAACCATAAACGAGAAATACGTGACAAATGCACAAGCTTCAGTAACCGACTCGATCAACTGGAAGAAAGAGTATCAGCGATTGAGGATCAAATGAACGAAATTAAGCGAGAAGAGAAACCAAAAGAGAAAAGAAGAAAAAGAAATGAACAAAGCCTGCAAGAAGTATGGGATTATGTAAAAAGACCAAATCTACGTCTGATTGGGGTGCCTGAAAGTGAGGGGGAAAATGGAACCAAGTTGGAAAACACTCTTCAGGATATCATCCAGGAGAACTTCCCCAACCTAGTAGGGCAGGCCAACATTCAAATCCAGGAAATACAGAGAACGCCACAAAGATACTCCTCGAGAAGAGCAACTCCAAGACACATAATTGCCAGATTCACCAAAGTTGAAATGAAGGAAAAAATCTTAAGGGCAGCCAGAGAGAAAGGTCGGGCTACCCACAAAGGGAAGCCCATCAGACTAACAGCAGATCTCTCGGCAGAAACTCTACAAGCCAGAAGAGAGTGGGGGCCAATATTCAACATTCTGAAAGAAAAGAATTTTCAACCCAGAATTTCATATCCAGCCAAACTAAGTTTCATAAGTGAAGGAGAAATAAAATCCTTTACAGATAAGCAAATGCTTAGAGATTTTGTCACCACCAGGCCTGCCTTACACAAGACCCTGAAGGAAGCACTAAACATGGAAAGGAACAACCGGTACCAGCCATTGCAAAAACATGCCAAAATGTAAAGACCATTTAGGCTAGGAAGAAACTGCATCAACTAACGAGCAAAATAACCAGTTAATATCATAATGGCAGGATCAAGTTCACACATAACAATATTAACCTTAAATGTAAATGGACTAAATGCTCCAATTAAAAGACACAGATTGGCAAACTGGATAAAGAGTCAAGACCCATCAGTCTGCTGTATTCAGGAGACCCATCTCACATGCAGAGACATACATAGGCTCAAAATAAAGGGATGGAGGAAGATCTACCAAGCAAATGGAGAACAATAAAAAGCAGGGGTTGCAATACTAGTCTCTGATAAAACAGACTTTAAACCATCAAAGATCAAAAGAGACAAAGAAGGCCATTACATAATGATAAAAGGATCAATTCAACAGGAAGAGCTAACTATCCTAAATATATATGCACCCAATACAGGAGCACCCAGATTCATAAAGCAAGTCCTTAGAGACTTACAAAGAGACTTAGACTCCCATACAATAATAATGGGAGACTTCAACACTCACTGTCAACATTAGACAGATCAACGAGACAGAAAGTTAACAAGGATATCCAGGAATTGAACTCAGCTCTGCAGCAAGCAGACATAATAGACATCTATAGAACTCTCCACCCCAAATCAACAGAATATACATTCTTCTCAGCACCACATCACACTTATTCCAAAATTGACCACATAATTGGAAGTAAAGCACTCCTCAGCAAATGTACAAGAACAGAAATTGTAACAAACTGTCTCTCAGACCACAGTGCAATCAAACTAGAACTCAGGACTAAGAAACTCAATCAAAACCGCTCAACTACATGGAAACTGAACAACCTACTCCTGAATGACTACTGTGTACATAACGAAATGAAGGCAGAAATAAAGATGTTCTTTGAAACCAATGAGAACAAAGATACAACATACCAGAATCTCTGGGACACATTTAAAGCAGTGTGTAGAGGGCAATTTATAGCACTAAATGCCCACAAGAGAAAGCAGGAAAGATCTAAAATTGACACTCTAACATCACAATTAAAAGAACTAGAGAAGCAAGAGCAAACACATTCAAAACCTAGCAGAAAGCAAGAAATAACTAAGATCAGAGCAGAACTGAAGGAGATAGAGACACAAAAAACCCTCCAAAAAATCAATGAATCCAGGAGTTGGTTTTTTGAAAAGATCAACAAAATTGACAGACCGCTAGCAAGACTAATAAAGAAGAAAAGAGAGAAGAATCAAATAGACGCAATAAAAAATGATAAAGGGGATATCACCACCAACCCCACAGAAATACAAACTACCATCAGAGAATACTATAAACACCTCTACGCAAATAAACTAGAAAATCTAGAAGAAATGGATAATTTCCTGGACACTTACACTCTTCCAAGACTAAACCAGGAAGAAGTTGAATCCCTGAATAGACCAATAGCAGGCTCTGAAATTGAGGCAATAATTAATAGCCTACCAACGAAAAAGAGTCCAGGGCCAGATGGATTCACAGCTGAATTCTACCAGAGGTACAAGGAGGAGCTGGTACCATTCCTTCTGAAGCTATTCCAATCAATAGAAAAAGAGGAAATCCTCCCTAACTCATTTTATGAGGCCAACATCATCCTGATACCAAAGCCTGGCAGAGACACAACAAAAAAAGAGAATTTTAGACCAATATCCCTGATGAACATCGATGCAAAAATCCTCAATAAAATACTGGCAAACTGGATTCAGCAGCACATCAAAAAGCTTATCCACCATGATCAAGTGGGCTTCATCCCTGGGATGCAAGGCTGGTTCAACATTCGCAAATTAATAAACATAATCCAGCATATAAACAGAACCAAAGACAAGAACCACATGATTATCTCAATAGATGCAGAAAAGGCTTTTGACAGAATCAACAGCCCTTCATGCTAAAAACGCTCAATAAATTCAGTATTGATGGAACATACCTCAAAATAATAAGAGCTATTTATGACAAACCCACAGCCAATATCATACTGAATGGGCAAAAACTGGAAAAATTCCCTTTGAAAACTGGCATAAGACAGGGATGCCCTCTCTCACCACTCCTATTCAACATAGTGTTGGAAGTTCTGGCTAGGGCAATCAGGCAAGAGAAAGAAATCAAGGGTATTCAGTTAGGAAAAGAAGAAGTCAAATTGTCCCTCTTTGCAGATGACATGATTGTATATTTAGAAAACCCCATTGTCTCAGCCCAAAATCTCCTTAAGCTGATAAGAAACTTCAGCAAAGTCTCAGGATACAAAATTAATGTGCAAAAATCACAAGCATTCTTATACACCAGTAACAGACAAACAGAGAACCAAATCGTGACTGAACTTCCATTCACAATTGCTTCAAAGAGAATAAAATACCTAGGAATCCAACTTACAAGGGATGTAAAGGACCTCTTCAAGGAGAACTACAAACCACTGCTCAGTGAAATAAAAGAGGACACAAACAAATGGAAGAACATACCATGCTCATGGATAGGAAGAATCAATATCGTGAAAATGGCCATACTGCCCAAGGTTATTTATAGATTCAATGCCATCCCCATCAAGCTACCAATGAGTTTCTTCACAGAATTGGAAAAAACTGCTTTAAAGTTCATATGGAACCAAAAAAGAGCCCGCATCTCCAAGACAATCCTAAGTCAAAAGAACAAAGCTGGAGGCATCACACTACCTGACTTCAAACTATACTACAAGGCTACAGTAACCAAAACAGCATGGTACTGGTACCAAAACAGAGATATAGACCAATGGAACAGAACAGAGTCCTCAGAAATAATACCACACGTCTACAGTCATCTGATCTTTGACAAACCTGAGAGAAACAAGAAATGGGGAAAGGATTCCCTATTTAATAAATGGTGCTGGGAAAATTGGCTAGCCATAAGTAGAAAGCTGAAACTGGATCCTTTCCTTACTCCTTATATGAAAATTAATTCAAGATGGATTAGAGACTTAAATGTTAGAGCTAATACCATAAAAACCCTAGAGGAAAACCTAGGTAGTACCATTCAGGACATAGGCATGGGCAAAGACTTCATGTCTAAGACACCAAAAGCAACGGCAGCAAAAGCCAAAATTGAGAAATGGGATCTCATTAAACTAAAGAGCTTCTGCACAGCAAAAGAAACTACCATCAGAGTGAACAGGCAACCTACAGAATGGGAGAAAATTTTTGCAATCTACTCATCTGACAAAGGGCTAATATCCAGAACCTACAAAGAACTCAAACAAATTTACAAGAAAAAAACAAACAACCCCATCAAAAAGTGGGCAAAGGATATGAACAGACATTTCTCAAAAGAAGACATTCATACAGCCAACAGACACTTGAAAAAATGCTCATCATCACTGGCCATCAGAGAAATGCAAATCAAAACCACAATGAGATACCATCTCACACCAGTTAGAATGGCAATCATTAAAAAGTCAGGAAACAACAGGTGCTGGAGAGGATGTGGAGAAATAGGAACACTTTTACACTGTTGGTGGGATTGTAAACTAGTTCAACCATTATGGAAAACAGTATGGCGATTCCTCAAGGATCTAGAACTAGAAATACCATATGACCCAGCCATCCCATTACTAGGTATATACCCAAAGGATTATAAATCCTGCTGCTATAAAGACACATGCACACGTATGTTTATTGCGGCACTATTCACAATAGCAAAGACTTGGAATCAACCCAAATGTCCATCAGTGACAGACTGGATTAAGAAAATGTGGCACATATACACCATGGAATAATATGCAGCCATAAAAAAGGATGAGTTTGTGTCCTTTGTAGGGACATGGATGCAGCTGGAAACCATCATTCTTAGCAAACTATCACAAGAACAGAAAACGAAACCCCGCACGTTCTCACTCATAGGTGGGAACTGAACAATGAGATCACTTGGACTCGGTAAGGGGAACATCACACACCGGGGCCTATCATGGGGAGGGGGGAGGGGAGAGGTGGGAGGGATTGCATTGGGAGTTATACCTGATGTAAATGACGAGTTGATGGGTGCTGACGAGTTGATGGGTGCAGCACAGCAACATGGCACAAGTATACATATGTAACAAACCTGCACGTTATGCACATGTACCCTAGAACTTAAAGTATAATAATAATTTAAAAAAAGAAAATAAAATATTAAAAAATCATAAACGGTTAAGAATTCTTAAACTAAATGCAATGTAATGACAATTCTTTTTTTTGTCCCAATTTTATTTATGTTTTTAATCTTCTGTTTCTGAAGGTTTGCCTAATATTAGTATTTTCTAGGAGAAGGCGAAGAGAAATAGAAAAGAGAAGTTTTTTTTTTTTTAGGCAACAAATATTTATTGAACAATAATATGCAAACAATGACAATAAACATTTCCCTCCAAAGACCTCGTTATGAACAGGCATATGGAGGGAGAAAAGATCATTGTAACCAATTACTTTGGAATTAGGATGTGTGTTTAAAGAAATGAAGTGTGTGAATAATCCTGAGATGAGCATTTAGGGAAAATGTGATTACAATTTATCTCTATAAGTTTACAAACTACATTTATTCCTATTGCATTTTAAAAGGAATGGTGTGCAATTATTTCCATCTGACAAGCATGGATTAATGCAAGCCAAATATAACCTCAAATACTACTTGCTATTTACATAAATAATTGTAAATAATAATTTTCATTTAGAAAATAGGTGAATACGAGACTTCACAAAAAAATCACTTCTTTCTCCATGGATATCTGAATAGTAGAAGAAAATCTGTCTCAAGGTTAATTATGTTTTCAAAATGAAGTAATAGTGGAATGTTTTTAAATGTTAAAAAGAGGCAAAGAAGAAAAATGGCTTCATGGAGCTCTGAAGCTTACCGTCAGAATCTCCGCAGGAAAACCATTGTGTACAAAGCCATTCCACCAAAATGGCAACCTAAACTATCTCACGTATTTCCCATTTTCACTACCATGTTTTAATTTTCTCCATAAGATATATCATAGCTGTCATAATATATCGGCAGCCTAAGGTAGTGATTAAAAGCACCCCATAGAGCCTCCTAGATGCACGTACTTTGATTTTTAATGTGAGTGAAAGAGGACACATCTGAGGAGCAGAGAAATGAAGTGATCAGACTTCTATTAGAAAAGGATCATTGGATGTTCTGTGAGAATAGTGGTAGTGAGGCAAAGACAGAAGCAAAGAGACCAAGCAAACAATGTTGCAAGCAAGAGGTGATGTAGATTTGGAGCTGGCAGTGGCAGTGGAGGTCTCAGCAGTGGATTCCATCTCTAGCATCAGAAGCAAAGACAACAAACAGCCTTACAGAGACTGTTCAACCAGCCCCCACAATTACAGAAGAGCAGATCCTTGTGACAAATCTCTTTCTTAATAAATGGGAGATGGAGAAGTAGGTGTGGGGGACAGTGAGAGAGAGTAGTGAGGAGGGAGAAGGAATATATCTCCCAGTGGTTCTACTCTCTGATTGGATCCTGAGTGATACAGGTAGTTAAGTATGAAAAAAAGATTTCAGCAAAATTTAGGAAGTGAAATAAAAATAAGCTAATTGCTGACTCATTGGGACTCTGGAGGTCTAAAGGTGATGGAATAATTGGGCATGGCTGGCTGAGATGGCTGGATGGGTGGTGGTGGCACTTAAGAAGTCATACTTTGAGAAGTGGACAGTTTACAGAGACAGGTCCCTATTTGAACACATTGATACTATGGGATGTTCAGGTGTTAATATGTATTAGATTGTTGTATAGAGAATAAAAGGGCAAGTTGGAAAATTAATATTCTAAGGGCTAAGAAAAGAAGCAGGAACAAAATGGCATCCAGAAGCCAGAGACACAGGATTTAAAGACAGAATGGTGAGCAGTGTCAGTTTTAGCAAAGGGTTTAAGTAAGGAGGAAATTGAAAACACCAATAGTTAAGGAAGAGCAGTCCACAAAATGGGTGCTAAAGTGTCTTATTTGTGATTTTAGGTGTATTACTTTTCTTCTCAACTGGATTGTATTGATCTTAAATAGAAAAATAAAAAAAGAGGTTTATACTCTGTATTTCCCTTGGGTATCAGCATAATGCAAAACATATACAGTGTGCTCAATATTTTAGACTTGATAACTGCTATGTAACTCTGGGCCCCTTCTTGCACTTTTCTGCATTACTTTTTCTTTTCTTTCTTTTTTTTTTTTTTTTTTTTTTTGGTAGCGATGGGGTCTCTCTCTGCTGCCCAGGCTCATCTTGAACCCCTGGGTACAAGCAATCCTACCACCTTAGCCTCCCAAAGTGTTGAAGTTACAGGTGTGAGCCACCACACCCAGCCTGTGTTGCTTTTGTTTTCACCTTGCTGTGCCTTATTTCCCACATATAGTCCTGACCTTTTGATTTTATCTTTCTATATTTGCAAGTTATTTTCCAATTTTTAAGCAACGTATTTTACCACTGAATACTCCAACACTAATAGCTCTTCAAGACCTGAAGGCAATGTCAAGAATTTTGTTTCTAATGGTAATTTTTCTTTTCTTCTTTCAATAAGCCATTTTATAAGTTTCAGTGATTCCCCACAAAATTCAAGCTCATTCTTTAGGGAATATTATTAGACATAGTACAGATTTTCTTAAAATATATTGACTAAATTTTATGTTTTCTTATGAAATTGAAATCAAATACTATACAACAATATTATTAACAATAAAATACTATGTTAAACATAAATACTATGTATTAAGAAACTGTTACAAATATTTATATGTATTATCTCATATACTTCTTGTTACATCTCCAGGAAGATACCATCTCAAAGCATAGATCAGCAAACTGAAGGACAGGTTAAATAAACTTTCTCTGATTCACAACTAGTAACAGTTTAAAAAATCACCGAATAAAGTCTTCTGACTCCAGAACCCAGAATATATATTGTCATCTATATGAATGTGTATTTCAAAATAAAAAATAACTATTTTGGAATGTATGTGAAAATCATGAATCAGTGGACAGAATGACTTGTATGGCACCAATAAAATTTCTATTCATTGGAAAAAGTTAAACTTTTATTATCATTAGGAACACAATTGAATTTTCTATAAAGGTGAAACATACATTCCATATCTGAGATAAAGTAAATTGGATCACAGTCCTTGATATCCTCATAAAAACATAATCATTTTAGATGCTAAAATCTGAACAGTAACCAAAACTTTCCCTGGCTACAAAATACATCTTTCAAACTACTTATCAAGACTTTTGAAATTCCCAAGTAATGCACTCATCTTTATAGATTAGAATATATCACACATAACAATGGTGTGTAAATGTTGAGGGAATGGAGATGCATGTATTCAGAGAAAGGGCAGAGTGAATATGTACTTGGAAGGAAAACTAAGGAGAACAACAAAGGAAAAAAGGTCGGGGGGAACGTAAATTTTCCCTGGGGAAATTGGAGAGGAAAGAGCAACATTTGTTCCCAATTTCTGAGAAAACATGAAATGCAAACACACAGCAGTCGGGATTTTTATCCATAGATGCAACCCAAGGATCCAGATAACTGGGCTTCATGACAAGGACACAGACACTTTTGAATGGGACTGACCTTAATGCTGCACCTTCCTCCTTCCTCGACAACTGTGGACTGCTGCACAAACTTTCAGAAGCAAATACTAAGGTATGCAATTAATTAGCCACACCATGGAGGCCGCAACTAGAAAGAGAATCCCAGAGATTAATCATCTGGTTAACAGTATAAGGATGTGATCCTTTGAGTTAGTCTATGGACAACTTATAAAACAGGGCAGGATGACATGGAAATATTATCGGTTCCTAACACCTTGTTGTTGGTTATTTTAACAAAAATGACCTCCTTCAAAGGAAGCAGTGAGAGTTCTGAAGAAGAAAGTGAAGGTTTCATTCTGTAAGATTAATCAATGTCATGTGGAGTGGGTGATGCTAACAGTGAGCCAGAGACTTGCATCGGCCAACTGTGACCATCAATGTCTCGCTGAAGATAAAAATCATTGGGAAAATGAGTTCCCACAAGTAAGAAGGGTTAAAGTTGGTACAAATTTCTAAATCAAAATTTGGCTAAGAAGAAAAATGAAAATGTCTAGAATAGGAAACACCTTTGAGCCAGGTCTGAGCACAATGGGCTACTCCCTTCTGCCAGTAAATAATCAGAGCAAAAGATACTCCCAAGATGAGGATGGGAGAGAGGATGCAGCTCTGCTGTGTCTCCCTCATGCCTCAGGGAGGCTAGTCCATCTCATTGTTAAATTCAGTCTTATGTGGGAAGAACCTGATGAGGGGAGAACAGAGCTGGGCTTCCTGCATTTCATATCATCAGCCATGGAAGGAATCATATCAGTAAAGCATCTTCTCTAAAACCATGTAAGGATACTGTTGCCATCCTATTTTGCCTATTTATTTTTAAAATTTTCTTTTATTTTTTAGTAGAGACAGGGTCTCACTGTGTTTCTAAGGCTGGTTTCAAACTTCTGGGCTCAAGTGATCCTCCCACCTCAGCTTCCCAAAGTACTGGGATAACAGGCATCAGCCACCTTGCCAGGACTATTTTACACAGTTCTACGTTTACCTTCTTTCTGGAACAAAAATCTTAGAGATGTCCCATCAGTAATCAATCTATAATTACCCTGACCTATACAGCACTGTTATGATCAGTTAATGTCCAGCTAAACTGTATATCCTGTCTTCTATAACGTAGTGTTGTACTGAATCAAGTGTAGAGGCTAGATTTTGTCTCTAGGTTACGTGTGTCACTGAACAAAAGTGAGGCGAGCCACTTTTTGTTCTGCCTTGTAAAATGCCCTGTGTGCCTCTGCTCCAGCTGTTTTCTCTCTCTGTTCCCCCAGGGTGACCTTAGAAGCCATTTCTGAAATTGGTAGCACCCCTAACTCCCACCCCCGCCAACACCAAAGCCAGAAAATCTGTGTAGAGGGATACCTTGCTGACCTAGTCAACCCTCCCAGTATTTTAAGTGAACAGTAAATTAACTTCTATTGTATCTGAGTCATTCTTCACCAGGGGGTCAATTTCTTAATGGATTCACGCCCCCAACTAATAGAAACACGTACAGCAATATGACACCTTAACGTGTACAACTGCCTCTGTGTCTTGATCATCAGTGGGAAGACTGCCAATCCTGGCTTTGTTTCTTTGTGATGGGGCCTCACCTGTTTCATCACCAGCACAGGTAGTTAGAGATGATATTGCACTGAAGAAATTGAGAAAGGCTCAGGGGGGTCATTTCAGAAAGATTAAAATAGACTACAGGATGGGTAGGTACTCTGTTCCTCGACTCCCATAAACGAGAGTTATTAAAACCAATGACTATCATTAGTTGCATAAGGGCAACTCTCTGACCCAGGGGAGATGGTAAAAATCATCTGGCTTCACTTACAACTATTTGGCTTCTGCTCTCCAGCGACTTTTCAGAACGACCGATTAGCCCTGTGGGAATGTAAATGGAGATATAAGCATGACAGAAACATTCAAGAGATACCTTTCATTTTCTTAAAGTTAAACATCCGTTTTTGGTCCCAGCAATATCATGCCAGCCATTTTGGTCTCAAAGGGAGAGAGGTGGTTTCACTGGCCCCCAAAAAATGCACTTAGCTGCAGGCACAGCGTGTATCATCACACTGTCTGGTAATGCCTTTTTTCTGTCATTTTTCCTTTTTCCTGTTCTTTCCTGCATTCCTTCTCACCCCATTTGGTTTTAAATTTGCCTGTGATACAGTCCCTCTAATCTCATCTATAAATGAAAAAAAAAATTTAAAAACGTCTCAGTGTGACAAAGCATTGCTGTAAACCGTGACGCTTAACATGGGTGTGATTTACTCCTCTGCCAAAATCCCTGCTGCTATGGCTGCCGCTAATCAAACATTACCTAACCCAGTCAAAGAGGCCCTGCTGCCTATGATACCCATGTTTGGGTCGTCAAAACACACAATCCCCCTTTTTGAAAATTTTAACATCTCCCCCAAAGAACTTTACCTTAGGCCACCCCATCACATATCTCAGCTGCTTCAAAGACTGACAACTCACTCAAGAGGGTTTCCTGCTTGATGAAACGTAATGTCTGCCTCAAAGCATGGGCCACATGGACTCTCTCTCCCTTGTTCTGTGCTGATATCACAGTAGCAGGATCGATTTTAGAATCAGGATTGTGAAGCTTAAAGGGATCTTATAAATGATATAGTACAACTCTCTCTGGGGTCTAGAGGTTAAGTGACTCACCTGAGGTCACCAGATTAAGTAGTGGCAAATCAGATACATTAACCCAAGGTTCTCCGTCCCCTGCCTCACTCTTTTCCCTGTGCTGTGCTATGAAGATTGATAGTACAAAACCCCACACAGTTTTAAAAGAGATTAGGTCGAAGATCAGTTCTCTGCCTGAGCTGCTCTATTCCCAAGATTAATCAGGGTGTTCTTTATGGAGTTTTTGTGTCGGCGACGCCACACAGCTCACTTTATGCAGTTAGATTTCTCTTGAATTTAGTTTCCAGCTGGAAACCTAGGAAAGTCTCAGCCCCAGACATTCTGGTGTGTCCTCTAGCATGTCACCACTTTATAAGCACACGGCCAGTAATGCATCAAGATAAAATTTTACAGGAAGGAGATGTTTTAAAATGTAAATCTATGTGCCTATTAGAATAGCTAATATCCAAAAGATTGACACCAAATGCTGGTAAGAATGTTGAGCAACAGGAACTCTCATTGCTGGTGAGACCTCAAAATAATACAGTCTTTTTAGAAGAGAGTTTGGCAGGTACTTACAAAACTAAACTTAGGTTTACCATATGATCCAGTAATTGTGCTCCTAAGTATTTACTCAAATGAGTTAGTCACACAAAAACCTTCAGACAGATGTTTAAAACAGCTTTATTCATAAATATCAAAATTGGAAGCAACCAAGATGACTTTCAATAGGTGAATAAGCAAATCATGATACAATCTATGCAATGGAATATTATTCAGTGATAAAAGGAAATGAGCTAAGAAGCCATGAAACTCTGTGGAAGAACCTTAAGGTACACATCACTAGGTAAAAGCAGCCGGTTCAAAAAGGCTATCTACTGTATGATTCCAAGCGTAAGGCATTCTAGAAAAGACAAAATTATAGCAACAGTTAAAAATATCAGTGGTTGTCAGGGTTTCAGGGGGAGGTGAGAAGGGAAAACTAGGTGGAGCAAAAGGCGTTTTTAAGGTGGTGAAAGTATTCCATGTAAAACTGGAATGGTGCATACATGATATTATGCACTTGTCAATATTCACAGAACTGTGCAACACAAAGAGAGAACCTTAATATAATCTATAGACTTTAGATAATATGTGTTAATATGAGTTCATCAGTCATACAAATATGCCATACTAATGGAATAGGAGAAAGTACATGCTGGGGAAGGAAAACAAGGAAACTGTACTTTCTGCTTAATTTTTCTACAAACACAAAACTTCTATAAAATAAAGGCCATCTTAAAAAATGTAAACACTGTATAGTCAACAAGAAAAAGATCATTATACTGATAGAGTTTTTGCTGACAATATTTCAACTGAAAGTTTCCTCATAGTTTGATCCAGGTTAGTGAGACCGTCTCCAAACCTTCTCAACCACTTATCATTTATTGGTTAATGAATACCATTTAAGCCTAAATCACTGCCCTTGTGGACATTATAGTTTAGAGATAGAAGTTTCACACATTATGTATTGCTGACATTCTTGCCAGATACATACAGTTCTGAGATCTTTGTGTGTTTTAATTCATTTAATACTCACAACAAAACTACAAGGAATAGATTTTTGGTATAATACTTATACAGACATGAAAACTCAGGCTCAAAAAAGCTAAGTAACTTGCTTATACTTAGAAAACTACAAAACACATGTAAATTCAGGCCTTTTGGTTCCAAAGTATTAGTTTGTAACCACTATATCACAGCAGATAAAATCAAGGAAAAACTTCTGAATCTAACAAGTCACTTCTGTTTTTCCAAGGAAGCCCCAAACTCAGTTGCAAGAACTAAGTGAAAATGAACAGAAGAAGATTAGGACCTTGGAGGAACTCGCTATCAACTAACAATAAACCCTGTGATAAAAGCCTGGGGAACAGCAAGAGAGAGGCCCAAAAGACACCTTGGGAGGTCAGAGAAGACTTCATAGAGAAGATTTCAGCCAAAAGTTCCTTAAAGGCAGGAAGTGGACCAGAGGGCATGAAAGAATACTCACATTTGGGGAACTGCAGATAGTGTGATAAACACACTTGAGCATAGGGAAGTGGCTGCAGATTGAGCTAACCTTGGCCTGATCATGGAAAATATTTGATGCTAGTGGTTCTCCAAGTGTGGCCCCTGAACCAGCAGCATTGACACCACCTGGGAACTTTTCAGATGTGCAAAATCTCAGGCCCCATCTCAAACCTACTGAATCAGAAACTGAGTATGGAGCCCAACAGTCTATTTTCAAAGTTCTCCAGTGATTCCAATGCATGCTAAATCTCGAGAACCACTGGTCTAAGTCATTCTCAAGTGTTTGGACATCATTTGTTAGAGGATAGAAAGCCACAGAGGGTCTAATGAAATGGAAAAACGTAATAGGCGTAGCAAGTAAAATCCTTAATTAAATAGTCAAAATGGAGTCCTAAGGTTTCAAGATGCTTTAAAAATATAAGATTGCAAGATTGATCGGTTATTTACATCTCTAACTTCTAAAACGGCTGTCTCTCTTGCTGTTACCAAAGTAAAGGAAAAGGCTTTTGGCCATAACTAACACCTGACGGCACTCACGCCTCAGCCACAAACATACAGAGGTATACCTTTCATTTACAAGAAATGCTCTGATAGGAACCCAGACAACATATACACCAATGGAAATAGGAAATAACACCGCTGGGAATCAAGAAAGCAGCAGTTGCTTTGTTCCTGTATTAGTCCTTTCTCACGCTGCTAATAAAGACATACCTGAAACTGGGTAATTTATAAAGAAAAAGAGGTTTAATGGACTCACAGTTCCACTTGACTGGGGAGGCCTCACAATCATGGTGGAAGGTGAAGGAGGAGGAGGAAAGGCATGTCTTACGTGGTGGTAGGCAATAGTGCCTGTGCAGGAGAACACCCCTTTATAAAACCATCAGATCTCATGAGACTTATTCCCTATCACCAGAACAGCATGGGAAAACACACCCCCATAATTCAGTTACCTCCCACTGGGTCCCTCCCTCAACACGTGGGGATTATGGGTGCTACAATTCGAGATGGGATTTGGGTGGGGACACAGCCAAACCATAACAGTTGTCTTTTATTTCTTTTTCTTTTTGAACCCCCCATTTTAAAACTGGATGTCTAGAGTCTACATCAATTTTAGAAAGAATCCATCCCCTTTGAAAGTTCCAGGAAACCTAACTGGTCCACGAATGAGATCAGGATTGGGTTTGGGAGGAAAGGGACATTTATGTTATTCACATTTTTTTCCTCTACTCTTTTGAAAGAAAAGCTTTTGTTTTGCTCCAGCTGACTGAAGATTTAGGAACTTGGAGGCTTCAACAATTAATTTTCAACAACAACAAAAGGCAGCTAAGTTACTCTTTATGTAATAAGTAACTACTATGAACCATGTTCTGAACTTGTTGTTCTGGATATTCTTTAACAAATTAAGGACTCAATCTATCATAATTAAATCAAAATAAATCAGACTATGAGTAAAATCACTTTAAAAATGGATTCATGATTGAATAATATAGATACATGGAAATAATAAAATTGTGATTGTACTAAGGACAGAATTGAAAATTATAAAATATCACCATCCTGTTGCTGGTAATTGTAAGGTATGTGTAGGGGAATTAGACACTTCCTCTAGGAAAAAGATATGTCAGCTAAATTTTGAGGAAACTATTGTCATCATGATCAAAAATCAGTTCCCATCTGTGCTATTCTTGTTTAGCCAATGTGTTAGGAACCTACTGGAGACCCTCAGAGTTAAATGGCTATGTAATTAGGTAGGTTGCTTCCTTATATGAGCCATTCCGTTTGTTCAGACATTTTCAGTTTGTATGCCTAAAGAATTATGGGGAAACTGAAGCATGTACTTACCAAAAAATGATCCATAGTAAAAATAAATTCATCATTTTGTTTTATATGATTTATGGGGCCACTAGAACAGAATTTGCTCTCTCACTGATGAATACCATGAACTTCCCACCTGTGCTTTCAAAGCTGCTTTTGCTTAAAACACAATATGCTCTAAGACTCAAGAGTCATTTTTCAATGTCAGTTATTCAAAGTGTAGTAAATTTTAGAACACACATTAATAATATTCAGCCCCCTTGCCTCTGGTCTACCTACTGAAGAAACATCAATCCCACTTTCTCCTTTCCTATCCAGGGTTTCAAATAACTATATGCCTACTTAACTGGGTTTTTATTTTTACTTTAACAATTAATTTGCCATGTGAATAACAAAGTAATTTATCAAAATAAATTATGTGAGTGATCTATAATAATTACTACTTTTTAATCAACCATGAAATAGACTTGATATATAATAAGAAAGCAAATATATGATTTGCTCTGGAAAAAAAATATGGATTTTAGAACACTTTCTTGCAACCTGGAATAAAAAACCCATTACTAGGATGTTTCAAAAAAAAAAGCAATGTGTAAACAGAACTTTAAATCATACTACATTTTTTGAGAGACAAACAATTATGTAAAAATATCTGCTCTTTAGAAAAAGTTGGGTCATGTGTGGTGGTTCACGCCTGTATTCCCAGCACTTTCGCAGGCTGAGGCAGGTGGGTCACCTGAGGTCAGGAGTTCTAGACCAGCCTGGCCAACATGGTGAAACCCAATCTCTACTAAAATTACAAAAATTAGCCTGGTGTGGTGGTGCACACCTGTAATCCCAGCTACTTGGGAAGCTGAGGCAGGAGGATCATTTGAACCCAAGAGACAGAGGTTGCAGAGAGTGAAGATTGAGCCACTTCACTCCAGCCTGGTGAGACAGCGAGACTCTGTTACAAAAAAATGTCAAGAAACACAATAAACCTCTCCAAGAAATGTTATTTACCATTTTTTGTTACAGAAAATCTAAAACTAATGCCAATATTTCTTACATTACTTTGCTTTTAATAACACAATGAAACTTTTAGAGTCAGAGGCAAATAAATGGCAATAACATTCTTGAAATACAATTTTGCAGAACAGTATTATTATCACCTTTATTAAATCAGGTATTATTTATGTTGCATGCAGACATAGGATCCTAATGTAGACTAACTTTTGAGACATATTGCATATATTATTAAGAAAAGTTATAACAGCACAGAGCAGCATGGTTATGAAAACTATGTTTACCAAATTTAAACTTTCATCAGGAACTCCACAGAATTTTTAATAAAGTGACCAAAAATTCATGAGCTCTCACCACTCTTCTATTTGGTTTGACTTGTTAGAAAGTTCTTCCTCATACTGACCTCAAATTAATTAAATTTCAATTGTGTTGTTTCTAGTTCTATCATTTGGAGCTGAATAACATTTTTTTTTAAGAGTATTATGTTCTCTTATTTTCTTCTTTACCAACTAAGGATCTGTTTTTTTAAAAGAAATTGTTTTTAATGTACCAAATCTTAGGCCATTTCATATCCTTGTCAATCACTTAAAAAGAAAACATATTATTTATTTAATTTAACTTTTATGTCTGGGATGCATGTACACGTTTGTTATATAGGTAAAGTCGTGTCATGGGGGTTTGTTGTATAGATTATTTCATCACCTGGGTATTAAGCCTAGTGCTCATTGGGTATTTGTCCTGATCCTCTCCCCTGTCCAACCCTCCACCCTACATAGGCCCTAGTGCGTGTTGTTCTCCCTACATGTCCATGTGTTCTCATCATTTAGCTCCCACTTATCAGTGAGAACATGCAGAAACCATTTTTTTAAAATAATGCCATTAAAAACTGAAAACAACACTTTCAGTTTTGCTGGAAAATCAGTTTTGAAAACAAACAAACAAACTGATTTTCCCTTTACATATGAGTAATCACAGTGTTGTGAACCATGTTCTCACCTTGGTGTTCTTGGCATTATTTAACACATTAAGGACTCAGTCTACCGGAATTAGATTGTAATTGTGTTAGAAGCTCAAGATCATTTTATCTTTCTTCTAGCTCTTTTACATTATTCCTCAGATTAGACTCAGAGACAACGATAAAGAATTTTTGTCTATTTTTAAGCCTCATCTCCCATATTCTGTACTTTAAGATGAACTAATAGTAGAAAAAGTCAGTTCATTAAAAATAATTTATGAAGGTAAATAATGATGGGAGAGCTACAAAGAAATAGTGTTTGCAATGAGGTTGAGGTAAATTGGAACAAATATTTGAAAGTCAATTTTTCAATATGTATGTATGGGAAACATAAAAGTGTTTAATACCTCTTGAACTGAAACTTTCATTTTGGGGAATCTGTCCTGAGGTAATACTGAAAGTAAATGCATAAAGATGGAATAGCAAAATTTTAATATCAGATTTTTGTTTAAAATCTCCTTTTTTTTTTTTTTTCTGGGCCCAATGGCTCACACCTATAATCCCGGCACTTTGGGAGGCCAAAGCAGGTGCATCATCTGAAGTAAGGAGTTCAAGACCAGCCTGACCAACATGGTGAAACCCCGTCTCTACTAAAAATAAAATAATTAGCTGGGCGTGGTGGTGCGCACCTGTAATCCCAGCTACTCGGGGGAGTTGGCAGGACAATCCCTTGAACCCGGGAGGCAGAGGTAGCAGTGAGCCAAGATCGTGCCATTGCACTCCAGCCTGGGGGACAAGAGTGAAACTCAGTCTCAAAAAAAAAAAAATCTACATTTTTTTTAAATGGGCATCTACAATAATTACAACTGTGTAGCAGACATTAAATTCTGGATGGGAAAACAATGACAACAAATGGTTACTTTAGTTATTTTAGATTTTTAGTTCATTTTTTAAATAATATTCCATTCATTTAATATTTTATAATATTTTTATTACATGTATTATTATAAATTGTTGCCTTTGGAAATCATCAGAATCATCAGAAATCCCAGCTCTTCTATTTACCAGTTGAGCCAAGTAACTAAACTATTTTAAGCTTAGTTTCCTTGTCTCTAAAGTTGAGATAATGACAAATTATTTGACAATGTTACAGTAGCTAAATGTTTTTGTTTCTTTCTCTAAACTCTAAAACACTATATCAGCATTTCCCAAACCTGCATCAGCACGACTAATGAGATTTTTTGTCTTATTTTGGTTTTGTTTTTTCCTAAAGATATTACTATATAAATATGCCTTCCAAATAAGACAACTGCTGTTTCTATTTACTTTCCATCCCTCTAAAGTTCCCATTGAAAGAGCAAAAAGAAAATGTAAAGGAAAGCGGAAGAATCCTAATAAAACAAGGCTAAAAAACATAAAGTGGAAAAACAGCAGACCAGGACAATAAAAAACAGGCTGATGGGAAAAACAAACAAACAAACAACAACAACAAAAACAGAACAGGAGAAACATCAACACTCCCCTAAGACAGCAGAGGAACGAATGTTCTTCCCGAAAGAGCTCTGAGCGATCTTCAGGCACGGGATCAACAAACAGGAGGAACGGCTGTGGACCACGGGAACAACAAAGGGTAATTACCAAAGACCTTTATTGAGGGCAGCCGCCCCGGCCAGAGTGACCGCTCCCCATTCCCACATTATGTGGAGAATGGAGAAAAGCTTTAACTTCTTGAATAAAACCTGATGACCTCTTTCCAAAAGTGATTTGTACAGGTAGCAACCTACTGCCAGTTGTTTCTTGAGTTCTTGAAGATCAAGAACAAAAAACAAAGCTTGAGGAAACACTGTGCTAAAGTACAGTATACCAGATATACTAAGTACACAGACACCAAAGTATCAGATAGAGTAAAATATAAGCAGATCTTCTCCCCAAAGGTTAGGCCGAGGTGGGAGGATGGCTTGAGCCTGGGAGGAGGAGGTTTCAGTGAGCCCTGATCCCGCCACTGCACTCCAACCTCAGGGACAGAGTGAGACCCTGTCTCGGGGAAAAAAAAACAAAAAACAAAAAAAACTCCCTTATTTGGGGATCCACAGCCTGAATGACTCTCGCTGTGCTCCAAGCCCACACCCATAACCCCTTTTTAAAAACATCCATTTGGTCCTTCTTTTGAAAGAAATAGACTGTCAGGAAAACAGATCTACACAGTTGCAAAGGAAAGTCATCCAAGTCACCTAAACTCATCAACCTAATATTTCATATCAACAAATTTCAAGGGGTGATGACCAGGTTTCTGAGGAAAAGTAATAGCATGAAAAAAAGTATTCAATCAGTTCCTAATCCAACAGTCATAGCTACAGCATTTAAAAATTTTGAGCACAAAGAAACTATGACATGTAGAGTTCATCAGATGTCTCACTATAATTGTTATACCTCTGTCCTATAAGATTTCCTGATCTACACATTTAATATCCTTGTCAAGAAAAGACATTCAGGTCACCTGATGTGACATTAGACCTAGTTATTATCAATGTATGTCCTGCACACACACGAACATTCCATGCTTTAAATAATACACATAAAAATCCTGCCGAAGATCACTGTTAAGCAAACTAATGTGTGCTTTTCTGAATTGGATATTGCCCCCACTTTAAAAATCAGAATAGCATCTTCTTGCCATGTCTTCCATTTTCCATGTTTCAAAAATACCCAGCTCATTCAGCAATTTCCAGTTCCCTCTGCCAAAGTTTTTCATAGGAAGAAATTTGAGATAGAAACTGGACTTAAAAAAAAATAACATTCTGTGTATCTGCACAGGAGTTGTACATTTATTATTTCTTCATTACCTACAACAAACTACGGGTCGGGTATTTCCCCTCCATTTTCCAGATAAGAAGAAGGATGCTCACAGAAGTAAGGAATGATCTACAGTCACAGAACTAGGGTGAATAGTGCCAGGTTTCAACCCATTTCTGTTCAGGGAAAAGTCATCCTTTTTCTGTGTCAGCATCTTCTATTCATCCTTGAATAGAGAGTCCACAACCTCTTCTCCATCTCGTGCGCATTATTTCAGAAATCTCACCTCAGAGAGCTCTCCGCACAAGCAAGCACACTGGCATCTTTAGATATCTCTCATCACACAGAAGTTAAATAATTGCACATTGAATTGCCTTTCAAGAGAAACTCAACCCTCTCAAGCTATTTCCTTTCCAAAGACTTGTTCTTTGAAAAGGAGATGACATTTCACTTCAGCTTTTGAAATACGCCATCATATAGAAGAGCAAAGGTGACTGGTGATTCTCAGTTTTTTCTTCCTTACCCACAGGGCACCCTTGGGTAATATGGTCACATTTCCTAAAGTTCCTTCACCACTTCTGTTAGATTGCATTCAGGGAGAAGGTGTAGTCAGTGGTCTCCCACGTCCTTTCCGTTTTCAAACTTTAGTGTATATAACTATCCCTGAAGTACCACCAAGGTGTCTGATTTAAGAAAATCAGAAACTTTGGTGTCATAGAAGTCACTGAATCTGTGCAATACCCAAGTATATACTATAAAGTATACACTGTAAGAATTTGTTCTGGGTATTGCATATTTTTATATTAAAAAACAATGTTCTGCCCTTTAGGAAACAACATTTTCAACAAGGTGCATCATGATTCTCCCACATTCTCTACGCTTAGCCAAAGAAGTGATATGACTAATGTCTAGAGAGTGGACACTCTGAGAGCTTGCCTTGAGCCTCTTCTGCACCTGTTATTCATGTTATCTCTTTGTCCATCTGACCACATAGCTCAGTTATTCTTCTATAACATTTATTAATGGCTCTATTTTAATCCTCATGTGTTCACTGATATCTGCAATTTTCTGTGCAGTGTGGACATTTTTGACATATAACATCACTCTGCCTTCTCCTTAACAGTTCTTTGTACAGTATATACAGTTTCATTGTGACTGAACCTCAGAGATTTAGGATAAACCCTAGGAAATAGTTGTTCAATAAGTTGAATGACTGAATCACCATATTTAACTCTGAATCCCATTCCACAGAATCTTGGATGTAAGTCAAATATCTGCTATCCTGGGTCAAAATGTTAAGTCTTTTTTTCAACTCACATTTTACATGTTTTAATTGTGTAACAAGATATATTTTATACAGGATATCAAAATGAAGTAAGACTATAACCAAAACCAGCAAGAACACTGAAGAGTGACCCCCTTTTTTTTTACTGTAAATATGTTCCAAAACAGATATTAAACCTCTAATTTTCTTCCAGAAACTTCATTTAGTTTGTATTAGTAAGTCACTCCAATTCAGTGTCAATAATCAACACAATATATAAAATAAATGAAATTTTGATATTATAATGCTATCAGCTGTGACTAAAATGATTTGAAGCTGGTATTGTATTGTCCTCTTTACAGACATATAGAACAAATGATGGAATACACTGAATAAAGTCAAACTGCAGGAGCTATATATGTTGATGAAAATATACCAGAGCCATGTGTTTCTATATAAGGAGTTCATTGAAACTTACTTTACTGCCAGGAAAATGTGCAATCTGCAGTGATCGCCTTATTCAAAAATCAAAACGATTAAAGTTATAGTAGCAAATATGCCTGTGCTTAGATTTCTGAATCGTATCTTGTCCCAACTGAGCTGCTTAGCTCCATCTCCTTTCACATGAATTCATAGAGATATGTATGTACAGGGAAGCTGGGCAAAAGCACATTCCCGTTTATTATTCTAATGCTTTTGTATGATTTTCTGAGCCTCACTGAATAATCTCTGCAAGGCTAAAGGCCAAGGACTAAGGTGAACTCAGCATCTTCCTCTGCCACCTTCTCCTAGGCCTATCCTCTAATCTCCAGTCTTGCTTTAATATTGAAAATAACCTCCAAAAGGGCATGCCACACCTTCTGGCTGTAGTTTTTTTATCCAAAACTTATGCGAAAAAGTAAATTTTACTAATGTTTAGCATATGGATTGAAAATGGAGGACCCTCCTTCAGTTTGCATACAATGCAGAGAATGTGCAGATTCGTGAGAATAGTGTGTTCACTCCACAGCAGGTGGTTTACAGTGGAACCCTTTCCCTGTGTCCGCTTTCAGTAAGGTACAATCTATGACAGTTTGCATGAGCCTAACTTTGCAGTTATACACTATAATATTTCCTAGTTTTTAATTAAACCACAAAATGGATAGCTGATCCTTAAAAAATGTCTGTAAAGAAATCACAGTTGAAAATAATATTAATATGCAAGGATAACAGCAAAAAATATTAGATGTGATAGTTGCACTGTTCTAGCAAAAGCTCTTTCTTTTTATAAGCTTAAATATAATAGTGAAATAATGTGCTCTGATAAAAATTGGATCAAAAATATTTATCAAAAATCCATTCATCATTTGCAATATGTTACTGTTTATTTTTAGATATTAGATAATAATCAGTAATTTTAAAATTCAGTCCCCAAAACATGAAACCTCTCTTCTCAATTTTTAGCAAATAATAATGTAATACTTTACAAAATTTCACTGAGCCTAGTGGTAAATGCTTAGAAGCCTCTTTGGAGGTTTCTCACTTAAAAATAAAGACAAAACCTCACAAATTTGGAAAACACTTGTTCTTTTGTATGCAGTAAAAATGACTGAAATGATACATAAAAGACAGTATAATGGCAAAATAAAATGCATTCCTTTGTCAGCAAATGCTGCTAGAACACATGGAAAGCATTCCTAAAAATTGAGAAAACAATGTTAGAAGAAATATGTGATGTGGGAAAACTGTTATACAGTCAGATGAAAATACAGATGTTGTTAATGCATCAGATTTATAGCATTTTGGTATATTATAGATTCCCCTTTAATAATGAAGCACATTGAAAAGCTACATTCTTGTGAGCCAACAAAAGAAAGAAGTACCAGAGAAGACATAATCTCAATGCTAAATTATTGCTTATATAGAAAATAATGTTTTGTGGGAAAATTAGGCAAACAATCATTCATAGAACAGCTGCTCTGGCTGAAATAGAGAATTCCAGACTGAGTCTGTGAGCTAGCAACACAAGTGAATTTTCGTCACTGCATTATTCATAAGCAGACAAAAGCAGTGAAATCACAATGTGTTGCAGGACATCACGGATGTGGTTTATTTTCTACAAATGACACATTTGAAGTGCATTAAAATCATTACAATATCTGTAGTGAAATGGCAAATGACCACAAAACTCTTCTATATCACCAGAGGTTCAGTGGTTATCTTGGAATATATTAATTTGGTTGTCAAATTCCAAGATTCCAAATTTACTGACCTTTTTTTGTGAAGATAGATGGCTGTATGGATATTCTTCAGAGCTGATGTTTATTTTTTTATTTATTTACTTACTTTTACAGAGATGGGGATCTTGCTATGTTGCCCAGGCTGGTCTCAAACTCCTGGGCTCTGTGCCTGACCCCAGCTGATGCTTAAACACACACGCAAATATATATACACACTCTCCCCTTCAAGGCAAAAGTGATATTTTAACGAGGAAGAAAGTTGAACATTTGTCTAAAGAAACTTATGCCGCAGGGTTGACATTTTTAAAAGAGTTGTTTGGAAACCACCTGGTTTCCAATCATCACTTTGGCACTTATTGGCTGCATTGCATTTTGGCAAATTATATAACATCTTTGTGCCCCTGAGTCTTTATTTGTGAGGGAGATAATAAAACCTCTGTCACGAGATTCTAGTCAGGATTTGATGAACTATAGTACAGTAATGACATAAAAAGCTTAGCCTAGTACCTAACACATTGTAAGGACTCATTCAATAAATGTTAGCTACCACCAATATCACCACAACTACCAATATCACCACTACCACCACCACCACCTTCACAAGTTTTACAAGCTGTGGCTGCCCTGTGAGTGCCCACTCATCCAGGTGGAACTACATTCTGCAGACGTTTTTTGTATTTCTGGTGAGTGTGGGCTACTGGAGAGATTCTGAGAGCTTGTGAGGTTGGCCAGGAGGCAGCAGCCACTGTGTAGCACATGTGCACTGCTGCTTATCTGCTGATTCATCCCATCTGTCCAAAAACAACAGCTGGGCCATGTGTGTCTCGGCTCCATGACAAAGGGCTCCAGCTTCCTCCACAGGATACCTGATATGGTTTGGTTCTGCATCCCCACCCAAATCTCACCTCGAATTATAATAATCCCCATGTGTCATGAGAGGGACCTGGTGGAAGGTAATTGAATCACGGGGATGCGTTTTTCCCATGCTGTTCTCATGATAGTGATTTTATGAGACTTACTGGAGCCCCCACACAGAGTCGCCACTGGGGCACTGCCTAGTGGAACTGTGAAAAGAAGGCCACCATCTTCCATATCCCAGAATGGCAGACCCACCAAGAGCTTGTACTGTGCACCTGGAAAAGCTGCAGACACTCAATGCCAGCCCATGACGGTAGCTGGGAGGGACACTGTACCCTGCAAAGCCACAGCAGTGGACCTGCCCAAGACCATGGAAACCCACTTCTTGCATTAGTGTAACCTGGATATGAGACAGAAGGGACTTGCTGTCTCTCAGATGAAACTTTGGACTGTGGACTTTTGAGTTGATTGGTTTTGAAATCTGAGGACATGAGATTTGGGAGGGGCTAGGGGCAGAATGATATGGTTGGGTTCTGTGTCCCCACCCAAATCTCACCTTGAATTGTAATAATCCCCACATGTTGTGGGAGGGGCCCAATGGGAGGTAAGCGAATCACGGGAGCAGGTTTTTCCCATGCTGTTCTTGTGATAGTGAATAAGTCTCACAAGATCTGACAGTTTTATAAAGGGCAGTTCCCCCGCACACACTCTCTTGCCTGCCACTAGGTAAGATGTGGCTTTGCTCCTCCTTCACCTTCCACCACAATTGTGGAACCTCCCCAACCATGTGGAACTGTGAGTCCCTTAAACCTCTTCCTTTTTATAAATTACCCAGTATCAGGTTTGTCTTTTTCAGCAGCATGAAGATACACTTGCACAGTACCCTTCTCACCAAGCTCAGAAGCAGCAGGAATGGACATGGGTTTTAGTCCGTTGTTGGGGGATTTAAGTTTGTGCTCATGGATTCCACCTTCCTCGTTCTCATCTCTTCCTGACTTCTTGCCCTGTGGACTCAAGGCTCCAGCATCAGATGTGGAAATAGATTCTGAAGAACTAATTAACCAATCCCTAACACTCTGTGAACCAATTCTATAAATACAGGCACAGGTGTGTGTGCATGTGGACATGCACACAGACACACACACACTATTACTAGTTCTATTAATTTAGTTGAACCCTAATGAATACACCAGTCAAATGACAAACAAACAAAAAGAACAGAATTTTGCTCCAATACTTTGAACTAAAATGGGTACAGCATCCCATTACAGGGTTTCCTGGGTAGACACTTAGAGAACCTTGCTAGCTTGTAGGTAAACCCAGATGTGCTAGCTTGTAGGTAAACACTGATGGAAGGGGTAGAAGTCCATAGTTGGATATTAGGATATTAGAACTGGATATCAGTGGTTACAGGGTGTTATGAGGTGAATTGTGTCCTGCAAACATCAATACATTGAAGTGCCTTGTATATCAGAATGTGAACATATTTACAGAGAGGGACTTTCAACAGGTAATTAATGAGATCATCTAGGTGAACCCTAATCCAATATGCCTGGTGTCCTTCTAAGAAGAGGAGATTTGAACATAGAGGCTACAGGCAGATCTAGGGATGACCATGTGAGGACACCGTGAGAAGATGGTCACCTAGAAGCCAAGGAGAAAAGCCTATAAGACTCCAAACTTAATACCTTGATCTTGGACTGTAAGAAATTGACTTTCTGTTGTTTAAACCACCTGAAATTTTGTTATGGCAATCCTAGAAAACTAGTACAGAAGGTAATCCCAAAAGTCAAACCAAGAAATAAGACAGAACAATGGTGTATATGTGCCACATTTTCTTAATCCAGTCTATCATTGATGGGCATTTGTGTTGGTTCCAAGTCTTTGCTATTGTGAATAGTGCCACAATAAACATACGTCTGCATGTGTCTTTACAGCAGCATGATTTATAATCCTTTGGGTATATACCCAGTAATGGGATGGCTGGGTCAAATGGTATTTCTAGTTCTAGATCCCTGAAGAATCACCACTCTGTCTTCCACAATGGTTGAACTAGTTGACAGTCCCGCCAACAGTGTAAAGTGTTCCTATTTCTTCATATCCTCTCCAGCACCTGTTGTTTCCTGACTTTTTAATGATCGCCATTCTAACTGGTGTGAGATGGTATCTCATTGTGGTTTTGATTTGCATTTCTCTGATGGCCAGTGATGATGAGCATTTTTTCATGTGTCTGTTAGCTGCATTCTCAGCAAACTATTGCAAGGACAAAACACCAAACACCGCATGTTCTCACTCATAGGTGGGAACTGAACAATGAGAACACTGGGACACAGAAAGGGGAATATCACACACTGGGGCCTGTTGTGGGGTTGGGGGAGGGGGGAGGGATAGCATTAGGAGATACACCTAATGTAAATGACAAGTTAATGGGTGCAGTTCTGCCCTTTCCTGATCATTATTCAGCTATTTTTAAAGACATGCTTGGCTCCTGGAACCCAAGAAGTACCAACCTGACTCTATTTCATCATCAGTTTTCAACAGCTTCTCCCCGATCAAAGTCATGGGCACCAGGGAAATATGTAGGTGAGACTTTTTTTCTCTTGTTTGGTCTTAATCTCTGATCTCAGATTTTTTATATTCCTGTTTGACATGGTTCTCTCTCTCTCTCTCTCTTCTCTCTCTCTGTGCTTATCCACATCTCTCTGCATTAATTAACTACTACTACCTCTTAAATTATTCCTGCTTTTCCCTTAGCATGCCTCATAATTAGCACTAATCATATTCCTGGTAGCTTATAGAAACTTACAGGATGGAATGAGAGAGACAGAAAATACAAAGAAAAACAGAAAGACTTGAGATATACTTACCTGGAGTAGAAGGCTCTGGTCACTATAAGGCAAATGATAAAGGAAAGAATAGACATTTTACTAAGGAAAATGCCTCGAACTATTAGGCCAGATGATGGAAATGAAGGCTGGTTCCATATAGAGACAAGAAAATTGTCATGGGGTGAAGATTGAGTAGTTTGTTCACTGCTTTCAACTAAAGCAATTTGAAAAAAAGCAACAACTTTGTTTCATCATAGTTGAGAACATGAAAGATTCGGTCAGTACTGCTGCAGTCTCCTTGCTCCTTCCCTCCTCACAGGGCTCTCCTATAGCCTATAATTCACTTCCAAGACATTGATGGCATTCTTATAATGGTTTTCTCAAAAATGTTGTCATTAGAGTTTATTTACAAAGTCAGATTGGCAGAAACCCTTTAAGAATGGAGGCATTGGCCGGGCGCGGTGGCTCAAGCCTGTAATCCCAGCACTTTGGGAGGCCGAGACGGGCGGATCACAAGGTCAGGAGATCGAGACCATCCTGGCTGACACGGTGAAACCCCGTCTCTACTAAAAAATACAAAAAACTAGCTGGGCGAGGTGGCGGGCGCCTGTAATCCCAGCTACTCGGGAGGCTGAGGCAGGAGAATGGCGTGAACCCGGGAGGCGGAGCTTGCAGTGAGCTGAGATCCGGCCACTGCACTCCAGCCTGGGCGGCAGAGCGAGACTCCGTCTCAAAAAAAAAAAAAAAAAAGAATGGAGGCATTGTCTCAAGCGTCACAAGCACTATTAGAAAAGATCCGCAACGTCTAGGAAACAATTAAAGCCCCTGAAACAGACTGTGTAGCTATTCATTCTCATTAAGAGATGGGGAAATACAGGTTGAATTACCCTACAGAAAATTAGACGGGAAAGTGGAAACCATAATCATATCATAAAAAGCCACATTAACTCCTCCCATTTTTCAGAGTACACTACTGATTGTCATTCCAGCTTCCAGAATAGACGAACCCTTGAGAGCCAAAGCAGAGGATGGCTGCAGGATTAGAAGCAGTATTTTCTTTTTAAGTTTCCCTACATCCTTCAATGAAAGTCCAGCTCAGAAAATCAAGAAAAGAGGAGCAAGCGGTGGCCACCCACTCTGTCACATTTCTGGATTGTTTCAGGTGTCTGTACAGCAGAACCATCTCTTCTACTTTCTTATATGGAACGAATTTCATGCCCAGAATATTGGTGATGGGAGCTGAACAGAAAACATAATTTTCTATTCCAAATCCTTGAAATACTTAAACATAATGCATCCACTTCATTGTTGATTAAGAGAAAATAAAATTAACTGCAATATAATTTATTAGTCTTTTAAAGTTCAACAATTTATCTTGCATAATCTTTTACCAGTTGAATGTGATTTGCAGCCCCCAATTTTAAGGTTGCTGACCACTCTTGGGAACTACATTTTAAAATCTTTTTAATTAAATCTTAAATATATTAGTAATTGTATTTCATAATGACCTATGATCAAAAGAACAGACGAGCCATGGACTTCGAGAATGACTTACTGTAATTTACTAATTTAGGGTTTATTTCATTTTCTCAGTATCTCATGCTATTTGTGACTCCGATCTGTGGAATAAACACTGCCTTTCCTTGAGAGTGACATCTCAGGTTTTAGCCACTCAAGCCATCATTGCTGCATTTATTCTATAGCGCTAGTTTATAATTTAGTTCCATTCAGGTTTTTACGTAGCAAACAATAAGGCAAAGAGTGTGTCACCTGAATGGTCTGCTGGCTCTTCAGAAAATAATGCAGCTAAATGTTCAGGCTCATATTTCAATTGAGGAGGCTCACCTCTTCAAACGTCACTCTCAGACGAATGTTTCTGGCTTGTCTCCTTTTCTGAAATTTGTAACTTGTAAAGGATGGGTCATAGATTCCATTAGCACCCATCACCAATCGATCAATCAAATGCAATCCATTAGAGAGTCAATGAATATTTACAGTTTTTTAAAAAAAGTCAGAAACAATAAATTACAAACAGAGTCAGTTAATACACAGAGTGAGAAAATTAACTCCTAAACTACAGAGAGTCACTGAGTTCTCCATGCAAGCTCTCACAAGGCTGAAATCAAAGTCTTGGCTGAGCTGCATTCTCACCTGGATGCTTGACCAGGAAAAGATTCACCGCAAAGTGTCTCGCGTTTGTTGGCAGAATTTGTTTCCTTGCAGCCACAAGGCCGAAGTCTTCATTTTCTTGCTAGTTGTTATCTGCAGACCACTCTCATATTCCCTTTTGATTAATTTAAAGGGGATGACAAAGGACATTTTGCAGATGTAATTAAGATCCCCTGAGGGGATCCCCTTTGTCATCTAACCTAAGATATCACGGAGTGACATTCCCTCACATACATAAGTTCTGCCTACATTCAAGACAGGGGGTGAGCGAGTAAGCAAAATATGTACACCTGGAGGTGGGAATCTTGGGGCCACCTTAGAATTCTGCCAAACACAAATTTATTATAGGATGTCAGCCTCTCTCTCTCTCTCTTAATTTTTTTCTACAACAAAGTTTTGTCTGTTCTTTGATGGAGTCCCCTCACCTGTGCCCATCATCCAGACTGTCATCAATGGTCTCCAGGCTGGATCAGCTACATGGTTTCTCTCCCACACTCTCTCCTTTCCTGTGTGTGCATGAAGGCTGAAGTCAGTAGGAATCTCTCTGTATCCCCTGCTGATAGAACCCCCCTCAAGACATCAAAAACGACCCTGGACAATATGTAGAAATAGAAGATAAGACTCTTTCTTTAGCTCTCACTCCACTTTATTTTTGGGGTCCTTTAGAAACACTATACTGGTTCAGTCTCAAGACTTTCCATGAGAATTAGTCCTTTAACTTTTTTAGTTGTTCCTGTGAAAACAGAAGCTTAGCCGAGTTGAACAAGTCCCAAAGAAGACAGACACTCTGCTGTCTGTCCATCTTACTTTCCGTGTCTGCATTCCTAACACATCAAGGAAACATTCTCTTCAAATGCCCTCCAGAATATGAATGAATGGAAAAGGACCCCCCAAGGAAAAGGTACATTCCAGAAACATCTCAGTTGCAGCCAAGATACTATATGACACGTGAGAGAAGCAGAAACTCATTAAGGGCAGAGGCTAAGTAATTTGCTCAAGATGACAAAGATAGTGGCTACTGAGCTAAGTGTCCTGACTATAAAATCTAAGTTATTTTCACCTGCTCTCACGTCAAGTGTTTCACAGACTTGATGAATTAGGAAAGGGATGTTAAAATTTGAGGTTAGAAAATTAATTATTTTGGAAAAATTAATTATATTTGATTTATAGTCACCAGGAGTATTTGTTGGATAAATACTGACTCAGATGAACTTAAGCAGTAAAGGAGTTTATTGTAAAGGGTCACCTCCCAAAACAAATTGAAAACCTAGCAGAATAGGCTCAATAATAATTGAGGGAGAAGATGCTTAGCTACTTTTCCTGACAGAGGAATGGTCAGTTCGGCATGTGACTGCAGCTTCACTGCCTGAACACTCACCTCCAAGCCACTGGACTTGCTTCTCCAACATATTTGTTACTAACCCTAAAGGAACCTCTACACCTTCAGAGCATCTCATTCACTGTCCACGGGCCATGTGCCACTAGGGGCTGGAAGGAAAGATGGTTTCCACTTCTCCCTTCTAGACTGAGTGTCAAGCAGTCCAGTTGCAAATGTTCACTGCAATATTCATCACAATGGAACTACTAATCAACTTCCTTTGCAATATAAACCTTACTAGAATAGTATCCTGTCATTACAAAAAAAATTCCCCTCAATTTCCTCTTGAGTTTTCAAATCTTATTCATCTTTCAAACTGCCTGTCCTTCCCTTCTCCCTTCTTTTGATCCCTCACTTGTCATACAAACCTTAAGGAAGATAAAATAGACAAAACTCAATCCAACGTATACATATACCACTTACAAGAGAAGAAAAATATGGCATAATTTCATCCTCCAAGATGTTCAACTTCTAATTAGTGGTCTCTGCTTTCTTCCCTTTCCAGTTTTTCTCATTTCTGCGATTACTCTCTTTCTTTCCTTTACCTGCTATTGTTTTCCTCCATTTCTGACATTTACTTCTTCTGTAACCTCCAAAGTTTTCATTTACAAGCAATCCTGGTCACATACAACGACCCTGGCTTCCATGTAAGAGGAAGGAATACATTCAACAGACACACATGTGTATATATTCTGAAACTTCTCCACAAATCTTTCTCTACCATATATAATTTGGCTTAACCAACTGTCTTGAAGCACTTGATTGTCTTCTGGGGTCTGTAATCCTCCTCATTTCTTAGAATTAAGTTAGTTTCTTCCCACTTTTTTTAAATCACTCCCTGTGAGGATAACTGGATCTTTGCAGCAATAATTCTAGAAATTGTCCGGGAAAGAAAGATAGATAATATAATTAACTTTTAAAATCTCATAGGAAAGCAAAGTTCCTCCCCTTAAGATAAGATTCAATAAAGGGAGAGCTGGTTCATGGCAGAACCAGAAGCGGGTCTCCCAATGTCTAATTCAGCCCTGTCCCCACTACTGTGGCAACCGAGTACAATAAACTTCTGACCCAAGGCGCTATTATTCAGGAATTGATTTGAGAGTGAAATAACTTCAATTCACTGAGGAACTATAAGTAAAATTTCATTTAAATTGCATACACAGGTTCTATGAAAAGAAAACTATACTAAAATAGTTTATACTATTTTATATCATTTATTCAGCTCCTACTGTAAAGATAAATTAATTTCCCTCAGGTGTTAACGATACTATCTGCCAGGTGATTAGCACACATTAACTCTTTTGTCTCTCAACAACTATATGGAAAATGTGTAATTAGTCCATTTTTAGAAGAGAAATATAATATTTAAAGAAGTTAGGTTACTTTTCCAAGGATACTCAACATATATGAGGCTTCAATAGAATTCAGCTCATATACTCTTTTCAAGACACTGGAAGAAAGAAGTGAAGGAAAAAAGTGAGAAAGAAGAAAAGAAGGAAGGAGGGAAGAAAGCAGGGGAGAGACAGCAGGAGATAAGAGAAAGAGAAGAAAAAGAAAGATACACAGAGAGGTTAGGAAGGCCAAAAGAAAAAAGGTAGAGAGGAAGAAAAAGAAGAAGGAAAAAAGAAAAGGAAAAGGGAAGGAAGAAAAACAGGGAAAGAAAGAGCTAAGAAGGGACAGAAGGGAAAAGGAAGCGAACGAAGGAGGGAGAAAGGGAAAGGAGAGAGAGGTGGCAAGGAAAAAGACTAACGTTAGCAATCATAAACTGCTAGAAGACAGGATGTAGCAGGGCAGCTAGGAAACACTTGCTACTTTAGGGACAGCCATAATTATTTTAAAATACAGATGGTGCACAAATCTGAAGGGAAAAAAGAAACTCCCATTCCCACCTTAACACTGGGAAATAAAAATACATAAGGTAGAAAACGTTACAGATAATCAAGCCAAGTTTGCATCATCCTGCTTTCAAATGGTATTGCCTAGGAAAAGAGGTCTTGACAGTGCATATGGATGGAGGGTGAATCACAAGGTATAATCAGGAAAAATACTGGCTATCTTCCTATTTTATGAGCAACACCTTCACTATCTTCAGAGTCTACCAAAAAGCAGACATTAGTGAAAATATTAAACATAAAAGGCTTTAAGTTGTTGCCATGGAAACAATAAAAGCAGTCTTGCTTGGGGTCTCTGTCCAAGTCCACTTTATCCAGGCATTTCCAGATATTTCCTTAATTTGTCAAACAGTAAAAGACAGCAACGAACATTACACTACTTAGTGCACGGAATAGCATACTATTAATAGGCAAATTTCTACTTGTCAAAATGAGCAGTATGACTAATTAACCTCTAATTTATGTAACACATGAAGTTGAAAACAACCCTGAAATTGAGGCTGTCACTCATCAGAGCCCTGGCTCAAAACCAACCTGACCTCAGCTCGTGATTGTGCGCCCTTTACCGCCATCTAGAGTTGAAAATCCCAAACAACAGGCAAAGCCACCCGGAGGATATGGAAATTAGCCTAAATTAATAAGAGGGGCACAGTATCTCCTGCATTGTCCACGTTTTGTTTTTTTTGTCTTTTTGTTGTTGTTGTTCTGCATTTTTATCGCCCAACTAAGGTAACAGCCTGCTTATGGAAGCTGTCTTAAGTACTGTGACAAGCTCTGTGTGAATCACTTCACAACGATGGTTTTGAATTGCAGCCCATACAACACCCTCTAACTCAAGCACTTTGTGTCATAGCAATACACTAGTTACTAGGACATTCTAGAAACACAAATAAGATCATTTTTATGAGGAGAGAGGTATTATTGGAATCAAAAGGACAAGACTTAGACTTAGTCATTCTTTCTTCTTTTTTTCAAATCAAGTACTACAAATTGCATAATTCCAAACAAAATGGTGATTGCCGTGTTGACAGAGCCACTGAAAGGATGGTGTTTTTCTTTTGAGACGGAGTCTCGCTCTGTCGCCAGGCTGGGGTGCAATGATGCGATCTCTGCTCACTGCAACCTCCGCCTCCCGGGTTCAAGAGATTCTCATATCTCAGCCTCCCGATTAGTCGGGATTACAGGTGTCCACCACTACGCCTCGCTATTTTTAAGTAGAGATGGGGTTTCACCATGTTGGTCGGGCTGGTCTCGAACTCCGGACCTCAGGTGATCCGCCCACTTCGGCGTCCCAAAGTGCTGGGATTACAGGTGTAAAAGGATGCTCTTCGATTCATTACAATAAACAACTTGCCTAATCTTGATTCCTGAATCAATTAATTCTTAAATTGCCCTATTATTGGGTAAAATGTTTAGCCTATCAGGAGGAATATGTTACTAACATAAGATCAAGATTGCTATAGAAAAGTGCAGCCCAACTGCATTTTTGAAAGAATCTTCAGGTTTAATTACATCAGTGATTTGACTTTAATCTATGGAGAAAAGATGTCTTTTATTATATATGTAATGATAGCCAATGAAAACTAACATAGAGTTGCTTGATGCTCATACCAGAGAAGGTCTGATTATGTAAAAAGGCAAAGGATGTTACTACTTTACATAGATAACTTGGTATCTTCTAATTTGCGTTACTCAGTTGGAGTTTTAATCCACGGAATTTTCGTATTTCTTATTTGTCTCATTTTCCAATACATAGAGCACTTAAGCAAATACTATTATCACTGAGCATCAAACAATAAGCAATGTATTTGAACAAATGTGTAAACACATACATAGCAATATGTTGTGAGGTTTTATTTTTAAAGAACAATGTATCCCTAAATTGTCATTTATTATATTTTATTATTATAAGGCCTATTTAATTTAAAAAATACAGAAGTAGTACAAAGATAATAAATCACCTGCTGACCTTGTACCTAGAGGTAATTCCCCCACAGAGAGAGCTCACCATTGAGTCATATTGCACATACATGGCTATAACCTACTTTGTTCTTCTAAAAATCTATCTTTTAATGTATGACCACCCTAAAATATAAGCAGTAATTAGAAAATAATAATACATCTTAAGGCCAACAAATTTAAAGCAAGGGATGATTAAAAACAAAAAATCTAGAAAATTTTGCTTGCCTTATTCATCATTTTATTCAATCTCTTAGCTACAGTTCTAAATCTTACTTAGTTGCACAATAAGGTATAATTGGCATCAATGGAAGTGAATAAATTTATTTAAAACGTATCTGAAAGATATTTAGGACCCATAAGTGACCACTGCATGTGCAGGTTACAGACAGGACTTTGTTTTGCACAGAACTGAGTTCTAGCCTCCCCACTAAAATGTCAGCTTCTTTCTCAAGTCTGACTGTACATCAGAATCAACTGGAAAGCTTCTAAAATGTATTTTTTCCTGGGACCCATGGCAAACCAATAAAATCAGAATATTTGGGGTCCTTGACAGTCTTTATAAAAGCGTCCAGGTTAAGATGTAATGAGGGTTAACATGCAGTAATGAACACACAATGAGAATTGATAACCACTGGTCTAAATGATGTTTAAACCACGAGACTAAATGAGAACATCGAGTGATTAATTATAGATAGAAAAGAGAAGAGAACTAAAGGGTGATCTCAGGATTATTTCAGCTTTTAGGAAGGTTGGAGAGATAAGGAAACAATAAAGGATATTGAGAAGGAGCTACAAGGGGGTTTTAGGAAACCTGGGAGAGGATGGGGTCCTGGGAGTCAAACAAACGTGTTATAAGGAGGAGGGAATGACTACCTGTGATGGTGTGATGTAAGAAATATATATTTTGGTCTTCACCCCTAGCTCCTGGCCAGAGCTCCTGGAACCTATGTTGCTCCTATGGCATCTTCAGCATAATGTTTGGTTTTGTCCCCAGCTTCTGAAATATCTCCAGAGCAATAAAGGAGAAAGGAGTGTGTTTTGAGACTCATGCCAAGCCCCTTTCAACCTCACGTTAGTTTATGTTAATGAGGTGACTTTTGGAAAGCCCCTAAGAGTGGAGAGCTGCTTGTCGTGAAAAACCAACCACAGGATTACAGGGATGGAATCTTCAGACCGCCCCAACTCAGACCTCTGGGGAGGAGAAATGGGCTGGAAACTGGCTTAACCAGTGACCAATAACTTAACCAACTATGCCCATGTAATGGAACCTCCATAAAAAGTCTAAACAATGAAGTTCAGGGAGCTTCCATGTTGGTGAACACTTTGAGGTGCTGAAAAGATGGTGCACCCAGAGAGGGCATAGAAGCTCCCCACCCTTCCCCATACTTTACTCTAGGCACCTGATCTATTTGGATATTCCTGGGTAGCATCCTTATAATAAACTGTTAAATGTAAGTAATGTGCTTCCATGAGTTCTGTGGGTCATTCTAGAAAATTCTTGAACACAAGAAAGAGGTGGTAGGAACTTCCCAATTGATAGCAGGTTGGTCTGATATGCTAGAGAACTGAGCTTCTAACCTCTGGAGTTTTTGTTAGCTCGGAGTAGTTAGTGTCAGAACTGAGTTACATTTTAGGACATCCAGTTGATGTTTGAAAAATCAGAGAATTGCTTGGTGTGGAAGAGACCCATCCATGTGGTGTCAGAAATATGAGAATGTAGAGAGTAGGGAGAACAGAAATAGAGCTTTTATCTTTATTACCCATGACAAATGATAGGTCAGGAAATCCAGGGATTGAAAATTGACCATTAAATTTAGCAAAATAGAGGACGAAGGTAACCTTGACAAAAGCAGTTTTGCTAGACTGATGGAGATAAAATTTGATTGTAGCCTGTTTAAGCAAAAATGGGAGGAAATGAATATATTAAAAAAAATCTTTCAAGGATTCTTGTTATAAATAGAGCAGAGAAATAGGATGGCAATAAAAGGCAGATTTCATATCAAGGCAAACATATTTTTAAGGGGTAAATGACCACAAGCCTGTATTCTTACAAGAATGATCCAGACAAGAGAAAAATAAGAAAAAGAGAAAAAAAAGAATAAGTCCAGAAGACTGAGGAGACAGTTGTTGAAACACTGTTCTTGAGTTGTGTATGTGGCCAAGGCTGGCTCAGAAACAGCACAACACAGCAGGAAGCATGGCAGTATATATGGTGTGCACGCATGGAGGCTGGGGTGAAGAAATGGGAAAATGCTTTTTGACTGCTTCTTTTTTCTCTGGGAAGAAAGAAACAAGGTCATCACCTTAGAATAAGGATGAGTGTGGTGCAGATGGAGGTTTGAGCAGAGGGGAGTTATAAAAGAGGCCCTCAAAAGAGAAAGCAAGTAAACAATCTTGGTAAACGGACATTCCCTGCCAGTGCTACTGTGATATTCTGTCCATCGTAGTTGCCCAATAAATATTTATTAGGTTAGGAAATGAATATGGTTTTTTTTTTCATGACATGTTGCTCGAATGTAATCTACATTTTTTTTTAACCTTCTAGGTTAAATCATTGTATCCACCAAAATCATCAGAAAGGTTCTTAGACAGTATTTTCTTGCTGTCCTTGAATGGCAATTTACTATTATATTCCTTCATTTTATGGAGGAGCAATAAAAGAGTCTTACGATGCCTATCCCTTTTCTAATCAGAGGTTTTGTGTTTGTTTTTATTTTATGGAGTTTTTTTCTTTTTTTCTTCATCTTTTTTTTTTTTTGAGGTCATTGTCTTTAAATGGCTTAGTGCCTCTTCTATGAAGTCCCAAGTGAAATTTTTATTTTGGAGATGCTAGAAAATCGACTTATACCTCATATTCAAACAAGCACAGTATGCCCTCTCAAATAATGAGAGCTGTGTAAATGAATGATTCTCTTTTTTTGTTATGACTGTAATTTAACTCAAAGTCAAATTTGTGCCTCAACTATAACAAATATGAGAAGCATATTGTTTGCACCGTTCAGTTCCAATTTCCCTCCAACTCTACTTCCTATTCTAATTCACATTTTTCTGAATCCTAATTTTATTCAGATTTATATTTTACCATTTTTTCTAAACTATCATGAATCTATTATGTAAAGTGATGTATAAAGATAAATAGGTACAGAAATGTAAAAGGTTGGAATTACAAATGTGATTTGTTTACAAAATTCTGATAAATTATTATACTGCATAGTTCTTGACCCATTTACATACTTTTAACTTATGATCCCATTCTGATGCTCCTCTTAATCCTTGAGTTACACAAAACAATTAAGATCACCTAAGTTAAACCTGAGTTCACACTTGAATTACCTTCTTACCCATCACTGTAGCTAGTGTGTGCTCAAATTCTCACTAAGACATACAGACCAAGTTCTCCACCCTGCATCTGGTGTTGCTGAATCCTCACAAGCTGAAGAGGTTAAAATGCCTGCTCTGAAACTACAAGTTGAATGTAGTTTTCCAAAGTCATATTTCAATCTTTCTTTCTTTCTAATATGAAGTAATAAACAGACAGCTATCTCCTGCCAACATTGACCTATTGGTATAGATTTTCTTCTTTGTATTTCTTTCCTGATATTAACAGTTAGCTTTTCTCTGCACATATTTTAAATGCTTTTGTTTTTCTGTTATTTGCTTGCATTTCTGGTATTTACATCAACATTATACAAATAGATTTACAAACATGCTCCTCATACCCCGAGATTATTTGCCTATTTTTACAGAAATATCTTGAGGAAGAATGAGAGGGCTTAGAAAAGAAAATCTCCCCCAAGTGCACACAGATATATAAAAACGAACAGAAAGTGACAGTGTCCTTTCATTTTGCTGACATTTAAAGGACTGCATTTCTTTTGGTGACCCCCCTAAAGGCTTCCAACCCACAGATTCATGGACCTTCATCAAAAGATGTTATCATGTTGTGTCGACCAACAAAAATAGCACTATCACATAAAAACCGGGCTGTGCAAAACTCACTCAGCCTCAAAGGCACAATAAATCCAGAGCCGTTTTAATATTGAAAGTTCCAAACAATATTTTCATTCTAGGCTTTAAGCATACATTTTTATAGGTACTAGTTTAGTGCTTCTTTTTACAGTTCACGCCACACAGTGCTGTCTGTAAATTCCCACAGGGGCCACTGAGACGCCTATGTCAAACTGCACCATGGCTGTTAATTCTTAACATCTGCAGTAAATGTGCGTGCCTCAGGGTGAGTTCTAAGACTTGACCATGGAAAACGATGAAGGGAAGGAGAAGGAAATAAAGGGCAGAATAGACCAAGAAAAAAAAGGCAAACACAAAAATTAGTATAAGAAACTTAGACCTGAAGGGAAGTTAAACTCCTTAATTATACTGTTGAGTACACTGGGGTCCAGACAGTTTGCAAGACTGATCTAAAGTCGCTGGGCTGTTTTATGCCAAAGGCAGGGCTGTTTTGAAATTCCCATCATATTACATCGCCCTGTCATAATAGAAAGAGTTAACTCACTGAAGGAATTAAAAATGAAAATGCAAGTGTTACCATCGTGATGATGATTGAAGTTTCATGGTGTAATTAACATTTTATCCAAAACGCTGTTGTTGAGTGAGAAGTCATTATAACACTACATTAAAATAACTGGATTTTTAAATGAAGAGAAATTTTATTCCCCAGGAGAAAGGTCTCGATAATGGAGAGCAATTGAGACCTACCACAAATCTCTCTAGAAAAAGCAAGGATGCAACATAAAACATTAAATATCAGCCAAGGAAATCTCAAGATTATCAGAAATACGAAACTTAAAAAAGCAATTTGTATTGTAAAATAATTTACAATAAAAGGATATTAAAAGTAAAGTGATCTGTCATGTTTAACAGCTTGATTCTAGCATTCTGAGCTTGTTAATTCTGATATTCATTTCTCTCCGTACTATGAATAATGGTTTGGAGGTCAAATTTTCACCGTCTCTAACAAAAATTGAAGAGAAAGCAAAGCCCTTTCTTGTGACAAAATATTTCCCAAAATGAGAATCAAGTCTCATATGCCCATATCACAATGGGATGACAAGTAATGTTTATGTAAATTTTCAAAAGGTTGAAGTATAAGAAATCTTTAGTCACAAGAGGCTTTCCCTGAGCTTATTCATTTTAGAGTTTGTATGAAAACAAAAGTTAAAAAGAAGTGAAAATGAAGTAATAAATGAACAGTGTTGTATTGCGGAAGACATTATCACTATGAAAATGAAAATTTGTAATGAAATCCAATATTGCACTGAGTTTAATAAAGCCAGCAGTCACTTCAACTTAACAATAAAGGAATCTCATGGAATGATAAATTGGCAATATATAATACTTTTTAGCTACTTTTCATAGGCAATAAAAACTTGCAGGAAGCTATGGTATTTGTATTCTTTGATGTTTTGGGTAATAAAAGTGTTTAGCTTGTTTAGCACAGATGCCCCCTTCCAAATAACATGATGGACATTACGTATGCATAGCTTCATTTATATAACATACAGTTACCAAGTGCTTATTGAGTACATGCTGATAAAGAGAGACGCATAAGTATGATTTGCAGATAAGCTGGATTTCCTATTTATTAGAATAATGACATCAAAGCTATATCATCATTGTACATGATATAAATTATCTCTTCTGGAAACTATATCGTATAATCACATTATATCAATATACAGATCCTCAGAGTAACCCAGAAAGAGTAACCTATATATTTTCTAAATAGAAGGCTCCCAATACAGTTACCTTATTTAACTACAAGGTCCTGAAGAATCCAGTGATAAACACATTCGTGCTCAATAAAAATTACAAACTAGACTGTCAGTACTCTGGCCTTTTTATTCTATTCCTTGTTCACCGGCAATCTCATCCTCTCCCAGAGTTCGAACTGCAAACTACATACATATGATGCCCACATTTGCTCTAGAGCTCACACATGAGCTCTGGGTTCTCACGGCTCAGACACATCTTGGAAATATCTACCTCCAGACCCCACAGGCACCTCCAGCTTTAAGTGTTTAAAACAGAACTTCTATCCCACGCCTCCTGAACTCGTTTCTCCTCCTGCATGAACTCTTTCAGGCCGCAGCCTCACCGTCTCACCTGCCATTCCAGCTAGAAAGTTTGTCCTCAATTCGACTCTGTTCTCTGTCTCAAGCCTTGTGCCCAATCAACCAGCAAGACCTAAAAGTTTTCCCTCCTAAATGGTTTACAAAAGCATTCTTTCTCCTGCATCCCTATCCTGGTTCAACCCAGGTCATTTCTCAACTGAGCTGCTGGAATGGCTTCCTCGCCAGTCTCTCTGCTTCCCTTCATGATAGCATCTGCAGAGGCTCCACCTGCTCTCTCTGCAATTCTGGGTGTGTCTGCTGTGAGTGCCAAGGAAGGCCACCTCTCACAAGTTGGCCTAAGCATGATCTGGCCCTGTCCTGTTTTGTAAACTTTACCTCTTGTCACGCCCAATGACACTATCCTTCACAGTTTTTTGTTGTTGTTGTTGTTTCATTATTTGTGTTTTGGGTTGTGTCTTTTTTTTTTTTTTTCCATTTTGTTCATGTTCTTTTTATCCACCTGTACCCTTCTTGACTAAGCAAACTGAGCTAAGACTTTTAGACTCAGATCTTACAAAAAGTCTTTTCTGAAACCACAGACTCACAGAGATGCCTGAGAAAACATAAAGGAACACATTCCCACTTCAGACTCAAATGAACCAAAGATGTTACCCATTAACAGATTTTACTAACAATTTTAAAGATATAGGCAATCGAGAGGCTCAAATGGAAATAAATAGAGGCCTGGAGTTTGGAGAATGGCTCCCACATCTTTCTTTTTGACATCAGACAAGTGCTCTGTGGCCCACAGTAATAAATATTATGTCCTCGAAAATTAATTCAAGATGGATTAGAGACTTAAATGCTAGACCTAAAACCATAAAAAACCTAGAAGAAAACCTAGGGAATACCATTCAGGACATACGCATGGGCAAGGACTTCATGTCTAAAACACCAAAAGCAATGGCAACAAAAGCCAAAATTGACAAATGGAATCTAATTAAACTAAAGAGCTTCTGCACAGCAAAAGAAACTACCGTCAGAGTGAACAGGCAACCTACAGAATGGAAGAAAATTTTTGTAATCTACTCATCTGACAAAGGGCTAATATCCAGAACCTACAAAGAACTCAAACAAATTTACAAGAAAAAAACAAACAACCCCATCAAAAAGTGGGCAAAGGATATGAACAGACACTTCTCAAAAGAAGACATTCATACAGCAAACAGACACATGAAAAAATGCTCATCATCACTGGCCATCAGAGAAATGCAAATCAAAACCACAATGAGATACCATCTCACACCAGTTAGAATGGCAATCATTAAAACATCAGGAAAAAACAGGTGCTGGAGAGGATGTGGAGAAATAGGAACACTTTTACACTGTTGGTGGGACTGTAAACTAGTTCAATCACTGGGGAAAACAGTGTGGTGATTCCTCAAGGATCTAGAACTAGAAATACCATTTGACCCAGCCATCCCATTACTGGGTATATACCCAAAGGATTATAAATCATGCTGCTATAAAGACACATACACACGTCTTTATAGACGCTTTATTGTAGCACTATTCACAATAGCAAAGACTTGGAATCAACCCAAATGTCCATCAGTGACAGACTGGATTAAGAAAATGTGGCACATATACACCATGAAATACTATGCAGCCATAAAAAAGGATGAGTTCATGTCCTTTGTAGGGACATGGATGCAGCTGGAAACCATCATTCTTAGCAAACTTTTGCAAGAACAGAAAACCAGACACCGCATGTTCTCATTTGTAGGTGGGAACTGAACAATGAGAACACTTGGACACGGGAAGGGGAACATCACACACCGGGGCCTATTGTGGGGGGCGAGGGGATAGCATTAGGAGATATACCTAAAGTAAATGACGAGTTAATGGGTGCAGCACACCAACATGGCACATATACACATATATAACAAACCTGCACGTTGTGCATATGTACCCTAGAACTTAAAGTATTTTTAAAAAAATCTACTTAAGGCAAAAAAAAAAAAAGAGAGAGAGAGATTATATCCTCACAGTGAGGATGTTCCATTTATGAAACACGTCCATTTTAAATCCCAGCTTATGTGACATATTGATTGTATTTCTGGGTGGATAAAGCTTTGGGAATAGCTAGAAGTTGGATGGAAATGATTAGGGATGTCTGTTGCACCCACTGGCAATTTTAAAGTCATCAAAATAAATATCGAAAGAGTAAGATCAATTTTTTTATTTAAACACAGCATTTATCTGTCACATCCTTTAATCTGCATTGAAATTTTCTAGTAATATGTATATTCATAATTATGTTTCTGATTTTCAGGTATGTCAAAAAATCCTAAGCTTCTTCATCAATATATGCCTCTAATTTTCTCTCCCAATTGAAATAGAATTATCTGATAGTACAGGTTCTCTGCTGCTCTCACTAGTAAAGGATATTCATTTTTATACCTCAGAGCCCTCTAGTTCCAGAGGTGGTACTGGAGTCTCCCCTACTCCATGGTGCAATTCACATCCATTTGTGCAAGAAACATTTGTTCTTTTAGGTCTCAAGCTTCCTCAACTATTAAAATCTACTGACTTCTAGACACTCCTTCTCTTTTCAGTTATAACAGATTCCATTTCTTGGGTTATTTAAGGGTAAGTTGTTTAAGTTTAAAACATTTGGGTATTGTCTGTCTACCATTTTGTTTTTATGTCTAGTTTATTTGAATTACGGTCAATAGACATGCTCTGCAAGCTTTTAATTGCTTGAAATCTGCTGACTTGCTTTGCAGCCCTAAATATGGACAATTTAGTTAAATAATCTGTGAGTACTTAAAAGGAGTACATCACTGAATTGCTGGGTGCAGTATTTTATACCTATCAATCATGCTGTGAAACAAAGTGTTTAGCTCTTCTACGTCCTTATCAATATTACGTCTCTTTGTTGTATCACTGAGACAAGTGTAAGTTTGTATATTTTTCTATTTGTATCAATTTGGCTTTATGTGCTTTTCTTTATATATGTATACTATTTGAGCTACGCAATCAGGTTTTTATTTTAATTAAGAATTGTTAAGTCTTCCTAGTTGTTTGACCCTTTAATTATGATGAAATGTCAACTTTTATCTCTAGTAACGCTTTTTCCTTAATATAGACTTAATCTAATATTGGCATATTCAAGGTAGATTTGTTTTGTTAGGTTTTTCTGAATATGCTTTTCCATACGTTTATTTTTAACCTTCTGGTTTCTTATATTTAAGACATATCTCTAGCAAACAGCATATAGTAGTAAGATTTTCTTTTTTATCCAGTGCCACTGTTTTTTAATGTGTTTAAGTAATTCATCATATAACAGGGTTTAAATCTACATTCTTAAAATTTGTTTTCTATTTGTTTCTATTCCTCTGCTATTGAATAGCTGTACCATTTAGAACATACACCACTTTGGTCAATGCTCTAGGGAAAGAATGACATGGAGACCAGCCCGGATGACATGGTGAAACCGTCTCTACTAAAAATACAAAAATTAGCCAGGTGTGGTGGTGCACGCCTGTAATCCCAGGTACTCAGGAGACTGAGGCATGAGAAGTACTTGAACTCAGGAGGCAGAGGTTGCGGCAAGCTGAGATCATGCCATTGCACCCCAGCCTGGGCAAGAGAGTGAGATTACATCCTAAAAAAAAAAAAAATTTATATATATATATATAAAAAACATAACGGTGGTTTAATGGGGATAGCATTGAATCTATAAATTGATTTGGGCAGTATGGCCATTTTCACAATATTGATTCTTCCTATCCATGAGGATGGAATGTTTTTTCGTCTGCTTGTGCCCTCTCTGATTTCCTTGAACAGTGGTTTGTAGTTCTCCTTGAAGAGGTCCTTCACTTCCCTTGTTAGCTGTATTCCTAGGTATTTTATTCTGTTTGTGACAGTTGTGAATGGGAGTTCATGATTTGGCTCTTTGCTTCTCTGTTGTTGGTGTAAAGGAATGCTTGTGATTTCTGCACATTGATTTTGTATCCTGAAATTTTGCTGAAGTTGCTTATCAGCTTAAGAAGCTTTTGGGCTGAGACTTTGGGGGTTTTTACATATAGGATCATATCATCTGCAAACAAAGACCATTTGACTTCTTCTCTTCCTATTTGAATACACTTAATTTCTTTCTCTTGCCTGATTGCCCTGGCCAGAATTTCCAATACTATGTTGAATAAGAGTGATGAGAGAGGGCATACTTGTATTGTGCCAGTTTTCAAGGGGAGTGCTTCTAGCTTTTGCCCATTCAGTATGATACTGGCTTTGGGTTTGTCATATATGTCTCTTATTATTTTGAGATCTGTTCCTTCAAAACCTTGTTTATTGAGCGTTCTTAACATAAAGGATGTTGAATTTTATCAAAGGTCATTTCTGCATCTATTGAGATAATCATGTGGTTTTTGCCTTTAGTTTAAGTGATGAATTACATTTATTGATTTGTGTGTGTTAAACCAGCCTTGCATCCCAGGGAAGAAACTGACTTGATTGTGGTGGATAAACTTTTTGATGTGCCGCTGGATTTTGTTTGCCAGTATTTTATTGAGGATTTTTCCATTGATGTTCTTCAGAGATATTGGCCTGAAATTTTCTTTTTTTATTGTTGTGTTTCTGCCAGGTTTTGTTATCAGGATGATGCTGGCCTCATAACATTAGTTAGGGACCATGTATCAGGGCCAATGTACCAGAATCTCTGTGACACAACTAAAGCAGTGTTAGGAGGAAAATTTATCGCACTAAATGCCCACATCAAAAGGCTAGAAAGATCCCAAATTGACACCCTAACATCAGAACTAAAACATTCAGAGAACCAAGAGCCAGCAAACCCCAGAGCTAACAGGAGGCAAGAAATAACCAAGCTCAGAGCAGAACTGAAGACGACAGAGACACAAAAAACCCTGCAAAAAATCAACAAATCCATAAGCTAGTTTTTTGGAAAAAAATAAAATAAATAGACCGCTAGCTAGACTAATAAAGAAGAAAAGAGAGAAGATTCAAATAAATACAATGAGAAATGATAAGAAGGATACCACCACTGACCCCACAGAAATACAAATGACCATCAGAGAATATTACAAACACCTCTGTGCAAATAAACTGGAAAATCTAGAATAAATGGATACATTCCTGGACACATACACCCTCTCAAGACTAAACCAGCAAGAAGCTGAATCCCTGAATAGACCAATAACAAGTTCTGAAATTGAGGCAGTAATAGCCTACCAACCAAAAAAAAGCCCAGGACCAGACATATTTATAGCTGAATTCTACCAGAGGTACAAAGAGGAGCTGGTACTATTTCTTCTGAAACTATTCCAAACAACTGAAAAGGAAAGACTCCTCCCCTAAATATTCACCTCTCAAGTTACTTAGTGTATGAGGTTTGAATCTCCCTTTCTACATTTCAATGGCATGACCCTGGGACCCCATAGAGCTCCTAGTACAAATGTAAAATGAACTATCCCTGTGTTATTCTCCGTCAGTGATTAATCACTGTGACACATTTTAGTTTGCTTTGTATTTGGGCTATAGCTTTGGTTTTACCATTGTTTTTTCTGGATTTTGCTTTAATTTCTCTGTCCTCTCTGTTATATCATCTACTAAGTGGAGTCTTCTCTCCTTCCTCCCTGGAGGTCTCTATCTTCATGCTTTCATCTGAACTCTGGCACTGCTATGAGCTACCATTCTGGAAACTCCTGCACTCGCTCATGTGGGTTAGATCCATTGTCTCCTAGGTCCTGGAAGTCAGGCAAGACTTCTCATTTGCTATAGTATTTAAGTAACTTTCTAAGAAAAGCCATAGGGAGAATAAATATTTTGAGTACTCAATGTCTGAAATTATGTTTTCTCTGACTTCACACTTCATTGACAGTTTAGCTCTGTTGGAATGCTGGGTTCCAAATGATTTCAGAATTTTGAAGGTATTCCTCTGTTATCTTCTAACATTGGATTTTGGTGATTAAAAAAATCTGATGTCGGCCTGATTCTCATTTCTTTGTAGATAATCTGATTGACTTTTTCTTTTGCAATATTTTAGAAGGGTTTGTTTTTACTCTTTTTTTATTCTTTAGGCTCTTTCAGTATGCAGATTTGGGTCTTTCTCCAGCACTAAAAAATTATTTTTAGAATTTCTTTGAGAATGTCCTTTTTGTTCACGATCTTTTTGCTTTGATTTTGACCTTTTTGTGAGTCAGATGCTGCATCACTAAATCATCAATATTTCTGGGGCAATTCTATCTAGAGGACCCTGAAGGCCGACTTGCTCTCTGCCTTGATAGCTTAGCAGAGAGCAGGATCAGGATGTCAAAGTTAGCTCAACAGGAAAACAAACAGACCAACACCAGCCAGTGGGTTCTGACAACTCTCCACCCCCCACACCCCACTTCTCAGCAAGACCACTTATGTGACCAGGGAGGTTCCACTGTTACAAAGACACACAGATGTTCTTTTGAGACACACATAAATGCTCTCCATGGACGTTAGGGGGCAGCCTCTCTCACCTGCAGCACTGAGCATCCTCACACTGGCCTGGGTGAGGCGCACTGAGAGGGTGGGGAATGCACACTCTCTACTACTTCTCTCGCGGTGAAACTCCCCACACCCCACACAGCAATCCATTCTACTTCATGTCAGCACTCAGAACAGTCTCATGTTTTCATTTTTTAATTTGTTGCTCCATGTTCTGGGGAGTTGCTCAAATTTGTATCTTGATTTCTATGAATTCTTTCTTTTTCTTGAATTATTCATTTTCCTGTGCCATTCTGTTCTTTTTACATTGACTGCAGAATCTTCTTAAATTTGAGAATATGTGAACAGTGGGATTTTCACGTGGGATTTTCTGATGTATTTCAGCTCCATTTCGTTCTCTGTAGTATTTCTGTCTTCTCACCATCAGCTCCATTGCTCATTTGTCTTCATTTCTCTCTTCCATGCTCTTGGTCCCCCTCATATCCCCAGTGACCCTTGAGAGCTGGCATGGATTTCCTCCGCTGATCAGTTAATAGGTCTGTTTCCACTTGAACTTTCTCTCCTGAGACAGGATTCTGCTGGGAGTCCTGTGTAAGAGCATAGACTGGCTGGCTCTCAGGCGGCAGATCTGATATACTTGTTCTTAAACTGAGGAGATTGACAGCAACATAGGAAAACAGTCCTACAAATAGTATAATCAACATGCAAATTCACAGTATGACTGGCCAGCCAAGCATGGCCCAAAAGGCACCAATGTACAAAAGGACCACACCGAGGGGTGAGTAGGGCTATAGCCTGAGACCTTCTGCCAGCAAAGCTGCTCCCTCTGGCGGATGGTGTGCTGGGAGTGCTTTCTTCTCACAAAGGCACCAGGCTGTGTACCTGTGAGTTGCATCCGCCCAGCGAGGGAGCCTTTTCTAACTTATTCAAAGACACCCCATCAATACACTAGCTGTGGGCCTGAGGCTTGCTAGTGTCGGTGGAATCCATGACAGAGATGACAGTTCAAGCCACAAATCCCAGATGTGGCTAAAAGATAAAGTGGGCCTCCAAAAAGATTTTAAAAATTTATATCAAGTATTTCTCTTTATTTTGCTTCTGAATAATATTCTTTTCTTTCCCATGTAAAATGAGACCTTAGAATTTAAAATGAGACTTTTAGAAAAACCTGAGGAATTGTAGCAATTCTTTTCCTAGACCTCCTTGGTTTGTGAGGGTCCCAGGAATACTGAAATCTACTCTTTATTCTCTTCTTTAGTACTAAATGATAAGGCTTTTAGAGTGATTTTTTTTTAACCACAAAACTACATTTTAAATATTCGTTTAAAAGAAAGGCCTTTTCAGCCAAAGCACACATTTGTGAAAGTTACAACCTGAAATCTAAAAGGTAAATGAGAAGTTTAATTAGCCATTTTCCTCTTAACAATCTAAAAAACATATTTGCTGAGCATACGTTAATAATCCACAAGTAATGAATTAATTCTCATGTCAGTGGGATATCCACAAAACCTCCTTTATATAACTCCAAAAATATTAATTTCCCACCCCAGGACCAGGCAAAGGGAGCTCCCTCCTCTTCTGTGCAAGCGGCCTCCTCGCCTGACCTTTGGGGCCCTCCGTGAAACATGGCAGGGAGCTGCTGGGAGGAGATTGCGCTCAGCGTGGGCGGCTCATTTTACAGGAGCCTCTAAACCCGGAGGCTGGGGCTTTAGGGCATGTCACCACAGCTTTCAAAGACCAATCTTTAGCTTGAAGAAAAAGATAAATTCATAACTTGCAAACTAAGAATATCATGTATTAAGTTGGAGCAAAAGTAATTGCAGTTTTTGCCATTGAGAGTAATGGCAACCCAATGTTTACCTACCATCAGCTACATGTGCTTTCAGTTGAATTAAAAACAATTATACAGGAATTAACTCTTTTTAGAAAAATGATGCAGTTTCTCTGAAATTATCTAGAAACAAATTGAGATTTTAAAAAAATCAGTCAGAAATCAGTAAGCTAAAAAAAATGTGTTTAATCATTTCTCATTAAAGGCCAAGTACTGAAAACAGATTGCAGTAAAGAAAAACTGTCTTATAGTATTGGGCTGCATGCACACACACACACACACACACACACACACATGCACATCTAGAGATCTCCTGGCATTCTATCAGTGCCAATGATATGGACATCAAGTGAACTTTCTGACATAAAGATGTTCTATATGCTTTGAAAAATATGTCTCAGATTTAGGGTTGAGGAGAACTACAACAAGACATTGAGAAAATGTAAAAAGGTCATCTGTAAGTGTGGGGGTGAGTGACTTGAAAATAACAGTCAATTCAACAAAGAGAGTGAAGAAAAACAACAGGCAATGACTAGGCTTCTTAGAATACAAGGCAAAAAACTATAAAATGTTAAAAGCGTTTAAAAATCAATGCAGAAAAACAAACAACATACAGGAGTTAAGGCAACCACTTTGACAAGCCTGTAAATAAATAAAAACAAAAACAACAATAGTAGTATATATTTTTGTAAAAAATAAGGTCTTCACTTAAGTGTAATTTGATTTCCTATAAAGAAGCAAATGTGTACAACAGTGAACTCATTTTCCTGTTCATATGTGGCTCTTTTGAAAACATAAAAAACTAACCCTGAGAGGAGGTCCTCATTTGTTTTGACCCATAGTTGATCAGTGTAAAAATCTTTCACTGTCTTCAATATGCTTTGAAATTTCAAATAAAAATATGTTGCTATTTAATCCATTTATAATGATAGTAACATAAAATTAAAAAATGCTCACTTGGGCCTTTGGAGACACTGAGTTTTTCCTTCGAAGCACGTGCTACTAACCAGTTTCCCAAACCTTTTTGGAATCGCCACCTCACATGACCATAAGGAGCACACTTCTCCCACATGACAACTGGAAGCTTACTTTGTGGTTTTGTTTTCATGGCATAAACACAAATATCCCAAATCATCCAAATAAGATCTTTACTGTAAGGTGCATAACTGTAATTGTTCCTGCAAAGTCCCTTTTGCCATGTGACAGTGTATTCACAGGTCTGGGTGTTAGGATATAGAGGTTATTAGGAGGCCATTCTGCCTACCACAAATACAGTTATTGGGGCAAGATGATAAGTGATTTTTTTAAGTGTATTAATTTTCTAGGGTTGCCACAGTAAAGTGCAACAAACAGGGCAGCTTGAACAACAGAAATGGATTATTGCATAGTTTTGGGGCCAGAAGTCTGAAATCATAGTGTTGGCAGGGTTGACTCCTTCCAAGAGCTATGTGAGAAGAATCTACTCCAAGCCTCTCTCCTTGGCTTGTAGACGATCATCTTCATGCTCACATCCCATTCTCCCTGCGTGTGTGCCTAAGGCCAAATAGTCCCCTTTTAGAAGGACACCCTTATAAGGATGAAGGGTAGATTAAGGGGCCACCCCACTCTAATGACTTCATCTTAACAACTAATTACATTTGAAATTATCCTATTTCCCAAATAAGGCCATACTATGAGGTATGGGTTGGGAAGGGTTAAAAATTCAATGTATGAATTTTGAGGGGGACACTATCAATCCATAACAAACTGATAAGTGATATTTCTTTCAAATTTAAAACATTAATCATAAAATAGTTTGATGATGTTATTCTTTTCTGACACATACTCTTGAGCATTCTGGGCCATGAGAAAGAACCATCAATGAAGAATAGAGGAATATGTATGTGGCAATGGATATATCCATATACGTGATGGATATATCCATATACGTGATGGATATATCCATATATGTGTGTGTGTGTGTGTGTGTGTGTGTGTATATATATATATATATATATATATTCAGTTTCATAAAACCACTTAAGGGAGCTACCATTTCACTCCCTGAGAAAAGTTGCTCTGGTGAAATTAAAAAGTCAAACTTCACAGTTAATGATTCCTTGATTATTAGAACTCTGGCCTCAAATTTTTCAAAAAAAAATTAATTTCCTTAATAGACACTTTAACATGATATGTATATTTCAAAAGTAAATTATTCCTATACAAAGAAATGCATTGCATGTCCTTGCTTGGCTTTGGGGCTGGTAGAAGTCCTGAGTTTCACAGATATCAGACCATTTATCTCGGGACACATCCTCGGAGGTAGGTGTCTCAAGCACAACTTGACTGCAAATCCCTGGGAGTTAGTAAATAACTGAATCAGCCTGATAACTGCCCAGAGAGTCACAGCTGCCTTCAGCTTTAGGGTAAATCCTACACTTGATAAGTCTTTGTACTTTGTGCAGAGCAAATGCGGACACAGGCTTCTAGAGATAAAAAAAATAGGGGCCACCTTCCCTCCTGTGATGCACAGATATGGTAGCCCCACTTATCGGAGATATTCTACAGAGTAAGCCTTGCGGAAGGCAAGGGTACCACAAGTTTAAAAAAAAAAATGAATAAAGACTGAGCCTCAGCACTCAGTGACATAATCCCAAAAACTTACAATAAAATGGCTATTTGGGTCATTCATTCATTTGACAAACCTTTATTGAGCACTGAAGATGACAAGTACCGCAACACGAGATGATGGAATGAATGGGTGAGGTGCCCCGATCTTAGCCATGGTATTGCTCGGCCCTACAGGATTAAAAGAGAATCTGGCAAAGAAATCCCCCTGTTCTCTGAAGCTCCATTTTAAATTAAAAGGTCCAACTCAGAAAAACAATCATCCTTCTGTGTCAACAGCCTGCCTCTTTTTATATTTCCACCGAACAAAACATCCAAGGGTGAAATCTGTTGCTGAGATAATAAGAATGAAGGACTCTGCAGCAGGTGTTAAATGAATGGAAGCATGACAGCATTACCTATGGCTTCCAATTTTCCAGGGTGGGTTTTTCTGGCTGGTTAGGCATGAAAGTAAAGGCAAGGGATGGAACGACACGTTTTGCCGAGTTTAAAGCTGTCTCAGAATATATTTCTTCAAAATTTTCAACAGAGTTCAAAGCTTTCAGTTTCCAAGGATTTTTTCTATTGAGAAATTGGAGCATTTTTGTAGAAAATGAACCCCAGAAAGTGGAAAGATAGGTGGATAGATGTTTTCCATAAAATAGTTTATACATCAATACATTTCATCAGACACTTAATCCATTAAATCTTAACATAGCAGGAATATTGTGTGGCTTTTCTCCTGCTGCCCTAACAAATGACCACAAGTGCAGTGACTTAACACAGTATGTGGTTTTCCCTCACAGTTCCTGTTAAGCAGAAGACATCCGGGCACAGTGGAGCTCAGCTCAGTCCTCTGCCTGGCGTCTCCCAAGGCCAACATCAAGGTGTTGGCAGGGCTGTATTTCTCTCTGATGGCTCATTAAGGTTGTTGGCCAAATTCAGCTTCTAGGAACTACAGGGCATGTTTGGCTGCTGGCCCCTCAGGGCCTCCTGCATTCCCCATCAGATTGCCCACTCCATTTTCAAACCAGCAGCAGGGCCACATCCTGCTCGGCTTTAGGCATCTCTCTTATACCTCTTCTCTTTCCCTTGTGCCTCAGTTGCCTTCTGCCTTCAGGCCAACTTCTCTGTTTTTACAGGTTCATGTGATTAGACTAGGCCCACCCAAATAATCCAAGATAACGTCCCTATTGAAAAGTCTAAAAACTTAATTGCATCTGCAAGTCTTTTTTCCGTGCAATGTAACATTCACAGGTTCTGAACATTAAGGGGACATCTTTGGGAGGCTATTCTGCCTACTATAAAGACAGTCATCAGAGCAAGTTGATAAGTAATTTCCTTTCAAACTTAAAAACTTAGGTATAAAAATATTTTCATAATGCAATATTGTTCAGATATATGTTCTTAAGTATTCCGAGTCATGAGGAAAAAACCCTAAGCTGACAATCTTACTTTTGGATCGAATTTTTACTCACTGAACTCAAAAAATTACCCAATAACTGTTTAACTGTTTTATATCACTTATTGCAGCCTAAGGAATAATGTAGACTATATCACTAGCCTTATTTTTGAAGCAGACAGTGGTTGAGTGACTCATGAGCTATCATTTATCAATGGCCTCCATGTTTTGGCTATGTGATTAACGGGAAAGTGGGCTTATGGTATTTTTGTTGGTAATCCAGAATAGAAAATATTCAATGTAGTGAAAATAGCTTCCATTAATTAAAGGTTATCCATAAGAAAACAGTGGATGGTGGCAATGCTGAGAATAGACTTCAGTCTACCGGGCTAGAGTTCAGAAAAAGGAGAGAAAGAAGATTCACTGTCCTGATATTTGTTTTCCTCTCCAGGTGTAGCATGTGATGATATCATGGAAGGCTCTATCTCCAGGTCTTTGAAACTCCAGGAACAATACAATCAAATAATATGTGACAATGTGTTAGCACACTGTTAGTAAGAGTGGTATTGGCAATAAACTACTAGCACCCTGGTCACGAACATGTGTATTTGTGGGTATTGCCTGAGACTGTAAACATAGGTGTAAATATATTTGCATATTGTCAAGAAATTCAGTAACCTTTTTTGTTTTCAAACAGAACTGCATGAGGTATTCCTACATATTAGAAACCATGGGAACAAATATAAATTGGATCACTTGGATATTTGGGTTTCTAGTTTCCTGTCATATTGAAAAATAAGAAGCACCACAGGACTTCCAATGTCCACCTCTCTCCACTTGATGCAGAAGGCATTTTGATCCATAATTAAATCTGTGCTCTTTCTTGCTAAGAGAATTGAAATATCCTACAGTGTTTTCTAAGAAGGTTTGACATTATCTTTCCAGTTAGAGCCATGTTATGACAGCTCACAATTTTCTTTCTAAAAGGGCATTAAAAACACATCACACACTAATAGAGGCCATGCATAATCAGACAAAAATCAGGTCCTCTTGGCCAGACTGTGGTATGGTAACTCTAGATGCATAAGTGAACTAAGTCAAATTACTTCCAAAGTAATACAGGTAAGTCAGTATATTTTGTTCTACTATCTATATCTCTCATTATGAAAGTCACTTCTTCCTTGTTTTCCTCTCTTCTCTTCCTTTTTCATGAACAAAATAGTGTGATCTCAGATCAATGAGATCTTATGGATATCTAATTATATGTATTAACGTATCTTAAAAAAAAAAATGTTTCAGCACGGAATTAAATGCCCATTCACTTTCACTAGCTCTAAATGAAATCCAGAGTCAAAGCACCCCTGCTACAGAGATGAAGCAGAAATTTGTAGTTTAGGTCATTGAAATCTTCTGGTTCCATTGATGAAATCATTCCTGACTACTGTTATGAATGAATTAATTCAAATCATTTTGTTCATTTCATTCTTTTAACCTTTCAGCAATCACTTTACAAGAAGCTACTACATGCAAGCATTGTGGTCAGTGACTGGGGATAAAATACGGGCAAACCAGATTCAGTCCTCACCCTTGTGAAGTGTAGAGTTTATTAGGGAGGAAAGATAGTCATCAAATAATCACACTGAAAGATCATAGCAAATTAGTATACATGTTATAAGGAAAAGAGCATACAAAGGGGTTCAGGGTGGCTGTCCTAAGGATGAGATCTTTTAGATCCTGAGCCTGAAGAATGAGGAGGAGTTAAAGACAATGGAGAGTGGAGGTAGGGTAGAGAGCACTCTAGGTCGACACTGAGGCAGGAAGGACATGTGTGTGTGAGAGGGGGAAGAAATAAAATGATATTATAATGCTTGAGAAAGAGTGAACTACTAAATTTCCATTAGTTTCAGGAATGGTTCATCAGATGGGTCTCAGAATAGGGGGGAATTATTCCTGTGGTTTGGAAGCCTTTGGTTGAACAATTTAGGTTTATCAACATGGGCGGGCACTAAGTTCATGTGACGACTGCCAAGAAGAGAGAGAAGGAATGGTCATGGCGCTAAAGTCACACCAGTGCCAAAGCAGAAAACGTTCAGATATTCAAGGTCACTCACAATCTCACTTCTCGGCCCACAGAGATTCTGAGTCTCATCAGTTGGCCATATGTTGTTGCTGTTGTTGTTGTTGTTGTTGTTTTCAGAACTCCTGATCTACACCACTCCAAGAGCAGCCTCAGCCTGGCTGTTGATGACTGTCATCAAAGCGTCTTGCAATGGTTTTCTTTGTAGTTACATATATTTCAATCATTTGTTGAGTGAGTGGCTGCATAGCAGCATTTAAACCCCTGGAGAAAGCAGAGCCAATGACTAGGGAGACAAGTACAAACAAGAATAACCAGTAATGTCTGTTAACCAAGACCCAGGCTGACCTGGGATGCACAGAACAGATCTCCTGCCCACATGAGTCTATGGATAGGGAGGTTTGAATATTAATAGGTTTGTGTAATACTGATTTACCCAAAATGGCATGATTAGAGGAAAAACCTTAAAGAATCTCATTTTTACAATCAAAGTTATTAAACCAACACAGAGAGAAAATGATAGTCATGAAAAGAAAAATGAAAGAGATAAAGACAGAGGTGGTGATTAATTATTTCTGGTATTAATAGGCTTTGATCTGAAGTTCTTGAGAAAAAGATCTACTTTATAATGGCATCAGCTTCTGGAGAATCCCAAGAGATTCCCAGTGCTAGATTTTACATGGGCATAGATAGCTGGGAGATGGGTATATGCTGACTTTTTAACTGAGACGTGAATCCAAGAGGTAGTTCCCAGGAGCTTCATTGCACGATTTGTGGTTCCAAATCCCATCTAAACAAGTTCAAGAACGGTCTTACATTGGTCTCACTTTCCATACAGTAGATTTGCTGGCTGAAAGTCATGCAATGTTTTCTGTGACTTATGCTTGGGAAAAGCCACAAGGTCTCATTGAAAATGAGTTGGCCTTAAAGTTCTACAGCATTTGGCTATATTGGCCTGTGAATAAGCACAGTCAAAAATTGAGGGTGATATCCCCGTATGGATGAGCATCCAGCAACCAGCTCATTTGGGGATAATCTGTGAGTTCCTGTTACAATGGGCCTAACAGCCAGAATGCTGAGAGTGAACCTTTGGCTGCAGCATCTAAAGTTGCTCAGAGAGTTTTGCAAGTTTCCATTTTAATGGGTCTTGATTTCTCTGAGGACTGGGGGTGGTAGGAACGGTGAGGTTTTAGTTGACAAGCAAAGCTTCATAACGTCATAGAGTGCCTTAATTAATGGTCTTGTGACATGGGTACCCCAAAACAAGATAAATAGATGAATATTACTCAAGTGAGAAACACAGATTTGGAAAGTTGCTTTGCTACTGTTAGATGAGTTACTTTATGGAAAGGAAACAATCCCAGCCAACCAGAAAACACACACTATTCTGTGATTAAGAACATATTCATAACCATACAAGGGAATAACTGAATGAAATCTATTTGCAGATATACTCAATACCCTAAAAGTTTTGGCTCATGTCCTTGTCCCATATTTAGGACAAGGTTTGCACAGGATTTGGGGGTTTGATGGAAGATACAGCAAAGACATGATCTTCAATTTTGTTGGGGTTTCCCCGTTGATACTTCTTCAGGATACATTTTAAATTATCCTTTCCATGTACGGTTACAGCCAGTTTTTTTTTTTTTTTTGAGAGAATCTATTTCAGCATCTCAATGAAGACCAAATAGCTGTCTTGGCACCACCAGATGCCTTCTGGGTGAAGCAAACAACCTGATTTTTCCAGTGTGTTATTTCAGAATCAGGTGTTTGATCCTGAAATTGACTCAAGGCCTAATGCCAATAATCAGGAATTCATTTTGGCTTTGAATTTTGGACTTGCTTGGCAGTTTGGATGTGTTAACACAGATTGTTTAGTATATTAATCTGCTGCAACATGAACCTTGGCTTCCTAAAATTGCTTTTATGTTTTTCCTTTGTTTAATTGGAATATACCAGCTGTAATTAAGAAGTGATATTTCTTCCAAAGCATACCAAAATCTTGCACCACTACAAAAGTGTTTCTATATAGGCATTTCTCTTTTATCTCTAGTTAACTGGCAGGACTTAGTAAGAGCTATAACTTTGGCAACTTGTGCAGATTTAGTATCTTGAAGAGAGTTGAATTTGAACAAATGTTAGTGTATTCTGATTGCATGCCCAGCTTGATAGTGTCCTTGCTCAGTTCTCAAACAGTTTATCCACAATACTTCACAATTTAGGTAGTTTAAAAGGGTTTCAAAGTGGCCAGGTAACAGCAAGAAAAACTCCCAAATAAGTACATAACAGTCATATGGGAGAGGAAGAGGAATAGCAGATTTTAGGATTTTGCAACAATGGATAGAAATGTCTATAGGTAAAGAGATTTTTTATAGCTTTACTGAATATAGATTGATATACAAAAAAAAAAAACCATGCTCATTTAGTGTGCACAATTTGATGAGTTCGGACATATGTATACACCTGTGACATCAACACTACAATCAAAGCCATAAACATATCCACTGAGAATAAAGGATTTCAAAGGAAACCTGTCTAGTAACAGAAGAATTGAAGGAGTTTTCAGTCTGAAGGAAGGTCTCAATGATATGATGAACCATAGGGTTAAGCAAAAATCTTAAGATTAAGTCATCAGTTGCCTCAGTTGACCTTGCACTGCTGCCACTGTGTGCAAACAAGGAGGGCAGGCTTTTTGTCATGAAATCAATGTGAAGATATAATAGGCAGTGAGTCTCTGATGCCCATTTTCTTGTTAAGTCAGAATCCTCCAAACTTGTCTCAATGTACTAATAGAAAGAAAGATGTATGATCATTGGAGAGTTATTTAAGTGGTAAAAGACATTCTCTAGTGAGTCTATAATGCAGGATTGTCAGTTTTCATTAGCTTACAGGAGGGGGCAGCTAATCCAGAAAAGTTAGGAATCCATGTCTACAATATCCTATGGGAATAAGAAATTTTCTAAGATGTCTTTCAGTAATTGGCCAGGAAAGTCGGGAATAACCTGCGGTCTTTGAGGGAAAAGACTCTTAATTTTTGTTTGATGTCATGGCCAAGAAAATACATGTGGGGCTGACAAAATTGTAGTTTATCCCTAGAGACTTTGTGTGCCTGCACACTAACACTGTCAGCAAATGGAATAAATCAATTCTGCAGGACTCTCAATTTAGAAAGCAAACAAGATCATCCATATATTGTATAAGAGTGGAGTCCTCAGGAAACAGAATGTCTCTAGTCGTTCAGGTGTCACTGAGTATTTCCAAGAAGTAAGAGGGTGTTTCTGTAAATCCTTGGTCATAATTGTTCGTGAGTATTGTTTCCAAGTGAATGTAAATAGATACAGTGAGTCTGGAAGAAAAGAATTACTAAAGAATGCTAAGCATGGATCTGCCACTGTAAAGTAAGCAGCAGTTCTAGAGATTGCAGATAGGACAGTATTTGAGTTGGAGATAATAGGAAAGCAGGAAAGTAAAATCTTGTTAATGGCCCTTAAATCTTGTACAAAGTGGCAATCATACGAATTTGTGTTTGTGACAGAACGGAAGGATCACAAGGGCTAGTATAGGGATAATAACTCTTTTCTGGAGGTATGTAGAGATAATGGACCACAGTCTTTCAATGGACTCCATTTTTCAGTGTGAATTGGGCAGTTTCAGGAAGAACACAGCTAGATTTACTCAAACATTTAAGGGTTTAGCCTCTTGTATATGCCCCATATTTGAACCATCTTTGGTCAAGAGGCTATTATGGACATATTCAAAGCCTGGGATGTCCATAAAGAAGGCATCAAGGAGTTGTAGTTAAGCTGTGGCATTATTAGGTTGTAAGCCAAACATACTTCTGAGAATTTCAGCAATACTCTATCTGGACCACATTTAATAGTAGCACCCCATTTACCATGTAAGGCTCATCACAGCAGATTTCCCATCTGGTTTCTATAGCTCCAGTGCCCCATTTCTCCCCACAGAAGATAATGACCCATCTCTATTTCCATCACTCGTCCTCCCAGTCTTGGCCTGCCAAGGAGACCCACCACTGAACTTCTTGGTGATGCTGGTGACCCTACTGCCACCAAACCATTAATGCCTTGGATAAATGCTGCATCCTCTAGGCTCTCTTGGGGTTTTCTGGTCTTACCTAATACAGAAACTAGAAGCATGGTTAGTGCTTGAGAGGAGTCCATGAGAGGAGTAGGGACATCTCCTGAGATAGACAACTCTTGCTTTGCAGGGGAGAGGTCTCTAGTATTTTCTAATAGGTGTTGATAGAGAATGATGGGCTGCTCTGTAAGCTCTGAGGTTTTAGTGTCTACGGTGCTAAAATCTTCAGAGGCATCCATCCAGGCGTCCTTACTCCATATTTCAGGCTCTCACATTATTCCAATCATGGTCCTGACCTACACATTACAGGCCTGTCTTGGCTAAGGTTTCAAATGTCTGAAGCTCTGCGAATTTAACTACAAAATTTTTAGTCTGTTATTCAACTGAGTCTGTCCTTCCACTGTAGGAGAAATGGCTTCTTTCTAAGGCACCACATAGGCTCTCCAGCCGTAACATTTAGCCTTGACTTGCTTGTTTATAGCCCCCAATTCTTTTTTTTTTTTTTTTTTTTTTTAAATTTATTTATTATTATTATACTTTAAGTTGTAGGGTACATGTGCATAACGTGCAGGTTTGTTACATATGTATACTTGTGCCATGTTGCTGTGCTGCACCCATCAACTCGTCATATACATCAGGTATAACTCCCAATGCCCAATTCTTTATTATCATTCTGCGGGCATATCAATGCAAATTACCCTGAATGAGCTGTCTCTGCTGTCTCTGTAAGCATTGCTGTCCTTCCCACCCATTTCTTTTAAATGCTGGAGTGACTGCACCTGCAAGACACCACTGCAATTGGGTTGCCATCAAGTGTCAGGTATTACCCAGGCCCCATCTGCCACTCAGGATATTGTATCCTTCTGCTCAGGGGTGATTAAGCACATCCCAAGTCTTCAAGTTTCTGCCAGGTTTCCGAATGAGTCTTGGTACCATTTGCATCAACTAGATCCTGACTCCAGAAGGCAGACACCACGATGGTTTTAGATGGGCAAGAGGTTTTTCGACAAAGGGAAGAAGAGAAGGCAACAAGAGTCTTCAGACTTCAGTTGAAATCTGATACCTATAGAAGGAAATAGGGAAGAAAGGGACACTGAGTAGTAGAAGGGTTGGACTGAAGAGCAATTCAGGAGTTAATCCAGGTCAATAGAGAGTCCCCATACCATAGTCACTCTTAGGATGAGTCCTGTGTCTTCCCAGAATGAGCCTGTCACCCTAAGTTAATTATGCCCCTGCAGCAGATCAAGGTAGTGCGTTTTCATGGCCACCACGAGTGCCTACTCTAGATAAGAGGTCTGTTCTTAAATGAGTCATCAAATACACTCTAACAAATACAAAAATACAAAATTTAATTTAATTAGCTTATCAAAATTCAAATTAACCTGTACAAAACAGGAATGTAAAATGATCTTTGAATATATAATGTGATGGCACATTTGTATTTCATTATATTTATTACTCTTCTTTTAAAAATCATCTTCCAGGTCTACGATCACATTTGCATGCATGAATAGTTGAATAGATGGGATGTCAGAGGAGGCCCCCTCTGCATACCTTGCTCTGTGCTTCCTCTCTACAGATTTTAGTACCTCAGAAACTCAGTCATTCCAAAGCTTGCACTCAGAAATCATAAGCATTTCACAAATCCTGTGAGCTACAATACCATGAAGTTTCATTCATTCACTTATTCATTCTTCGAGGTTCTCATTTATTCAATGCCACTATCCATCTTCCATGTACTAGACACTGTGAAGCCCTGAGATCCCATAAAGCTGACAGCTTGTAATTATTGAAAACACAGAATGAACGAAAACAAAACATCTTACATCTCAGAGTCCTTGCCTCATCCACAGCTTACTACAGGTAGGACTAAGTTCTTTCTAAATTATGGAAGCTATCCCATACTAAGAAGCACATCAGACACCATCAGAAGGAAGCAATTTCCAACTGCTTTTCTCACAAAGAATGCACATGAATATTATGCCATCAAGCTCCTAACTATGCAAATAAAACCTATGTTTTCCTCAAGAAAGATTTTCTAAATGACTTACTGAGTCAACCTTGGAGGTAGTTGCAGCATATTACAAACCAAGAAGAGAAAATTTCATATCAGAATAACCTTGGGGCAGGTAAAAAGGTAAAAAATATTCCTGAAATTATTCTACTGATATTCAAAGAAACTGACAATTAAACCTTACCTCCAGTAGGGTCAAACTGAAAACCACAGAATATAGATACCACGTTAGTGTAACAGACCTGCAAGCTAGCTGATGTTTTGACGTTAATTGAAAAGAACGTTGTATTTGCTAAGGTTCAAATTTTGGAGACTGTCAATGCACTAACTGAAAATTCATTTGAGAATTCTCTTCTGATGTCTGCTTAACCTGGGTTTCACACCCCCAGGAAAACCACTGTCTCTTTATCTATAGCTTATGCAGCAGGAGGCAAGACACTTAATAAACTGAACAAGACTTTAGAGAGGCAGAAGTCTTAAATTTGAATTCAACCCATGGCTTACTTGCTACAGACTTTCTTTTCCTGGGGAAACCTCAGGCTGTTACAAATGAGAAGCAAAGGTGGTAGCCTCCCCCATCACATACAATGTTTCCTATCTGTTCCAGGGCTGCAGCTGACTGATTGGTTTCTCCTAAGGCCAACCATGAGCAGAATCTCTCCATAAAAGCAGTGGCTTGAAAGTGGTGACAGGTCAGAATGATGACGACAATCACAGAGTACAGAGGAATACCAATTAGCAGAAGAACCAATTAATTTAAAATGAATAATTTCAAAGATTTTAAATTTTGTAGCAATTAGCTAAAATTTTTCAAGAGAGGGATTTTTTAATTTGTGGGTCACTGAACAAATAAATAAGGTTTTCTCTAAGTCATCATCACCCTTACAATCCCTCAAACTTGTTTATACAAATGAATTGATTCAGATATTCATTCATTCATTCATACATTGCACTCCTTGGTTGAAGAACATTAGGAACACTCATGAAAGATGTTATTCTTGAATGATTGCCACTTCTAATGCTAAAAAGTCAACGGATTTTGTAGGTCTCCTTCTAATAAGAGAGTATGGGCAAATGCTGAAATAAGTCTTTGAAACAATGAGACCAAAACCAGCCTATTTCGCTTGAGATCACTGACAAAATAAATCTATGCTGTGATTTCAGGTCAGACATCCTGGCTTTATAAAATAACAATAGATTTGAAATGCTTATTCAGATTTTATTGCGTCAGTGGTCTGAATATTACCCATACAATTTGGTATCTGTAAACAGTATGGAAACATGAACATTTAATGCCCCAACTCTGCCATACTGCGACTGTAAAACTATACTTCATTCTATACAGTCAAGGTCAAAAGAATAAAATCAAATTCGAATAAAAATTTTTCTGAAATCCATATGCACCAAGAAACTCTAAAAATCCCTGGGGTAAAAAGAACTCTTTCTAGCCTGGCTTTGTATTTCCTCTCTGTTCCTAACTGTTCAGAAACATACCCAAACGATTCAATATCATCACAGGCTACTCACCTCCACATTTCTACCTTTCAAATAGTTTATACCATGAAATCACAAAGGCACTGATTGTCATTCTCAAAAGACAGAATCACTTTACTATCACATCAAAAGCATTTGAATAGTTCCTCTAGTTATGAAGAAGGTTAAAGCTAAAATGTTGAAACTGTTGCATTATTTTGAAATGAAACAGGAATCACACCAGATAGTTCAATTGGCATAGATTTGTGCATGCCCAGAAAACTAAAGACTAATGCTTAGACTATACTCCACATCTCTTATATGTGATTTATGTTTATTATCTATGTCCAGATCTCCATATGTCCTAGCTTTCCATTAAAAAACAATAGGAGAGTCCTTCTGAAGCTAATTTAACACCTGTGAATTCCCATAGGCTGTAACCAGAGAGAGTAATCTGATTAAGTGACTACCTTAAATGTCAAACGTATTAAGTTCAACTTCTGCACTGGGACTCTATTTTCACATGTTCATTTTTAATTTTAGTGATTATATGCAATGGGATAGAATTACTGTGCTAACAGATATACATGTTAAATTTCCTTATAATGGAAGCATCAGTAGTTCCTCAACTTTGACATCAACGTGACTTTTTGAATTTCATACATTACCATACATGTAGAATAACGAGCACTACATGGGTTAAAGAACGAAAGATTTGGGGGCATGGCTGCACGTGCCTGTAGTCCCAGTTACTTGGGAGGCTGAGGTGGGAGGATTGCCTGAGTCCAGAGATTCAAGGCTGTGGTGTGCTATGTTTGTGCCTGTGAATAACCACTGCACTCCAGCCTGGGTGACATAAGGAGACCCTGTTTCTAAATAAATACATAATCATTAATTACTTGCTTTTTAAAACTCGGTGAAAAAAACTCTTAAAAATAGTTTGGATCATGAGACTTACTCACATGGGTCTTTGTGCCTGGATCATTTTAAATATATGATTCTATATAAAATACAGCATATTTCCTTTATTTTTATTTTTATTTTGATTTTTTGATTTATCTTCTTGCTAAGTAAGAGTCAGAGTGCTTTCCCTAAGCTTTAACTAATTCCAACAACAGGCTTCTAGGGTAAACTCCCAAGTACGGCAGGCCACTGCGAGTCTCTTTTTCTGGTTGTATGAATTACCTATGGCTACTATGAAAGAGGGTCGATTTTTCTCTATGTCCTATAGCACTGAGCCAGGCTATTGTGGCTACTACCGAGGAACTTTCTCTTAAAGAATTTATACAATTGCAATGAAATACTAATATTTGCAAGAGTACAATATTTTCCAGAGGGCCGATAGTTAGTTTAGGGTTTTCTTATAAACTGAAACTAAAAGCATAAACTTCTGTCTGTCTGAAAAGAGGCTACAGCGATGTTTCTCTGCCTTTTTAACCCACTCTGTCTTCTGCAAACAATCCATATCAGTTTCTGTGATTAATTACGATTTGGGAATAAACTAAAAGCTTTGTAATGTGAGAGTGAATTTTTACCTTCCACACATCCCCTACCATGCTGGCCACTTTTCCCCTGTCTTTCTTTGTGAGCCATTCTCCCAGAAAATGAAATCACAGGTGTTATAACAGGAGCGAATATATCCTATTGTCAAAACTGGAGAGAAATCTGCAAGCTGCATTCAGCTAAGGAATGTATTATCCACAGAATGTAAACTAACAATATAGGTCTCCAATATGATTAATATAATCACAAAATATTGACCCATGAGAATGTATTAAAGGACACTAGCAATGAGTTACAGGCGTGATATTTTAGAGTAAAGCACATTAAAGGGTAATCTTCTAAGAAAATCCATTCTCTGTATCTTTACAAGCCTTATTGCTTCCCTTCACTCAGTTGCTATTTAAATGTCACATCGTCAGGGGGCTTGACAAGAGTATAGTATCAAACGTAGCACCTCTCCCCTGGCTACGTCATTCACTATGCCCCAGGTTTTCTTCCTAGCAGGGATTATTACCCAACTTTATATTATGTGTTTATTTGTTTTCTGATTATTTCTTCTACTAGAAAGTGAGCTCCCTGAAAGCCTGCTCTGTTAAACTCATCTCGATTTCCAAGTATTTGGAAAGTGGCATTCAATACGAGTCTGAAAAAGGAATGAATAAATGAATTCCAACTGAACCAACACCCACATGCGATTAGCACAATCACCAAATGGGGGGAAAATGGACTAGGATGAAAAGTCTTAACCCAATGCTTCTTCTCAAACCAACCAACAAACAAAAAAACAGATATTATCACAAGGATTATGTCCCAAAACTTAGAGAAGCAAATAAAACTAAACTTTGAAACTTCTAAGACATATATAAGTATGCTAATTTATATTTTCCTACAAGCATAGAAATCCATTGTTTCAAAACCACTAACATCATTTCATATAATTATTTCAGAAACTATGCTTAAGACATATGAATAAGCTGATTCCAACAATTTATCACTAAAAATGTAGATTCTCTAGCTTAACATGTGCACCTGAGATGGTTCTGTCACATTGATTACTACAATGATTTTAGGCCTCCAGGAAGGAAAGCTGGGATTGAGAACTGCTTGGGTCAAGGAACAAGTTGCTAAGATTCCTAGCTGATTCTCTATCCTCTGAGAGTAAACTTCATTCTCTACAGCAAACTTTCTAAGGCTTTCTGGCTTAAAATTGTGAGTTCTGGTGATTCTCGCCCTTGACTAATCAGAACTTCACCACCAGCAGGTATGTCCTCTGAATGTCCAGATTTCTCCTGAACCAGGGACAGAACAGCAGCTCCTACATGAATCTCTGGTGACCATACCATCATCCCCCCCTATTTCATGAGACTGTTCTTGTGTGAACATTTCCAGCCATTATTATTGGGTGGGAACACAATTGGAATAAATAATGAAGAGAAGCTTTTGTCCCTTTTATTTACTATCTTGTGTGAAAAGATAGAATGCCCCAAACTTTATATTTTTCTTTTACACTTCAGTGTTACATAAAATTTCAGTAGCATTAAGTAAATAAAATCATTAGTAACAATTATAAGTTATTTTGTAGTTTCTGATTTGATGCATCCCAAAATAGCTATCTTTTCATGGTGTTATTAAGATATTCCAAAGGTTTCTTCCTAGGCAGCCCAAATAAGGACTTTCTTTCTTCTCAATTTATGTCTTCACCAAACACTCAATTTAAGTATCATAGTGCCCTTGCACTAGCTTGCGGTTATTCTCCTTCTAATTTTTCTTTGTTGGTTGGTTAGGTTAACCTTTATTAAAAGTCTTATCTCATCTGGATTCCTCTTCCATCACTTGGGGAAGTGCTGTCTTCTTTAATATTTCCACTTTTAGCACCTAATTTTATTACATGGTGTTAAAACATAAGCCCACATGCCAACATCTGGTAAGTTGTCACTTTGTCTCTCTCAACACACCTCAAAGCAAAGTGGTCTTAGCCACCCACTTCAGATGGTCTCAGGCCTCATTTATGGACCTGACACAGCACATGTAAATTCATGAAGAGCCTACATTTCCCCTCAGGTCCTACATGTGGGCATTAATAGAATGAGCACTTGAACCCTTAACTGCTAAAACTGAAGTAAGAGCGATCCCCAATTTCCCAGAGCAAATTCTTGAGGAAATTAGCTGCTGAGTAATTTTTTATGAAGGAGAAGAGGGTAATGAGAAGCAAGTAATGTAGATAATGAAATTGGAGGCAGTTTCACCTTGGGATAACCTGTTTCCATTGTTTAATTAAAAATATACATTTTGCAGGCTCTGTATAAATGATATGGCTTCATTGGCACAATAGAATCTTTCACGAAATAGATCTAATTATATTGCAGAATTACCTGGGATCCCTACAGTCAAAATGAATGATTCCCAATCTTTTCAATATCGTATAGCAAAGATGGCTTCTTGCTTTAAAATATCCCTCCACGTTCTTTGTTATCTTGGCAGTGAAAGCCAGATGTGCCTGCTGTATAAACAGACATCATTGTTTTCAGGGTCTTATAGTACAGAACAGCATTGTTCATAAAATAAAATGTAACTCCCATTCACACAGAGAAGGGAAAGAAACAGCAAGCATGTAGCGAATGATTCCTGACAGACAAATAATTAACAGCCGACTGCCAATAAGGTGTGATGATCTGGAGCAGTGTAATAATTATAAGTCATTCTGATGAGAGGGCTGTTTTTATTTTTATTTTTTCTTTTTTGAACCCCGAGCAAGTACACAAAGGCATATGCGGGAAAAAAAAAAAAAAGCGTATTTAACACAATCATCCCCCACCTGTTCATCACTGCACTTCCTGTTGTCACACCTTGTCGGTACTCAGAACAGCTTCATGGCAGCAATGAGAGGTTTCTAAATAATACATCAAAACGGATTTCATCATTTTCCTTCATCCTTATTTTTCTATGTCACCAAGTTGGAATTCTATTCTCATGTTCATTTCAAATTGCCATTGTCATCCTGGGCTGCCAAGTTGGGTGGGGTTGGGAGGGTGAAATAAAGAGCCCTATGAAAGAGACAGAATGTCATGTGGAAATAATTGTTTGGGATCAACAGGCAAAAAAAAAAAAAAAAAAATGCAAATTGCAGGTGGAAAGAAAGATGCTCATTACCCCGTGACACAAAAATGTTTGTCTTTCCTGTCTATACATGGCTGTGGTCCACGGCGACTTTGAGATCATCAGTTGAGTTTGACATTGTTCTGTCATAGCTGTAGAGAAATGACTGTAATGTGTAAACTATATAGGGAACAGCACCTGATAGATGGAAATAAAAACTCCTATGAAATAACTCTTGTAAAACCAAGCCCCATCAATTATGGCTTTGAGTGTAATTTGCATTTCAAACCCTATATTAGTATTTTCCAAAAGTTATTTTTAACTATGTCATAAAGTATTCGCTTGACCAAAAAAAATCATTTGAGTATTCTCAGAACAAAAGTCTTGATAAATCTTTGAAATCACACTGTTCTTTGCATGTATAGGTATTCTCTCAAGAATAGTGACACAATCAGGAAATTGAGAGTCTAATAAAATGCTCCCAATAATAATTTGTATTCCTTTTACTATACTGAATATTTTCAAATCATCATGTTCCTATCAGGAAATCTGGAGCATAATCAAAATAATGATTTATTTTCCAAAAAGTTTTTACCTTAACATTATTTAATGCCAAATCTGCTTCCTGCTAAGATTAAAAATATATTCATCAATATGAATTCTCACATAAAATAAGAAAGAGAAAATAAGGGGGAAAAAACTTCTACTAGATGACAAGTCTAGGATTTTGTCATATCTAAATCAAAAGCACTGCCCTAGAAAATTCTTAGGGAAAAGGAAAAGACTTTTTCCAGCTCAAGTGAAATGCATTTTAGTGCTTCTCCCCCTGGTATCCCCTCAAGTGCTTAGTTTCCCTTATCCTTAAGTGTCCCCAGAATAAAAATATACAGGTACTGTGTGAACAAAACCACCTTCATTTCTGTTCTCCCACAGCCATACAAAGGGCTTTTATGTCTCTGCTTTTCATAATGAAGAATCCAAGCAGGCTATCCAAATGTAAGTAACAGACTACTCTATTTGAATTTACTATTTCAAGTTAAAATGATATTAGTAGATAATTACTATAATTATAAGAAATTTTAATGTTATTATTAGTATTGGACAATAAGACCCAAAGAGGAGACTGGTCCCTGCACATCTTATAAAGGAAATGTGTGTATTATTTCAGCAATTTAATAAAATATGATATTACATTTTACACAGCAGATTCTAAAGTCTTTAAGAATCTTAAGGGTAAACACATATATTAAAGTCTCTGAGGGCATAATCAAAATTTCTAGAACCCTGAGGAAAACATGTCTTCAGTGTTTGCTGAATTGATATATGTTTGATGTTTAGTCATCAGGTGGATTAAAGCTGAGCTAGATAGCTGGGGTTCAAAACATGGTTCCGGCCAGGCAAGGTGGCTCATGCCTGTAATTCCAGCATTTGGGAAGGTGAGGTGGGAGGATCTCTGGAGACCAGGAGTTTGAGACCAGCCTGGGCAACATAGCAAGACTCCATATCTACAAAACTTAAAAATTAGCTAGGTGTGGTGGCATGTGCCTGGAGTCTCAGCTACTCAGGGAGTTTAGGTGGGAAGACCATTTGAGCCCAAGAGGTCAAGACTGCAGTGAGTTATGAATATATCACTTCACTCCAACCTGGATGACAGAGACTCTGTTACTCAAAAAAAAAAAAAAAAAATACAAGGCTTCATCCCTTACTCAGTGTGTGACCTGGGAAAACTACCTATATTAGTCAGTTTTCACACTGCTGATCAAGATATACCCAAGACTGGACAATTTACAAAAGAAAGAGGTTTCATAGACTTACAGTTCCACATGGCTGGAGAGGCCTCACAATCATGGTGGAAGGCAAGGAGTAAGTCACGTCTTACATGGATGGCAGCAGGCAAAAAGAGAGCTTGTGTGGGGGAACTCCCATTTCTGAAACCATCAGATCTCATGAGACCTGCTCACCATCACAATAACAGTGTAGGAAAGACCCACCCCCATAATTCAATCACCCCTCACAGGTCCCTCCACAACACGTGGGAATTCAAAATGAGATTTGGGTGGGGACACAGTCAAACCGCATCACTACGTACCCCTTCCAGGCCTCAATTTTCACCATTATAAAATGTATTAACATACCACTTGTATTTGTTTAGCTGGGGTGATAATCAAATGAGATCATCTGTAAAATGTACAGAGAGTGATGCCTGGTACAGAGTAAGTGTTCAGTGAATATTTCCTCAAGAATAGTGACACTATTTTTATCATTTTTATATTTACACTGGCTTTTATTCTAAATAGGATCTAATTTTTTAGATTTTAATATACTGCATAAATTTACTTCAAGGTAATCTTGCTGTGACATTTTTCTTTAAAAATAAGAATTCCATTGCCTTATACAATAAAGACAAATACTGAAACATCAGAAAGAAAATGTGACAGAAATTTTTAATAGGCTTCAAATTACATAAATAATTACATAATATTTGAAGTAGTACTAGCTTAGCATAATTTTCCCCTATTGAGAACATACTAAATTTTCTATGAGACACTGCATCATATCCTAGAAAAATAATAAAATACCAAACGTATCTTATGCTTTCAAAATCTATTGAGTGGATTGAAGCACAGTTTAGTATCTTACTCAAGGTCAGCTAGTTAGATCTAAAGCCAGCACTACTATTCAAGCAACCTGACCCTCAATACTCACTGTTAATCATTATTCTTACTGGTTAAGTAGTATCTTGAGTATTACCATACTAAAAATGTGCTGTTGTAAACTAACTATAAATACATTCACCTGTTGCAATTATCTGCAAAGAAAACTAGAGACGCTGCCGACACTTAATACGATGAAACATCATTTGCAGGAAAATAAATGCAAGTTTTCTGAGAAGAATTGCATTAAAATTCCAAAAAGATTTCAATTATCTAATCTCTTTAGAATACTTTTAACACAAAAAATAAATTTGCACACATAATAACATAAACATATTGTTATAGCTTAAAATGAAGGAAGAATCTTGGGAAAGAAAATAGTTGTTGATTTCAAAGAAAAATATCAAGCTCAAAAACTGCTACCATCATAAGGAATACCAATAGCTACGTAATAAAATATTCCTATTCCAATTCTTTAAAATAAAAAATGGAAACGCCAGAGCTTACAACAGCCTAGGTTGGAGAAAACTCTTTTTAGTAGTGGAAATGTAAAGTCAACATGTCAGTGGCTCCAACTGTGGAGGATTCTCACCCCCAAATTGGTTCTTTGTTAATCCAACGTAGACATATCGACTCATTTCATTACCATATTAACATCAACATGTTAAACTCAGCCAGAGAAGATGATTAAAAATTGTAGATCTCCTAGAAGCAGTAATTTAGGTCCTTCCACAAACACATGGCATTTCAGGTGAGCACAGAATTCCAGTGGTGTTGGAACGACTCTTCATGTGATGTAACAGTTATTACAAGGACAGAATGGCAGAGAGTGGAAATTGGGGAGCCTCCAGGATCCTGGGTTTTGTTGCTTTTTTTTTTTCAATTGTCATTTTCACTTCAATGTAAACTCTGGTTTTCAATTCAGCAATATGAAATAAAAAGTAAAATAAAATGCTAGAGTTTGATTTAGTTCTTACTCTAGGAGGCAAAACAGGCATACATTGTATAGCGTGCTCCTTTAGATATTCAACCATCAACATCTAAAGGCATCAGAAAAATCTTTTTGTATCAAAATACCATGAAAAAATTAAGGATTGTTATTAATCTCCATTCTACAGTTGGTGTTTTAATGGATTCATTATTACTTTTGGTATGTTAAGGCCAACAGATCAGGAAACCACTGTCATGGAAAAGATAAATTATTCTACTTAGAGTTCTCAAAAGAGGGAGTAAATGTCATGCCACCCGCATGTGGGGACACACAGAGAATCAGTAGAGTCAGTCACAAAACAGAGGGAGGGGAAGACAACCTTTTACTGTGGTTTCTATAGGAAGGAACAGGTGATGCAGGGGAAGTCAGCTTAGGATTGAATGGTTTGAATAATTTCAGAGGCCTCTGAGGCATAGAGGTTGTCCCTAGCTGTCTGGTACCCGGCCTGGGATGATTAGCGCAGGTAGATGGTGGCCCAGAGTTCAACAGCTCAATCGGAGAGGGGGTTGGGAAGTAGACTTAATCAGCTACTACCCAAGGAGAAGGACTGACTGGCCTCTAGCCAGGGCCTCAGAACCGGGTCAAGAAAGCATTTTAAAAACTGTATCACACATCATTTAATGAATTCAGAAACAGGTCTTCTAGTTCATTGTAGTCCATGAGAACCCCAGACATTTTTTTAAATGGAGGAAAAAAAGAGATTTTTAGCAACAAGCCTATAGATTTCCTCCCTTAACTCACATCAAATGTAGGAAAGTTACCTCTCCCAAAAAGTTATGAAGGTCATTGATTTTATTTTGGCTTCTGCTCAAGATTTAACTTGACACATATAAGCATTTATATTTAATCAAAACTTGTGCAGTGAATATTTTTATAGGAAAATGTAGTCACCCTTTCATAGAATGAAGCTTTAAAATAGGTACTATATTTGTATTTCCTTCTGAGGTCAAATGCTGTGCCAAATGCCTTACATATCTTGAATCCAATCTATTATTATCTCCATTTTGCAGATAAGAAGACTAACAACGCTCAGAAATGTCAGAAAACCACTCACTGTCCCTCAGTCATGGTGATTCAGAAAGGTATTCAAAACTGGGTATATCTGGCTTCAACATACTCTTCTAACTGTGCCAAACTGCCTCTCAGTTCCACGTAACTATCTCAGTATGCTTACTTGAATCAATAGCTACCTGAGTGTGTCTACACCAAAAAGTATTGTTTTCTGCTCTCACAATTGCAGCAATATTCTCCCTTGAGGATTTTTAAACAATCAGTATTATACGGATCACTTAGTTTAATCCTAAAGAAATTATAGAGATACTGTTGTCTCTCTCCATAATAATAACTCAGTTTAGTCCAATTCGTGTTTTCAAGTCTATGTCTAGAATATCCACGTCAGGGGGCTCAAGACATGATCCAGACCCACAAGGAGACTACCCTGAAACAGTGGACAGCTAACTAACAGACCATCTGATCTCCCTTGCTCCCTAGGAGGCTGAGATCTGGAATTTAAACACCTGGCCCTTTGTGTCTGTATAGCTAACGGCCAGTAGGCCTCTCTTGGTGCAGATTCATGTTCTTCCCACTAATGTGTTATGCTTTCAGAAAAATGAAATTTTCCCCAAGAGTAGCAGTGCCAAATTATTTTCAAATTTCAACTGAGTAAAACTGTAGATTAAGAAATGTTATTTTAGAGTCAGATCTCTTTCTGGCATCTGAGTATTCAAATAAGACGTCCTCCACTGTTGAAAGGACCAAAAAAAGAAGCCTGCCCCACCCCATTCCTCCAAGTCATCCAAGGTCGTGGCCAGACCACTTCCCAGAGAACCGAGCTGTTCCATCATCACACATCAGCATGGAGTATAGCCAATGGAACAGCTGCATTCTTAGTAGCCCAACCCACCTTTTGCCTTGAAGGTACCAAGAAATCAACCACAGCAAGTGTGAGCAGGATGGGGTGGTAGAGCAGACAATGAGGAGAAAGGAGGCAAAATGGAATCCTACATTGTGTTTTACGTAATCCTCAAAAGAGATGTGTAACATGGCATTGGTATGTGCTATCGTTTAAATGTATCCCCCCAAAAAACATGCTTGAAAAACGTAATCCCCAATGCAACAGTGTTGGGAGGTGGCACCTAGTGAGACGTGATTAGGCACTGAAGTAATGAGAGTGGATCTCATGAATGAATTAGTGCTACTATCATGGAAGTGGATTAATGATCACAGAAGTGGGGTCACTATAGAATGGTGAGTTTGGTTCACTTTCTTTCTCTGTCTTGCCCTCTATTTGCCCTTCCACCTTCTACCATGAGTTGAAGCAGCAAGAAGGCCTTTGCCAGACACTGGCCCCTCAATCTTGGGCTTCCCAGCCTCCATAACTGTGAGTCAATAAATTTCTGTTCCTTGGCTGGGCATGGTGGCCCACGTCTGTAATCCCAGCACTTTGGGACGCTGAGGCAGGCAAATCAAGAGGTCAGGAGATGGAGACCATCCTGGCCAACATGGTGAAACCCCATCTCTACTGAAAATACAAAAATTACTCAGGTGTGGTGGCACACACCTGTAGTCCCAGCTACTCAGGAGGCTGAGGCAGGAGAATCACTTGAACCCGGGAGGCAGAGGCTGCAGTGAGCCGAGATCACACCACTGCACTCCAGCCTGGGTGACAGAGTGAGACTCTGTCTCAAAAACAAATAAATAAATAAATATAAATAAATAAATAAATTTCTGTTCCTTATAAATCACCAGTCTAGTATTCTATTATAGCAGCAAAAAACGAGCTAAGACAGTGTGAATGGTTATATGACAGAGGAATGCTAGAAGCCACATGCCATTTACATGTTCATATTTGTAAATATAAACACACATAAATATTAACTCGAAGTTCTTTTCCTCATAAATTTATCCATGCCTAGAGATGCATATTAAACTATCCATGCAGTTATTCTATCCCTATGTTTAGAATCAATGATTAAAAATATTTAATTCATATGGATTATTGTTTGATAAGATAACTGACAATTGCAATGGATGTGAAGAAAGACTACTGAGAAAATACAAACTGAGAACAAATAAATTGGGAAGGCATTTCAATTATTAACAGAAACTGTTCTCTGCAAGTATTACATTTTATAGATTGGGGCCAACTGTCTAGTTGCTAAATACCTTACTTAGTGGGTAATTAAAAATCTAACTGTGTCTATTTGTCATAAAACATCTGGTCGGCCTGGTAAAAAGAAGAAATTAGTCAGACCTTTTCCAAGTATAATATAGACACAGAAACCAAGGGTACTATTTATAGGAAACTATAAATTTTAACAGCAGTTAGTCTTTTATGAAAAGATGAAAGGCAGTGTTGGAGGCATGAGTGAGACACAGTCTGACATTTATTTAGTAATATTATTAGACACTGTGAAATCACAACATTGAAAAGTAGAGTTTCACTTAAGGAAAAGAAAAGCACTTGTCTTTTTTTCTTTTTTCTTTTTTTGAACCAACATGGTTATATTTTCTAATTTAAATCCTCATCTCTAATGAAAACATGTTTTGTTACGCTACTGTTTGACATCTTGACTGGCGGAGGCACAAGCCAGAAACTGCTCAGCACCCTTCATAGCCAGTGTCTACCCAAGGGCTTATCTACGTCCATAAAAGGCTCCTTTCCCCCACCACCCCCATCCATGGCCCCCCTACAGGATATTCCAGCACTCTTCCTTAGAAAACAGCGTTCTCTGTCATTTGTACCTCCCCTAACCCCAGAACCCAGCCCTTAGCATTTCACCAGCTCCTTTGACTCGTGGTATAGGCCCAGGCGCCCCGGCCAACTCAAGGACGGAAGAAGGAGCTTCTCTTTGTAATCTCAAATCAGAATAACCCTCACCTTCAAACTGACCCCGAAAACCCAGTTTCACCCCAATATCTTCTCATTGCTCTTTCACGATTAGCGTTCAACAGGAAATTGTAAGACAGGATTGTTCATTGGGGAGAAAAATTAAGATTTAAATTTCTATAAATTATTCAGATGAAAGTTATTCCTACTTGGATTTTACACTGAACTGGAATTTTTTTTTATCATCCAGAAAAGTTTCCTTTGTGGAAAAAGGAGCCTGGAATAGTCCTACCAAGGCTCTCCTTGGTAATTCCGCTAGACTCCGTATAAAGCCATTCATTTATTTACTCACATATTCATTCAACAAGGATTTATTAAGCTCCTGTTATGGCCTAGGCTTTATGCTAAGCATCGAGGAGCCAATGATAACCAAATAATTGCCACCTCTGCTGCTGTGGAGGTGACATTCTCTTGTGCACCTAACTAATAGTGTAAAATAGGGGCTATGGGTGGAATTTTCTTGGCAGGTTTCAAAGAAGGAAGCAACAAACTTTGAGCATAAAAGGATTATTATTATTATTATTATATTATTATTGTAGCTAGATTAGACTGTCAGTGGGACCTGGGAGGGTTTGAGAGTAGAATCAGAGAGGCCAAAAAGGAAGTAGTTTAATTAAATAATGGTGACTTAAGAGAGTGTGGGAGTGGTGAGCAGTGGTAGAATTCAGAATTTATTATAAGGTGTAGCTACCAGTATTTGCTGATAAACTGAATGCAAAGTTGGAAAACAAGAAAAGTCAAAGATAAAGGATGACAGATAGAAGATGAAATATTCAAGAACATCTTTTTGATATTCATCAAATCAGAAGAAAGCCAGAATGCTCGCCGAAGAACTCAGGAGAAGGAATCTGAGGCACAGTTATCCAATTGCTGCCAGTAACTTGTGGAGAAAGCTTGAGAGCATTGTTTCTGAGAAGGCCTGTCAGAAAATTTAATAAGGTTCTATGGCGGTAAATACATGTAGTCAAAATTTGTAGCTACCTATCAATGCTAAAGCTATTTTTTTAAACTTCCGGGCTTACAGTTTAAATATAATGTTTTTTAAAAATTATAATCCTGACTTCCCAGAAAACAACAACATGTTGACGGTACAGCAAAACACACAGGCTTTGGATTCATGATAGCGTTCTATTGATAATGTTAAATAAACTTCAGATCTAATCCTGGATCTTCTTTCATTTAAAAGGTCTACTCTTGTTGTTTCATCTAGTTCCTCGTAAATTTTACCTTAGATATTGAAGTTATTAACTTATGACTAAAAATGTATAGTAAAATATATTAAAAGATAAACATACATTAAACAACCCTCTCCAACCCCCAATCCCAATGAAACCAGCCTTCAAAACCATCTGTCTACCTTTCTACCTACTTACCTCTCAAGGAGTGTCAAGGGAAGACACATATGTGAGATACATGGTTCTTGGTTTAAGATATCAGAGCAGTGCTCAATAAAAATAAATGCATGCTGACAGTAGGTGTGCCTGGGCTTCTCCTCTCAAATGGTGTTTATTGCCATACTTTACCACCCAGTTGCTGCAGTGGGTCCCACTTTCGCAATATCCTGCTTTTGCTGAAGCCTGCCCTAGCTTTATTTAAGTACAGAACTAGTTACAAAGCATTTGGGCAGATATGGACCTTGACCTCCTTTACAGGCACTACATGGGAACTAGATCCTCTGCAGCCACATAAACCTGGTATCTCAGATGTGTTCAAAAAGAAACAGAACCTGGTGCTCTATTTCACACTGTTCATATGTGACAGAATGACCTGAAACCGGTCGAGTCAGAATCATTGCACGACTCAGACAATGCTAAACGTGTTTAATTAAAAGGAGTAAAATGATTTTTACTAACGTTTTCACAACAGAAAATTTACCACGGAGGGGGTCTTTTTATAGAACTGTTAAATATCTGAATGTTCAATCAATCGTTTAGTTTCTTATAATTTTTTTTAAATGCCACCAAGAACCAGGCCTTCTGAGCACTGGCCAGTAACTTCCTTCTGGAAATACACAAAACGTGTACACATCTCTATACCAAAAACTGGTGTAAAAATTTCCACAACATAAAAGCGCTGCTTTGTGTATGTTTTCTGATCCCCAGAGAAATGCTAATACATTCACATTCAAAGGACATTATGTTCATTCTACTTCTATAAAGTCTCCTTCGGTGCAGTTTGCCCCAGGGGGAAATGTGCCAAACTACGAAAAAATATTTAAAATATCATCATTCTCATCTGCCACTTCACTTTAACTTTTATTGAAACATTCAGACATTGTTAAAAGACAAGAAAGTTGTTTGGGGATGTTTCTGTTGTTGGGAACGACACCTAGGTAAGTGAGTGCCATTAGTAAAGGTAAAAACTCTTCACATGAACTTCTTTCTCTAGCCTTGCCTGGCAATAGACTGCTATTTTAATGACTGCACACATTAAAAGTGCTGAGGTTTGATAGATAAATGATAATATAGGATGAATTAGTTTCAGAAACTGGTTAGGATTTAGCAGAGCAGGGCGCTAGCCCTGCCACCAATAGGCTTTCTAACTTCACCCACCTGACATTTTCAGAGGTGTTGTATCATTTGCTGGATAGAACATAGTATCACTTGGCCAGGCGCGGTGGTTCACGCCTGTAATTCCAGCACTTTGGGAGGCTGAGGCAGGCAGATCACTTGTGGTCAGGAGTTCGAGACCAGCCTGACCAACATGGTGAAACCGCACCTCTACAAAAATACAAAAATTAGCTGGGCATCGTGGCGGGCACCTGTAATCCCAGCTACTCAGGAGGCTGAGGGAGGAGAATTGCTTGAACCTGGGAGGCAGAGGTTGCAGTGAGTCGAGATTGTGCCACTGCACTCCAGCCTGGGTGACAGAGACCCTGCCTCAAAAAAAAAAAAAAAAATAGATAGATAGACAGACAGTGATACTATATCTATATCTATATCTATCTAACACACAAAGAACTTCGCAAACTTTCCATGGTCTCAAATGGAAGGGTGTTAAAAAGGCAAGAGAAAAGACTGACCACTCTGCTTCAAAGACAGCTACAGGCCCTCATGTAGGAAAATCCATGTGGGGAACACTGACTGTCTTCACTACCTCCAAGGGCAAAACTAGCCGCAGAGCCCAGAAACACAAGGACTGCAGTTTGGATCATGGTTAACAATATACACAAATCCTTACAAAAAAGCTAAACTGTTTATATTATATAGTACATGTTAGTTAATGACCACTGAAAAATCATCAAATTAGTAAAAAAAAAAAAAAAAAACTTTTCCTATCATATTATTCTTAATGTAATGGATCATTTATAAAGCTTATAAACTTCGGTGTTGGCATTCAATACATTAAAGTGGGATTATTTAAAACATCACAGAAAAAAATACTCTATATTTAATCTTTCATCCCAAAGCTAACTGTGTTTTTTTGGGTTTTTTTTTTTTTTTTTTTTTTTTTTTTGAGAGGGAGTCTCGCTCTGTCACCCAGGCTGGAGTGCAGTGGCCGGATCTCAGCTCACTGCAAGCTCCGCCTCCCGGGTTCACGCCATTCTCCGGCCTCAGCCTCCCGAGTAGCTGGGACTACAGGCGCCTGCCACCTCGCCCGGCTAGTTTTTTTTTTTTTTTTTTTTTTTTTTTTGTATTTCTTAATAGAGACGGGGTTTCACCGTGTTAGCCAGGATGGTCTCGATCTCCTGACCTCGTGATCCGCCCGTCTCGGCCTCCCAAAGTGCTGGGATTACAGGCTTGAGCCACCGCACCCGGCCGCTAACTGTGTTTTTTATAATACCTCTTATTATTCTGATGGCTCCAAATTACGATAGCTATGTAAATATAATGTAAGAGAAAATATATGAGAAAAAAAGCAAATAGAATATAAGAGAAAAGGGGGTGGGGGGGGAGATTTTTTTCAAATGACTTTATAGTTTCCAAAGTGCTCACTTTCACTTGCTAAGGCTTCAAACAAAGCTATGCCTGAAAATGACCAAGCTCCAGCTGTGCCAGCAGTTTCTAGCCTTAGTCAAATGCCGTGTGTGGTAACAGCAGCTATGCTTGACAATTGAAGCTCTAGACTTGGCCCTCCCCGGCCCTTGCCGCATGGTGAATTTCCCCTGGGAGTGGTTTTTGCTCTCATTTTTGTTCAATGATCTCATTCATGAGTCCTCAAAATGGAAATGTCTGAAACTCAACTACTTTCTCTCAAAATACCCCATGGCCCCATCTACAGATGTGCCAAACCTCACTTTGGCAACTTTCAAGTTCTCCATGTCAAAGACTAGGAGACATGGGGACCCCACCCCCGGAACTGCACACCCCAGTCTGTAATATCGGAGCCCTTTATTTCACCCATGGATGTGTTACTCAAGCTCTTTCCATCCGTTTTCCATTCTCTCTTCTGTATCTTCAAACTTCATTAATTCAATACTTCCAGTTTGTGATGATACTCCCTAATTCTTAACTCTTCACTGAACTCTGACGTCTATTCCCATCCATCTGTTGAAATTTCTTTTCCTGAAGCCACCAATAATAGCTAACGTGATGTCCAAATGATCCCTTGTATTCCTTACTTTTGCTAACATTTTAGAGGCACCTTGCTTCTTCTAACACTATGCCTTTGGCTTTGCTGACATTTCTTGGTCTTCTCCTTCCTCCTGAGCCACCCCTCCCCTCCACCTCCTGTAAAGGCTCTTTTCATCTACCAATCACTTAGACATTGTTTAGGATTCTCATCTACCCTGTTTGTGGGGCACAATCAACTACAGTAATCGCATTTATTATTAAGGCTTGAATTATCTTCTGTGATAGTTCCCAAATATATGTGTAATAGACAGTGTACATACACAAACACACCAGTACAGATGTGTCTTTCGAGTTTCAGACATGAAGACATAACTATATACTGAAAAGTCACACTTGAAGGTCGTATCTATTCAAGATAAAGCCAATCATTTCTCCCTTCAAACTTTCTCATTCCCTACTATGCAGCTATAAAAAAGGATGAGTTTGTGTCCTTTGTAGGGACATGGATGCAGCTGGAAACCATCATTCTTAGCAAACTATCACAAGAACAGAAAACCAAACACCGCATGTTCTCACTCATAGGTGGGAACTGAACAATGAGATCACTTGGACTCGGGAAGGGGAACATCACACACCAGGGCCTATCATGGGGAGAGGGGAGGGGTGAGGGATTGCACTGGGAGTTATACCTGATGTAAATGACGAGTTGATGGGTGCTGACGAGTTGATGGGTGCAGCACAGCAACATGGCACAAGTATACATATGTAACAAACCTGCACGTTATGCACATGTACCCTAGAACTTAAAGTATAATAATAAAAAACAAATAAATTAAAAAAAAAAAACTTTCTCATTCCCTTGAGTACCTTTGTTTTAGCAAAAAAAAACACAAACAAAAACCATTTATCCACTTCTTGAACAAGACACGTGGAAGTTACATCAGCTCCCACCCTTTTAGACATGCAATGGGTCTGCCTTCTAAATATCCCTTGGATTTGCACAGTTCTCTCCATTCAGACTGTTTATCCCTAGTGCATGCAGGGGCCATCTCTCTCATATACTGCAAAAACTACCATGCCTCCCAACCTCCCTTCTTGCTTGCCATTAATCCACTCTCTACCCTATGACATCATGCCACTCCCTGCTTGAGATTTTCAACAATTTTTCCATTGCTACTAAGATAAAATCCAACTTAAGCCCTTGAGTTTACTATATGGCCTCTACCTGTAGATTCATCTCCAGATTGATTTCTGGATACGTTGACACATATTTTATTCACAAAATGTACTGAAATTCTTTCACTCTCTCCATCTCCCTTAGCTGTTCGTGTTCTTGGCCAACAATTTTCCTTCTGCCAAGAATCCTCCTCCTTCTTCACATCACCTTCTTCTGGCTAAGTCGACTGCTCCTCCAAGTCTCAACTGAAGCATAAGTTTCTCAGGAAGAACCTCTCTAGCCCAGTGAAGAGCATAAATTCCTTAGCACATGCCTGAACACCACTCTGCATTCCCCCATTATAACACATTTCCCAGTTTATTGTCATTATTTATTTACTATCTCTTTCCTCACTATATATAAATTCCATGAGAAAAATGATGATAGCTATCTTCCCACTGAAGTTTACCCAAGACCCACCTTCACACTTAATACAAAGTAGGTATTCAAAAAATAATGAACAAATAATAAATATGGCAAATTGTACATCCTAAGGCTTTCTTGCCTTTTAATAAATAAGCATAGAAAAGACTTATATAATCAACAGATTATACTGAGGGAATGTGTAAGCATAAATCCTATGGCCTAGTACCCTAGAAAGTGGAAGATTTGTGGAGGGCTACTGAGATACAGATCCCCCATCTGTGTTCTCACAATGAGAGTTGGATGTTTATTTGTTCTTCTTGTCTCTGCTTTCTCGTATTGATCAGTGCAATATTTAGCTGACCCATATTAATCATTTTGAAAGTCTTTGGACATCAAAGAGCTGGGCTTATGTACAAACACTTTTTGCTTAAATTGGTTGCAGATGATCATGCTAAAAAACAACCTATTTTAAGAAGAATCAACTATGAGTAATGTGAGAAAGTGAGGAAACGAAGACTTAAGCTAAACAGAGAGGAGGGAATTTACAAGGAAATCAAGGTAAGATGCATTAGTCTGCTACAAGAGTTTTGTTTTTCTTCCTAGTAAATGTAATGTCAGCCTAATAACGAACATTTAAAAGGTTCTAAGTACATCACTGAGGACACCAGTGCTATTCATCGCATTTATTTAACCACTGTCTGATCAGATTCCGAAATAGGGAAGCTCTAATGGATTTAAATACGTGTACCTGAAAATCAGTTTTATGATTTCTGAGCCTACTTTATTTCCCTTTACATTAAACTCTCATTCTCCACACTAAAGAAAGTTCAATGAGCTGAGTAGTTATTGAATTGCTCATGTCCTCCGGATTTATCTGCGGGTTTTTTTTTTGTTTGTTTCCTTCATAGTGTGTAACTTGCCCCTTTAAGTATGTCTAACTCTTTGATATTTCCCACCCCTAACACTTTTTGACCTCATGACTTAAGCAATTGATGATGCTTACCAAGAATCAATGTCCGTGAAAGCCATCCTGTCCTTACCTCTCATTAAAACCTCAAGTTGTACGCTGTTGTGCCTTCCTATAACCTGACCTGTAAGCATTTAGACACCATTTTGAAATGGTCATTAAGTAATTGCTCTTGGAATGCTACTTTTTCCCATCAGACTAAAAGCACTATGAGTGAAAGGAAAACTACAAATGCTGATCAAGCAACCTTCCTTGTTCTAAAGAATGCATGTGCACAATTTCATAAAAATTAATTAGGCAAACATCGTATCTTTTCACTTGTAAGTGAGAGTTGAACGATGAGAACACTGAGAACACATGGACACAGGGAGGGGAACATCACACACTGGGGCCTGTCGGTTCAGGGGGTGCTAGGGGAGGGAAAGCATTAGGAGAAATACCTAATGTAGATGATGGGTTGATGGGTGCAGCAAACCACCATGGCATGTGTATACCTATGTAACAAACCTGCACGTTCTGCACATGTACCGCAGAACTTAAAGTATAATACAAAATAAAATAAATTAAATTATTAGGCAAATCTTTGACCATGAGAGACAGATCAAATTGATGGCTTCTGCCTTTTAACTTTTACTGACAAAACAGAAGAAGATCCTCAAGATTTGAAATTAGATTTGACTAATTAAAAGACAAAAGTCTTCTCCCCATAGGTGAAGTAGCCATTTCTGTTTTCTTCCTAACATTCTTGATCGTGTAATTCATATAGAATTATTTCAGGAGCCTCTTATTTGCACTTCCAGAAAGAGCTCATTTTGGCCTCAAACTGAACTCTTTGTTTTTGCAAGCTCAATCTTCTTAGTATAACACTTTATTGTGTCCGAGCAATGTTCATTTTTTCAAATACACATATTGCCATTATAAAATTAAAATATTGTCCAGATATTAAAGGTCTTTCACAATCTAACTCAATCCTATTATCCATCCTTGCTTTGAACCATTCTGAAGATCTTTCTACTGTAATCAAATTTATTTGCTTCCTGCTCCTTCACACCTATTTGCACAAATTCTTCAGTGATTTTTATCTTATTTTCTCACACATATTGATACCTGATGTAAATGATGAGTTGATGGGTGCTGACGGGTTGATGGGTGCAGCACACCAAGATGGCACAAGTATACATATGTAACAAACCTGCACGTTATGCACATGTACCTTAGAACTTAAAGTATAATAACAATAATAATAAAATAAATTTTAAAAATAATAATAATTTAAAAAAAAGAATATCAACCTTTACTTCAATTGATTCAAATCCTATCCCACCCTTCAAGAGTGCCCAGTTAAAATCCATATATGCTAAAAAGTATATTTTAGAATATTCAGCCTGAAATAAACTCTTCATCTTTTTCAGTTTTAAAAAAAACTTTTGTGGCTTAAACATAGAAGTTTATTTCTATATATTGAGCCAGTTTACTGGTCTTCAAGGTCAGCAAACCGTTCAGTGACCTAGGAGACAAAGAGTCAGTGCTCTTCAGTGTATGGCCTCTAAGGTGGCCTTGGCAGTGGTCTGCATTCCAGATCACCAGAAAGGGACAGAGGGTGGAGAGGCACTTATAAGAGAGCTAGCCAGACTTTGAAATGGAGAATATCACATTTACTCACAATTCCATTGGTGAGAACTCAATCACATGCCATTTCTAATTTCATGGGAAACTGGAAACGTCGTCTAGTCATGTGGCCAGAAAGAAGGACATAGACATTTCCAGGCAGCTGCCACAGATAGAGTGCAAGGTGTTTGTTCATATACTTGGGACATTTCTTCTTTAATTGCTATTTGTATCATTTTTACTACTTAACATTTTACATATGTATTTCTTACTTGCTTCAACCCACATTTCTTTACAAATATCAGAGATCTTCAACAAGATTTTCCTAGATCCTGGCTTGTAGTCAGTTCCTTACTAAATTCACTAACAGGGGCTTCTAAGTGAAGATATTTTGAGATATGGTAAAGAGCGAGAACCATACATTTTAGGCACCAGATGTAAGGGGACAGAGTTGCCATGACGTTGTAAAAGTTGAACAGAGAGAGTTGTGTTCTCAGCCAAACAGAGGACTTATCAACTCCAGCAAGGAGGTGGGATCTAAGAGAGGAGGTAGGCAGAGCTACACTGTTATTCTTTTCAACCATTCAAGCTGTCTCATTTATAGATAAAAATAACATTATTACCTCTAAGAAACATCCTATTTTAAGAAAAATGGTGTATTCTCAGAGACCAGTACATATCATCAGCTTGAACAGGTGCATGAATTAAGGCCACTTGATAGAGGAAGTAGTTGAGACTGGTAGGAATGTAATTGACAGTGATCAGTTATTTATTTTGAGCAGAGAGTTGTTCTGATTAGGGATGCCTGAGCATGCAACGCCAGACTGAGAATCAACAAAGAACCCCTAGAGTCTATATAGTTCTACTAATTTAATGTATAACATATAACAGGACACACAGCAGTATTTGTATTGCAAACCAACTTTCACTGAAAATGAGAAACACTTTTCCTAGACAGTCACCATTAACCCATGGCATCTCTCACTCGCAGGAGCTTCCATCTTTCTGTCTAAATATGCTTAACTTGGGCATCATCAGACACACGCGTTTGCCCCTCTACTCAACCAAAATGTTCATATCTGTTGTGAAATACTTTTTAAAGATAAAAGAAGTAATGGGAAGAGAAGAAATAAGAAGTGCCTGGGCTGAATTGTGCCTCTTTCCCACCCCTAGAAAAGCCCTAACCCTCAACGTGATGGCATGTGAAGGTGTGGAAAATTGGGAGCTAATTTGAGTTAGATGAGATAATGAGTTTGGTGCCTTTATAAGAAGAACAAGAGCACATACTTTCTCTCTCTCTCTCTCTCTCTCTCTCTCTCTCATGCTTCCTGTTAAGCCTACAGACTGTGAGTCACTTACAACTCTTTTCTTTATAAACTACTTAGTCTCAGGTAGTTCTTTATAGCAGTGTGAAAATGGACTAATATACCCTTCAAAAATGTTGGAAAAGACAGTGCCAAGAGCTGGTTGGGTGGCAGGTACAAGTTCCAAGATGGCAAAAGGGGAAACTGCTGCAGAGAGCAAACTAATGGAAATAACTCTTCCCTCCATATACAACCAATTGTGTATTATTGATTCCATCTCTAGAACTGGCCCATCACCACGGCACAAGTGCATTCTACACCACTATCTGCTTTCACCTGGAATATTAAAAATACTCCTTATTGGTCTTTCCATATTTACTCTTAATTCCCTCCAATTGACTTTCCATACTGCAACTAGAATGATCTTTAAAATTGCTGTATTTTTATGGATTACTCATACAATAAATGCCAAATAGAGAACTTGGGGCCGGGCGTGGTGGCTCACACCTGCAATCCCAGCACTTTGGGAGGCCAAGGGTAGCAGATCACTAGGTCAGGAGTTCAAAACCAGCCTGGCTAACATGGTGAAACCCTGTCACTATTAAAAAATATATATAATTTATATATAATATATATTAATATATAGTATTATATAATATATATTAATATATATATAAATTATATATATAATATATATATATAATATATATTAATATATAATATATATAAATTATATATATTTTTTAATAGTGACAGGGTTTATATATATATTATATATTATATATAATATATAATATATAATATATAATATATAATATATTAATAATATATATTATATATTGTTATACATTATATATAATATATATTTTTTATATATATATAAGCTAGCCATGATGGCAAGCACCTGTAATCCCAGCTACTCAGGAGGCTGAGGCAGGAGAATTGTTTGAACTCAGGAGGTGGAGGCTGCAGTGAGCCGAGATCATGCCATTGTACTCCAGCCTGGATGACAGGGCAAGATTCTGTCAAAAAGAAAAAAAAAAAAAAAAACTTGGATGTAGGCAATCTGCTTGGGAAGGGATCGCAGGATGCACACAGGTGAGGGGGTGTGGGAAATGAATCATGCTTTTAACACTCTTTATCCTTATGGTTCCACAGTCAGTGTCTGATCTGATCTTGCCCACTCGATTGTAAACGCCATGAGAAGTTTTGTTTGTCGTGCTTCTCTAACATCTAGCCAAAGTGTCACACAGTAACCCCTTAACTAATAAGTATTGATGGATGGATGGATGGATGGATGGATGGATGGATGGATGGATGGATGGAAGGAAGGGACAACTTAGAGCTAAAGTATAAGATCAGAGAACAATTGGCAGAGCTATTTTGATCTGAAATATTGAGCTAGTGGTTAGGGATTGATTTTAAAACCAGAGGTCAGACTCAGACAATAGGAAAGAGAAAGAGGTCCAGATATGAAAATAGAAGACAGCCAGACTTGGGGCAGAAAGCATGCATTCCAGCAACTGCCAGCCAATAGGTGCAACTGCTCATTACAATCTCTCTGCAGGGAAGACAATATTAACACGTCATTAACACAAGCAAGCACATTTTATCTTCTCATTTGCTACAACATTAATTCAACAGATGCTCTTTGAGGGCCTGTCTAAAAGAGTCAAAGTTCTTTGAGGAAACTTGTTAAGTTTGCAGTTCTCAAAGAGTTCACAGCTTCATAACACAGAACTCAACCTTTTTATTACATAATTTGGATATGAAGAAAATAAGCAGTATTAGGACATAACTGCCTTTGTAATAATTCAACATAATTATAGTATTTGTTATTTTTACCTCTTTTTTGTAATAGAATTATGACAAATGCATTAAAGAATTATTAGCAGACTAAGATGTATATTTGAATGTGTCATAGCATTTACAAACTATAAATTTAAAGGTTTATGTTATTTTGACAGACAAGATAAACAAAACACCATTTCTGATTCTTTTCAAAATAATATAAAAGGAAGTACAAATGAAATTCTTAGTACAATAGTTGCTTCGGAAACTTTGCGCTTTATCAAGCATTCAATGCCCTGGGTGAGTAACAGCTATTTTGGTTGCCTTCCCCTTTTCAGGCTACCCTTTAAGTATCAAATTCTTATGGCTTGAGTATTTATAAAGCCAGGAACATGATTATTTAGAAGAACCAAGATTGATGGAACTGCAGAAAGGTTACAATCTGTTTAACAGATACTCAATTAAGTAAGGAAATGCATAGAAAAGAACCCAATATAAAAAAAACTGTGCAGCAGGATTAATTTTCCATCCCTCCTCATACGAGTACTAGTGAACACTCAGCTGAGACTGGTTACTGCAGAGACTGTCATGGCTCCTGTCTAGATCCATTTTTGTTGCCTTCCTGACCCTGAGGCTCCAACCCAAGGTGTACACAGGTGCAACTCCATACCAAAGCTGATATTGACATTATTGACCATTCTGATAGATTGTTGCTGCCACCAGTTGCATATCTGTTGCGCTATTATTTCTACTTCTGTCTTGCTATTACAACAATTCAGGATGTATTAATATAAAGAAGGTGTAGGAAAGAGTATATGCTTTGGCAACACAGAGATCAGGACCCAAATCCTTGACCAGAAACACGTTTACTCAGTTATCTTTCTGATACATTTGAACTTTAGTTTCTCACCTGGAAAGTGGGGAGGAACATAGAAGAAACACCCTTACTTCCACACAATGGGCCTTCACGCGTGTCCTGAACCTTCACTATGCTTTCATGCAGGAAACAGGAAATACATTTCTCCTTATGAATGCTCACATCTGCTGTGAATTAGTTCTGATTTGTGTCTGTGGAGTAGAAAAACTGATTCTCGTGGGAATAAAAAATATATTTCAGAAAACCCAATCTTACTTTTTTATAGATAGAAAGAAAATATATAAGTAATATGGGAAGAAATTGAAACAAAGCAGAGTATCTATTGATTCTTTCCTGGGGGGAAATATATCTACAAAGATAATTGGGCCAAATAGTATAGAAAGGATTTAGGAGCATCAGTCAGGACAGAATCTCAACAATTTTCACTACACACTTCTCTTTTTCCAATTTTGTGTGTGTCTCAGTCTTCTCAGGCTGCTATGATGAACTACCATAAACTGAGTGGCTTATAAATAATATAAATGTATTTCTCACAGCTCTAAAGGGTGGGAAGTCCAAGACCAAGGTAAATTCAGTGTCTGGAGAGGACAAGGTGGCACTCTGAGGCCTCTTTTACAAGGAGACTAATCCCATTTATGTGGGTTCCAGCTTCATAATCTAATTACCTCCCAAAGGCTCCATCTCTTAATGTCATCACATTTGTAATTAGATTTGAACATATGAATGGGAGTACAGGGGCACAACATTCAGATCATAGCAGTGTATTTCAGAGCACATATATTAGTGAATAAAGAAAATGAATCACAGCTGAGGTCTTGCCAATATGAGATCAACAACACTCCTCCCCTTTGCCAGAGCACATCTTATGGTGCAGTATGCAGGACAATTTGTAGCTGTCCTCAACTTGGGGACTGGAAACTGGGTCTAATGCAACTATACCACTACCTAGTTCTGGGCCTTTGGATAGGTGGTTGTAGTGGGTTGAAATGGTGGACCTCAAAAGATCTATGTATACAGTAGCTCAGATTGTGACTTATTTGGGAAAAGGTGCTTTTTTTGGTAAATGTGACTAAGTTAAGAATCTCATAATGAGATCTTCCTGAATTTAGGGTGGGTTCTAAATTCAATGACATGTGTCCTTGTAAAAGACAGAGGAGGAGAAATCTCAGAGAAACCCTGGGAAGAAGGTCATGGAAAGACAGAGGCAGAGACTGACATGGTATAGCCCTAAGCCAAGCAAAGACTGGAGCTATGAAAAGCTGGAAGAGGCAAGGAAGGACTCTTTCCTGCAGCCTTCATCTTGATCTCTTGACAACATCTTGATCTTGGACTTCTGGCCTACAGAACTAAGAGAGAATAAATTTCTGTGGTTTTAAGTCATCATGTATGGGGGTAATTGCTTACGGCAGCACTAGGAAGACAATACAGTGAGACTCAGTTTCCTCACATATGAAATAATAGTGTTGGAGTACATGACCTCTAAAGGGTCTTCTCACTTGGATTCATTGACTATGATTAGCTGGCATATAGGCAGGCTGAAAAAAAAACTCCTGAGGCTAGAGGGAGGTTATTAAGGAATCTGAGAAATTCTCATTCCTTTGCCAATCTCCATATCATCTCACCACTCTGAGTGTATGCAAAGTCCAACTCAGAAATAAAACAAGTTTAAAGGCAAAAAAAATATCAATCTTGTCATGATGCAGGATGCACATCTATAAATATCACAAGGCATTTATACAAACACTGTTTCCTAGCTGAGAAAATGTATTCTAAGGCCTGCCGCTTAACACTTTATAGTTGTAGTGAAAATGAGTTTAATCTGGTATTTTCCCTTTAGTTAAGTGATCACTTAAAATTCATTTAATCATTCAAAAGCATTTATGGAACATTTACTCCGGCAGGATATTGTAGGAGGTGCTGGAGATACAGAAATAATCAATGACAGCTGTGTCCTCCAAAAATAGAGTTTAGAGGGAGCAACAGGCAAGTAAACCAAATGTTTTCTTATAATACATTGTAATAAGTGTGATAACTTCTATTTTAGAAGTATTCTCAGAAAGATATAGAACATAAGGGATGAGCATTTAATTCAACACATGGGAATCAGGAACAGCTTCTTGGATGAGGAGATATATAAAGTATCCTAAAAGATAAGTAGATGTAATCAGAAAAACAGATTACAGTGAAGTGCAATTACATGGAATGATACTGAGACCTGGACGTCAGTGAGCTAAGCCAGGGCATAGTGTGCATGCGGTGGTGTGGTGGGAAATAGAGATAGGCAAAGATCATCACATAATAATCAGATGTGTCTCAACTGAGTTAAGGCAATGGGATAGATAGGAAGAAAGTTGACCGAACCTGGTGACTGAGTCTGGTTGGAAATAAAGAAAGCAGAAGAATAGCTGTTGCTGACATAGTGACTAGTAGGACTAGTAGGATATGGTGACTAGTAGCATCATTCCCCACAAGGCTGGAACAGATTGGGCAGAGGATATGGGATGTGGGGAGTTCAGGCTACAGGTACTTGCAAGGTATCTTCATTCAGTTGTCCAGTAGTGAGATAAATCTAGAGTAATAAATTTGAATTCAATACTGACTGTTCCATCGTCAGTGGGTGACATTTCTCAGGCAGAGTATATAAAGAACCAACACAGTAATTCTAGGGAACATCAGCACTTGAGGAGCAAGCTCGGGGAGGAAAGTCCATGAGTGAAAGAGAAGGTACTGATATACATGTAGGAGCAACACCAGAAGTGTGTGGACTGGTAAGTCAATAGAGGAGGCGATTCACAAGAAAGAAGATTCCAGCAGCATCAGATACTCTGAAAGATAAAATAAGAAAGAAGGAAAGGCGTCCATTAGATATGGCAATTTAAAGACTGGCAAACATAGAATGAATAGTTTTAGTAGAGACTTGGCAAAAAAAAAAAAAAAAAAAAGAAAGAAATATTCAGATTACATAGCGATTCAGTGAAAAAATAGCCCAGGAAGCATGGCACATGCTTGGCAGAAGTGTAGCTCTAAAGAGAAAGAAGCATAGTGGGATTTGCAGACAGAGGATGGCAAGAGTCAGGAAGAAGAAAATGAGAGCAGGGACATTAACCTTGAGTATGAAAGAGCAGTTGATGTTAAGAATGCAGGTTAAGGCCAGGTGTGGTGGCTCACTCCTGTAATCCAAGCACTTTGGGAGGCTGAGGTGGGTGGATCACCTGAGGTCAGGAGTTTGAGACCAGCCTGGCCAACATGGAAAAACCCCATCTCTACTAAAAATACAAAAATTAGTCAGGCGTGGTGGCACACACCTGTAATCCCAGCTACTCAGGAGGCTGAGACAGGAAAATCGCTTAAACCCAGGAGGCAGAGGTTGCAGTGAGCCGAGATTGTGCCACTGCACTCCAGCCTGAGTGACAGAGTGAGACTCCATCTCAAAAAAAAAAAAAAAAAAAAAATGCAGGTTAAGATCTAGGCAGGGAAAGCGGCACCTTCCAATAAAACAGAGAATGAGGGAACAGCGGCCAGAGATGAAGTTCTATTTCTAGCCACTGTAATAATGCACACTGTGAGGAGGAAGCCCTTGCTGTGCCTTGGTTTCCTTCTTTGAAAAAAGGAATAATAATAGTATCTATCTCACGTTTTTAGTGAAAATTAAGTTAGAGAATACAAATCAACATTTCTCCAAGAAGTCATACAAATGGCCAACAGACATACTAAAAAATGCTCAACACCACTAGTCATCAGGGAAATGCAAATCCAACCTACAATAAGACATCATCTCACCCCAGTTAGAAAGGCTGTTATCAAAAAGACAAAAAGTAAGAGATGCTGGCAAGGATGCAAAGAAGATAATGTAAATTAGTAAACCCATTCTGGAACACAGTATGTGAGTTCCTCAGAAAACTAAAAGTGGAACTATCATATGATCCAGCAATCCCAATACTGGGTATTTCACCAATGGAAAGTAAATACCTGCACCCCCACATTTATGGCAGCACTACTCACAATAGCCGAGATATAGAATAAACCTAAGTGTCCATCAACAGATGAATGGGTAAAGAAAATGTGGCACATATACACAATGGAGTACTATTCAGCCATAAAAAAGAAGGAAATCCTGTCATTTGCATCAACATGGATGGACCTGGAGGTCATTATGTTAAGTGAAATAAGCCAGGCTCAGAAAGATAAAGACAAATATCATATATTCTCATTCATATGCACGAGCTGAAAATGTAGAACTCATGGAGGTAGTGGGTAGAATGATGCTTACCAGAGGCTGGGAAGGGAAATGGAAGGGGAGATGAAGAGAAGCTGGTAACAGGTACAAAGATACAGTTAGATTAAAAAAATAAGTTCCAGTATTACATAGCACAATAGGGTGAATATGGTTAACAGCAATATTTTGGTTTTTTCAAAGTAGCTAGAAGAAAAGATTTGGGATGTTCCCAACACAAAGAAATGATAAATGTTTGAGGTGATGGTTATCCCAATTACCCTGATTTGATCATTACACATTGTAAGCTTGTATCAAAAATATCACATATATACAATGTACACATAATATGTACACATAACTAGGAAAATAGTCATCTGTCTTCAAAAAACACTACAGAATCAACTGGAAACCTGTCATCCCAGTTGGTGACTGGAGGTCATACATTTGTGATTTTCTAAATTGGAGAAAAGTAGGCATGGAAGGAAACAGGTTGGGATGATCTAGAGCTGAAACAAGGCAGTGTGAACACAGAAGGAACAAAAGCAAACAAACTCAGAGGCTGCCAATAGAGTTCTTAGTTCATGAACCATGAAGCACCCAGGTGGTGAAGGAGTAAATTGGGCTCCAGGTAGGTCTGGGATAAATTTGAGTTTTTAAAGGATTTTAAATGTATATCTTTCAGAAAAACAGATAAAGTATTAAACAAAGGTATCTTGAAACCTGAGATTTTAAGATTAAATAAAAACTGTAGAGGTATAGTTATGAAATTGTTGTTGAGGCAAAGGGAAAACAAAGCACATTGAAGCTAAAAGTAGGGGCTGTGAGGCTAAGTTTCCTATGGATCAGGTGTTCTCCACACTAGATGCACATTTGAAATCAACATCCATTTTCCACTCCCAGAGTATCTGCTTTAACTGTTCTGGGGATGGGATCCAGCTATCGGTGTATTTGGAACTTTCCCTGGGTTGATTCTTATTTGCTGTTAGGGTTGCAAAGCATTGTAATAAATACAGCTTTGAAAAGCAAAATTAATTCTGGCTAAATCATTATGGCAATTGATGATGGTGGTGGTGGTGGTGGTGGTGGTGATGATGATGATAGTAATAATAACATAATTCTAGTAGTAACAGAGCAGCAGTAGTAGTAGCTGACACTGAACTTATACTGATATTCCAGGCACTCTAAACATTTTTAAATCCATTTTGAAGTCATCCCTATTTTGCAGGTTAGAAAATTGAGCCACAAAGGCAATCATTACCTTTCCCAAGGTCATACAGTTAGTGAGTGGAGAGCACGAACGCGGGCACTGTACTTAAGAACTGTCATTTTTAACCATTATGCCACACTTTGACAACTTAACACTCAAAATTGCCAGTCCTTAAAGACATCTTCAAGGTTAATGTGCAAGTTGGCATTAAAAAAACAGATTAGTTTTCTCAGGAAGCTAAAATGAGCTAAAGTGAGACATACATATAAATATACAGTTATGTGCCTCATAACATTGTTTTCCTCAATGATGAGCTGCATATAGAACAGTATCCCATAAGATTATCATGGAGCTGAAAAATTCCTTTTCGAAGTTTAGATATGCTTAGATACACAAATATTTACTATTGTTTTACAACTGCCTACAGTATCCAGTACAGTAACATGCTGTACAGGTTTGCAGCCTAGGAGCGGTAGGCTGTACCATATAGCTTAGCTATGTAGTAAACTATACCATCTAGGTTTCTGTAAGTGCTCTCTATGAAGCATTTCTCAGAACTCATCCCTGTCATTAAGCAACACATGACTGTATTACACCAAGGCTGATCTACTAGTGTCTACTAGAAATAAAAATGAAGATTTTTAGTCTGATTGATCTCAACCTATTCAATTAGTGGCTTTCTTTGAAAGAACACAGTTCACCACACATAAAATTAAATAGGTGAAAAAACAACCTTGTCAAATTATCATATAAAGATTGCACCGAGAGCTAAGATGTGACGTCAAGATTAAAAGGTACGCACATCCAGAAGCCAACAGAATCTTCAGGGTTTCTGTGGATAATTTTTTTAATTGGTTCTTCCATTTATGACTAAGACCTCAAAAGCAATTGCAGCAAAAACAAATATTGACAAGTGGGACCTAATAAAACTAAAGAGCTTCGACCAGGCACTGTGGTTCACACGCCTGTAATCCCAGCACTTTGGGAGGCTGAAGTGGGCAGATCACAAGGTCAAGAGATCAAGACCATCCTGGCCAACATGGTAAAACCCCGTCTCTACTAAAAACACAAAAATTAGCTGGGTGTGGTGGCGGGCATCTGTAGTCCCAGCTACTCAGGAGGCTGAGGGAGAAGAATCACTTGAACCTGGTAGGTGAAAGTTGCAGTGAGCCTAGATTGCGCCACTGCACTCCAGCCTGGTGATAGAGTGAGACTCAGTCTAAAAGAGAAAGAGAGAAAAAAAGAACAAACAAACAAACAAAACTAAAGAACTTCTGCACAGCAAAAGAAGCTATCAACCAAGTAAACAGACAACCTACAGAATGAGAAAAAATATTCACAAACTATTCACAAACTATGCATCTCACAACGATCAAATATCCAGAACCTATAAGAAACTTAAATAATTTGACAAACAATAAACCAATAACCCCATTAAAAAATGAGCAAAAGACATGAACAGACACTTCTCAAAAGAAGTCATACAAGCAGCCAACAAACATGAAAAAAAGCTCCACATCACTAATCATCAGAGAAATGCAAATCAAACCACAATGAGATACCATCTCTCACTAGTCAGAATGGCTATTACTAAAAATTCAGGCCAGGTGCGGGGGCTTGCGCCTGTAATCCCAGCACTTTGGGAGGCCAAGGAGGGCAGATCAAAAGGTCAGGAGTTCAAGACTAGCCTGGCCTTTATGGTGAAACCCCATCTCTACTAAAAACGCAAAAATTAGCCAGGTGTGGTGGCAGGTGCCTGTATTCCCAGCTACTCAGGAGACTGAGGCAGAAGAATCGCTTGAACCCGAGAGGCAGAGGTTGCAGTGAGCCGAGATCGCACTACTGCACTCCAGCCTGGGTGACAGAGCAAGACTCTGTCTCAAAAACAAAAAAAAATTCAAACAACAGATGCTGTCCAGGCTGTGGAGAAAAGGGAATACTTATACACTATTGGTGGGAATGTAAATTAGTTTAGCCACTGTGGAAAGTGGTTTGGAAATTTCTCAAAGAACTTCAAACAGAACTACCATTTGACCCAGCAATTCCATTACTGGGTATACATCCAAAAGAAAACAAATCATTCTACCAAAAAGACACATGCACTTGACTGTTCTTCGCAGCATCATTCACAACAGCAAAGACATGAATCAACCTAGGTGTCTGTATTAGTCCATTCTCACATTGCTATAAGGACATACCTGAGACTGGGCAATTTATAAAGGAAAGGGGTTTAACTGACTCGCAGTTCCAAATGGTTGGAGAGGCCTCAGGAAACATAATATCATGGCAGAAGGGGAAGCAAACACGTCCTTCTTCACATGGTGGAAGGAAGGAGAAGAATGAGAGCTGAGGGAAGAGGAAAATGCCCCTTATAAAACCACCAGATCTTGTGAGAACTTGCTCACTAGCACAAGAATAGCATGGGGGAAACTACCCCATGATTCAAGTACATCCCGCCAGGACCCTCCCACAACATGTGAGGATTACAAGAACTAAAATTTAAGATGAGATTTGGGTGGGGACACAGCCAAACCTTATCAGTGCCCATCAGTGGTGGACTGCACAAAACAAATGTGGTACATATACACCAGGGAAAACTATGAAGCCATAAAAAATAATGAAATCATGTTCTTTGCAGTACCCGGATACATGTGGAGGTCATCACTCCAAGCAAACTAATGCAGAAATAGAAAACTAAATTCCACATGTTCTCACATATAAGGGGGAGCTAAACATTGAGTACCCATGGACAAAAACATGGGAATAATAGATACTGCAGACTACTGATGGGGAGGGAGAAAGGAAGGCATGGGTTGTAAAACTATCAGGTACTATGCTGAGTACCTGGGAGACAGGGTCATTTGTACTTCAAACCTCAGCATCATGCAATATACCCAGGTAACAAACCTGCACGTGTACCCCCTGAATCTAAACTAAAAGTTGAAAAAATAAAAGTCATTTTTTCAAGGCAGAACTCCCTAGGAAGGACTGTGAGTTAAGAGCCACAGAAATACCTTTCCGCCTTATGTGTACAACACAAAGTGATTGGCACCTCAAGAAACACTCTCCATTCTATATCTGGGAGAGAAGAGGAGTCAGAATAAAATTAATTCAGAGAATTTCAGCTGCATTCTGCTTCCTAAAAATAATAAGCACCTAAATAACACCTGGAACCAAAGATACCCCCATCTATCAACACATTAAGCTCTTTTTGTGAATGTGCAATTTACTTTATTATTAAATATGAAGATTCATTAATGAAACTAAAACAGAATGTATATTTAAATTACATTGAGTTTATATATATATTTAGACATACCTGTATATGTATATATAGTATGTAATAAATAATAGATATGATTAATGTATAATTGTATAATTTATATATTATAGGTTTATATATACTTCCACACTGTATCTAATACATAGTGTATAACATATACTATACATAGTCTCAGTGAGTGAGTGGTAAAAATGTGCTAAATATACAGTGGTTAAACTCATGTAGTGTACATAATTTCAGTGAGCTTTTAACATTGTTATTATACTGTAGGAGTCAAGCCTTGGACCTACAATACCAAGGAGCAAGATTTTTTAAATGAAAACTTTGAAACCAGATCCACACTTAAAAATTGAAGAGTATCCAAACAGATGAATATGCATAAGAAATAACAGCATATATGGTAATGAATATACATCTACTTTTCTTGGTAGTTCTCATCCTTTGGCTTCTATTTTCATCATTATATTTACCTCATTCATACTCCAAACATATTTCCTTTCATAACTTTGGCTTATCTTTATCTTCAAAGAAATACATAATTGTTCATGACACATCAAAATCAGGAAAGTGTACAGATTGAATTAAAAGAGATGGATTTTTATTAAGCATGAAGTCCTGCACCTAAGAAGGGTAAGACAGTCATGTGTCTATTCTTAGTTGTCACAGTAAAATATCTCACTGTCTAAACTAGGCAATTTGATAACGTATATCTGAATTTACTAGAGGTTGAAAAAAGGAAATGATAATTCTCATGTTTCATGGCTAGTTTAGATCTTAAAATTTAAGTTGGTATTGCATCATTCAACTACAGTGCTTTCTTTACGTTGAAACAACCCTTTATTATCCAAAATAAAGCACTATTCAGAATGCTCACAATTTGTCTTGGTAATGAAGCTAATTGTGTCATCAATTACAATCACATGGAATATGGTGATTTTAAGAAGTCTGATCAACAATTCAGTCCTTCACATTAAAATGAGACAAATTATGGAACACATAAATAAAATTTGTTTTCTCTTTTTGACGTCCAACCAGCTACTGATTAAACCATGATGCTGGCTGATTAAATATGTATATGAAAGTGTGTGGGTTTTTTTTTTTTAATTTCAAAATAGTTACTAGTTTTCTAGGTAAATATTTGTGCTGAATTGAAATCCCTATTGAATGATCTACTAGTCATTGCTAAATTTACTTAAACTTAGAAACCTGTGTTTACATTTTCTCATAATCTTCCAAGGAACCATATCTCACCTAATTCTAGTATGTTTGATGCAACCTTATAAATAATATAATAAGATGGTAATACTAACCACAATTTTTATAGGCCTGAAAAGTGGCATAACTGATGCTCTCTTTATAGTCTGTTTCTGCACAAAAGTCATCCACAATCTCATATACAGATCCATTTATTAATTTATTCGATGAAGATTTATTCTATTAATTATGTTTTAGGCACACCGCTGAGCATTAAGAAAACAACATTCAACAAGATACACGTGTTCCATATCCTCCTAGAGCTTAAATTCACAAACCTGCTGGTGTTAGAAGAATTTTCTCAGCAGTAGGACTAATTTGCTGAATTCACCAATTTACTGATTTGCCGAGAATATAGAGAAGTGCATTTCGCATTTAGTAAACTGAATATGCTTATTAAAGCTGTTAAAACATTGTTTTTAAGTTAGTAACAGTCTTGTTAAAGCTATTATAAATAACTTTTTGTTAAGTCAGTACATTTTATAAATGTGGTGATTGGGCCGTTTGACAACTTCGTCATTCAGTGAATAATTTTTAGAACATTAAGTGTTGCTGAATTCACCTAGAGATGCTTCTTCCTACCCATGTTGGTGTTCAAATCCCAGGACTAGCTTGTAAATGCATCTCACTGAACCTCAACACAAAATTGTGAGGCTGTTGCAGAAGGAAATTACATCTGCTTTGTGGATGATGATACAGAGTCTCAAATATCTGACTAAAGTATAACTTTATACAAATAAAGTTAGTATCATGCATGGCTGTGCATCTTTCAACTCAGCATGTAGTTCTTTTAACAAGACTCTCTGCCATGAATTTTTTTTCTTGGTGTTCTACTGATATCATGTGGATTAATCATGCTGCTAGTCTCTAAGAGATATCAGCAAGCAGTCGCCCCCCAGGAAGACTCCACACGCAGCCCATATGGTTGGAAATTTCAGAGCTGAAACCCGACACCATTTTGGTGCTTAGGCTACCTTTGGATTCACAACGCTGGGAACAGAGTGAAGAAGGGCAGTGGGGGTTTTGCAACCATGACACATTCTGGCAAGTCAGGTGTAAAGTTTGCACAGCAGCAATGCTCACTGACTTTATACAAAATTGTGAGGATGGAGCTGCTGTCAGATAACCCATTTGGCTTAGAGTTTTCATTTATCCAGCAAATACGTTAGTTACACAAAGTTTAATTATTAAATTTTAACAGGGCACAGCCATTGCCTTCAAAATTGTAAATATCAGGAGGAAAAAAATGTTATATGACCCTCGGCCGATTTTAAACTTTTGTGCCTCAGTTTTCTCAACTACTGGAAATTGGAAATTACAGTGATAATTATCCCATCCAGTAGTGATGAAAACGAAATGAGATAATACAGATTAAATGCCTAGAACCTCCTCTTCAGAGCTTATACCTGGATTATGTGTAGAATGAGAAAAAAGGTGAACAGATATTGAGAATGGCATATGCCCAAGTATATGCCTGGTATATAAAGAAAGGCACATTCAAGGAGCTTCCAAAAGCTCGAGATATCTGGGTCAGGGTCCTTACAGAGGAGTGAGTAGAGAGTTAGGAAAGAATCAGATCACACAGGCCTTCCAGAAAAACTGAGGACTCCAAATTTTATCCTCTGGGCTTTGAAGAGATACTTGAGAGATTTTAAGTAGGGAAGTGCTATAATGAGAAGTACATTTTAGATGGATCATACTAGTAATGGTGTGGATGGTTCGGTATAAGTATAGAGACAAAGAGAAAGAGAGAGCTAGAGACAGAGAGAGATAGAGATATAGACAGACATAGATAGAGATAGAGATATGGCATTTCATCAAGGAAAGAAGTTTCTTCCCTGTACCAGGCTCAGTTCTAGGCACTTCACATAAATTATTTCAGAAATTCACAAGAGAGCCTCCTGGCCCTCAAGGAGCTCATCTTCAGGAATGAGGGAGGTTTTTGTCATGAGACATTTCAGAGGAATGATATTGAAACTGAGCCTTGGGAGGCGCAGGAGGGGTAGCAAGGGTTGCAAATGCAGGAGCAGCGTGGGCAGACCCAGGGTTAAACAGCACATTCTGCAGCATGCACCATGCACTACATCCACTACCTAATATAATGCCCACAGTCAATATTTGGGGAAGCTAGGGAGGAAATGTTATAGAAGAGGAAACCACAGTCAATGGGAGGCATTACATGAACTTAAGGCAAAGAATCACACATTCTGATTTTTTTTGGATTTAAAAAAAAATTGGCAAGAGTAATCTGAGTGTATGTCACTCACTTTTCTTTAAAAAGAAAAGGGTACAGATTGTAGGAATATGACCTCGAAGTCAAGGAGACCAAACTCAAAATAATTGTACTGGTTCAATGCCAAAGAATGAGGTAGGGAGAAGTCAAGAGAGAGACAGCAAGCTAGAATGACTTCCAGACAACACTTTGTGGGCTGGGTAAAGAGGCAAATAGGGAGCAAAGAAGAAAAAGCAGGTTTGGTAGAGGTCATGGTGGAGATGATTTCAGCTTTGAATATTTTGAGAATGAGTCCTATCTGGTTATCCTCATGGAGGAACCATCTGGAGACATGGGTCCCAACCACGTGGGTCATCGTCGTACACCTGGCAGTTGAAGCTGCAATGAGGTTCCATATAGGGAAGCCCAATGAAAAGTAAGTGATGGGGAAGGTGTGAACTGGTACCTGAACAGATGTGCCACCTTTCCTCTTGGAACACACCTGTGATGACGGAGCCTGGCAGGCTGCACAGACTCCAGGAGGCGAAAACATGAAACTGGCAAGAAAACAAAGCTCTTTAAGGGATTATGATAGGCAGCTCCACACAGCCCCTGACACCATGAACCAATAGAATGTACTGTGATTTCCATGAGACTCAAATCTAAGGGAGGAAGTTACTCCATTAAAAGCAAGACTTGGAAAGTCTGCTTTGCCACAACCATGAAGTCTTTGGGAGGGCACACAAATTGGCAGCAGCAGCTAGAGGTGGTGAGTAAAGTCAAGCATATGAAGATTGTTGTCTAGTTGGTCTTTCTACATCCATGCTTCATAATCAGCATCAACAAAGACAGTTTTAACCAAGATCACCAGCGTTACACAAAATTTTCCAGTATTGTTCTGTCTTCTCTGAATTATCAAAATAATACACTTTACTAAGAAACAGGCTAATAATACATCATTTTCCCTTACTGTGAAAATATAGCATCTGTGTCCTGAATATCCTACATTTCAAAATCATTAAATAAAAAGTTTTCTAAATCCATCGTAATAAAGTCTGTTAAATCAAGACAAACTACATTCAAATGAGAACAGCAGTTGATGACCACTTTTATTTAAGAAGTTAACAGTATTTTTCCTTTGAGTTTAAAACACTTGGAAAACAAAACCAGCATGCTGTCCATAACGAAACAGGATCCTCCTGGTGCGGAGTGTATTAAGAACTTCTGAGAATAGATTATTACTATGTTTTGGATCCTTAATTCAAAGCATGTTTAAATGCTTTGAGGCTTACAGGCAGATTTTTCATTATTATGTAGAGGACTGTATATAAAAAGATTAAAAATGTGAAATAAACAAAACTGCCTCTGTGAGTGAAGGGCAATGTACAATCACCAGCCTCAGGAAGAGAACTAGTGAAAACACAGAGAATGACAGATCAGTGGCCTGAAGTCAGTAGAAAAGAAAACGATTTTAATTCCCACTGCCATGCAACTCCAAATTCCCCTTTAGTTACCAGTGATGAAGGCCATTCAAAATTTAGGTTAATTTTTAAAACAAACACATATTGATTAACTTAACTACCTTTTCCATGTGTTTCCTTAGTATTTTTATAAATATCATTACTGTATTCTATTGAAAGCTTAGAAGAGACATTTTTAATAACATTAATCTACGTCCTGCTAACTATTGCTTTCTATTTGTAAAGCTACTTTCTTGTTTACCATATGTTTCTCTAACCCAAACTCTCCATTCCTAAATACATACCCACACAAATATACAAACGTATCCACAAACACACATACTATTGTATGACTTGGTAACAACAGGTTCTGGATGAATCTTTCCAGTCTGTTAAAAGTATAACTTTAGTCCCACTAAGGGTAGTATTGACTCTGGTCCATGTGTTTTGCTCTCTGTAATTCAGTAACATTAGAAAGATATCTTTAAATTATAGAAATTTTTTTTTTGGTGTAGAAAACCACATGAAGTATAGCTAAAAAGCTCAATGCTCTTTTGGTCACATGACTTCATCTCTTCTCCCAGATAGTATGGTGAGCTTAGAGATATTTTTAACACTTAAAATTGTAGGGGCCAGGTGTGGTGGTTCATGCCTGTAATCCCAACACTTTGGGAGACCAAGGCAGGCAGATCATGAAGTCAGGAGTTCAAGACCAGCCTGGCCAATATGGTGAAACCCCATCTCTAATAAAAAATACAAAAATTAGCCAGGTGTGGTGGCGGAACCTGTAATCCCAGCTACTTAGGAGGCCGAGGCAGGAGAATCACTTGGACCTGGAGGTTGCAGTGAGCTGAGATTGTGCCACTGCACTCCAGCCTGGATAACAGAGCAAGACCTTGTCTAAAAAAAAAAAAAAAATCAAATTTTAAGGTGATAATAGACAACATCTAAAAGTCCAGCACTTACCCAAGATGTGGCTGAGTCCCCAAATCCCTTTTTTTTTTTTTTTTGCTCTGTTATGCAGCTCTCCAAAACAGTAAGTGTTATTCTAGAAGCTGACACTTCTAGACACTTCTAGAAATCAACAACCTATTATTTTAACTAAAAGGTGGCTAGGATTTCTTCAGACTTTTATGATATTTGGGTTATGTGTTTGGTATACACTGAATTATTTTAGAATAAAAGTGTTTTAAGTCCACTACTTAGTGATAGATGATAGATCGATATGAGAAAAATCTAAATATTTTCTTTGACTATATAAATACCAATCTCAATGCACATATATTCCTCTAATTCTAGTTGGTTGGTCTTAGAGGGGCTTTTAAATAAAAACTGTAGTTACTTATTATCATTAGCATGAGTTCTTAAAGGACTTATGGACATCACAATCCAGTTGTATTATAATTGCTCGTCAATCCAACACACTAACAGACGCAAGTACACAATGTATATGTTAAGAAACAACAGAATATCATTCCATGGCAAAACAAGCTGGGAAGTAATCTTCAAATACACACACACAAAAAATGGTGTTAACGTTTTTAAATGCTTAAAAACTTCTACAACAATAAATGTAAAAGAAAGTATTTAATAGCTCTTATGAAACTGCAAGTTTCAATCAAAACATTCACTTGTCTGTTTATGTGTGTGTGTGCATGTGTATACACATAGCACATAAATACACATATATACTTGTTATATATACACACATATATTTGTATATAGATATATATACACACATACACATCTATACACATACATACATATACTCAAGTATATATAACTATAGAAGACATTCAAGATTTAGTCATAGTTATTTGGCACTTTATAGACAAAACAAAAAGCAAGAACTAGGTTTGAGACCTGGTACAGTGAGAACTCTTGTCACTATTGTTCTTCCTTCTTGTCTTAGTTAGATCAGGCTGCTATAATAAATTACCATAGACTGGGTGGCTTAAACAGACATTTTTTTTCCTTGCAGTTCTGAAGGCTGGAAGCCTAAGATTAAGATACTGGCAGATTAGATTCCTGATAAAGGCCCCTCTCCTCACTTATAGAATGCTGCTTCTTACTGTGTCCTCACGTGGCAGGGAAACACGGAGAGAGAATGAGAGAGAGAGAGAGAGAGAGAGAAAGTATGTGCTCTTGTTCTTCTTATAAAGGCACCAAACTCATTATCTCATCTAACTCAAATTAGCTCCCAATTTTCCACACCTTCACATGCCATCACATTGAGGGTTAGGGCTTTTCTGGGGGTGGGAAAGAGGCACAATTCAGCCCAGGCACTTCTTATTTCTTCTTTTCCCATTACTTCTTTTATCTTTAAAAAAATATTTCACAACAGATATGAACATTTTGGTTGAGTAGAGGGGCAAACGCGTGTGTCTGATGATGCCCAAGTTAAGCATATTTAGACAGAAAGATGGAAGCTCCTGCGAGTGAGAGATGCCATGGGTTAATGGTGACTGTCTAGGAAAAGTGTTTCTCATTTTCAGTGAAAGTTGGTTTGCAATACAAATACTGCTGTGTGTCCTGTTATATGTTATACATTAAATTAATAGATTATATGCATGAAATTCATTAAAAATATGCACAAAATGCACATGAATGGTAGCAGTTATGAGCACACTCCAAAGCCAAGCAGTTTGGGTTTGAACACCCATTCTGCTATATGCTAACTGGATAACTAGGCCAGGTAAATTGATTTGTCTGTGCCTCAGTTTCCTCACCTATAAAATAAGAACAACAGTATCCATCCCCTCAGTTTCCTCACCTATAAAATAAGAACAACAATATCCACCCCACTTGATGGTTGTAAACATTAAACATATCAAATTACATATATAAACATGTATAGACACACAGACACAGAACAATTTCTGGCTTTCAGAAAGTACTGTATGTTTATTATTATTCTCGATGAATGAAAGTACTAAACATGAAGATGAAACCCAATGCATGCTTTCAAACGAGTTTCAATTACGAATAAGACTGAAAAGAAATATAGAATTTACTGCCAAGTCACGGAACAATAACCCCCAAAACACAGAGAGTTTCTGAATTGGTAGTCTCATGTCATTTTTTTTTTAATTTTATTTTTATTTATTATTATTATACTTTAAGTTCTAGGGTACATGGGCACAACGTGCATACTTGTGCCATGTTGGTGTGCTGCACCCATCAACTCGTCAGCACCCATCAACTTATCATTTACATCAGGTATAACTCCCAATGCAATCCCTCCCCTCTACCCCATCCCCATGATAGGCCCCGGTGTGTGATGTTCCCCTTCCCAAGTCCAAGTGATCTCATTGTTCAGTTCCCACCTATGAGTGAGAACATGCGGTGTTTGGTTGTCTGTTCTTGCAATAGTTTGCTGAGAATGATGGTTTCCAGCTGCATCCATGTCCCTACAAAGGACACAAACTCATCCTTTTTTATGGCTGCATAGTATTCCATGGTGTATATGTGCCACATTTTCTTAATCCAGTCTGTCACTGATGGACATTTGGGTTGATTCCAAGTCTTTGCTATTGTGAACAGTGCCACAATAAACATAAGTGTGCATGTGTCTTTCTAGCAGCATGATTTATAATCCTTTGGGTATATACCCAGTAATGGGATGGCTGGGTCATATGGTACTTCTAGTTCTAGATCCTTGAGGAATCGCCATACTGTTTTCCACAATGGTTGAACTAGTTTACAATCCCACCAACAGTGTAAAAGTGTTCCTATTTCTCCACATCTTCTCCAGCACCTATTTTTTCCTGATTTTTTAATGATTGCCATTCTAACTGGTGTGAGATGGTATCTCATTGTGGTTTTGATTTGCCTTTCTCCAATGATGACGAGCATTTTTTCATGTGTCTGTTGGCTGTATGCATGTCTTCTTTTGAGAAAAGTCTGTACATATCCTTTGCCCACTTTTTGATGGGGTTATTTGTTTTTTTCTTCTAAATTTGTTTGAGTTCTTTGGAGGTTCTGGATATTAGCCCTTTGTCAGATAAGTAGATTGCAAAAATTTTCTTCCATTCTGTAGGTTGCCTGTTGACTCTGATGGTAGTTTCTGTTGCTGTGCAGAAGCTCTTTAGTTTAATTAGATCCCATTTGTCAATTTTGGCTTTTGTTACCATTGCTTTTGGTGTTTTAGACATGAAGTCCTTGCCCATGCCTTTGTCCTGAATGGTATTACTTAGGTTTTCTTCTAGGGTTTTTATGGTATTAGGTCTGACATTTAAGTCTCTAATCCATCTTGAATTAATTTTCGTATAAGGAGTAAAGAAAGGATCCAGTTTCAGCTTTCTACTTATGGCTAGCCAATTTTCCCAGCACCATTTATTAAATAGGGAATCCTTTCCCCATTTCTTGTTTCTCTCAGGTTTGTCAAAGATCAGATGGCTGTATATGTGTGGTATTATTTCTGAGGACTCTGTTCTGTTCCATTGGTCTATATCTCTGTTTTGGTACCAGTACCATGCTGTTTTGGTTACTGTAGCCTTGTAGTATAGTTTGAAGTCAGGTAGTGTGATGCCTCCAGCTTTGTTCTTTTGACTTAGGATTGTCTTGGCAATGCGGGCTCTTTTTTGGTTCCATATAAAGCAGTTTTTTCCAATTCTGTGAAGAAATTCATTGGTAGCTTGATGGGGATGGCATTGAATCTATAAATTACCTTGGGCAGTATGGCCATTTTTACGATATTGATTCTTCCTATTCATGAGCTTGCTATGTTCTTCCATTTCTTTGTGTCCTCTTTTATTTCACTGAGCAGTGGTTTGTAGTTCTCCTTGAAGAGGTCCTTTACATCCCTTGTAAGTTAGATTACTAGGTATTTTATTCTCTTTGAAGCAATTATGAATGGATATTCACTCATGATTTGGCTATTTGTCTTTTACTGGTGTATAAGAATGCTTGTGATTTTTGCACATTAATTTTGCATCCTGAGACTTTGCTGAAGTTGCTTAGCAGCTTAAGGAGATTTTGGGCTGAGATGATGGGGTTTTCTAAATATACAATCTTGTCATCTGCAAACAGGGACAATTTGATTTCTTCTTTTCCTAACTGAATACCCTCGATTTCTTTCTCTTGCCTGATTGCCCTAGCCAGAACTTCCAACACTATGTTGAATAGGAGTGGTGAGAGAGGGCATCCCTGTCTTGTGCCAGTTTTCAAAGGGAATGCTTCCAGTCTTTGGCCCATTCAGTATGATATTGGCTGTGGGTTTGTCATAAATAGCTCTTATTATTTTGAGATATGTGCCATCAATACCTAGTTTATTGAGAGTTTTTAGCATGAAGGGCTGTTGAATTTTATCAAAGGCCTTTTCTGCATCTATTGAGATAATCATGTGGTTTTTGTCTTTGGTTCTGTTTATATGCTGGATTATGTTTATTGATTTGTGTATGTTGAACCAGCCTTGCATCCCAGGGATGAAGCCCACTTGATCATGGTGGATAAGCTTTTTGATGTGCTGCTGGATTTGGTTTGCCAGTATTTTATTGAGGATTTTTGCATCGATGTTCATCAGGGATATTGGTCTAAAATTCTGTTTTTTTATTGTGTCTCTGCCAGGTTTTGGTATCAGGATGATGTTGGCCTCATAAAATGAGTTAAGGAGGATTCCCTCTTTTTCTATTGATTGGAATAGTTTCAGAAGGAATGGTACCAGCTCCTCCTTGTACCTCTGGTAGAATTCAGCTGTGAATCCATCTGGTCATGGACTTTTTTTGGTTGGTAGGTTATTAATTATTGCCTCAATTTCAGAGCCTGCTATTGGTCTATTCAGGGATTCAACTTCTTCCTGGTTTAATCTTGGGAGAGTGTAAGTGTCCGGGAAATTTTCCATTTCTTCTAGATTTTCTAGTTTATTTGTGTAGAGGTGTTTATAGTATTCTCTGATGGTAGTTTGTATTTCTGTGGGGTCGGTGGTGATATCCCCTTTATCATTTTTATTGCGTCTATTTGATTCTTCTCTTTTTTCTTCTTTATTAGTCTTGCTAGTGGTCTGTCAATTTTGTTGATCTTTTCAAAAAACCAACTCCTGGATTCATTGATTTTTTGGAGGGATTTTTGTGTCTCTATCTCCTTCAGTTCTGCTCTGATCTTAGTTATTTCTTGCTTTCTGCTAGCTTTTGAATGTGTTTGCTCTTGCTTCTCTAGTTCTTTCCATTGTGATGTTAGAGTATCAATTTTAGATCTTTCCAGCTTTCTCTTGTGGGCATTTAGTGCTAAAAATTTCCCTCTACACACTGCTTTAAATGTGTCCCAGAGATTCTGGTATGTTGTATCTTTGTTCTCATTGGTTTCAAAGAACATCTTTATTTCTGCCTTCATTTCGTTATGTACCCAGTAGTCATTCAGGAGCAGGTTGTTCAGTTTCCATGTAGTTGAGCAGTTTTGATTGAGTTTCTTAGTCCTGAGTTCTAGTTTGATTGCACTGTGGTCTGAGAGACAGTTTGTTATAATTTCTATTCTTGTATATTTGCTGAGGAGTGCTTTACTTCCAATTATGTGGTCAATTTTGGAGTAAGTGTGATGTGGTGCTGAGAAGAATGTATATTCTGTTGATTTGGGGTGGAGAGTTCTGTAGATGTCTATTAGGTCCACTTGGTGCAGAGCTGAGTTCAATTCCTGGATATCCTTGTTAACTTTCTGTCTCATTGATCTGTCCAATGTTGACAGTGGGCTGTTGAAGTCTCCCATTAGTATTGTATGGGAGTCTAAGTCTCTTTGTAAGTCTCTAAGGACTTGCTTTATGAATCTGGGTGCTCCTGTATTGGGTGCATATATATTTAGGATAGTTAGCTCTTCCTGTTGAATTGATCCCTTTACCAAAATGTAATGGCCTTGTCTCTTTTGATCTTTGATAGTTTAAAGTCTGTTTTATCAGAGACTAGGATTGCAACCCCTGCTTTTTTTTTGTTCTCCATTTGCTTGGTAGATCTTCCTCCATCCCTTTATTTTGAGCCTATGTGTGTCTCTGCATGTGAGATTGGTCTTCAGAATGCAGCACACTGATGGATCTTGACTATCCAATTTGCCAGTCTGTGTCTTTTAATTGGACCATTTAGTCCATTTACATTTAAGGTTAAGATTGTTATGTGTGAACTTGATCCTGTCATTGTGATATTAACTGGTTATTTTGCTCATTAGTTGATGCAGTTTCTTCCTAGCATCGATGGTCTTTACATTTTGGCATGTTTCTGCAATGGCTGGTACCGGTTGTTCCTTTCCATGTTTAGTGCTTCCTTCAGGGTCTCTTGTAAGGCAGGCCTGGTGGTGACAAAGTCTCTAAGCATTTGCTTGTCTGTAAAGGATTTTATTTCTCCTTCACTTATGAAACTTAGTTTGGCTGGATATGAAATTCTGGGTTTAAAATTCTTTTCTTTAAGAATGTTGAATATTGGCCCCCACTCTCTTCTGGCTTGGAGAGTTTCTGCTGAGAGATCTGCTGTTAGTCTGATGGGCTTCCCTTTGTGGGTAACCCAACCTTTCTCTCTGGCTGCCCTTAACAGTTTTTCCTTCATTTCAACTTTGGCGAATCTGACAATTATGTGTCTTGGAGTTGCTCTTCTCGAGGAGTATCTTTGTGGTGTTCTCTGTATTTCCTGAATTTGAATGTTGGCCTGCCTTACTAGGTTGGGGAAGTTCTCCTGGATGATATCCTGAAGAGTGTTTTCCAACTTGGTTCCATTTTCCCCCTCACTTTCAGGCACCCCAATCAGACGTAGATTTGGTCTTTTCACATAATGCCATACTTTTGAAGGCTTTGTTCATTTCTTTTTCCTCTTTTTTCTTTAGACTTCTCTTCTCGCTTCATTTCATTCATTTGATCCTCAATCGCTGATACTCTTTCTTCTAGTTGATCAAGTCGGTTACTGAAGCTTGTGCATTTGTCACGTATTTCTCATGTCATGGTTTTTATCTCTGTCAGTTCGTTTATGGCCTTCTCTGCATTGATTAGTGTAGTTATCCATTCTTCCATTCTTAAGATTTTTAGTTTCTTCGCACTGGGTACGTAATTCCTCCTTTAGCTCTGAGAAGTTTGATGGACTGAAGCCTTCTTCTCTCAACTCGTCAAAGTCATTCTCTGTCCAGCTTTGATCCATTGCTGGCGATGAGCTGCATTCCTTTGGAGGGGGAGATGCGCTCTTATTTTTTGAATTTTCAGCTTTTCTGCCCTGCTTTTTCCCCATCTTTGTGGTTTTATCTGCCTTTGGTCTTTGATGATGGTGACGTACTGATGGGGTTTTGGTGTGGGTGTCCTTCCTGTTTGTTAGTTTTCCTTCTAACAGTCAGGACCCTCAACTGTAGGTCTGCTGGGGATTGCTTGAGGTCCACTCCAGACCCTGTTTGCCTGGGTATCAGCAGCAGAGGCTGCAGAAGATAGAATATTGCTGAACAGCGAGGGTTCCTGTCTGATTCTAGCTCTGGAAGCTTCGTCTCAGGGGTGTACCCCGCCGTGTGAGGTGTGGGGTGTCGGTCTGCACCTAGTGGGGGATGTCTCCCAGTTAGGCTACTCAGGGGTCAGGGACCTACTTGAGCAGGCAGTGTGCCCGTTTTCAGATCTCAACCTCCATGTTGGGAGATCCACTGCTCTCTTCAAAGCTGTCAGACAGAGTCTTTGCGTCTGCAGAGGTTTCTGCTGCTTTTTTTTAGTTGTGCCCTGTCCCCAGAGGAGGAGTCTACAGAGACAGGCAGGCCTCCTTGAGCTGCTGTGGGCTCCACCCAGTTCGAGCTTTCCAGGGGCTTTGTTTACCTACTTAAGCTTCAGCAATGGCGGGCACCCCTCCCCCAGCCTCGCTGCTGCCTTGCAGTTAGATTGCAGACTGCTGTGCTAGCAACAAGGGAGGCTCCGTGGGCATGGGACCCTCCCGGCCAAGTGTGGGATATAATCTCCTGGTGTGCCATTTGCTAAGATCCTTGGTAAAGCGCAGTATTGGGGTGGGAGTTACCTGGTTTTCCAGGTGTTGTGTGTCTCAGTTCCCCTGACTAGGAAAAGGGATTCCCTTCCCCCTTGTGCTTCCCAGGTGAGGCGATGCCTTGCCCTGCTTCAGCTCTCACTGGTTGGGCTGCAGCAGTTGACCAGCACTGATTTTCCGGCCCTCCCTAGTGAGATGAACCTGGTACCTCAGTTGAAAATGTAGAAATCACCTGTCTTCTGTGTCGCTCACGCTGGGAGCTGGAGACTGGAGCTGTTCCTATTCGGCCATCTTGCTCTGGGTGTATCGTCTCATGTCATTTTATACCAACGTTAAACTTTTATGATGACAACCAGAGCATCCTTCAAATCAAACAGGGGATGTATGAGGACTCTTTTGGTTCATTACTGAGTGCTAGGACTCAACCAATACTGGTTGAACATCGTTATAAGGAAAAATAAGTTCCAAAGGGGATAATACATATATGAGGAATATTTAACATTAACATAATATTACAACAAATTAGGCCAGAGTTTGAAGGAAGCACACCAGATAGCCGATCAAAAATAAAAAGGGGAATTCTGTCTTGTCATTTGTAAAGTCTGGATTCTTAGCATTAAAGAGTGTAACTTAAAACCAAACCCTGGCTAAGTGTATCAAAGAATATGATACTTAAGTGACTTGAATTCACCTACGTAGAACTATCTAGAAGCCAGGTGTCAAAGACATTGTGAGAAGTCCAGGAATAGGTAATAATTAACCACATGCTCCAACAATGCAGGCAAGAGAGCTGTCACATATATGCCTGCTGCTTGTTCGGCTATTAAAACCATTTCTTTTAGAAACACCATATGATTCATCTCTGAATAAAATAAAGTCTTCCAAAATTAGGGGAATCCCAGCATGAAAACATATCAGACAAAAAAATTGACCTGTGTTGGAAGCACTATAGCAATAGGACTTTGCTCCATTAAGAACCAGCTCTGCCTTTTACTATTGCAAATCACTATTTATGACTGGCAGCTGTATGTCTGGCCTGTTTTGGTTTTTGTCACAGTGTGACTTTAATGCATAAATAGCTACAGTTCCAAAATCTACAGGTGCTTGGCCATACTATTCAAAGTCACCAGTAGCCTTTTAAAATTCTATTCCCAGAGTATTTAAATGATGTAAAACTTAGTAAACATTTAGGTAGATATACTTTTGGCTCTTTCAAAGTCTTATGAATATCCATCTTCTCTAAATGTTAATACTACCAAGTTTTCAAATGTTAATGTCTTTTTTAATTTTTCAAACAACGTAATGAAAGGCTGAAAAAATTCTGTTTATTGTCTCAAGAAAACTGCTAAAAAGAAATGGAAGTTCAAGTGAGCAGGTTTACTGAGGAATGAATGGGAATTGAGAGAGATAGTGACAGCTGATTTAATATATCAGTTGCATTTAGAATCACTGGGTATATTAATAAAAAGAATATTACTAATACTTATATAATTTCTACTGAATCTCAATTTGTAATCATAGAGCTAGACAAAATATGTTTTGAAGAGTCTTCACATACAGCCCCAGTGTTCCTGAAACACCAGTATAGAAAACAGTGGTGGATGTGCTGGGAAGGAAAGATCTGAGCAGGTTTAAAAAGAAAAACTGGAAAGAGCAAGATGACAGTGAAATAATGAAAAACAGAAATAATGGGATAATCATTGCAAACAAGGTCTCTCTGGGGACAGGATGAGAAAGGCAGAGAGAGGTACCAGGTTTACAGAGAAGAGCGAGCCAACTTCCACATTGAAGCAGAAGACACAAGAGAAAGAAAGAATGGATATGCGATTCAGTCCATATGTTACGTGGCATAAAGTTGACGTTTCCAGACTCTTAAGCCCAAGCCATCTCCTGAGAATGAGGGAAGAGGCAATGAGGACAGATGTTCGATGTAAGTCCAGAAAGCTTGAAGTTGCTGATTGCTTTCTAAATTAAGATACTATATATGTTCTTTGTTTCGGAGAGGTAAAAGAATGAGATATTCACTAGCAATCTCTCAGTATTTCTTAGGTGCTTTAAACTGTTATAACTACCATCAATTCAAATATAACTTCTAGGATTGATGAATTGGTCAGGGCAATTAGAATAGCAGAAAAAGCATATTGAAAGGAATTTATCAATTTCTACCAAGGCAGGTTTTTTTTGTGTGTGTGTGACAGCCTTTGTTAATTTCAGATATCATATCATCCATGATTACCATCATCTATAATAAATCATCTGTGATTTCCACATCACACCTTATTTTGAAAACAAGAAAAGGAAGGTAAAAAATTATTGTCTCTTCATAATCAATGTATTTTTGTTGAATCAACCCAACTTTTTTTTCTTAGGTGAATTTTCGTCTAAAGAAGATGAATTTGGGACAAATGAAGAAAAATGCCAAAGAGAGGAAGGAAGGGGGAGACTCATTATCCCCCAGCGTTTATATGGTGTATGTATTGTTCCTTTATGTTTTCTGAAAAACGCAGATGCATTTAAATTGATTAGTAAGTTAGATATCTCTATATACCACAGGAAATTGTATGCTCAAGTCTAACTACCACCAAAATCAGTATATAGAACTTCTTCAGATGCCAGGAAAACACTGATCTGCTTTCTGTAACCATAGATTTGATTTGTCCTCTCTACAGTTTCATAGGATGCAATCACAGAGGATGTACTCTTTCACATCTAGCTACTTCAGTGTAGTTTTTGCAATTCTCCCATATCGTTATCTGTACTTTGCTCCTTTTTATTGTTGAGTAGTGTTCCATCATATGGATGTGTCACGATTTGTTTATCCATTTGGCATTTCATTAATATTTGGATGTTTAAAGTTCCAAACAACAAGAAATGAGAGTTCCATTTCCTTCATAGCCTCACCTCCAATTTGGATTGTCAGTTTAAGAATTTTAGCTATTCAAGTGAGTGAACAGTGGCAAACTATGTTTTTTGTAAAATTTTCATTTCCCTAATGACCAAATGATAGTAAAATGTACTTACTAGCCACTTATGTGTCTTATTTAATAAACTGTTGAAGTCTTTTGCTCATTTTCAATTATGCTGTTTGTCATATTATTGAATTGTAAATGTGGACATAGACATAGATAAAGATATATAAATGACATATATACAGTATAGATATACTTTAGAACCAAGTCCTTTATCAAGTAAGTATATTCCAAATACGTTCTTACAGTCTGTAACTTGTTTTTCCATTGCCTTAGTGATGTCTTCCAAAGAACATTTTTTAACTTTGAGAAAGACTAATAGTGTTTACTTTTGCTGCGGTAATGAATGACCTAATGACTGGAAACATAATGGCTTTCAACTGCATAAATGTATCATGCGACAGTTCTATAGGTTAGACATGTGGCATGGCCTCAGTGTTCTAAAATCAAGGAGTTGGCAGAGCTGTGTTTCTTTCTGAAGGCTCAGCTCACTGCAACCTCCACCTCCCGGGTTCAAGTGATTCTTCTGCCTCAGCCTCTCAAAGCAGGCTTCCTGCTTCCAGAAGTGGCCGGCATTCCTTAGTTCACAGTCCCCTTCCTCCATCTTCAAAGTCAGCAACTTGATCTCCCTCTGACCTTTCTTTTTCAGTCACAGGTCCTCCTACTTTTAAGGATTTTTATGATTAGATTAAGTCCATCTGAATAATCAAAAATAATCTCTCCCATCTCAAAATTCTTAGTGTAATCACATCTACAAAGTTCCTTTTGCCATGTATGGTAACATATTTAGAAGTTCTAGGGATAAAAGTGTGTACAACTGGCCGGGCGCGGTGGCTCACGCCTGTAATCCCAACACTTTGGGAGGCCCAGATGGGCGGATCACGAGGTCAAGAGATCGAGACCATCCTGGCTAACACAGTGAAACCCCGTCCCTACTAAAAATACAAAAAAATAGCCAGGCGTGGTAGCGGGCGCCTGTAGTCCCAGCTACTCAGGAGGCTGAGGCAGGAGAATGGTGGGAACCCCGGAGGCGGAGCTTGCAGTGAGCCGAGATAGCGCCACTGCACTCCAGCCTGGGCGACAGAGTTAGACTCCGTCTCAAAAAAAAAAAAAAAAAAAAAAAAGTGTACAACTTAGGGAGGGGAGGAAATTATTTTGCCCAGCATACCGGACTGCATTCTAAGAAACTTTTACCTAAACCAAGTTTGCAAATATATTATTTTCTAGTAGGTCGTCTGTAGTTTTAGCTGTTATATTTAGATTATCATGTATTTGAATTTAAATCTTGCCTGTGGTGTGAGGTAAGGGTTGTTTTATTTGTCCCATTTATAATTAGTTGTTACACCATTGTAGAAGTGACTATTTCCTATTTGAATTACCTTGGAACTTTCTCAAAAATCAACTTTGACTACATGTGTCTGGGTATATTTCTGGATTTTATATTCTCTTCTACTGATTTGTATGTCTAATCTTACATTGATAATTCTCTTTTGATTATTGTAGCCTTTTAGCAAATCTTGAAATCTCTGGAGCTTTCTCTGGAAGCACAGCATGAATATTATAATATTCTTTTATAATTTAAAAATGAGTAACAGAATTGACCTGGTAATGATAATAATGAATTCCTGCAAATTTGGCACTTTGCCTCGACAGAACTATCAATATCTATGCTGTCAAAATCTCTCCATTTTGACTAAAAGGATTTTAGTTCAATATTTCAAAAATGTACAAAATGTGCCTACTAGGGTCCCGGATGTGGTACAGTAGAAAAATAAGGCACATGTGCAGTGTGGTGAAAAGACAGACCACGTGGCAGCACAGTGCCACTGTCTTTGCAGGGGACTTAGACACCAAGCCCAGCTCTCTCACAGGAGCAAGAGTCCCCGTCCACCTGCGCAGTCAGTGGTAGCTCTACAGAGGATGAAGCCAAAAGCTGTGGGACTTGAAAGACAAATAGGACTTCCCAGCAGAGAATAATAATGAAAGGAGACATTTGAGACATGACTTCCAGCACTTACTTTTAGGACTCAGCTAAAGTTCTTCATATTCATCCTTACTAAATTTAGTATCATTTGTTTTGGATGAATCCCCAGGCTATTGAGTATTTTTTAAAGAATTCTTGGCCGGGCGCAGTGGCTCATGCCTGTAATCCTAGCACTTTGGGAGGCCGAGGCGGGTGGATCACCTGAGGTCAGGAGTTTGAGGGCAGCCTGGCCAACAGGGTGAAAACCCAACTCTACTAAAAATACAAAAATCTGCCAGGTGTGGTGGTGGGCGCCTGTAATCCCAGCTATTTGAGAGGCTGAGGCAGAAGAATCACTTGAATCCGGGAGGTGGAGGTTGCAGTGAGCTGAGATCGCACCACTGCACACTAGCCTGGGAGCCTGGGACAGGGCAAGACTCCGTCTCAAATAAAAAAGAATTCTTAATATATGACCCAAGCACATTGGTGTAAGGTCATTTGTGAAGGTGATATGCATTTGTTATATTAGATTGGACAAGCCAAGGGCTATCAGAAGGCCTGCCTTTGTTAAAATATGACCTCAGGAACCAAGAGGTGTTGGTTGGGTGCTGACTAGGTTCTGGTAACTGCTCAGGGTATCATCGAGAAAACAAATACAAGTTTCCAGTTGCTGAGATTGCTAATTACTACCTTCTACAAATAGTTGGTAGAGGGAGGAAAACTGCAAATAAAATATGACTGCCACATAATAAGAGGGTGAAAGACTTTGCTATTATGACCTTGTTGCATGCTGCATTCATTTCCCAGAGCTGCCGTAACAAAATACCAAAAATTGAGCAGCTTAAATCCACATACATTTATGTTGTAATTAGTGCCAGTGGTTAGAAGTCCAAAGTGAAGGTGCTGGCAGGCTCATGCTCTGTCTGACAGTTCTAGAGAAGAATCTTTCCTTGCCTCATGTAGCTTCCAGTGTTTGCAGGCAATCCTTGACATTCCTCGGCATATAGATGCTTCAGTGCAGTCACTTGGCTGGCTTCTTCCTATACCTGTACATTGTTTCCCTTTCATGCACGTCTGTATGTGCCCCAATTTCCCCTTTCATTAGGACCATCAGTTATATTGGATTACGGCCCACCCTAACGACCTCCTTTTAACTTAATTCCCAGTGTAAAACTCTGTCTCCAAATAAGGTCACATTCTGAGGTACTGGAGGCTATGACCTCAACAGATCTTTTCTGAGGCAGACACAATTCAGTCCATAACACATGCCTTTCTAAAATACAAACAGAGACACTGTTTACAACCCTTCATTGATCTATATAGGAAATAAGCCTAATTTGGAGAGACTACTATTGTATAGCTCCAACACACTTCGGAGTGGTCATATTTTTTTCAATAATTACACAGATATCCTATGTTTAATAATCTGCTTAAGATAATATTTACAATTCAATTTAATTATTCATATCCTATTTGCTGATGTAAAAACATCCAACAGTTTCCAGAGATAATGGAATGCCTGTTAATTCCTCATTACCACTTCCTGATAGCTAATAATTTTTCTAAATTATACCTTCTGTATTTCACAGCACCTGGTTTTAACTAGTAGTTTTAACCTTTTTTCATTTCTGTTCAAATTACCATTTATAGGTCTCTTGACAAGGATTAGGACTCTTCATTTCTAAAGCCAGTGTTTGGAATTTTCATAGTGGGGATGTCTTTAAAAATCCATGGTAAAATAGAATAAATGGTATTTTTAATCAAAATAAAATAGGCATATTTACTCTAAAACACTTCAGTCTTTTGTATACAAGTATATATTGAAAATCATGAAGAAAATGATATAATAGGCAATGCTGAACATATTTGTTTGCCCATGGAATACTTTTATCATATCGCACATGAGAAACACACTTAATAAATCACTGCCTCTAAGCCACAGACCTACAATAAATCAATTATAAAATCTTATTCCTTAAAATCATCTGTGTGCTCAGGTATTCACTTTTCTTCTTGTCCTTTCTCTTTGGTTTCATGACCTTCAACCCAGAAGAAGAGATTAAAATATTTTCTTTATTTTCTGTTAATATCATCTTCTACTTAGTAAAAAAATCACTAAAGTTTTCTTTTTCTTTCTTCCAGCTAATCAATTAAATGTTGGTGTGCTTAAGTAGACATGTAACTGTCTACTTAAATCACTTCCTTTGGGAAACTACCTTTCTCTCACTCTTCAAAATACTGCTCAGTCAATTAGGTTTTGTCAGGGCTAACCCTACCCAAGAGAGAGCAAAATAAAAGTACTCCATCTCTTTAAGTCAGAATTCCACACATGAAAATGGGAGGAGAAGAAAAAGAAAGAAAAGGAAAGAGGAAAGGGAAGGAAAGAGGAAAGGGAAGGAAAAAGGGAGGAAAGGAAAAAAGGGAGGGGAGTGGAAAGAAAGGGAAAAGGAGGGGAAAGAAAGGGAAGGGGAGGGGAAGGGGAAGGGAAAGAGGAAGGGGAAGGGACTCGTGGTTTGCCTGAAACTTCAAACTGTAAAAATCACAGCAGTGTTTCATTTCCAGAACCATTATGCTCATATTCTTTTTGTTTAGGGAAGTTTGAGTTAACTTTCTGTCTCAGGCCACTGAGAAAGTAATAATAAATGCTTTTTTGTTGTTAACAAGTCATCAATGACTCTTATAGTTCATACTTAGCCAAATGATACCCAATATAATTGAATGTTTCTCCATATAGAAGCAACCCCAATTTTGCACAGAAATGAATGATAATTAACTTTCTCCTCTAGTCCCATTTGTTTCCTCTTTAGGAGCAGTGCTTGCCATTCCAGCAAGTCTCTTTCTTCAGAGAGTGGGTTGCCTAAGAGAAGAGAAGATGCGTTGCCTTTTTTTCATTTTTCACAAATCTCAGCCAAGTGTTCAATAAATATTTTTTAAACTACTTTTTTGATATATTAGATAATGTATCATGGTTTATTTTTTATAATTAATTACTCCATCTCCAATTAAAATTTGTTCACTGTAACTCAAATAGCATACCCATCTTAAGATGTTTTATGTAAGTTGTATTCCAAATTGAATATCATGTTAAAGAATTTCCTTTGCCCTGGCTTCTAGCAGTCTGCTTTCCCTTAATGTGAAATATTAGCCTCTAAAGACTACTTTCCTTTGAGCAGATTATCAAGATTAACAATCATTCTGCACTTTCTATTCTACAAGGAAGGCTTTTTGCTCAATTTCTTCAAGAAAACAAATGCACTCACTACTCTTTCTGATTTGTTGGGTTAGCTTATGTCATTTTGTTATTGGTGTTGCTGCTGTTGTTTTTGTTACATTGTTCAGTTTTTGGAGTTAAGCTTTCTGAGTAACATTGAGAACATCCCCATAAAGCTTTGATTTTTTCTTGAAATACCAGTGAACAGTATTCTTACAGAAACTATAGGACTGATCAATGGTGAAAATTCTTTTAATAAAAGAAACTCTAGGACCAAGATGACCTTTTGGTGCCTATATTTCCACTGTATTGTAATATAAAGATCTTATTTCACCCTAAGATTCAATTAACATAAGCTTTAACAAACATTATTGTTTAATATTAAGCTATTAACATTACCATTATTTAACGTTCTATTAAATTTAACATTATTTAATGTTCTATAATTTAACATTAAACTTAATAACAGAAACATGTTCTATTATTACAGGAAAAATGAGAAAATTATTGAGGATAAATATTGGTCTCAACACTCAATAGAATTTATATACCCTCTTTTTCCTTTGCATTCTGACACAATTCACTGGGTACATGGTTATTAATGAGTTCCTTTTGAAATTATAACATATTCTACCTATAACAGTAGTTTATCCTTGGTTACAGAACAGGTCAGTAGTTGTTAAGAACCGTAATTTAAGATAAGGTTTTACAGTTAAATTTCCTTTAATCACTAGCAAATAGCTTCTATTAAAGCCAAACTCTCTGCTGCAGTTATCTTAACCAACTGCCCAGGGATTCCCAGGAGGTATGAATTTAGGTCTTTTTCTCATTAATTGAGCGGATCATCATATGGTAAGTAATCCTCAGCTTTGGAATCCAGAGGTTATAACAGACACCTATAAATTCTATGTAAAGTGTTATCTCTTTTCTTTTTTCCCTTTGGCTTCCAGAAATACTTACTGTGCTTCAATGGGAAAACAGAAGAAACCCAGTTGTGATAACAATATAATTGTAGCCCAATTCGTTCTGCTCATTTCAATATTGCCTTTATTATTAACACCCTCTCATTACTTTTCACTTAACAAATGATAAGACTAAAGAAAAGAAATTACTATGGGATATGATTGGGATTTTTTTCACGTACTCATACAAAGGTGATATCAAAAAGGGACCACGTGTTCAAAAGATGTTAGGGTAGACTTTAGGGAGAGAAAGTGAAATAGTTATCAGCAGCTGTGAAAAAAGAAAGATAGGAATTGTTTTAACGTTCGTAGGATATCCCAAATAGCAATGAAAAATCAGGATGTAAAAACTGGTTTTGCATAGTAAATGTGTTTTATGAAACAGAAGTATTGCTTTGAAATGAAGGTGCAAGGTACATCAGCTCTAAGTGCCTTATCCATCACATACAAAGCTTCCACAGTCAGGCAGCATTAATTCTACGGTTTTGTATTGCAAGTCAAGCCACAGAATACATATTATTTTACAAGAAAATATTGGAAATGGTTGGAAGTGCTTGCAAACATATACTAGAGATGGAATAATGATGCATAGCACATTTACTGTACACACAGAATTTAGATAAGTGGAAGGAGAAGCCTTGTTCATCTTAAAGGCTCAGCTCACCAGTCCTTAGGTAAGGTTTATGCACTGGTTCAACACGTTTACATTATGTAGGAGGAGAGGAAGGTACACCAAACAATTAATATAAAACCTTGAAGAACATGAGCATCCTGTTAATGGCCTATAAACAAGAGAGCCTCCTCTCACCATGGTAACCAGGAAGAGCTGTCAGAGTTTTCACAGTTGAGGCTTCTGTTGCTGCTCAAGGGAATCCTGTGGATGCCTTAATTTCCTCTGCTTCTAGACATGTTTTCTAAAGGTTAAGGCACTTTTTTGAGGGTCATGTTTAAGGTTCTTTTACAGTATCAAGAATAAAATCAAATAAAGTGGGCCTAATTGAACACTCTGTGCAATGCATTAGAACTTGCTAAACAAGGTGGCTTCTGCAATCTAAAGCTGTGGTGCAAGGTGTGAAAAACTGGCATGGTGCCCTAGAAGGCAAGAACAGGTATGAATATGTGAGTGCACAGGGACTCAAGGAAGCCCATAGTTGAATTTATTATACACGTGTCATTTTCATTTTCTGGGAGAAAAGATGGCTAAGAATTGAAAGTGCTATATGATTCTAATGGAGGGGCCATCTCAAAAAAGAATGTGCAAATGTTCAATTTCAGTCCAAATGGACAATGGAGAATCATGAACTGTCCATTAAAGAAAGGTTGGGTCATGGAGATGCATGGCATGTATATCGTCAGGAGATGACAATGACTACTTCTCACATGACCCACTTATGAAGAAACTTTTTTTCTCAAAAAGAGCTGCTCTCGTTTACACCTGCTGGACTTGCTGTCTATGTTCAATCTCAACTCACCAACTCCTTGCATTTATCTTCTCAGTATTAATCCTTAAGTCTTATATGTGATATCCATGTTCTCTGCTTGGGCAATTGATATTTTCAAATATCTATCATGGTGACAACTGGGGCCAGTGGTCTATCTAAAGGGTCTGTTATTTTATGGTCAATGTTATATGTCAATAGGACTGGGCTAAGGAATACCCTGAGAGCTGGTAAAACCATGACTTCTGGGTGTGTCCATGAGGGTGTTTCTGGGAGAGATTAGCACTGGAGTCAGTAGACTAGTAAAGGACTGAATGACACTGACCTACTGCCCTCACCAAGATGGTGGGCAGCATTTGACCCACTGGAGGCCAGCATAGAAAAGACAGAGGAAGTGTGAATTCACTCTCTCCTGTGCTGGAACATCTATCCTCCTTCCCTTGAACATCAGAGCTTTTGGTTTCAAGCCTTCAGACTTCAGGCCTTGAAATTACACCAACAACCCCACACCCTTCCCCCTTCCCTTTACACACCAACCTCCCTCCCACCCCTGTTCTCAGGCCTTTGGTCTCTGACTGGGAGTGACACCATCAGCTCCCTTCCTTCTCAGCTTTTTGGACTCAGACTGAATTACACCACAGAATTCCTAGTTCTCATGAAGACTTGTGGGAATTCTCGGCATCCATAATTCCATGAGCCAAGTCCCATAATTAATTTCCTTCATAGATCTGTATATATCCTATTGGTTCTGTTTCTTTGGAGAACCATAATGCAAAGCCCCAGGAAATATTCTCCAGAATCAAACAATGAGAGATGGTTGCAGAGCCTCAAGGAAGAAGACATGCCAGCCATGCCCAGTTATCTCAGACTCCTCTCTTCAATAATCTTACATGATACCACAAGTAGAAAATTTCACATGTAAGTACTTAACACAATTTTTTATGCACCAAATATTGTATAAAATTACCTTTAGACTATGTTTATAAGGTATATATGAAACATAAATGAGTTTTGTGCTTAGACATGGGTACCATCCTTAAGATATCTCATTATATATGCAAATATCCCAGAATCTGAAATCCAAAACACTTCTGGTCCCAAGGATTTCACATAAGGGATACTCAACCTGTATTGATAAATATATACTAGAATCAATAGAGTTACATATACACATAGCAGGGTACACAACCTGCCATAAAAATCTTAATCAGTGGGTTGATATAGAAATGTTTTAAAAGAGACAGAAAAATGTTTTAGAAATATTTCAGAGTTTCACTCTTGGCTTATTCTGTTTAACACAGAGATATAAAAGATTTTTTATTCTAGAATTTGGATGTCAGATCTCAGAATAATAGGAAATTGATCAGATGTTGTAATTATCATTCAATATTATCCTTTTAATGTGGAATAACAGCTTGAAATATGGAATATTAAGCTACCAAAATAGACATTTGACATTAGTCCATATGGAAAAGGGTCAATATAAATCAACATAGGAATACAATATATAAACAGTAAATGTGAAATAAGGCTCAAATGATGGAAACAAAGCAGTAGAATCAAGAAATATTATTCATTCACTAGAATTCAAAAGGCCTTTAAGTACCTATGTACTGTGAACATGATCAAGATTTAACATGTGAATGAGGCCTAGATGTGGGGAAACTTTCAGCATGACAAGTCTGGTGGGAGAGACAGACTTATAAACACAAATGTCAGGAAGAGTGATATGCAGAGCTGACATTCAACAGCGCTGCCCAGCAACATACAGGCTTGCGTTAGCTCAGACTAGTGATAGATACCATGTAACACTGATTAAAACATACTTTTAATATCACCTGAAGTGGGTGATAAGGCTCCATAATACTGTTATGCTTAAAAATAGGCAGAATTTCTAGCAAGAAAGGAGCCAGGAAACGACACTGAAGACTGAGGGAGTATCATGGAGCACAGAAACATAAAACTTACGGTAGTGGATGTGACCGGACAATAAAGGTTGGTGAAAGAGCTTTGATGGGAGACAGGCCTGGAAGGGTAAGAAGTGAGCCCAGGGATGGATTTGGGAACCACTCACATGGACATGATAGTTACAATAACAAAGATGAATAGTAAATGAAAAACAGTAGAAGGCCCTATTAAGCAAAAATTGGATTTATATTTCAAGAGAAGTTAAAAAAAAAATCATGAAGCTTGGTAATGTAGAAAAGCTAGGCTTTCATAGAAAACTAGAGGGTAAAAAACTCAGAGAGTACAGTTCTGCCCTGTCCTCTACATCTGGGTTCTTGGAACACAACCATGTACAGAGGACATCATTGGATCAAGTACAACAGAGCATAAGGAATCAGAGGATTTCCTTTGTCCTATTAAAATTTCCAATGCTGTTCACGTTGGAATATATGACCCCACATATTCCACTGATAAACTTCAAGATTCAGTTTGCTGTCCATGTGTCTCTAGCTAAATTAGGCTAATAAGTTAGCCTAATTTATTCTTTCTGAGGGCTTTTGTGCTTAGTAAAGGAAACCTGAAAGCATAGATTTTTCACTCTTTGGTGTTAGCAACCTTCTTATCCCAACATCATCCTTGGTAACCTTGCTAATGTTGGAGGAGAAAGAAAATGAAGAAAAATCTGTGATAAGATTTATCTCAGAAGCACCCTAAATGATAAATTATGATTTTCATGGGCATTCACAACAGTCATCTGATAGGAGCTTCATGCTTGGAAAATGAAAAGGTTCGTTTCTGATACATCTCCCTGGGCCGTCTTGCAGCATTCCTTGATCTTCCCTTCAATATGTTACCAGTCACGCAGTAGCACTCTGTCACCTAATTTAATGGTGCACCTGAGAGAAACTGCGTCTGCCTTCCACAGACAGAACATTAGCAATAACGGGGAACCACAAGTCTGTTAGGAGGTCACAGTCAGGCAATTTTATTGCTATTATTGAGGATGGTGATCAGAGGCTCGGGAGTGAACATCACCCTTGACAGAGATTGTTCTGGAACAACCACAATTTCATTTTATGGCTCCTTTTTCAAAAGTGCATATATTTAAGAAATGGCTCTTATGAAGTTCAGCACAATCTTGATGGAACAGTTCTGCATTGTTGTGTGATGTGGTACAGTGGCAGAGGCTGAAAATATCTTTAAATCAAAAATAGTGATGCCAGTTGCAATTTTTTAGTTAAAAAAAGAAGAAATGCTTCCCAACAATAATCCCTCATGCCAAACCAACTGTTAGAGCAGAGATTACTATCCTTACTGCAGTTACCGTATGCTTAGAGAATCTGCTCCAAGCACAAGTAACAGCTGTCACTCCCATATGTGGGGTTGGTGAGAGCCCAGCGGTGCTGTGCTGCTATTTCCATTGCATGTCTGGGTGTGCATGCTCATGTCTGATTCAGGTTCACATAAACTGAAGGTATGTGCCTCACAGGTGCCGCATTTTTCTGGTGGCATACACTATGAGGCCCAGTCATGTCTGTGTGACAGCCCACAGGTTGAAAATGCAGGCTGTGGCATTTGCAGAGAGCTTATTTTAAATGGATTTTGCCCCCTCTAAAGGTACTGCCCCATCATTATGTAAAGTCAGAAAGTCCTTCGATTCATGGGCACAGAACCCCGGGGCTACAGAGACTCACAGAACTTTCATCAAAAATAATTTTCAGTTCTCAATTGATTAAAGAGATCACTTGTGTATAGGTTTTGTCAGTTACTTGTGGAATTCATGGTAGTTAAATCTAAAGTTCTGTATCTCACTTCCAGTGGTTCTTCAAGACCCCTCTTGACTAGACATTTTTATGGCATACATTGTTGGTGGTGAACAAAGAAGTGTAAAATTGTATTATATCAGAGGTACAATCTGATCCAACATCTAACTTGGTTACTTCAAAGATGAAGAAGCCAAGTTAATATTTTATTATTTTTGTTTATATCTTTATTAGGCCATTAGATTTTTGTCCTTCAAAACCTCACTGCCTTTTTGTGACTCCCTGTTTCCCTGGAAAATTCAAGGTTTACGTAAGGTTTGTAAAAATACGTCAGCTTCATCCTCATGGATGTTCTTATTATGATGTTCTTTTTGTATCTATTCTATCATCTGAGAAAAGGCACAAATGAAATGTTAGCTCTCCTTTCTCTCATGCATCAAGTCATTTTAAATTGGAGAAACTGTGCAACAGGGAGTATCACAGTGTAAAATTTACATACATATTTTTCCACTTTATATTACCTACTAGGAGAACCTATAAAGAGGAGGATTCATGGACAAATTTTAGAAGCATAGAGTCTTCCAGATCACTATTTTAAATTAAGGATTTTTTAAATCTCCAATTTACATACAAGTTTAGAGCTAAGCAATGAATACTAAAGGCATTGACCTCACTGGAAATGGACTTCTTAGATGGAAATGTTATAAAATACTCTAGGAATTGCACTATCAGCTTAGTACAAGGTCTGCATTAAAAACCTAAGTAGTTAGAAGCCAGGGGCCGTGACCAGAATCTAATCCCAGAACAGTCAAATGAATAGAGTTGGGTCATTTAACTTTGAGAACTATGCTGTCCACTTTAAAACAAATAGAATGATACCGGGTGATTGAAAAGGGTATCCTGGGGGTGCAGTCATCGATGTAGCTGAAGCCTCAGCAGGGACAGAAAGTCCACATGACTAAGCTGAGTTCAAAGACGGATTCTAAACACTCTTCCTGATTCAGCTGAACAGCACTGGGTGTGGGCATTGTTTACCTGGAAATTGAGTTTAAAGCACATACGACCTTAAATTCATGGTGGTCTTTAAGGATTCTCAAGCAATTCAAATTCTGTGATTCTAGAATACTCATTGAGAAAGATGATGTTCACCTACTGCAAGGAGTAGAGATCGCACTCCAAGGCTATGCTGAAGGTGCTTTTTCCATTACATAGAAGTTCCCTCAATAGAATGAGCTCTTAGTGTGGCAGCTGAATTTAGTGGTAGCCTTGATCTTATTTGTTTTTTATTTTTATGAACAATACTGTGAACTCCACATTGCAAGTTGTGTAGAGATAGACCAAACTGTCCTTAGCTGTGGTTCCAGTGAAGTTTATTATTTTCATACTATTTCTTTTCAGAGCAATTAAGAGAGCAAAACAATACAGACAACAAAGCCCACACATCTTGGCATTTTTAAAGAATAGCTAACAGAGACAAAGACGGAGAAATAGGAGGTCCCCAGCCATCATCCCCATATAGAAACAACAATTTTCCAGCCACCCATGGATAAAAGGAGCCTTGGGATCCAGGTAGGAGGTTGTGAAACCCTGATGGAGCCCAAGAACAAGAAAGACCACTTTGAAAGGGCAGGCCCATGCCCTGGTGATAGGCCTGCTGACAGTAGCCCTGGCTATGGATTCAAAAGCACCCCATGCCCCTGTGGACTTGGCTTGAGCCCCACTTGGGGTTCAACCACCATACACAGCCAGGCATGATGGCTGTGGCAGGGCAGGCAGCTCCAGGTGCCAGCATGGGTGCTGGCTCCCTACAAATCTGCAGTTGGTCCAGGCGTACCACAAGCAGCTTCCACAGGTAGCACCGGGGAACCAAGTGGCACCTGGAAGCTTGGAGATGCCAGGAACTGCAGGGTCTGAGAGCTCCTAGGTCTGGGCTCGCCAGAGGGCTGCAGCTCTTCTCTCTTCTCTCCTTTTCATCCACAATGTGATGAACAAGGGGCATGTTTCAATTCGTGTTACAACTCTTTTAGACCTGCCATGTGGTAGCTCCCAAGTTCTTGTCCTGTGTCCAGGAAGAATGAGGTATGCGGACAAGTAGAAGGTGAGCATGGTGAAAAGAAGCTTTATTGAGTGATAGAGCAGCTCAGAGGAGACCCGAACTGGGTACCTCCTCTCTGCATGCAGGGTGTCTTGATGAGTGTTCAGCTCTCTGCAGAAAGGAGACCATGGAGTGGGTAGCTCCTCTCCACATCTGGTCAACCAATCATCTCTTCAAGTCTGGCTGAGTCCAGGGTGTTTATGGGCCTCAGAGTGGGGAAGTGCACACCGATTGGTCCATGGGTTGCCATAGATGGGCCTAGAAAAAGCATCACAAGTTCCTACTCTGGTCTGTGGGACTGGCAGCCTGGGTCCCAGGCTTTAGGCCCTATCCAGCATGAAGGTGAGGCTTCACTGAGGACCTGCCCTTTCTACCCAGGCACCTGTCTGCCTCCTGCCCCCATTCATGGAGACCAGGCTGTTCATGAAAAGGGGTCCCTGCAGGCCAGCACTGAACTGCCCTCAGTCCCTGCTTAGCCTTCCTCCCGTGCTCCTTGGTACCCAAAGTCTGGAGGGGACTGAGGCAGCAGGGGACTGCTGTGTCAGCACTGCCCTGAGCATGTGCACACTGGGCTAGGTTGCAACAGCACCTGGGCTCAGCCCCAACCTTGCTCTGACATTGGGGAAAGAGTCAGGAGCCAGGAGAAGCCATGCAGCAGGAGCAGACACCTCCAAGCTTGCAGGGGCCGCGAGGGCCTTTCCAGGACCCTGAGAGTGCAAAGATGCCTGGGTCCACAGCTGAGGCTGCACCTGGGAGGACAGGGGGGCTCTTTCCTGCTCCCAGCCCCCAAGTGCATAGGGAGGCCCAAGCCACAGCCACGACTTGGGCAGCTGTAGGTGCACCCAGGAGAGTGGGGCTCCTGCCTGCTCCATGGAGCACACAGCCCCACCATACCTCCCCCACTGCAGTCGGTGTCATGGCAGCAGCCACTCCAGATGAGACACCACTGCCACTAACAACACAACCAAAGGAAACTGGTAAAGCTCCAGTAACTAACCCTAAGAAAATGAAGACCTACAAACTGTCTGAGACAAATCAAAATAATCAGCTTTAAAAAGCTCACTGAACTACAAGATAACAACTAAATAAAGTAAGCAAAGTAATACAAAATGTTAACAAATATTAACAAAATATTTCTTAATAAAGAAATAGAAACCACAAACTAAAACCGAGCAGACATCCTGGAACTGAAGAAATCAATGGAAAAATACTGAAAGCTTCTCCTCTAAGATTTGGTGTGAAACAAGGATGTCCCCTCTCACTACTTCTATTAACCAGAGCAAATAAACAAGAAAATGATTAAATATTATTTAGTATTAGTAATTTAAAGTTATTTATTATTAGTAGTAGTCCCAGCTACTCAGGGGGCTGAGGTGAAAGGATCACTTGAGCCCAGGGGTTTGAGTCTGAAATGAGCTATAATTGTGCCACTGCACTGCAGCCTGGGCAACAGAGCAAGACCTCATCTTTTAACAACAAGGAGGGAGGAAGGGAAGGAGGGAGGGAGGGAGGGAGGGAGGAAGGAAAGAAAGAAGGAAAGAAGGGAGGGAGGGAGATTTTAACAGGCAACTAATAGGAAAGAAAAAGTAAAATTATCTCTATTTACAGACGAGATGATATGATCATGTATAGAGAAAATTCTGAAGTCTGTAAAGACAACAAAAAATTATTGTCTTGGCCGAGCGTGGTGGCTCAATCCTGTAATCCCAGCACTTTGGGAGGCCGAGACGGGCGGATCACGAGGTCAGGAGATCGAGACCATCCTGACTAACACGGTGAAACCCCGTCTCTACTAAAAATACAAAAAACTAGCCGGGCGAGGTGGCGGGCACCTGTAGTCCCAGCTACTCAGGAGGCTGAGGCAGGAGAATGGCGTAAACCCGGGAGGCGGAGTTTGCAGTGAGCTGAGATCAGGCCACTGCACTCCAGCCCGGGTGACAGAGCAAGACTCCATCTCAAAAAAAAAAAAAAAAAAAATTATTGTCTTAATAAATTCAGTAAAGTTGCAGAATACAAAATCAGCATACAAAAAATCAGTGAAACTTTTATGAACAGATAAAAAATTATCTGAAAAGAAAAATTTTAAAATAACTCCATCTACAATAGCAATAAAATACTTAGGAATAAACTTAACCCTGGAGTTAAAAGACTTGTACACTGGAAAATAGAAAACATTGATGAATAAAATTACAGAAGACACAGTGAAATGGAAAAGCATCCCATGTTCATGGACTGAAAGAATTAATATTATTAAAATGTCCACACTAACCAAAGAACTCTACAGATTTAATGAAATCCCTAGCAAAATTCCAATTGAATTTTCCTCAGAAATAAAAAAAAATAAATTCAAAGGTGTATGTAGAACCACAAAAGACCCCTAAATAGTCAAAGGAATCTTGATAAAGAAGGACAAGGCTGAAGACATCATACTACCTGACTTCAAAATATATTATGAAGCTATAATAATCAAGACAGTATGGTATTGGCATAAAAGCAGACACATAAACAAATGGAACATAATAGAGAGCCCAGAAATAAATCCATGCATTTACAACAAACTGATTTTTGAAAGGGTGCCAAGAACACACAACAGGGAAGAACAGTCTTTTCAATAAATGGTTCTGGGAAAACAATATTCACACACGAAACAATGAAATTGGACCCTTTTCTCATACCATATACAAAAATATACTGAAAATGAACTAAAGACTTAAACACAAAACCTAAAACTGTAAAACTACTAGAAGACAACATAGGGAAAAATCTCCATGACCATTTTTTTTTTTTTAGATATGATTAAAAGCACAGGCCACAAAAGCAAAAATAAACAAGAGTGATTGCATCAAACTAAGATTCTTCTACAAAACGAATGAAAAGTCAGTGGAGTGAAAAGACAACCTACAGCATAAGAATATTTCCTAATTATTGTGTGTCTATATGTATATGTATATATGTGTCAATATGTATATAATAATGTATATATGTATATATACATACATATATACATGTATTATATATGTATATATAATACATATATACATGTATTATATATGTATATCTAATAAGAGGCAAATATCCAAAATATGTAAGAAACTTAACTCCATAGCAAAAAAATAAATAACCTGATTTAAAAATAGGCAAAAGACCTGAATGCATATTTCTCAAAAGAAGACATACAAAAAAACTAACATGTATGAAAAGGTGCTGAACATCACTAAGCGTCAGAAAAATACAAATCAAAATCACAATAACCACACTATTAGAATGGCTATTATCAAAAACACAAAAGGTACCAAGTGTTGGTGAAGATGTGGAGAAATGGGAAACCCTTATATGCTACTGGTAGGGATGTAAATTGACACAGCCATTAATGAAAAAAGTATAGAAATTCTTCAAAAAATAAAAAACTAAAAAGTAGAACTGCCATTTGACCCATCAATCCCACTTCTGAGTATATATCGAAAGGAAATAAAATCAGTATATTGGAGAAACATCTGCACTTTCATGTTCTTTGAAGCATTATTTACAATAGCCAAGATACAGAATCAACCTGTGTTCATCAAAGATGAATGGATAATGCGGGAAATATATACATATACACATACACACACACACACATATATATATATGGTTAACAATCTATACTTTCAAAGCACTAGCTCAGTTAAAGTTTAAAATATATACATATATATAGGGGATATTATTCAGTCTTTATAAAAAGAAATTCCTGCCATTTGCAACAACATGGATATACCTGGAGAACGTTAGGCTAAGTGAAATAAGCCAGACATAGAAAGACAAATAATACATGACCTCACTTATATCTGGAATCTAACACAGTCAAACTCAAAGAAACAGAGAGTAAAACATTGGTTGTCAGAGTTGGGGAAGGAGGAGTAGAGGAAAATGGGGAGATGTTGGTCTAAAAGTATAAAATTTCAGCTATTCAAGATGACTAAGCTCTGAGATCTAATGGACAACATGGTGACCATAGTTAATGCTACTGTATTGTACTCTTGCCATCTGATAAGAGGGTAAATCTCAGGTGTTCTCACCACAAAACAAACAAACAAACAAAAAACAGGTAGCTAGCTACATGAGGCGATAGGTATATTAATTAGCTTGACTGTGGCAATCATTTCACAACGAAGATGTATATTAAAACATCAAATTGTATACCTTAAATATGTACAATTTGTGTCAGTTATATCTCAATGGAGCTACAAATAGTAATTAATAGAACAGTGATGCTTGACTGCATTCCAACTTGGAGGTAAAAAGCTTAGTATGTGTCAACATTCTGTCAACGAATTTATTCACTGTCTCAGATCTGTAGTAGATGGGTAACTGCAGAACTGAAGAAGTGCAAATGAATGCCAGGCCCTATGCCAAGTATTTTATCAACATGATTTTACTTAACTCTTAAAACACATCTTTAAGCAAAGCTGTAAAAGAGCAACAAATTTTTCCCGTCACAAACACAGTCAAAGGCAGAGTTTAACATTCTAACTCATATGTGTCTCACTTAAAACTCTATGATCTTTTGAGTATACCACTATTTTGAAATATATATTCTTAAATATTATAAAATATTGAAATATAGAGAGGTTACAAATTTAGATATCTGCTCACTATACTGTGACCACTCAACTACGTTAAGAAAGGAAGATCACACAAATCTGTCATCTGTACGGAAAAGGATGAAAATCTTCCTTTGTTACACTGGAAGTGTTGGTGTTTTTGCTACAATTAAATCCACAGAACCACCCTGTTCAAATAAAAATCAACTCCTCTATGAGTTGTCATATATTCCCATGCCTCAAGTAAGGCCCATTCTTCACATTAAACAAAATGCTGAACTAAGTAGATTAGCAGGAGTTTTATTTTTTTCACTTATTTATTCTTTATTCATTTTGTCTCATTACATATGAAAAATTCTCTGCTGCAGTTTAGAAAAAAGCTTTTCAAGTCAAATAACATACTATCTCAAGTGAGCCAAGAAGGTTAACAATCTATACTTTCAAAGCACTAGCTCAGTTAAAGTTTAAAATAACCCTTTGAAGACAGCAGATCTCGTTATCATGTTACCATTGTGCAGATGAGGCCTAAAAATGTTAGTTGCTTGCCCAAAGTCAGAAGGCTAGTGAGTGTAGCCAGAGTTGCTTTGAGGGAGGAGAACGTCTCCTTGCTTTAACAATCTGTGAGTTGGGATCAGTTTTGACTCTGCTATAATTAAAATCAGTCCAGTGAAAATTTGTGTTAGATGGGTTAATAGTGATAATTATTTAATATATCACACTGATAGCTAGTCAATTCCCTAAACATTAGTTGGTGTGCTGTCAGGACCTATATGCTAACTTTCATCTTACTATTTAAAAAAATTCTAAAAACACCTAACAGATACATCAAGAAACCAAATATAGATGATTTCAGATTAGGCTTGTAACTACTCTCAGTTGATTCTTAAGTTTTAAAACAATTGTAGATAGAGGTAAATTTGGGGTTAAACAATAAACTCTGTTGCTCAGATTTCATTAATTTGATGTAGTTTTTCTTTCAAGATTAAATTTAATTCATATGACTAATTATCAAAGAAGAATAATAAATAAAATATATTAAAGTATATTTGTTTATAAGTATAGGTTATTGCAAGTCTCATTTGGCTACAAAAATTACTATTTGCCAAGAATTAAGCTTGCAACTGCTCTCAGTTAATTCTTAATTTCTTCTACCCAAAAGGAAAATTGAAATGATTGAATCAGATACATCACCATCTATCTTGGCAGTACATACAAAAATTATCAGACCACATCCATTATTCTACGGGTTCTGGTTCGTGTTGTTTTTGCTTTCTGATAGCTGACTCCTTGCTTATGAAATGTTAGAGAAAGTTCGCATTAAACTTCAAAAGAAACTTTTCAGAAATAAATAAATCTGTCCACTTCACTGGGATCTTGGGAAACAGATTTCTTTACAGGTCTAGGCCGTTATACTGTGCACTAAATTTGAGAATTCAGAGCAGCTATCAGAATGCATTTTGTGTAGTTATGATGCCTGTGGAGTCTAGACAGAGAGAGGGTGAGCCATTCCTTCAATTGCTCCCACCCTCTCTCAGATGGATCAGGGTTCGTGCAGGAAGGGACACAGCATAGTCACAGGTAACTCAGAGGAGTTTTACAAAAGGAGAATTTACAATGCAAGGAGAACTAACAAACATTGATGAAGCAAGAGCGGATAGTCTACCATCAGGAAGAGGCCTGCTAGGTAAAGGAGAGAACACTGTTGGACCCCTGAGGGAGAGCTGTGGCCAGGAATCCAGGTACTGGCCCCCCATACTGCCTGGCATAAGAGATCTGACTTGCTTGCTCCCCGCTCCTGATGACACCTCCCACTGGCCAAAACCTATCAGAAGCCAGAGGGTGGCAGCATCCCTTGCAGCCAATAAGAGTCAGACTCCCGGGGGACAGTCCAAGGCAGAGAAGGGCAGAGAGTAGGTGTAGAGGGGCCACTGGAAAATAACCAGGACCACCCCCCACTAAGAGCACCCAGCAGTACAGAGGTTCCCAAACAGGTTTGGGAAAGGTGTAAGGAGAAGGACAAAACCACAGCCAGTAATGACAATGTGAACATAGTGGGAAGACCAGGTTATACTTTACCAAGCATTAAGATGATGAGTTACAGAATTGGTAGAAATTATCATTCTTATTTTATAGATGAGATAACTGAGGTGCAGAAAAGTTAAATAAATTGCCAAAATTAATACAAGAAGTGGCAAAATTGAGATTTAAATTAATGCTTTCTGATATCAAATTATGTGCTTTTCAAGCAGAGAACCCACACCCCTAGCAATATGTGAGGAGCCATTTTATTTCACACTGGTCTGAGAGGTAGCCCTAGTAAGAAAAATCAGATGTTATTCCACCCTGCTTGCATTTAGATTAGAAGTAACTGGAGGTCCTTCAGACTTGAGTAACCAAGAAATCCATTAAATAACATGAACAACAAGACTAGTCCTGGAAAGTTTGCTTTTTCTTTGCCTTTCTTTGAAAGAAAATTTGCCACCGAGGCATTTTTTTCTCTTTGCCAGAGGCATTTCTAACATTTGAGAGAAAAGACTGTCATTTATACAATCCTGGAGTGGTTAATATTTATGATCAGTTGCTTGCTACCTTCTTCCCCAGGATATCTTGAGCTAATTTTTAGAATATAATTCTCAAAATGCTTTCTAAAAATAAGAAAAATAATATGTCAACAATCTGTTTTTCATTTGGCCTCAATAAACTCCTCTCCACTAATACCTTTCAATTGTCCAACTATTCTTCGAAGAAAAGACAATTTCTTTTATCTTTCTCATCTTAAGGAAAACATTCATATTAACTGGATTTATCACTTTGTGATCCGACCATATAATCTGAATTAGGAAACTATTTTGGCAAAAAATGAAAAGAATTGTTTTTTGTTGTAATTTTCGTGGAAATATCACTGTGGAAATTCCTTTCTATCTAACAAATGAGGAAGGTCACCTACTGAGACTCTAGTACTTACATGTCATTTGCCTGAGAGTGCACACATTAAATATCTCATTGGTCACATTAAATATCTGAACCTTAAATTTTGGGTTGATTCCATTAAGTCTTTCTATAGTCATGAAGGAGCAACATGGATATATAATACTACATATCTCTACGATAGACTGATGTTAAAATACTGACTCTGTAATGGTCATTGGCTAGGTACTGTTGGGAGGTGAGGACAGAGAAGACATAAGGAATAAAACAAATGCACACACATGAACTCACACACATATGAATTCACATATGTGAGCACATAAAGAGCACACAGGTGAACACACATGCATATGAACACTTATGGACCACGCACAAATCACCTTGGAACTAAAGGACTTCACCATCAGATGGGGTGAGTAAATCTCTCCTTCAGGCTAACAGACAAGTCACATACACAATCATTAATTTGTAGAACAACACATGCACCATTATGTCATTTCTGTAACTCACACAAAAGATAACACGGTCCATTTTATGTGGGGCCGTGTATATGCGTACAGAAATAAAAGTGGCCTAGTGGGATATTCCCACACTGAGAACAGTGGTTCATCCAAAGAGCGTGGAATGGAAGAATGGAGAGAAGTGATCAGAGATTTGACCCTTATCTATGCTACTTCCCCTTTTGTAAGAAGAAGAAATTTTCTTAATTTTGGTGTATTTTTTGAAAACATTTGCAATAAGCCAAGTATTCTAATAGTGGTGTATACACGGTAATGTCAGCACAGATGAAGGAAAGGTTAAATGTTTATGCATTCTTGGAAGCCATCTTAGAGGAGGTGCTATTTGAATTCAGTCTTAAAAGATAAATAAGAATTTTATTATAAGAAATATGAGGGTGGGAGCATATCCAAAGAAATGCAATAAACTATTGAAAGACCAAAAAATGGGACAAAACATGGTGTATAAACATTTTGGTGTGGCTCACAAGGAGACTGTGTATGCAGGGGAAATGAACTAGTGAAGAAGAGTTACTGTATTTGAAAGAGGCTTGCCTGTCAGATGAGACTTTAGAATCACTTTTAACCCATGACCCCTTAAACAGAAATATCTCCTGCCTTCTTTTAATGTTAATTGAAATTGCACAAATAATGTAAATATTGCAAATTAACAATGAAACAAAGGAATAGTAGCTTTAGAATCTCACACACACACACACACACACACACACACACACACACACACAAAACCATACTATCTGCTTTTGCTGGCTACAAGTTTTCTATTCTACGCATCACAGAAGAAAGAGAAAACAGTTAGCTGACATGCAATATTGAACCATTTCTACTGCTTTATTTCCATAGGGACAATGAACACAGAGCAACTTCCCAATTACATACAAATTAAAATAACAAGGCAATACCCAAAGCCTGCCAGAGCACACATTTTACCTCATAATCAAATCCTAAAAAAGATTTTCTAGAAGTTAACTATATCAAATGAATCCAACATTAATTTTTAAAAATTAAACTTCTCTGGGATATTGACAAAAACTTGGCATCTCTGAGGAGAATTTTGCATGAGCTTCCTTCTCGGCCAGAGCACGTGAGGTCATGGATTCATTCTCTGGATTTCGCTTTCCCCACCTGAGCTGTGCTTTTCTCCCTTTCAACCATTGTCAGATCTCTTTGAGATCTTCACTGAGGGATGAGACATTTGGTGTTGTGATTTTGTTAGCTGGGGCTGGAGCTTATATATGGATGATGTAGGGCTTTTTTCCCATCAGTTTCAGTTTCAGCATATTTGAAGCGTGAATATATTTGCCAAATTTGCTAAGCTCTTTTGAAAATTATCATTTTTGGAGGTTTGAAGCATTTGGTACTTTTCCCTGGTGTTCTGAAACCAGAGCAACTTCAGGTCGCAAATCTGGGCAAGCATCTTTCTATTTGACAAGGTTGCAGTGTGTTTTCCATGAGCTAATTTCAATAATGTATAAGCAGTCTAGTCCGGGTCCCTTGAGCCAAGCTTTGTGGTTCACCAAATTAAATATATATGTGTGCGTGTGCAGGTCTGTGTGTGTGTGTGTGTATAATTTATATATATATTAGATCTTTACGAAAGCAGCAGCAGCCAGTGCATAGAATGGATGGATGGGCCCGAAGCAAGGATCCTGGAATAGTTCTGCCACCTAGTTCCCTCAGAGTCTCATCCACACTCTGTCCTCACAAGCCTAGGCGAACATTGCTTCTGGAGGAATCCGTGTTAATAGCTCCTCCTAGAACACGGCTCAGCTGTGCAGATGGCATCTTATCAACCACAAGCAAACATGGGGGTAGAGAGCTGTGTGTCAGTGAATCCTGCTCATGGGAAAATTGTTCTATCAGCCACAGTAGTATGTAGCAGGGCTACATTTTTTTTTTTAATAGTGCCTGCCCTTCTTGACTGTCCAAGCAGAACCAAATTCTCACTGAACCAGTAAACTAGCCAAGGAAGCGTGTGTCAATCACATTAATGACTTATTTCTAAGACTCTTGCTGAGTACAAACGTTCTAAGTACGATTGGTTAAACTGTTATCTTACTTAGAGGGAAGAGCTAAATAAATCAGAGTATTCTTAAGGAGTTATCGTTTGATTTATAATAAATACATTGGGACAAAATATATTTATCATCTCCACTCTAAAAATGAGTAAGTTATTGGTTTCATTTTTCCCCTCCCTAGAATACAGAAAGCACCTTCAGAAGAAATTCCCAAACACAGTGGAAAAAGAGCTTCATTTTAAAAATGTTCAGGTCCAGTGGGACGATATTCATAATCTGAAGTTTTAAAATTCCAATAGACATTCAAATGGCATCATTGTGGAAAATAAGCAAATTCTATTTGTCATTCAGGATCCTCACATTGTAATGTGAACAATCTACTAATCAACAGTTTTTAATTAACTGCATTACTCACAATGGACTCTCACCCTGGATCACTAAACAGGGTTTTCAAAGCTAAAATTTGGTAATGAATGATCTAATCCATTCCTGAAAGAACAACTTGTTTCCTTCCTTTGACTTTCCACCAGAAATCCCTATTACAAAGCCAGCAGAGCTGGCATTTTACCAGCTCACGCTCCAATCAGGTTTTTTCTAAATTAATTCATTACATCAAAGAATTTTATTCAGCTGCAAAGCTATCATCAGCTTTATCGTAATCTTCAAGACTTGAGAAAAATTCAGATATTTTTCTACAGATTTTTTAACCACATATGCTATGCATATACTAGCAGTTGGGGAAAAACTGCTTTGCTATAAAATTCATCACAATAAGTAACATAAGAGTAATAATGTCATTCCTGGCATATCTTACATTTTGATATGCTAAATTATTAATTCAGTGGTTGACATTGTGATGATTGATTTTATGTGTCAACTTGGCTCAGCCTTGGTACCCAAACAGTTGGTCAAAAATTATCCAAGGCCAACGTGGCAGCTCACACCTGTAATCCCTGCACTTTGGGAGGCTGAGGTGGGAAGATTGCTTGAGCACAGGATTCAAGATCAGCCTCTACAATATGGCAAGACCCAGTCTCTATTTAAAAATTTAAAAATTAACTGGGCATAGTGTTCCATGCCTGTGGTCCCAGGTACTCAAGAGGCTGAGGCAGGAGCATTGCCTGAACCCAGGAGTGTGAGACATGTAATCAGTAGACATAGAACCAATAGCGTGTGTGTGTGTGTGTGTGTGTGTGTCTGTGTGTCTGTATGCATGTCTATATATAAATTTTGATCTTTTTCAAGAAATTGGCTTGCAATTTTGGAGGCTGGCAAGTCTGAAATATGCAGAGTAGGCTGGCAGCTGGAGGCCCAGGAAGAGTTGATAGCGCAGTTTGAGCCTGAAGGCCATCTGCTGTCAGAATTCCCTCTCTTCTTTGAGGTTAGTCTTTGTTCTGTTTAGGCCTTTAACTGATTATATGAGGCCTCTCTACTTATAAAGAGTAATCTGCTTTACTCAAAGTTTACTGGTTAAATGTTAGCCTTATCTAAAACATACCTTACAAAAATATCTAGGATTTTTTTTCTTTGAGACAGGGTCTCACTCTGTTGCCCAGACTGAAGTGTAATAGTGTGATCATGGCTCACTGCAGTCTAAAACTCCCTAACACAACTATATATCCAGATAAATTCATATTCTGGAATTTCTTCACAATTTCCACTGCAGGTAAAATCTGGAAGCCATTATAATAAATTTTTATGAGGTTTCCTCAGAAATATGGCATTTAAAAAATTGTTTGTAATTAGAAGTGGACGTTCTCAAATTATATCTTTAAATGTGGTTTGCACAAGCATGACTTGAATATTATTCAAGTAGTCAAGAGGGCTATGCAATATTATTGTGTAGAACTTTTAGACTAAAATGTTCCCCAAACCACAATCCTTTTCTTGTCAATACATGTGAATCAATACTGGATATAAGCTTTGAAAATTTTTTTAATTGTATATTTCTATTATCAGCTACCTAAAAGAAAAGGGGGATTGTAGGAGTAATGACCGGTCAGTCTTACAGAAATCATGCTAGCTGTTGCCAGTGATAAGTAGAAGTCTTCCAAACATGCACTCTTTTCTGACCCATGGAAAAGAAACTTTGTGTTTACTTTTAGTGTATACCTAAACCCACAGTCTATTACTAATCAGGAATTGGTAATGCCCCAAATTAAATATAAATTATTTTATGTTGACAATCTTCTGGCATTTAACCAGCAAAGCCAAGGATGAAAACTAACTCCTGAGGAAGATGGAATAAAATGCAATATGCTTCTCAGGGTCCAAAGATGCTTTATAGGTACCTAATTAGAATAGAAATAGTAAATTTTAACAGAAATTTTTTAAAAACTTGATTAATGCTGGTTATGTGCATAGGAATATTTGTAATTTGCTAAAAAGAAGTCATTTGATTGGCAGTCATAGAGTTGATTCAATGGTTCAAGGCCGTCAAACTTAGGCTCCTTCAACCTTCTGTTTTAGGGTGTTGGCTTTGTCCTCAGGCTTGAATCCTCATTGTCACAAGATAGCTGCTATACCTCCAGCCATCATTCCCAACACAGGAAGCAAAGAGGCAGTCAGATTTTCTCATAACAGAATTGCAATATTTCTCTCAAGAAGAAATATTTTTCTAGAGAAGCCCAGAGGACTTCATAGATCACTGCCCAGAACTGGGTCACATGGCCCCCTAGGACAATCACTGTCAGAGGGAACTAGAATTACTAGCATTCTCTGAGACTCACCATGACTTATCTACCAAATTCAAGCACTTTGCCACGTGAACAAAACTTGAATTTTGTTAGTAAGAAAGAATTGCAGCATAGGCCGGGTGCCGTGGCTCACGCCTGTAATCCCAGCACTTTGGGAGGCCGAGGTGGGCGGATCACGAGGTTGGGAGATGGAGACCATCCTGGCTAACACAGTGAAACCCTGCCTCTACTAAAAATACAAAAAACAAAAATAATAATAAAAAAAATAAAAATAAAATTAGCCAGGCGTGGTGGCAGATACCTATAGTCCCAGCTACTTGGGAGGCTGAGGCAGGAAAATGGCAAACCCAGGAGGCGGAGCTTGCAGTGAGTCGAGATCGTGCCACTGCACTCCAGCCTGGGCTACCGAGCAAGACTCCATCTCAAAAAAAAAAAAAAAAAAAAAAAAAAAAAAAAAAAAAAAAAAAAAAGAATTGTAGCATAAACATTGGGTGGGCCCACAGTAACTCCCCGCCTTAAATCAGTCACCTTGTAGATGCATAAAATCCTTATCCATAATTAACAAACATGACACACTCTTTGTAATAGTAGGGTTTATATCAAATATTTTCTCATTCTACATTCAGCATATTTCCACTTGCCATGAAAATGTTGCCAAGCGTTACTTCTTTTGTTTTTATTTAGCATTTTAGTGTTTTAATTCGTATAATGAAATTGTGTAAGATTTTACTTGTATAAAATATAAATTAATCCAATTGACTAAAATTTGTCAAACCACTCTATACCTTTATTCAGACATGCATTTTCCTTGCCAGCTAAAGAATAATTAGCTCAGAATGCACCCTAATATGATGCCATCTGAGGCTTTTGAGTGGGAAATGGCAAAAGGTGAACCACAGACATGGAGGAAGAATCGGAGTTAGAAAGATAACTCCACCAAGGGACAGATAATGCAGGCCAAGGAAGCTGCAATAAAAATAGGGGGAAGGCCAGGTGTGGTGGCTCACACCTGTAATCCCATCATGTTGGGAGGCCGAAGCAGGCAGATCACCTAAGGTCAAAAGTTCAAGACCATCCCGGCCAACATAGTGAAACCCCGACTCTACTAAAAATACAGAAACCAGCTGGACGTGGTGGCACATGCCTGTAGTCCCAGCTACTCATGAGACTGAGGCAGGAGAATCGCTTGAACCCAGGAGACAGAAGTTGGAGTGAGCTGAAGTTGTGCTACTGCACTTCAGACTGGGCAACAGAGTGATACTCCACCAAAAAATAATTAAAAATTTAAAAATAGGGGGAGAAAGCCTAGAAAGATATTCAGGAGCTCAAGTGACATAAATTTTTGACCAGATAGGAAGCAATTACTGCACTATACAAAGCCTGGGCTTTGGGTGAAGTACACCTGAGTATGAGTCGTGATCTTTCTGCTCACTAACTGAGGTTTTGAACAAGTGATTTTTCTTTCCTAAACCTGAGTTTCATCCAATATGAAATAGGAATAAATGAGAATGCCTAGTAGTAGTCACTACTAAATGACATATTTATTTATATATTTATAACATGTCTGGCCCCTGTTGAGTATTGAATAAATAAAATAGTAGCTGAATATGATGGTGATCATGATGCTTGTTTCTAGAATAGAAGACAAGTAGATGGTATTCAATTAGGATATGAAATACAGTGGAAGATGAGGCTGAGAAGGAACTGTCACAAGTTCAGTTTTAGCCTGCATTGTATTTTGTTTGTGTTTATTACATCCTTGTAAAATGTAGAACGCAATGTTGGACACAGAGGATTCTCTGTCCAGTGCACCTCCCTGACTCTGAGAATGCCACCCCTTCCAGCTGACATGGGTCACTCTCAAGTTCACCCAAGTTATAACAAGAGAACTTGGCCACCCTAACCCTCAGTTTCTTCATCTGAAATGGAGAAAATGTTACCCAACCAACAATATAAATAGAAAATGTATATAAAACACATAACTACCAGCTGCACAGACAATCAATTAAAAAAATTCTTCCCTTTCTTTCATCTTAAATGCACACCCCAAAATTTCCAGTAGATTTTGAAGAAGGAGTTCCAGTTGACCCAATTTATAGACCAGTAAGAGTTCTAATTCCAGAAGTTTAGGAGTTCTAATTCCAGTTATTTACACAGGGCCTATGCAAACCAAGGTCCATATGGATTGTAATACAACTAATGCCACGTTGTTAACACAATTAATACTTTTTCTACTACTTATTAAAATTGATATCATGGCTTTTAGCTATCCCTTACATTACATAATTTGTGGACCAGTTCTCTCACCACGCTTGCAAAAGCAGTTTACTGTGATCAAGTTCACTTTCTATAAATATCCACCAAATTTGCTATAAGAGGAAGCCTGCAATAACTAATCTTGCTGATAAACCAATGGGCAGGTCTCATATCTTCTTATCCGTGTTTTTCCCTACCTAGTGCCTCACTTATAATAAACATTCAACAAATGCTTTGCAAATAAATGAGGCAGATAACTTTTAGAAGAAACTTCATCCCAAAAAAATTCAATTCACAAGTGGAGCAATATTTCAAAGACCTAAATGCAATCTAAGGTAAAGGGAATGAATACTACCATATCATTTCCAGCAAAATGATTCACTATCATGAGACTATCCAAATGTAATTAACTAATTTTAAAAATACATACATCTTTCAAATTTTCCATTTTTTAAACCAGTAATACAAGATGGTAAATCATAACCATTGATCATTCCCAGGTAACATTTTGACTTGCTAAAACAGCAGTCCTTCATATTTTCAAAGGACAAAAATCCATTGGTGAAAGGAAATTCTTCTATACCACAAAATTTTGAAGAAAAGAGTATTAAGGCTGTAAAAAATTGTATAGAATATTCCCATATCCCTTTATTCCAAATTGATATAATTAATGTTAACAGTAATAGCTAAATAAAGAAAAACAATTTTAAAGAATGCTGTGGATATTCTGGGTATAGGAGTGGCCATTAAAATAGTTGCAACTAATAATGAAGTATAAATGATAACAGGTATTGATAATTACATGCAAAAAATAATATATCACTGTCACTGTCCACCTGAGCCTTCATTCCTGAAAGCACTGAAAGCAAGAGCCAAAGCTACCTATTGAAGAGGCTAAAAAACGATTGTCAAGTCAGGAGTAAGCTCCCATGTCATGCTGATGTTTAAGATTCTAAATACTAAAGAATACATTAATAATGTACTGTCTTGGTTCATCTGGTTTAGTAAATTTACTCTCTTGAATATGAAATTCTATTGATTATATCAGCACCAGAAATATACAAAAGTGATTGAGAATGAGGCTTTAAGATAGCCCCCTAATAATACGTATCTGATTATGATATGCCACATCCCACTTTGCAACCCGTATATCTATAAAGACAAAATCTGAATCACATATAAAAGCAAGCTATTAGTAAACAGTTTGCATGAGTCTGAGAAAATTTCTAACTATAGAGTAGGTAACACTTCAGTTTTAAACATAATCAGTGACTTACATCCAACTTGTTCTCAGAAATGTCATCTTATAAGTTGGTATAACTAACCCAGTTCAGAAAGATGGAATATACAACTTACAGGAAAATGGTTAGCCATATTCAACTCTTTGCATCCAGCCATGCTCTACCCTCTTAACCACACTATGGGTACTGTTTTCTGAGGTAGTCAAAATTGACTGCCACTCATTTTTCAATATCTGTTCTGTGACTGCAAGCTCTCAAAGACAGCAATGCAGAAAGAGTAGGAGCCTGAGTTCTGCATATGGGCTCTTCCATAAATCAATGTTATGAAGGACAATATAATCTCTTATCTTGCTGAAAATTAGTGAGCAAGACCCATGTCATATTCATATTGTGCCCTACTTAGTGTCTCACTCATAACAAACACAACAAATGCCTTACAAATGAAGAAGATAACTTCTATAAATCAATGTGATCAAGGGCAAAGACACCAGCCCTGGTGATTGGAATTTCCCTGGAAGAACTACAACATGACTCCAATTATTTGAAAAAATGAAATAGCCCACTAATATCCAGGTAAGACTGAATATTAGTCAGAAGGCCCACATTAAACAAATGCATTCTAGACCCAATTTGGGCCAGGCATGTACTCATTAGTTATAATTCAGCTTCAGATCTGGGGAAGGAGGTTGCGGGGTGAGGAAGGGCAGGGACTTCTTCTTTTACTCAGATGTACCGAGCAAAAGGCTAAATCCAATCCATACAGTACTCTCAGTCATTTGGAAACATAAAATCCAGGAAGGCAAGGCCAGCTTGCCTCTCCTTACCATCTGTTCACTCTCCCAGCTTCAGGGAACTTCAGGGAACAGTTAAACCAGGTACATCACAAATGTCTGACCTCAGCCTAAATCTCTTCTCTGAGACAGGACTGGAATATCACACTGTTCACAGGATCTAGTATTTCCAAAACTAAATGTTTTATCTTCCCTCAACTGCATCTTCTCTCATTGTTAGCTACCTCTGTGAATGCCACCAGCATCCAATAAATAGCTCAACATAGAGACCTAGGGGTTATCTAAGACTCCTCTACTGCCCCAGGTTACATATCCAACCTTTACCAATCTTGTCCATTTTACTTCCCAAATATCTCTCATTTTTCTCCATTTCCATTACTCCCACAGTAGTCCAAGCTAAGGTCATCTTTCTCCAGTAATATGCCATCACTTGCTAACTGATCAAGCAATATCCACACTGCAAACCTCCTTCATATGATCTATTCTCCCCTGCACAACCAGAGTGGCCCTTTCAAAATTCAAATCCAGTGTTACTACCCTGATATGGTTTGTCTCTGTGTCCCCACCCAAATCTCATCTCGAATTGTAACCCCCACATGTCAAGGAAGGGACCTGTAATCCTCAAGTGTCAAGGGAAGGAGGTGATTGGATCATGGGAAGTTTCCCCCATGCTGTTCTCATGACAGTGAGTGAGTTCTCATGAGATCTGATGGTTTATCAGTGTTTGACTGTTCCTCCTTCACAGGCTCTCTCTCGCCTGCCGCCATGTAAGACATCCTTCCTTCCCCTTCTGACATGATTATAAGTTTCCTGAGGCCTCACCAGCCATACGGAACTGTGAGTCAATTAAACCTCTTTTCTTCATAAATGACCCAGTCTCAGGCAGTTCTTTACAGTAGTGTGAAAATGGACTAATACGCTATCCCATCTCCATCCCACTGCCATCTTCCCTAAAGCCCTACAGTAGATTGCTGTTACTCTTAGAATCAAGACCAGACCGCTTCCGGGGTCTACACCACTTTCTGTGGTTTTGTCCCCAGCTAGTTTACATCACATGCCCCTCCTCTTCCTTTCTCCATCACATTTCACATTTGCCATTTACTTTTTTTTTTTCTCAGCCTTCCTTTACTTTTACCCTATCATGCTCCCTCACCCCATAAAGCTTTTGTACATTCTGCGTCTCCTTCCTGGAGCATTTTACATCCCTCTGCATCTAGGTCTCTGCCTGAGCTCAGGTTCCCTAAAAAGACTGGTCTGAGGCAATGACTAAAAAGGCTCCTATTTTGTTTAAAGAAGTACAAACTCATGGCAAGAAGGTGAGGAAAACAGCTTCGGAGGGGAGGATGAGAAGCAATGCAAAGTGACATATACCATCCTGGCCACAGCTTCCCAAGTTGGGTCCTTTGCTGGGTGCATCGCTGTGGCCATGAGGGACATCTCAGAGAGGCTGCAGAGGTAAGCAAGATCTCTTTCCTGAAACAGTTTGTTCACTAGAAAAAGGGAGAAGAGGAAATGAATCTTCCTAGCTCTTTCAAAGTCTTTTTTCCTCATTACTCAATTTTCCCTGCACAGGTTAATTCACTCAGTTTCAGATCGTGACTTCCAGCCTTATTATTTGGGGAGCCAGGCTACAAACCATAGTAAATTATTTTATCCAAACCTGAAGTAATGGGGAAAACATTTTTAAAAAAAAAAAAGAGACTTGGGTGCATGGCGGGTTAGACTGGCTGTAGGTGGCAGCCAAGGGGAAAGCCTGGCCTTCTGAGGTGGAGGCTGGTCACCTTTAGCCAGGAGCGCAGGTCAGCCGAGGCTGTGGCCTAATCAGACGATACAGTGGAGCATTAAGTCAATGGTGATGCACTCTTAGAATGTGGCTACACCCCTGGTAACCACAATAACGGCATTTGCAACCATTCTAAGGACACAGAAAACTTGTTCGTAGTATTAAGAAAAAAATGGCATATAAAACTGTGTATAAAGTATGTTTCAATTATAATCTTTAATTCTGTTAGAATTCTTTTTTCCCAAGAGTATGCATTAACTTTACAGTTTTCTTTAAAAAAAGAAAAAAAAAAAGGAAGAAAACAGTATCACAAGAAGAAGGGTCAACAGATTCCACAGTAATGACTCAGGAAAGTGCAAGCATTGCAGTGATCAGAACACCCAGGCTGGCAAGAAGCCAAAGCAGTAGGGAACAGGGAGGGGCACAGTCCCAAAGCAATGTTAGGAGGCTCTGACCACTTTCTGAAGAACCCTGTATCTCCAAGACCTTCGCTTCTCCATCTGTAAATTTCAAACAAGATCTTCATTTGGGTATGAAGAGAAAGTGAGGACATGCATCTGAAAGCTGACTCAGAGACTCGGACACCCTTCCTACATTTCCTAACTGCTGCCACATGGAAAAATGTCCTATGTCACTTTCCCTCACAGAGACTATGGCCTTTTACAAATTTATCTTTTTTTCTGAAACTTCTCTGTAACTAACTTTATTTGACAATGCAGTACTAAATAATAGATGTGAAGCTTTTCACATCTGTACTGGAAAAAAACAGGTTACAAAATAAATGCCTCCAGCTATCATTACAACTGAACAGCAGAGAATATTTCAAAATATTTTGAAAAAAGATTGTTACGAAAAATTCGCACTTCAACAGTGGTTTTTCTTTTAGTGTTGGGATGTTTCTGCACTTTCCAAATTTTCTACAACCACCATAAATTTCTCATATTTCAAGAAGTATCTATTCTTCTAATGTCCATAATGAAATGATCTATCAATTTAAGATATATTTTTACATGATGATGGGCAATACTAATAGCATGAGGTGGCTCTGGCATTCTCATAATATTAGAAAAAATATCCAGTCTATTTGGGAAACAATTAAGTCTACTTGGGAAACAATTGGAAAAGTGCTTATCACTTTTAAATGATTACATTCATTGGTGCAGTAAATTTTTGTTTCTGTTGTTTGTTTTTTTGTTGTTTTTTTTTAAACAGACTCTCACTTTGTCGCCCAGGGTGGAGTGCAATGGCACAATTTCAGCTCACTGCAACCTCCACATCCTGGGTTCAAGCCACTCTCATGCCTCAGCCGCCCAGGTAGCTGGGACTACAGGCGTGCGCCACCAAGTCCAGCTAATTTTTGTATTTTTAGTAGAGACAGGGTTTTCCCATGTTGGCCAGGCTGGTCTCGAACTCCTGGCTTCAAGTAATCTGCCCGCCTTGGCCTCCAAAAGTGCTAGGATTACAGGCATGTGATGCCTGTAATCCCAGCCTGGCCTGGTGCAGTAATATACCCCCCAAAATTCTCCCCCCAGAATAATTTTAAATGTTGGTAAAATTTCATGCACAGAGAAATGTGGATTGCCATACCTTACATGATCTTGAAAAATAAAATTATATAAATGTGCCCAAATTGTATAATATAAACGATTACATGAATATATCCTTATTGTGACCATCATAAAGCCATTCAAAATTAAATTTATAGAAAAACTTTAACTTTTAATCTTGGAAATGTTTAAATATATGCAAAATACAGAGAACAGTATAATAAATTCCATAATTTCCATCACCTAAATTCAACAATTATCAACACAGTACCAAACTTACTTCATTCATACTCCTACTTACTTTGCCCCTCTCAAGTACATATTTTGTAGCAAAATCCTGACATATTATTACATCTCTAAATTCCTCAGCATGGGTGCTTCCAAGATAAAAACTTTCAGAATATGACATTATTATCACACACAAAAATTAATAATTCTTAACATAATGAAATATCTAGTCAGCATTACAAATAATTATCATTTTTCTCTATGACAGAGGAATTTCAATTCTTCTAACGACATGGGAAATGCATAGAAGGGGAAATGCCAGACACAAAACTGTATATACAACATTATTTAAATACACACAAACAAGTGTGGAGAGAGATTATACACGGGCCTTCTACAATTGAATATCTGTCACTTCAGCTGTCCACGAGCCCTCTTGTCTTCTCACATTTCTGATCTGGCGCATGTCCTACCTGGAGTCCCAACCCTCTGAGTTTATATGTTAGTAGGTGAACATGAGTGGCCACTCAGGGGGTGAACCAAGCCCATCTTCCAGCATGTGCCTTCCAGATGAGTTTTGCTGTTCTCAAAATCATTGTATGTGTACTTTATGGAAAAATATATATGTAGATTTGGGGATTTCCAAAATCTTTGTAAAATGTTCTTCTCAAGTGTCACAGACCTAGTGCAGCAAAATGTTTAATAAAGTTAATCTTCTGTTAAAGAGATAATGCTTTCCAATTTATTTATCAAATGCTTATTTTTTCTTCTATTTAAAAAATCAGAGCCAACATATTATTGCCACACTAAATTGTGAATCAAACTAGCCAATGCTTGCCAGTCACCTACTATCATACCTGCAGCACAGAGAACACACTAGAAATAGAGGTAATTATGGGGCCATGTTTTATGTTTATCCCTGAAGATTAAAAAAACGAATATATGGCACTAGCTTTCCATCTAAGAGAAACAGATTGAATAGATTTTATCTATCTTCCCTACTTTACCACATATCTGAGCATTACTTTTTACGCATATCAAACTATATGATTTAATGATAAGCCACGTATAAACAACCTGTTTTCTTTTTAACCAAGCCTTTGTACTCCTTGCCTATATAGTTTTGAGCTTAACCCTCTTAAATCGTCCATGTTTCTCAACTACTAAAGGGTATTATTTCACCATTCCATATAACATCCAACAAGGTAATCTCTGATATTATATGTATGTTCAAAATTGAATTAAAAGGCAAGTATAAGAAAATTAGTAATGAGTGACTAGATACCTTTTTAAGCCATAATCCAGGTTTCTCCAACATGAACCTAAATGATAGATGTGTTGTCTGCAAATAATTATTTTAGATGAAGATATTCTAAAGACCTATATTTAACATGTATCTAGCTATAATATACACTATTAGTGAATATAACATGAAAGACAGCTTAGATTTTGAGTTTGAATTTTTAAAAAATCTATTATTAAAAGAGAAGGAAGAAATCAAAGGTCGTGTCCCAGCCTTTGTTCTCCCTGTATGAGAGAGCACTTCCCATGAACCAGACTTCCCTTCAGCGCCTTATGACTCAATAGTGACTGTAAAGGACATCACTATCTATTCAATATACTATTTTTGGATCATGAAGCAAGTAGGGTATGCTGTCGAATATAATTCAGAAAACGCTAGTGGTTTGTAAATACGACTTTTCAAAATAGTACAAAATAAGTATATTCTTAACAGTGCTTGTCAAGAGGAAAAAGAAATTACCAGCCTGCTGTCTTTAGAAAGCATGTGTGTCATTAATAATTTAATAAAAGACAGCTCTAAAGAGGGAGGTTTCACAATGACTCTCAATAGGTGATGTGCTTATATGCACAAAGGTGCTGTGTGTGTGTGTGTGTGTGTGTGTGTGTGTGTGTATGTGTGCGAGCACACGTGTGTGTTGTAGCAGGAGAGGAAAAGGGGTATTTAGCAGAATCATTTGGAGATATTTCAAAATATACCTTCCTTCTTTCAATTAGGGCCTCATCTAACAAAGGTTTATCAAGTGTCCATCAGGTACAGACAGCTTTTAGTATGTGCAACACCCCTATCCTTTAATATCACCCCTTCAACAAGACACACATTCGTGGATGTGCTGGCTCTGTCTCTGGAGGTGAGAGATAGTGTATGCTGTGCTTAATCTGTTTACCTCTACAAAAGTCTTCCTTATCTTTAACTAATTAAAGACTCTTCCATATAATACCCAAAGAAGCAATCTATTATCGCATCTATTTTCGAGCTATGAAACAACAAAGTGAGACACCAAAAATTTGAGAAATTCTCCAAGATTACACAGCTAGCCATTAGTAAAGGTAAGATTTGAGCTCCAAAGAGCAGATGAGAATGCATGCCATGGACAGGCAGATGACCCTGGGGGAGAGAGAAAAAGGAAGCCGTCAGGACTGAGCCAAGCATGGCCAGTTCCTCCTTCTCACCAGTCAGGGAAGGGACATGCCTCCTTCTCCTGGAGGAATGTCCAGGATGAGGGGCAGAGTAAAGCGGAAGTGTTACCCAAATACAAGTCCCTCCAGAGGGAAACACGAGCCCATGTTTTAAGATTCTCCCTAAAAGCAAATACTTGTTCTGAGGGGAAACAAGTACCTGGATGAGCACTAGAGCAGTGTGAGAAGCAAGGTTCAGTTTGTGGATTCTTCTTGAAAGACGGAATGCATATTTTCTCTAGCCTCCCTGTTTAATCATGCCTTATTATGCCAAGTTTACATGACACTTAAGATAGAGAAAACTTCAGAAATCCAAATTAACACACTTAGCACAGCCTATCTAAGGAAGAAAATTCAGTGTGTCCACGTGGCTGAGCTCTCAGCTCCTTTCTATTGATTGTACACAGTGCACACATCATCTCTCCATCTCTCTCCTCATGCCAGTGCACAGCAAAACACGCTGGCTCTCCCCCATGGGACTGTCACAGCCATGTCAAGTTTATCCTCCTCCTCTCAAGACTGCTTTTAAAACCCCAGTGTGTGCGCGCGTGTGTGCGCGCGTGTGTATGTTCTACTCTGCACACATCATTACCTCCTTCTTGTTTTCTTCTTCCTAATTTCCTTTTTTTTTTTTTTTTTGAGAGAAAGTCTCACTGTGTCACCCAGGCTGGAGTGCAGTGGCACAATCTCAGCTCACTGCAACCTCCACCTCCTGGGTTCAAGCGATTCTTCTGCCCCGGTCTCCCAAGTATCTGGGATTACAGATGCACACCACCACACCTGGCTAATTTTTGTATTTTAGTAGAGATGGGGTTCCGCCATGTTGGCCAGGCTGGTCTCCAACTCCTGACCTCGAGTGATCCACCCGCCTCAGCCTCCCAAAGTGCTGGGATTACAGGCGTGAGCCACCATGCCCCGGCCTCCTCTTTAATTATTATCAGAATTTCCTACAGCGAATTTCACACTACAAATCTGTTTTCTTCTCCTTAAAAAATGTGCAAATAGGCCTGTTCAGAGATTCAAAGAAAATTGAAATCTTCCACAGAGGTTAATAAAACAGTTGTTATGACATATAAAAAGGATGGAGATTATCCATTGATTTTGCATAATATCCATGGCAGTTAGCTCAAGAATTCTGGAATTGGCTTCTCAATTACTTTCAGGCTAATACTGAAGCCTAAAAAGAAGAAAAAAATTAAAACCTTAACAAATCAGAAAATTAATAGATTAATAAAATTTAAAAATAAATTAAAATTTCATTTATTTAAAAAATAAAATTTAAAAATTAAAACCTTAATAAAAAGTTGTCCTCCAACTAAGAAAAAGCTCCAGGAGTCCCAATGACCCCACTCACTCACTCCCATTAAGGTAATCTCCATAAAGTGCACTGAATGAGTGACTTAAATGAAAAATAGTAATAATTCCACAATTACAAAATAATAGAAATTGTATGCAAATTTTTGTAGGCTCTTTTCCCAGAGTTGAACTGAGCCTCTGTCTAAACCCTATTGGTTTTCTCCTCCCCTGTGACAATGTACAACGTCACAGCATGAATCCAGCAGGGTGCAGGACATCACATACGGAGATCGTTGCTTCTGAAGGGTTTTCAGGTGCACAAAGACAGGCTGCAGGTGGTGCAGTAAACTTCAGAAATGCACGAGAGTATCATGCATCCTGATTCAACCATCCCATCTGTATATATTTTAAAAATGGGATCCTTGCGGAGCATAAATTGATTCGTTTCTATGCTGATTCTTATTTTCTCAATGGCCGACGGGCATATGCAAATATTTTTAGCTAGGTCAGTATCACACGCATACACACCACACACGGCAGACAAAAACTGCCACCTACCAACCTTCTTTAAATAAACAAATTCGACAAGTCAAAACCAAAGACCGTCAAGGAAAATAAATGTGTTGTTATAAGTAGGTGATGCTTTTGTAATTCCATTTGGATATTTTCCACAAATTGCAAGTAGGTTAAATCCCCCAGTAAGATCTACATTTCTCCCAAATGTATGATTCACAGGTGTAGCTGCAGCCTAAGGGAGAGGGCATCTTGCTGGTGCAGCCAGTCCCCAGGAGGTCTGCATCCACCCTGTGCCAGGTCTCACTCCACTCCATTCCAAGAAATCCCCAGCCAACCTCGGAAAGAATCACATAGCCTCTTTTCTGAGAAAATAATAAGCCAAACAATTAAATTAGAGGACAGCAAATTTCTCTTCATTTCATTGCAATCTGAATGTGAATTATCAAGTTGTCTAATATGTTAAAGTGTTCATGTTTGCATCCCTGTGTTATCTCCACTGATTTTACTCTTGTCATTGGTATAATGATTGCAGGACTGAGCCAAAACTTCTGGAAAAAAACAGAAGATTAAGTATGGATCTCCTCTAAATTTTTGTTTACATATCATAATTTTTTTAAAAAAAAAAAAAGCACATTCATCAATACAAAATTTTTTAACTAAACATTACAAAATAAATAGTAAACATGGACTACTTTCAACTAGAACTATATTAATGCAACTCAGTTCACAGTCCCCATTTTACTTTGTCAGATCAGAAAAACTCATCAAAATGGAGACCTGCAAATAAGAGGAGGAAGAGGAAGGAGAGAGAACACAGAAATCTTCCAAGTGGCTTCAGTGACAGGAGGGGAGGAGCCAGTCACTACCTGCCATTTGCATGTTTTTGTTCCTCTTGTGTATTGCTCCTATTTATGCATGTGTGTGCAGGTATGTATTAGCTATACCAGAATTTTCTTTTTTTTTTTTTTGGAGACGGTGTCTTGCTCTGTCCCCCAGGATGGAGTGCAGTGTTGTGATCTCAGCTCACTGCAAGCTCTGCATGCCGGTTCACGCCATTCTCCTGCCTCAGCCTCCCAAGTAGCTGGGACTACAAGCATCCGCCACCACGCCTGGCTAATTTTTTGTATTTTTAGTAGAGATGGGGTTTCACCGTGTTAGCCAGGATGGTCTCGATCTCCTGACCTTGTGATCTGCCCGCCTCGGCCTCCAGAATTTAATTTTCTATATATAATCAACATATCCCACAAAAGGTTTGAAATACGTGCCATTCACATTAAAGAATGTACATACGTCACTCCTAAAAGCTGAGAACTTTCTAAACACACAATAAAAGGGTACCTAGATGTAGAAGTTACCCAAAACGTGGTCACCAATGATTGGACAGTAAGAATCAAAGTAGCTCAGCAAAGAGGGTTTATTTCTAGCTACAGTGCTCCAGAAGGCATAACAGAGAAAAGGGGGCTGAGAGGACCCTGACGTGATGTTAGGATAGGTGAAGAAATGTGTAGAAAGAAGACAAATGCCAAATAGTTGAAAGACAGGAAAAAAAAAGTACATGATTCAAACATTTCAATGTGGTCACCATTATTTTCACTACTTCTACTACTATTTATATTATTTATGTACATTAAGGACCTGTATTGAAACACATTCAAGGCAAAAACTGAAAGCAACAAATGAAAACATTAGTGTGATTGGAGCAAATGGTTTGTGGAAGGAGTGCTAACCAAAAATAAGGCTAAAAATAAAAACTGGACCCAAACTTTGGAGATTTGGAAATCCAAAATAATAATGTGTTTAGATTTTAACCTATAGGTAACAGGAGTAAAAGTTTTTATGCTGTAACCTATGTAAAAGAGATGTGTCTGAAGTATTCAATTGGTAGTGATGTTAGGAGGAATAAAACTGGGAAAAGGAGACAACTTCGATCACATAAATGAGGTGTGTTCATTCCAGTGCAAGACAAATAACATTTTTATGAAATTCTCTACTTCGGTTTTGAAAAAGACAAATGGATGTTGACAAATCAAGGCATAAAACAAAGTCGGAGGCATCAGGGTCAGAAATATGTCTGTGGTATTTCTTTTAGTCAAACAGTTCAGAGGCAGGGCCGTGTTTAATAATTAAACATTTGTTCTCAATGCACTCTAGTGTGTCACTCCAGAATATCCAGGAAGCAAAAAAGTTGATTGTAGGTCACCCAATTTCAATTGGAAGAGAATTTTGACCAATGAAGTAAGCACGCAAGTAACTTCTCCCAAAATATTGCAGAGTAGCTAGAGTCATTGTTGCGAGTGCAGCTGAGAGCTATGATGGGCACACCCTGTGGTGGCAGGTGTTTGTCCTGCATGCTGCTGCACATCAGGATTCCAAATCACACACTTGGGAGGGAACTGACACCTTATCCTGAAATGACAACGCCAGCATGGCCAAGGTTTCTCTTGCATGGCTATGACCCAGAAGGCACAACTGGTCAGACACAAAGCTGAGCTTTCTGCTAGGGTCAGTCAGACAAGGAAACACTGTTTTATTCCATGCTGCTCAGGGCCTCAAAGAGCCTCACATTTACCCAGCTTTGCCTAACACCTCCCATTCTCCAAAATGATCTGGCAACACTCCCACTCATATCCCAGCCATGGCGTCATACCCACTTCCATCTGACTATATCCCTTCAGGTATTAGAAAGGAAACAACCTATTTATTTTTAATTAATTATGAAAAATACTTAATTTGTTATTTACACCATCATCTCATTACATGAAGGACTTGAGCCAGATTTCAGAGATATGTATGAGAAAATGGGACAATAAATAAGTTGGAAATTTGAAGAAAAAAATATGAAGGAAGGAAAATAAGATGATAGAAATAGAAGTCATAAAAAGATGATATTATAATATAAAGTATATGCTGAAATTCCACTGAGTAGGGCTCACTGGAAGAGACTGGATGTTAAAGCTTTAGAAACAAGTAAATGTGAGATTGGTTGATAAGTCTATGGACCTGTATTCGCTGCAGGTCATTGGAAGAACTGAATTGAAAGTAAAACATGAGTCAGTAAAATGCCCAGAATAGAAAGAGATAAGTAGTTAAGATAAATGAGAAAAAGTAAGCAGAGCTTGCTATTGTGATTGTAGAGAAAGAGGAATCATGATGCTCTGCATTCTTGTGGGGACAGGGACCCAGCAGAAACAGCTCTGCCACAATTCACAAAGCAGGTGGGATGAAGTGGAATTTGAAATTTTACGAAGATGTCTATGGCTACCTTGTCCAGGTCACAGGTTAGGAATTTAAGTCTAAAATTTTGCAAATTTCTCTCTGAGCCTCTTGGCAACCAAAACACAGTAAAGAGGAAAATCACGAAACTGCAGCAGCATTTCACAAACTGGTATCTGCTTAATGCTGTTCTGCCAGATCATAATTGAAATGTCCCACATACCACACACATGATGTAAGAAATATTAGCAAATTCAGGATTTAAATAAAGTTAATGTTTGTTTCTTCTTAACTGTTCAACCACACAGAGCCGTTAATGTGATGATTACCATATAAAGGGGTCAGAAAGCTTTTTCCATGTGCCACTTACCAGTCTGCTTAGAAAAAGACTGCAGAACACAGTTTGGGGAGTAATGACTTAAAAAACTAATGATGGAAAACCCTCAAAAAACTGTGTCTAGAAGAAATATACCTCAACAAAATAAAAGTTATATATGACAGCTAGTATCATACTGGATGGAGGAAAACTGAAAACTTTTTCTCTAGTATCTGGAACATGACAAGAACGCCCACTTTCACCACTGTTATTCAACATAGTACTAGAAATCCTAGCTAGACTAATCAGACAAGAGAAAGAAATAAAGTGCATCCAAACTGGAAAGGAAGAAGCCAAATTATCCTTATTTGCAGATGATATAATCTCGTATTTGGAAAAACCTAAAGACTCCACCAAAAACCTATTAGAATTTATTCACAAATTCAGTAAAGTTGCAGTATACAAAGTCAACATACAAAAATCAATAGCATTTCTCTATGCCAACAGTGAACAATATGAAAAAGAAATCAAGAAAGTAATCCCATTTATGATAGCTACAAATAAAATAAAATACCTAGGCATGAATTTAACCAAATAGGTGAAAGATCTCTGCAATGAAAACTATAAAACATTAATGCAAGAAATTGAAAAGGACACACAAATATATGGAAAGATATTCCATGTTCATGGATTGGAAGAATCAATATTGTTAAAATATCCATACTATCCCAAAAATCTACAGATTAAATGCAATTCCTATCAAAATACCAATGATATTCTTCACAGCAATAGGAAAACTAATCTTAAAATTTATATGGAACCCCAGAAGACCCAGAATAGCCAAAGCCAACCTGAGCAAAAATAACAACACTAGAGAAATCACACTAACTGACTTCAAATTATATTACAGAGTTATGATAACCAAAACAGCATGGTACTGGTATAAAAACAGACACATACATCAATGGAACAAAACAGAGAACCTTGAAGGAAATCCATACCTTTACAATGAACTCATTTTTGACAAGAGAGCCAAGAATATACATTGGGGAAATAGTCTCTCCAATAAATAGTGCTAGGAAAATTGGATATTCATATGCAGAAGAATGAAACTAGATCCCTATCTCTATCCATATACAAAAATCAAATCAAAATCCATTAAGTACTTAAATCTAATACTTCAAACTATGAAACTACTACAAGAAAACATTGGGGAAACTCTCCAGGATTGGTCTGGACAAAGATTTCTTGAGTAATACCCTACAGGCATAAGCAACCAAAGCAAAAATGAACAAATAGGATCACATCAAGTTAAAAAGCTTCTACAGTAGCAAATGAAATAATCAACAAAGTGAAGAGACAGCCCAGAGTATGAGAGAAAAATATTTGCAAACTATTCATCTGACAAGGAATAACCAGAATATATGAGGAGCTCAAATAACTCAATAGGAAAAAATTCAATAATCCAATTTAAAAATGGACAAAGATCTGAATACACATTTCTCAAAAGACATACAAATGGAAAACAGGTCTATGAAAAGGTACTCAACATCACTGATCACCAGAGAAATGCAAATCAAAACTACAATGGGATATCATCTCAACCCAGTTAAAATGGCTTTTATTCAAAACACAGTAAATAACCAATGCTGGTGAGGATATAGAGAAAAGGGAACCCTTGTACACTGCTGATGGTAATATAAATTATTACAAGTACCTCAAAAAACGAAAAATAGAACTACTACAGCAATTCCACTGCTAGGTATATACCCAAAAGAAAGGAAATCAGTATATCTAAAAGATATCTGCCCTCCCATGTTTACTGCAGCACTATTCCCAATAGCCAACATTTGGAATCAACCTAAGTATCCATCAATGGATGAATGGATCAAGAAAATGTGGTACATATACACAATGGAGTACGATTCAGTCATTTTAAAAAATGAGATCCTGTCATTTGCAACCACATAGATGGAACTGGAAGTCATTATGTTAAATAAAATAAGCTGGGCACAGAAAGACAAACTGCACGTTCTCACTCATTTGTGGGAGCTAAAAATTAAAACAATTGAACTCGTGGAGATAGAAAGTAGAATAATGGTTAACAGAGGCTGGGAAGGGTGATGGGGATGGGATTGGAAGTGGGGATGGTTAATGGGTACAAAAGTATGATAGAATGATTAAAATCTAGTATTTGATAGCACAACAGGGTCTCAAGTCAATAATTTTTGTACATTTTTAAATAACTAAATGTGCATAATTGGAATGTTTATAACACAAAGACATGATAAATGCTTTCAGTGATGTACACCCCATTTGCCTTGATATGATTATATATTGGATGCCTGTATTAAAATATCTCATGTAGGCCAAGCATGGTGATTAACTTCTGGTTTCCTAGCACTTTAGGAGGAAAGGCAGGAGGATCACTTGAGGCTAGGAGTTTCAGACCAGTCTGGGCAACATGGCAAGACCCCCATCTCTACACTTTTTTTTAAATTAACCAGGCATAGTTATCTGTAGTCCCAGCAACTTGAGAGGCTGGGGCAGAAGGATTCCTTGAGCCTGAAAGGTCACTACCCTGCTGTGAGCCAGGATAGCACCACTGCACTTCAGCTGAGTGACAGAGTAAGACCTTGTCAATAAATATATATTATATATAATGTATCCCATAAATATGTACACCTACTATGTACCCATAAAAAATAAAATTTAAAAAGATGAACAGTCAAAAGGAAAAGAAATGTTCAGGAAAAGTTTAGTTTTCCTTAGGTATCAATAATTAGGAAACACAGCATTCTTTCATAAAAAGAATTGGGCAACACACTTTCCATAGGGAATATGTTCCAAGTCCCTCAGTGAATGAGTAAAACCTTGGATAACACTGAACTCTTTACATACTGTATTTTTTTTCAATACAATAAACAAGACAGCTACTAAGTGACTAACAGGGGGAGGTAATATCTACAGTGTGGATATACTGAACAAAAGGATGACTCATGCCCCGGGTGGGATGGAGCAGGACAGCATATTTCACCACACTACCAAAAACAGCAGGGAATTTTAAAATGTATGAATTATTTCTGGAATTTTCTATTTAATATTGTTGGACCTCAGTTGGCCTCGGGAAGCTGAAATCACAAAATGCGAAAGTGCAGATGAGAAGGGAGGACTACATTTAGGCTGGGAGCCCCCATGAAGGTCACTCTGTGAATGTGGAGCACAAAATCCATGACCTCGACCTTACAAAAAAATGTCCTAATATCATTTCTCTGACAACATCCCTTGACATGGTCATATGCATAAAACTGAAGAAAATGTGTACATGTAGTTTTAAAAAAAAAAAAAAAAAAAAAAAAAAGCGTGGTCGCAGTGGCTCATGCCTGTAATCTCAGCACGTTGGGAGGCCTAGGAGGGTGGATCACCTGAGGTCAGGAGTTCGAGACCAGCCTGGCCAACATGGTGAAATCTCATCTCTACTAAAAATACAAAAATTAGCTGGGTGTAGTGGCGGGCACCTGTAATCCCAGCTACTGGGGAGGCCAAGGCATGAGAATTGCTTGAACCCAGTAGGCAGAGGTTGCAGTGAGTCGAGATTGCACCACTGTACTCCAGCTGGGGGATAGAGTGAGACTCTTGTCTCAAAAAAAAAAAAAAAAAAAAAAAAAAAAAAGGCCAAAATTATTGTCTGATTCTCTAAACATGTGGTTTTCTAGTGGTCTAACTTGATCCCAGAGTTCTAAAATTTAGAACAATAAGAAGAATAGATTATCACATGTACTTCAAGTAATCTTGAAGAAATGTTCTAGCCTGATATCTAAGCTAAGATATCCTACAGCTAAGAGTTAAAGCTCTTTGGAAAGTATTTGCAGATAATCTACACCACAAATTAAAGACAGATTGATTTATTTGTGCACAAAGAAAAAGACTCAGATTTTAATCCCTTAATAAAAGTTATAGATTTATGCTTTAATAGAAAGCTCTGAAACTTGTCCATCAGGTAGGTAAAGGAAAGGTTGGAGAAAAGGACAAGTATCTTAACAGCAATATCAAATCCACTCAAACAAAAAGTCTCAAAGTTTTACATTATAGAGCTTATAAATAAGTATTTTATACTAGAGAATTTTTAAAGCAGATGTTATAAAATGCCCATTTAAAACTTCTTTCCAGATTGCAAAGAACATCTAATTTTAATGAAGGTAACTTCTTGGTGTACCTCCAAGATAAATTGAATACAAAATGTAATCCCAAGTAACTAAATGAGTTAACCTGCTAGATAGGATTTTAGTGATAAGCCAATTATATTTAGAGAATGCCTGCCAAAAAATAATGACTAGATTTTCAGAAAAATTGATCTTGAGCCATTCTTACTGATGCAACTTTGAGAGCAGGGCCACATGCCTACTGAGGAATGGCCAGTTTTTGACAGTCACACCTTGTTGTCAGCACCAGAAGTCTCCCTTTTTATTCTCATGTCAATAAAGCATCCAGCATTCAGAACAGCGTCATGTCATTGAGAAATAAGATAAAAATAGAACCCTAATATGGTTCTATTTGCCCCTTTTAAAACTGCTCTTATCAAAGAGAGAGTTCTTACTCAGCTAGACATGTGTGGAGGCTTCTATCTGAGCCTAAAGGGTTGACCAGGGCCCAGAGTGGCAGCTGTTATGAGCTCTTACACCCAAGCTCATTCTTCCCTGGTGCAGAGTCAAAGACTTACCCACCATCTGCAGGGAACAGTCCTATCTGTCTTACATTATTCTCACACTTTGTGTGTTGTCTAGTGTCAATATTGGTGTTCCTACTTAACAGGGAGCCTATGCTAAGCTAGAGCCAATGGCTACAATCAGTCCACATGAGCTCCCTGCCTACCTCAGCAGAGATGATCATGAAACTATGCCCATTCCTCCCAGCTTCACATGAGATGGAGGAGCATCAGTCGCTTCTTCTGAGTGAGCATAACCAATTTCCCCATTCTGCTGCAATTGTCAGAGCCTTTAGGTCTCATTCTCTGATTCAGGGCCCCTGCTATTATTACACCAGGAATCAAAGAGTGACCAGAAAAACAACCAAAGGTATATTTTGTTTTTAACAAAATAAGAATAAAATTATGTAGCAAAAGACAACATACAATGATGTTAGCACTCAGAAATGGGTTTTTTTGCAAGCTGATACTCTGAAATATGTCCTGAGGCTTGTCTTGGATAAGATCTACAAACTGGTCTCTGGCCAAGTTGCTGTGAATCATTGTAGGAGACACTGAGGTCTAGGTTCTAATCTTGCTATAACTCCTCTGCAAAAGCAGCCTATCACACAGTGCTCTTGCATTCTTTGAGCTTCTGAAACAAGTGAAAAGGAGCCACTGATGTACTAATACTTTCTAGGGAGTGAATTGCCACCCCCAACATGCTATCTTCCTTCTTATTCATCAGTGCCTTCTGTACAAACTAAGCCAATGATAAAATTCAAAGTGTTCTGTCGAGGAAGATGGATAAGCCATTCGTCCCACACCCAGGAAGCTAAAAGGCAATATTGGGGTAATACATTTTATATATATAATATATATATATAAAATATATACACACACAGTATGTATGTTATATATAATTATGTATTTATATATATTTTTCATATAAAATATGTTTATATTTTTCATATAAATATATAACTATATATTTTATAATGTATATATAATATATATTATGTACTATATATTACCCTATATATATATAAATATATAGGTTTTAGATTCAGCCTTGGGCTTAAATCTAGGCTTCATCACATGCTGCCTTGGTCAGTTTGCTTAACCTTCCATACTTTAGTATAAAAGGTGTTCGGCACAGTGTTTCGCCCAAAGTTAACAAACTGTAATTATTATCTATAATATATCCAGAAAGTAAGGGGACTTTAAGGATCATTGTTGGCTTAATATACACCAGTAATTCTTGTAGACACATATTTTATACATTGACTCCTTGGTAAGTCTACTTAGGCTGTAGGTGTGTGTGTGTGTGCGCGCGCGTGCACGCATGTGTGTGTGTAGTCATCCCTTGGAATCTGGCAAAATTCCCATAACTTATAAATATTATAGCAGAACTGGGTTTAAACCCTGACTCTATCTGGCCCAAAGCCAGATACCACCACAGAACACTGGTGCTACAGTCTGAAGCTACCCTGTCCCAATGTGGGAGCCACTAGCCAATATGGCTATTTAAATTTAAATTCTAATTAGTTAAATTAAAAATCAAGTTCCTCAGTTGCACTGGCCACACTTCCAAGGCTTATGGCCACAGTGTTGGATAACAGAGATATTAGAACATAGCTATCAGCACTGAAAATTCCACTGGATAGCACCAATCTAGATAAAAGGATGAACACAATAAACATTTTTTATAGGCCAGAAAAATGATGGTGTCTGTTAAGTTAAAGCAATGATAGGCCGGGCGCGGTGGCTCAAGCCTGTAATCCCAGCACTTTGGGAGGCCGAGGCGGGTGGATCACGAGGTCAGGAGATCGAGACTATCCTGGCTAACATGGTGAAACCCCGTCTCTACTAAAAATATAAAAAACTAGCCGGGCGTGGTGGCGGGCGCCTGTAGTCTCAGCTACTTGGGAGGCTGAGGCGGGAGAATGGCGTGAACCCGGGAGGCGGAGCTTGCAGTGAGCCGAGATCACTGCCACTGCACTCCAGCCTGGGAGACACAGCGAGACTCCGTCTCAAAAAAAAAAAAAAAAAAAAAAAAAAAAAAAAAAAAAAAAGCAATGATAGAATGAAGGCAGTGATCATTCTGTATCCCTGAGTGGGTTGTGATAGTTATAATGAGCATAACTAAATAAAACTCTCACCTTCACCGTTAGGTCTCTAGTACGCCGGAGTTAGGAAGCAACTAAGTTCCTAGAAGTTGCTGTTATCTGTCTGGTTAATATGCTTTCATCAAGCTCAGAGAAGGGTTCTGTTAATGTAAGTTTGTCTCCATTTATTTAGCAAACTGTTACCAGTAAAATAAAATTGTGTGGAACAGTCAAACAAGGTGTTAGGAATATCACTGCATACACATGCCAGTATCAACTCCTTTGCAAGTTTATTTAAGCTGTTAGCTCTTTTCTTTGGTGCTCAGTTAGATACTTGTTTGGGCTTTTTCTACTTAAAACAATAGTAGAAATGACCAAGTGTTTGAATTAGCCTCCTTTTCAAGAGTTCAGTTTAACCAGCTTTAAAAAAAAAAAATACTTGTAGAATAGAATTTTCATTTCATTTTTATTCATTTGCTTAATCAATAAATATTTGGAAAAAAATAAATATTTGCTTATCACCTACTCTGTATCTATCTGCTGCTGAGCTGGATGCTAAGGATGAAAAAATTAACCAAAATAAACAGGGCCCCTAATGCCACGGTATTTAGAGTTTTCAGTCTTCTCTTACCATAGAATATTTAGACTTTACTACAAAAGATAAAAAAATATATAGGAAATAATTTGACTTACATAACTTAGCAAATGATGACACATCCCAAGTATGACAAATTAATCACCACTGGAATATAAATTCTTGTTCACCATTCTCTCTTTCTCTTCCTTACTATGCCACCGTCTTATACTACAAGCCCTGTAAATATTACATTTATTCTCAGAGAAAATTTAGATATAAAGTGCTTAATTTTTTTTTCATTGATTGGAAGAAAAAAGTACAACAAAAAAAAACACAATTGTTGTTTCAAGTTTATACACTACGTAGAGATCCTAGAAATAGATATCCCGCCTGGCAAAGAAAACCAGAACTGGACAGAGGTTAAGGTTAAAGTTGTGAACACAGATTCTATTCAGGAACAACTGCAAAGGAGAAAGAAAACCAGGCTCAATTTCAAATATAGCATGGACAAGTGGGGATTTATAGCCAAGGAGGAGGGTGAGGTCAGTGGATGGAAAATTACTGAGAGGAAACATCAGATATAATGGGAATTCTGGCTAAACCGACCTCATAGGATTCTTGGTGAAGGTGGGCCAGAATGATCACATACCAAAGGTTATGGGGATGAAAAATTTGATTGTAAAACCACATTCAGATCTTTGAAAGTCTGCTTTCTATGTCACTATATTTAAATTATAAATGCAAGTGAGTTGTTGGCAATGCAGCATCCGAAAGCTGAGTTAACTAGCCAGGAAGACTCTACAAGTAAGAATCCTTTCATTTTATCGAATTTGGCCAAGAAGAATTCTTAAAAAGGTGAGCCTACAAAAGCCAGTGTGATTGAACATTGTCTCATGGTCTATGCAGTCAATTTGCATCTTCCTTATGGCCTGAAGACAAGTGGCCATGAGCAGTGAGCATTTTTTACTGGAGTCTAAGAACCCATACTGTTTCTAAATGCAATCTAATGGAAAATTCCACTGGGAAAGAAAATCACAAGTCAACCTAAACCAGTAAGATAATATTAAAAGAACAGAGAATGGACAATAACAGTAACTTCATTTTTGTGTAACACTTATCTCTATCATGAAAAAGCTAATTGTCTTAGTATTGCCTAAAACACTTGGAAGACTAAGGACATGCTAAGGAAGAACTAGTCCTGTTAAGAACATTCAGAACAGAAACTGCCAATCTTAATAGCAACTGTTCTTTTCAATAACTGTATATTCAACGTTCTGTGTATTTTGACTTTGGTTAGAAGAGGTAATAAGAAGATGACTGTCTATTTAAATATGAAATAAAGTAATGCAACAATTGTGCATTTCTTTCTTTCCCAGGACCTCACACAATCACTTCAAATGCTGCCATCAAAAAGGAGAACATTTTGGTATAGGAAGAAGATTGATTTGTAAAGAAAGATCAGGGTGCGGTTTGCAAGAGATACAGGTTCTACATTTGTTTTTCTATGTGAAAAATACAACAGTTATGTTGCATTGACTATAGATGACAAGACAACTAAAAGAGACCCACCAGATTTCTCTTCATAGGTCTAATTTTACCCTCAATTTTTCCTTTTCCAAATATGAAACTTAAATTTTTGTCTTCTTCCTTTAAACATTCTTGGTCATGCATTAGTGGTTTCCAGTCAATACTTTTCCTCTTTAATTTCATCAAGTTTTAAATTGATTTTGAAAACCTTTTTCCATCAAATAAATGTTTTAAACTCTTTCTGGCCAATTAACCTTCTTTGCTCCCAAATAGTTCTTACTAGGGTAGCCCTTCTTATTCATCTAATCATCCTGTCATCATAAAATTCTAGTATTATTTTCTAACAGTTGAGTACAATGCATATTCCTTCCCCCAAAGAATTCACAATTGACTTTAAGAGGTAAATGATATACACATGTTATGGTAAATAACAATACAAATCAGTAAATTACACATTCACCAAAGACCTTTTAAGGATGGTGTTTACTGTACAGCTGAGGTAATCAAAAAAGTCTATTTTTAGAAAAAGTGAACTTAATCGGGTTCTAAACAAAGGAAACACTAGAGAGGGAAGACATTCTATACAAAATAAATGGAGAAATAACTGTTAGGATCACAAGCAGAAATAACATGCACATGTTATATTTCAGAAGACAGTGACAAGCCAATTTGGCTATATAGAAAGGTTTACAAAACTTTCTTAATCACTGAGTTTTACTGGCCTTCTTTCTAGAACATTCAGGACTGATAATAACTTCCCCTCAGTGATGTAAGTACATTCATGTAAAAAAAATTAGACCCAGAGAAAATGTTCATTGTTTCTAAACAATATTTCTATATTTCAGGATCTTCAAAATCCAGGTAAGAAACACAGTGAGGAACTCATCCACAGCAAGCTTGGCCCCATCCATCAGTACCAATGAAGAGAGACAAATCAGGATAGAAAGACATCACTACCGTCTCTATTGTCAGTGATATTATGGGCTAATGAATAAAAATAACTGCTTTACAGTGTTCTACAGTGTTCTATAGCGATTTCATATACTCCTTTCATTCTTGCAATGACCCAAATTTAAGTGTCGTGTTTAAACCTAAGTTAGGCATACATTAATATCTCTATTTTACTAACAAAAAAAATCCGAGGTTAAGTGATTTATCCTTGGTTGCCTTCCTGTCAATGGCAGAACCACACTTTTTAAACCTGGTCTTTGGAAACCACAAGTGCTCTGCCACCAGTGCCCCAAAGATCAGCAAAGATCCTAGAACTGCTTAGTAGTAGCCGATGAAGTCACAAGTTTCTTTTCTTCAGATTCTTCCCTAAATGACATCACTCATGGCTATAATGCAGAGCTAAGTTAATCATCCCAATCAACTGCACAGCCAATTAAATAAAAATATTAGAATGTCGTACTTGACTGTTCTATAATCCATGCCGTCACTATGCACTTCTGCCTGGTCAATTACATGCCTCACTCATAACGTCACTCACAAGAGGCTGGATTGCCACAATTCCTCACCATTGCAGGGAGATGAAACTTTTCCTGATTTTTAATCAGTAGGTTGTTTTTAATAAGAGTACCTGAAGATATAAATGTAAATATACTTCTACCTAGAAACATGTTCCATTATGATCTTGTACACACACAAAAGACCTCACTTTGTTGCACATTTCTTCCATTAGCTGTCCAATACACTACATTTACAGAAATAGTGGTTAGGGAACCACTCAAGTTGCCGCTACTTTGCAAAATGATTAAACAATCTCAGGTTTTGGAAAGACATACCCAGCATACGTTAGATCTCCTCTTATTTGAGTGCTTTCTTTGTGGTCCACGCAGCAAGGTCAACTCTCCACATAAAATTAAAGGGTTGAAATACACCTGTCTTGGCTCTGAAGTTGCCCCCTGAGCCACATCTAGAGAGTGCATGCTGAAAACAACGGCCAACGAAAATCAGGGTGTTTCCCCTGGAAAAATCTATACAATTTAAGAGTGAGAGAGAGGGAATGGTAGACTCCTAATTAAAGTTTGAAAGGTTTCTTAACTTTCTTAAAGAGTAATAGCATAGCAGAGACTGATTTTCAAAGGGGATCGTTAATTTTCCTTAATTTTAAACTAAATCTCAAAGGATATTTTATTCATATTCAGAAAAGGATAAATGGAAGATCAAAAAGCAGTAATGCAGACCTCACCAGTGCCCAGCCCCTGAGGGAACCATTGCACTGCATTTTTTATGTCAGCCGACCTTTCCTTTTTAGTATTCATGAAAACTTAGCAAATAATCACATTGAATTGATTTCAGGGACATATATCCATTGCTTCCTGCCTGAAACGTGAAGCTCAAGCACGGTTATCTGACACAGGAATGCCCTTTCATTCTGTCTTCTGTAGGAGCAACTGTACAGAACAAGTAAATGAGCGACCCGATGAAATCTCCCATCCCACAGTCTGCTCTTGCCTTGCTATTCAATTCATCTCTCTTCATCTGCACAGGGCTCTTGTTCTCCTTCAAAGCAAGCTCTGGGGCTATGGAGGAAAATTCAGGTGCAATGAACAGAAACCACTTCACGTGTTAGCCAAGAGGATATTTAAGGTGCTGAACAATGAAAAGTTAATACAATGTACTATTCGGTCTCCATAAATCACCACCAAGTTTAACATCGTAAAGGTCCTATCAGACACCATGCCCTGTGTTTATGCTGTTTACCCGTATGTCATTCATGAGTTTCATGATGACTTGCTGAGGAAAACAATACATTACAATGCAAGATTCAATCGCAGCTATTTATTTTCACTTTATAAGACAGATGGCTAAGAGATAACTTGTTCAAAGGAAGGCAACAGACAATCAAATGTCATGGGCTCAAGATAAGCCAGCTGGCACTATCAACCATGCCAGGCAGGCTACCAATTTATAATTCAACTGTTGGGATGTTCATCATTGGAATGTTCAACTTCCTGGGGCAAACACTGACTATTTTGCCAGTAATAGGAGCCAAAATGCTATTATATTCCACTTAGGGGTCACAAAAAGATAAAAGGCTAAGCAACCCATCTTACACAAACTCCCACATTTGTCCACAAGGGGCTTCATAATGAGGTAGCCACCTGCAAGTAAATGTGATGTGCTCTGATTTGGAATACTAAGACTTAGTTTATTCCCACGGCCAAGAGGCTTGGATTTTCTTTAACTAAAATCATTAGTTTAGCTTAAGGTGTCATTCTCTACAATGCATTTTCTAAAATGTGTGACTTAGTATTATTCATGCTGAACCAATTTAAAAGGTATTGACTTGCTTCTCAGCAAAGCAAGAACTGGACAGGTGTTTTTAGGATGCAGCTTGTTTGTAAATTTTCAGAGTTCAGAATGCTACAGGGGAGAGCACCGGGTGACAACTGTTACTATAGGGTCCTTGTGCAGCCAAAGGGGATCAGAAGAATATATAGTTCTTCTTGGAGCAAGGAAACACTGTAAGTAAATGCTTTTTAAAAATCAGAGAGCCGAGCACAGTGGCTCACACCTGTAATCCTGGCAACTCAGGGGGCTGAATCTGGAGGATCACTTGAGGCCAGGAGGTCGTCACTAGCCTGGACAACACAGAGAGACCCCATCTCTATAAAAAAATTTTTTTAATTAACCGGGCGTGGTGGTACGTGCCTGTAGTCTCAGGTACTTGTGAGGCTGAGGAGGGAGAATTGCTTGAACCCAAGGAGAAAACTAGAAAGGTTCTCACTTTTGGCCTACTTTTGATTTCTGTCCCAATCTGTAATAATTATAAAATTCAAATTTCCACAGAACTGATGAACTGCAAGATTAAAAGAGAACCACCACACACAGTGAAAAGACTAACCCCAGGTGGGAAACAAGGAGACCAAAGGAAAACAGCATGTCAAACAGTTTAGAAATCAGGTTCAGGAAATTCAATATTCACTGTTAATTTTCCCATGAGTCCCTTATATTGTTTTATTTTTTGTCTCTAGCCAGCTGTGCTTTTTAATAGGACAATTGTTTGTTATTCAGGTGTATTCCAATTATTTCTTTAAAAAGAAAAAGTTCTATAGGATTATCAAGGCTGTCCATTCAAGAAAATTTTTCTCCACTTTTTATTGCTTCATGTAGCATCCACAATGTGATTTTGATAAGTTATTCATTGTCATTAATAATAATCACGTTAACAAGTAAAGATGCAGATCGTTTGTAGCTCTAGTTCAAGGAGAGATAATGAGAGCTAAATAAACTTGATATCAATTGGAAATTGGACAAAATGGATAAGGCCACAGGGTAAGCAGTTCCCAGAGTCGTGGCCACAGAATGAATAACTCAGACCTGAGTGCTCAGTCACCACAAGCTGCAGCACAGCCTGTCTCCTCTGAAGATGAGTTTATTAACTTCCAACAAGGCCTCCAGCTGCTCATTAGCTGTGATACTCTGGAGAGGAATACAAGGAGATGCTTCTTTTATTATTCCCTTAGAGAAGCTAAAATATGGTTTTCAATGTGATGCAGACTGGAAACCCCGATTTATTCAAATAATCTTGTTAATGTAAGCTACTTGTGCTTTTGGTACAAAGGACTTTGAGCTTTGTGTGTGTGTTTTAATGGCAAAATTCTCCATTGGTGTGCTTGGGCCTCTTCTACCTGCAAGCATAATCAATGAGGAAAGGTACTTGGGGACTTTTCTGTCTACAAAATTCAGCTAGTGCCACCATATTTATTTCTCATCAATCTCTTTTAATGGGATTATCGACATGTTTACACACAAAAGTGACTTTCCTAGCGTGATTCATTTTTGCCCCTTCTTTAGATGAGAAAACCATCAAATCCCTGATGAAAACAGTGCAATGATATTACACTGATTATAACAAGCTTACTTACTTCATTATTCATTGCGTTCTCTAGATGAATCATGTGTTTTCTATTTTTAAAAGTGCTCTGGAAAAGTCAGGTTAAATCATAAGTGCCCTTTAGTGCTTACCTGGAGAGAAGCAGAAAGCAACTTTCCCACCACAATGCCCTGGGAAATAAGGGAATGTCCTACTTTTCACCAAATCAGATGGTGTTTTTCTCATCTTCATCCTTCTTAATATTTTTGGCATATCAAACTGTTTACCACCCTCTCCTTGCCAAAGAGCTTCCCTTAGCTGATATGAAACACACCAACTTAGTCTTCCTGCCTCAAAAACAATTGTTTCTTTCTCCACATTTGCTCACTGACCTTATACCATGTCCCAGTCTCTGAGTATGTTCCCCCAAATCCAATCATCAATCTAACAGTCTTCTCTGACACTTTAAGAAAATCCATCCTTGATTTAGTCTCAGGCATCACCTCTGTGTATTTGAAAATCAAATCCTTCTTGACAACTCATCCTTCACTCAATTCTAGGACTGTATCCTTATCATTCTATCACATAGACTTTCTAGAAAAAAAGAATGAGGTTGTCATTCTTAACAGAACAACATATCCAAATGATTAGCTTCCCAAATGTGTTATTTTTCTATTGCCCTCCAGGAAAAAAGTACAACCAGAAAATTAGTCAAAATAGAAGCAACAAAATATCAAGTTCACAAGGGATTAGACTATATTTTTCTTAGCATTCACTGTATTTGTTTCTAAATCAAAATCACTAGGGTTCATAGGTGGCAGAGATATTCCAGTTTCTATGAAATTTTGCATGTGAACTATATGCCCTGACATTCCGTATCTCCTCTTCCTGACCTTGAAATCAAGAATTCAGTCTCAAAATACGGTCTTTTACAAAGAACACTGAGCACAGAGGTTGCCTTAACAAGAAAGCATTCTAATTCTGTCATAAATTAAAGGTAGCACTTCAGATAACAGAGCATAAACTGCTGCCACTCCATTCCTGAGAGAGATCAAATGATCCTTTCTGTAAAACCTGTCTTTCTATTACCAGGAACTAGAAGTTCAACAAATAACCAATACAAGATTTTAAAAGTTTCATGTGTGGATGTCCTGAAACACACCCTGGGTGGGTCTGAAATGTTGTGTCTTCACAGAGCCTTCTTACTTCTCCAGTCTTGAGAAAGTCTCCCAATATGCACATTTGCCATAAATATTCCTTTCTAATTTACACTGCATTCAAATCAGCAACCATTTACTAAGTAGGTGCTAGAGACCTGAAAACAAATATACCAGAACCTCTGCAGGCCGTGATTCTAAAGGAAGTGTTCCAAGCCCAGCTCCACCACTCAGCAGCTATGTCCCCTTGGGCAAGGTGACAATTCACCTCTCTGCCCACATTTCCTCTTCCGTTCCATGTGGAGAATAATAGTACCTATGCCATAGGCGGGACGGTTCTGACGATGATAATGAAACAACTCATATAATGCGAGTAATGATATTATCTTCCTCTTGAGGCACTGAGGGAATTAAATTGCTGGATACATTTAAAACAGAGAGAACAGTTTCGGACACACAGTGCACATAACATTTACACCCAGTAAACGGCAGTCTTCATTGTCGTTGTTGTTGCCTGGTATCATACAGTTAAGGAGTTTCAACAAGATTCAGTGCCAGGAACACAGAGCAAGTCATCCTGAGAAGTGCTGTGGCACTGATCACCAGTGCCCAAACTCTCCCAATAGGAGTTTCAGGGAAATGACAAAGAGGAACTAGCCCTTGAATGGACCCTGATCCAATGAGCCCCATGTTCCAGGCAAACAGTAGAGAGGCGGTGGAGGGCAGAGGCGTCCCAGACAAGGAGGCAAGGAAAAGCATGCGGCCCTTGCCGGGAGGAAGGGCTCACTCACGTTGTTAGAGGGCAGGGAACGCAGACAGCTTAGAAATCCCTGTAGGGACAGACATGCACCCCAGTAGCAGCCACACCAAGGAGTGAGCCTTTCTTCTGGAGGTAACAGGACACAGGTGAGTCATACGGTCAAGTCATTTTTCCCCCATCACAGCTGAAGGTGAAGAGATCAGTGAGGAAGCTGTGCAGCAGCCACGGCAGAGCACGAAGACAGCCTGACCTGGGGCAATGACTTCTCAGCAGAGTAAGGCACGAAGACGCAGAGACCATCAGCAGAACAGATGGACACTGGCATGATGGGCCTGAGTCAGAAGACCAAGTGTAAATACCTGATCCTCTCATACTGTGATCTGGAACATGAACGTAGTCTCTTTAACAGCTCCCGTCTTGGAAAAGGGAGTGCTAATGTGTACACCATGAGATCATCATGAGCCACAAAATACATGATGTGAGTGGCAATCATCTGCAATCTGCGAAGGTCTGTATGGATGTGCAACGTACATTATCTCCAAAGTACATGATTTCCCTGGAATGATTTGGGATGACTGCCTCATGAATCAGGGCTCCACACTGCTCCAGTGATACATGACTTTCTCACTTCTAAAGCTATGAATTATTTTTCTCAGGGGGACTTCTTGGAAGGATCTTCTCATTTTTTTTACAAAATAAAAAATATGTATCTTTGGTCTTTAGAACTGTCCACTCTGGCTTGCTAGGTCCCTTCTGTGCCTGACATCATTATGCTTGTGTGTGCATAAATGCATGCTATTCCTCCTGCAGGCTTCCTTGTGATCTCAATCGTTATCCAGCTTCTAATAAAACCAGTCAGCAGAGGATGACCGGGGAGGACTGAATGGGTTCTTAACACTATATAAGGTCTGAGTGTAGACAACTCTTCTACATTTTCTGGACAGCTAACATGTAATGGTCAAAAGAGAGTAAAAGCTACTTAGGAATATTTCCTGTTCCTTCAGTCATTGTGGCCATGGCAATGCACGTTCAAATGATTTAAAATGTGACCATTTAGAAAATGATCCCTCACAGCTTGTGGTTGTACATGTGCATATGTAGTTGTACCTAATACATAGATATATATGATATAGGCATACAGAGATATCATGTATTTGATATACGTGTATCTTTGAATTACTGTTCCTCTGTATTCTTTATGGCATTATAATTCCACCAAAAATGCTCCAAGAAATTATTCAGGGATTAAAACACAAATAATGGACATTTCCAGGTATGATGGAAAATAGAGACATGTTCATACCTTTTGTTTGTTCACTTGTCAATATAAATCTCTCTGTACCAGTTTTTACTGGTCTCTTAGCTCACTTCTACTTATCAGTTCTCTGCTTAGTAAGGCTGGAGCCAGAAAGCCATAAGTACTTCCCCGGTGTCCCTGTGATGTGGCCTCCTGTTGGATAGGAGGCAGCAGCAAGAGAACAGAAGGCTAGCAGATGAGAAATACCCTTGTCCTTTCTCCCTCCCTCCCTCTCTGCTTCTCTCTGCCTGCCTGTGCCTTTGGCGGGGTCTCTGGAAGTTGCTGTGTTGCTGGCACTTCTCTGAGGCCCGTCCTCCACGGTGCCAGCACTGGCTAAGGTGTCCTTGTGGTCAGGGGCCCCTTCTTACAAGTTTCAGCACCCATTCGGGACCCCTTGCCACATGCAGCATGTGTGCGTTGGACTCTGATAACACCAGCTCCTCCCTTTTCCTCCCTGAGATCTGTGGGCAACAACAGCTTCCTGCTGTTACCAAGCTCTTGCTACCCACTTTGTTTTTTCATCTCCTCCTATATTTTTTAAGCTATTCCCTTGATTAAGCACCCTCCTTTTAGAATATCTAGGTTTTTATTTCCTGTAAAAGACCCTGACTTATATAGTACTCAGTACCAGTAGTGATCCCAGGAAACAATCACTCAAAACTGAATTCCAGTATTGATCTGCTGACCTGTTCAAGCTTGCATAGAATGACCTCCTTATTAGCAGCGGAAAATAGGTATCTAGTAAACTGAGACTTGAAGTGGCATTATAATGACTTAATCACCTCTGGTAGCTTGAGGTCAAAATTCTACTAAAGACAAGGCTTTGGGAAAGCAAGGGGCCACTTCATTTAACTGTAACTTTTAGTACTGAAGATTCAAAGGGCTACAGTGTGGGCAGTTACTTCTAAGTGCACTGGAGATACAGGGAAAGAAAAGGATGCACTCAGAGGTTAAACGCTCAGTTCAAGGTATGGTCAGAAAATCAAAGAATGTCTACAGTAGTGAAGACGTAAGAGTTTTTGTTTGTTTCTTTACGGTAGCTCTAAAACAAATTTTAAAACCTCACATCTTATAGTCAGAATGCATTTAGGGCTGAGATTATGCTAAAAACTAAATAGTAAGTTGCAGTACAGATCTGAGAGATGGTCACATAGTGGACCACAGAGCCAGAAGCGCAATGCGAATGTTTCAGCCGTAGGGGCCAAGGGAAAACCTCCCATTCACCTAATAGAGTGCAGAAGCTTATATACCATCTTGAAATTACAGAGTGAATGGGGGCTTTGATCATGGCAAAACAAGTTATGGGAGAAAGAGAAGAGGAAGTCTGGCTAGCAAGGTGGTCTTGCTATATAAATGAAACCTCAACAGGCAGCAGCCCTCAGAGAAAAAGGATGGTAAATATTTCTTTCCGACCTTTAAAAGTGTCAGATTCAGTTCATCTTTCCTAGACCTGGACAAGGGGAGACCTGGCTGCATCAATAGAGACTCTACAGACACCACTCTCCCCACGAAAGACAGCTTTGCAGAGCCACTTCTGTTTGCTGGTTCAATGAATAACCATCTCAAAGGATGTCAAAGAAGTATATTTGGTGGTAACATATTCGATTATTTTCACGACTCACAGGGATCACTGGTGGTACCCAATAGACTTGGAAAAGAGAGAGATGAGCTGCCTATTGGATCATTACCTGGCCTGTGTAATTGGATACTCTCCAGTCTGGTGAGCAGAAACTAACTCGAGTGAGGACAACAGAGTCAGTCTCTTACCCAGTATCAGAACAAGACCATCTCACAGAGCACAGTCCTTTCACTGGAGGGGAGGCTGACTCCTTTCGAGTTTGAATCCTACTACACTGTCACTGGTGTCCATTATCAATCCTTCTAAGCTTCCTCAAAGGGGCCTCTGTCATATTCTTGAGTGGTTATACATTGGGTAGACAGAATCACCCAGGGTTTAGAATTTACTAAACACTTGCTATGCACTGACACTAATCTCTAGGGAAAGTCGTGTTGGCTTATTGTCAGAGAGGAAACCTGTAGAGTTTAGATAATAATAGAGTTTTAGCCCAAGTCTTTCTCATAATAGGTCCACAGACTCACCCTGCAGGAATGTGTATAGCTGCTGAAGGTATAATGGGTTATACACACTTAGCAGCTGCCGGAATCCTCACCGTGGTTACACGACCTAAGCTAAGAAGGACCAAGTGGATGACCCTGAGATATCACCACACTGTTACCAAATAGTAAAACAAAAGCAATATTATGCCCTTAGGGAAACTTATGAATTTAGTCATACCATAAAAATACCATAAAAGACTTGAAAGAGGCAGTACTGATCATTAATTTTACATCTCCATTTAATCCCCTTCTTTGGTCTAGACAGAAGTTAGATCATCTGTATAAACAATAGGCCAGGCGCAGTGACTCACGCCTATAATCCCAACACTTTGGGAGGCCGAGGCAGGCAGATCACAAGGTCAGGAGTTCAAGACCAGCCTGACCAACATGGTGAAACCTCGTCTCTACTAAAAATACAAAAAAAAAATTAGCTGGGCATGGTGGTGCGTGCCTGTAAACCCAGCTACCCAGGAGGCTGAAGCAGGAGAACCACTTGAACCTGGGAGACAGAAATTGCAGTGAGCCGAGAGCGTGCCATTGCATTCCAGCCTGGGCAACAGAGTGAGACTCTATCTCAAAAAAAAAAAAAAAAAAAAAAAAAAAAAAAACAGTTGCACCTTGCTAGATGATTTTTTTATTGACCTAAGATGGAAATTTGCTTATGAATAGAAGGCTGTGTATGGATTCCTAGTGCCAAAAAGATAGGTTGTTTCAATATGTACCTGTTGGCTTTCAAACCCATATGCCCTCTTATATAATTGGCTCTATGACACTAGCACTAGAAGTCTGAAAACTACATTTCCCAGACTCCCTTGCCTGTTGGCTTGCTGTAAATTTTGCCATTTCTGGGAACTAGTAGAATACCCAAAGACTGAAGGGAGGAAGGAAGAAGCCTCTGTTTATGCTCATTCTCCCCACCCACCTCTCTCCTTCTGACAGTGTCTCTGAACGGTTTGCATCTCTCTGCAATCCTACTGTGCGCAGTAGTCTCTCCACGGTTATCACTGGCCACATAGCCCCTTTACCATGAATCCAGCATTGGCCCAGAACATCCCCACCTTATAGGTTGTGACACTGGCCCGTCAGTCTCAGTACCTCACGTGGCACAGGCAATACAAGTGTGCTTCTGAATTCTGGTAAAACCACTTTCTTCCCTTTTGCCCTCCGAACTGATATTTTCTGGGTTACATCGACTGCCCTGTTTTAATCTTTGGTTCATCCAACACCTTTGGGACTTCCCCATCTTAAGTCTCCTGCATTTGAAGTGCATAACATGATGTCCACTTTTCTGATTGGACTCTGGCAGGAAAATCCTCCATTTAAAAAATGTCTTCATGGAAATTACGCATACACATCCTTTCCCAATCCATCTCTGCTTTCCGTGAACTTCCTGCTGCCCTATGCTAGGCTGCTTAATGAACTCTTGCAGTATCCTTCTCCTCAACACCATAGTTGTACTCTATGTCAACTGGGCTTTATAACATAAAAATGATCTGACCAGAAAAATACGCTAGACTTACATCACACTGTCTTTATGACATAGGACATCCTCTATATATCAGCTTTCACTACCAAGGAGCTGCTTTCTCGGTCACTGCAGTTAATATGACCTCCCTGAGGACAAGGGATTCGTTTGCATGTCTGTCTGTGTTTCCTCACCACATTTTTTAATGTTCAGTTAATAGTATTGAGTAAATTGATGGATAAAGTTTCTGTATACAAATGCAGTGCTGCCAGTCAAATTCAGAAAATCCTCATGTTAAACAATTCAATTTTTTATCTGTTAATAGAACCAACAAGGACTAGTGTTGGAGCCTTTCTCTTCAGACCAATACTATGTGTCCAGGTCACCAGAAGAAGAGCATTCTGGGAAAGACGCCCCCACGCAAGGCTGCAAGCTCTGAGTCAGAACCTGGATTTCTTGTGACTTGAACACACAGTATTTCTGCTATCATTGTACACATTACCCATAATTTTGATACATGTATTTAATATGTCAATTAGCGTTCTCATGTTTTACCGCAAAGACTAGGTTTACATCATCAGAAAGCACAAAAAGGCAGGATCATGTTAGTGGTGTCTAAAAGATTTTATGAAACTTCCTTCTGAAGCACAATTGGTATTTCACTTTAAGAAGCTAATAAATATTTTAGAATGGCATTTCATTTGTTTTACAATGACATTTGGTATTACAATGAAGGAGCTGGAAAAAGAATATAAAAGGTTCCCTCCACTACTCACTGGATTCCTTATATTTAGAGACCAAACTGATTTATAGCATTCATGAGTCACTGTAAATCATTAGCAATGGCACTAGGAGCTCATCCAGTGGGAGAGGTGAAGTCCATTGAATCCTAAATACACAAATCTACAGTTGACACTAAAGGGCTTTCAAATTTATTTATTTAGCATATTGTATTGAATCATATCTCAACACTATTCATTATCATTCCAGTGGGAGAAATGCCACTTCACATACACATAAGAAATTGATGATATAGAAAAATTATTTTTAGTGAAATCATATTTTTAAGAGTCACTTGCCCTAAGTCCTTGAATGCACAGGATATGCAACCTGAGGTCATTCCCAGAACAACACAAGCCTCACAGAGCACAAGCAAGGAAAAAGGGAGATCAGCAGAATTCCAAGGCAGAAGCTGTACAGGATCTCTAAGGCAGTGGTTCTTGGCTCTGCCTGTCCATTAGAATCACCTGGGTGGATGTCCTGCCTTACATCTGTCATTTAAGGCATTAATATGTATCAGGAGTTAAGTCAGAGCAGTACAAGGGTCAAGGGTGAGTGCAGGGCTAAGGAAAGCAGGTGAGATTAACTAGTCATTTCTCTCTCCTCCTCTTCTCCCACTAAACCTTCAGGGCTAGAGAATCACAATCTAAGGACTGACTGGCTTTGTTTATTTTGCTTGGGGTCCCCATCCTGAATTTCATTAACCCTCTGACCCCCAAAGCTCTTTGGTGCTGACATAAACAGGGGCTTGGTCACAAACCAAAGTAACATGACAAGAGCACAATCACCACAAAAGAAAAGCATCATACTGAAGATGCACATTGCAACAGGCAACAATATTATAATAGGTAAACTGTGAACTTTAAATTAACATAATATGCAAATTAGATGGATGTGAAAGGACATTATCAATATGAAAGGATAAAAATGACAAAGTGAACCAAGCAGAAATATTACGTGTGAGAAATGTAATGATTGAAGTAAGAGACACAAAAGATCAATGTCTTGGGGCTCCACACAAGACTTGTTTTGGCACAGAATGCAGGGCTCAAAATATGCTTGTAGGGTAGAGCTTATGCTCTTGCTCTTTTGCTATCAACATGAGAAGAATATGTCCCTGGGTAGGCCACTAGCCCCAGGAAGAAAATGAGAGGCACCAGGAACAGTGCCACCCAGCTGACCCAGAAACTCATGACTGAAAAATAAATGCTTATTGTTGTATGACACTGAGAGTGATTTTATACACATACCATTATCAAGGCAATATGTGTTTATATAAGTAGCAAAATGATACAGCTGAAGAATGAGTTAATAAACTGGAAAACCAGATTTAGGAAATCTCCCAAAAGGAAGAAGTATAAAAAGTTTAAAGAAAATAAAAAGGACATGAAAGTTCAAAGAAAATAAAAAAGACATGAAAAGTAAAAATAATATCTAAATGATAGGAATCCAAGAAAGACACACAAATATACATGAAGGTCAGAAGAAACTTGAAGAAATAATGAAGATAAATTCCCCAACTGGGGGAAGGGGAACAATAAAAGACCTCAGATTGAAAGGGCACCAAGAATGCTAAAGAGATTTTTTTAAGTTGAAACTATACACATTATAAAAGAAAAACAAATTCTAAAATCCACAGAAAAGAACAGCTCACATACAAAAGAATGAGACTGATTTCAAATTTTTCCACAGCAATACTACGTGCAGTAGGTAACAAAAAAGCATATGAAGTAAATTCATTAACCTGACAAAGATTACCTATTAAAAAATTTTGGACCAATAAAGAAAATGTTTAAAGCATTTATTTTAAAATCAGGTACAAATCAAGGATACCAACTGTCCTCATTTCTATTCAACTTTGTATTGGTGATCACACCCAGAACAAAGGGACCAGAAAATAAGAGACTAGAGCATTGGGAGGGCAAAATAAAACTCGTTATTTGTTGACAATGTGATCTTCATATGAAAAACCCAAAGGAAAGGCAAGAGAGATTATTAGAAAAAAAAATACTATTAGAAACAATTTAAGAATTTAGCAATATGGTTAGGTATAAGATGAACATGCAGACATCAGATGCATTTCCAGGCACCAGCAGAAAACAACTGGTATACATGGAAAACTGTGCAGTCATAAAAAATAATGAAATCATGTCCTTTGCAGGGACACAGATAGAGATGGAGAACATTATCCTTAGCAAACTAACAGAGGAACAGAAACCCAAATACTGCATATTCTCATGTCTAAGTGGGAGCTAAATGATGAGAACACATGGACACATGGAGGGGAACAACATACACTGGGGCCTTTCAGAGGGTGGAAGGTGGGAGGAGGGAGAGGATCAGGAGAAACAACTAATGGGCACTAGGCTTAATACCTGAGGGATGAAATAATCTGTACAACAAACCCCCATGACACAAGTTAACCTATGTAACAAACCTGCACATGTACTCCTGAACTTAAAATAGAAGTTTAAATAAAGGAAACAACTGATATAATGCAATTAAATAGAGTATTCCATATACAGTAGTATCAGAGAATATAAGAATGAATCTAACAAAAAATATCCAAGTAGCCTATGTGGCAAAATAATATCATTTTATGAAGGAGATATTTTTAAAATCCTTAATAGAGAGATACCATAAATCACTAGAATTATAGCATAAAATGATGATTCTCATCAAATTATGTATTATAGTCAAAGCAATTATAATCAAAATTCTAGATATTGATTTTATACTAATATATAAACAAACACATGCACATACACAGTCATATACCTAATAATGATGTTTAGGTCAGTTTTGTACTGCATTTACAATAGGGTCCCATGAGATAATAATAGATCTGAAAAATTCCTATCACCTAGTGATTGTGTAGCCATTATAACATTGTAGAACTATTCTTTTTAAATAAATGTAATGTAGTCTAACTATACAGTGTTTATAAAGCCTATAAAAGTGTGCAGTAATGTTCTAGGCCTTTAGATTCTCTCACTACACACTCACTGACACCCAGAGCAATTTCCAGTCCTGCATTTATCATAAATGCCCTATACAGGTGTACCATATTTTAATCTTTTATACCATATTTTTAATTGTGCCTTTTCTGTTTAGATGCACAAATACTATATTAGTCCATTCTCACACTGCTATAAAGAACTACCTGAGACTGGATGATTTATAAAGAAAAATAGATTTAATTTACTCACAGTTCCACATGGCTGGAAAGCCATCAGGAAACTTACCATCACGGTGGAAGGCGAAGGGGAAGTAAGGTGTGTCTGACACAGCAATAGGAGAGAAAGAGAGGAAGTGGGGAGGTGCCATACTTTTAAACCATCAGATCCCATGAGAACTCATTCGCTGTCACGAGAATAGCAAGGGAAAGTCCTCCCCCGTGATCCAATGACCTCCCACCAGGTCTCTCCCTTGACACCTGCAGAATACAATTCCAGATGAGATTTGTGTGGAGACACAGAGCCAAACCATGTCAAACACATACCATTGTATTACAATTGCCTACCAGTATTCAGTACAGTCACATGCTGTACAGGTGTAGAGCCTGGAAGCAATAAGCTAAGCCATATCGCCTAGGTTTGCAGCAAGCTATGCCACCTAGGTTTGCATTAAGTGCACTCTAGGATGTTCACCCAACAATGAAATCACCTAAGGACACACTGCTCAGAACATATCTCTCTGTCATTAAGCAGCATATGACTGTGTATGTATGTGTATGTGTGTATATATGTGTGTATATACACACACATACCATACACACTCATGTAGAAACTGTCAAGGGCCAACCATAAAAAGCACACTTTTGGGCCAGGCGCGGTGGCTCATGCCTGTAATCCCAGCACTTTGGGAGGCCGAGGCGGGCAGATCACGAGGTCAAGAGATCGAGACCATCCTGGCTAACACAGTGAAACCCTGTCTCTACTAAATATACAAAAAATTAGCCGGGCATGGTGATGGGCGCCTGTAGTCCCAGCTACTCAGGAGGCTGAGGCAGGAGGATGGCATGAACCTGGGAGGCGGAGCTTGCAGTGAGCAGAGATTGAGCCACTGCACTCCAGCCTGGGTGACAGAGCAGGACTCCATCTTAAAAAAAAAAAAAAAAAAAAGGACACTTTTGAAAAACAAATGCAGGGAGTAGTATATGTCCTACAAGTTATCAAGACTTCCTATGAAACTAATAAATAAGGCCATGTAATAGTAATGCAGAAATGCACAAATGTATCAATGAAAAAGGGGAAAACTCATAAACAGTTCCACGGAAATGGGATTTTGAAACATGACACAAGTGACATGTCTGAATGAAAGGATGCCCTACTCAATCAATGCAGCTGGATAAAAGGGTGATTCATAAGAAAAGATCAAATACAATTCTTACTTTAAATCATATTAAAAACTAGAAAATATAATTTCATAGGAAAATATTTCTTAAGACATATAACCGATGAAACATTTTAATAAATTTGCTTATATTAAAATTGGTAATTTTGTTTAACCAAAGACATTTTTAAAGGTAAAAGTGTGGCAAACTGGGATATTATAGTCACAAAATGAACAATAAAAAATTACATATGAATAAATAATTCATATCATAAATAACCCTTATGAATAAATCAGAAGATTTCAAATAACCCAAAAGAAACAAATAAACAAAAGACTTCAACTAAGATTTCACAGGAAAGGAAACACTTAACGGCCACTAAGCATAGGAAGGGATGTTTATCACTGGAAATCCAAGAAAAACAAATGAAGACCACAATTAAAATAGTGTGCAATTGGGGAAAATTTAAGAAAACTTACAATTTCAAATATGTGAGGGGATATAATCCCATAGAATTTTTTTTCTTTTTTTTTTTTTTTTTTGAGACGGAGTCTTGCTCTGTAGCCAGGCAAGAGTGCGGTGGCGCGATCTCGGCTCATTGCAACCTCTGCCTCCTTGGTTTAAGAGATTCTCCTGCCTCAGCCTCCTGAGTAGCTGGGAATACAGGCACGTGCCACCACACCCAGTGAATTTTTGTAGTTTTAGTAGAGACAGGGTTTCACCATGTTGGCCAGGATGGTCTCAATCTCTTGATCTCATGATCTGCTCGCCTTGGCCTCCCAAAGTGCTGGGATTACAGGCATGAGCCACCATGCCTGTCCAGGATTTCTTACATATTGCTCCTGGCAACACAAACTGGCAATCACTTTAGAAAACACTTTTAGAAAACACCTACTATTCAGTGACCCAGCCATTCACTCCTACCTTTATACCTGAGAAATTCTTTCACATGGAAAACGGGAGACAGGTACAAGGTTGGTCACAGCAGGATGATGCCAAACAGCAAAACTCAAAAGCAACCTAAATATTCATCAACTGGGAAAGTAGATGAATAAGTTGTGGAATATTACAGAGTAGCACCAATGATCAGGCCAAAACATGAAACAATATGGTTGAAACTTAGCAATAAACTGTAACATTAAAAAAGTTTCCAAAAATTACATACAACATTCAAACCCTTTTAAATAGACTAAAAATAACTAAAATTTATAAACATAATTTTTAAGAAAATATTTAGCTGTAATAAAAAGGTCAAAAAGAAGACAAAATGATAAATGTAGGATTCAGAATGATGGTTTCTTCGGGCAGGCAAAGGTAGGAAGAAGGGATGGAAGACTATATCGTCATGTATAAAGATCTAACATTTTGAGACATAAGAAGGAAATTTTGTTTTACCATTTTTAAAATAATAAGGCTGGGCACAGTGGCTCATGCCTGTAATCTTAGCACTTTGGGAGGCCAAGGTAGGCAGATCACCTGACGTTGGGAGTTCGAGACCACCCCGACCAACATGGAGAAAACCCGTCTCTACTAAAAATACAAAATTAGCCAGGTATGGTGGTGCACGCCTGTAATCTCAGCTAATCGGGAGGCTGAGGCAGGAGAATCACTTGAACCCGGAAGGTGGAGGTTGCAGCGAGCCGAGATTACACCATTGCACTCCAGCCTGGGCAACAAGAGCGAAACTCCGTCTCATAAAATAAATAAAATAAAATAAAATACCAAGTATACAAATATAAGCAAGCCATGTATTGATCAATGATGAAAGGGTGTCCTAAGTCATGGATTGTGGTTAATTCATTTATTTGTTTCTAATGTCAAATTAGTAGGGCGACAAACTATTTTTAAAAGTCCACTTTGGGAGGCCGAGGCAGGCAGATCACGACGTCAGGAGATCGAGACCATCCTGGCTAACACGGTGAAACCCTGTCTCTACTAAAAATACAAAAAATTAGCCAGGCATGGTGGCGGGCGCCTGTAGTCCCAGCTATTCGGGAGGCTGAGGCAGGAGAACGGCATGAACCTAGGAGGCAGAATTTGCAGTGAGCCAGTATCACACCACTGCACTCCAGCCTGGCCGACAGGGCGAGACTCCGTCTCAAACAAACAAACAAAGTCAGAAAGTATGAAGAGAAAGAGAAAAGAGAGATCAATATGGACCACAGTTGTGAGGAGGGGTTTGTCAGAGAAGGTAGAACTTCGGGAGAGGAATGAAGAGGATCTCCCAGCCCAGGTGATCACAGGAGCAAAGACCAGCAACAGTAGAAGGACATGAGGTTTTGGAGAGCCATCATAGACAGACAGATACTAAAGTAAAGATACCACAGTAGTGGAAGTGAGAATGTGAAGACAATTTACAGGGGGATCTTAAAGTCTAAGCAGAAAAGAAGCTTATTTAATGGGAGTTTCTGAAGGCTCTTGGGGAAAGGGCAATCGTGATGAAAACACCATGTGGTTGATTACAATGGCCTCGAGATGGGTGGAAAAAATGATGTGTGCACTTGCAGGAAGGACTGGAATTTAAGAAGTCTTTGGAGTCATCCAGGTAGGAGATGGCACAGACTGGATTAGGTTCTCCATAGTAAAAAGAAGAAAGACAATGTTGGATTTGGAATACACTTTTAAGAATGAATGTGTGAGATTGCTACAGATTGCTACTGATTGTAAGGCTGAAACATTGTGAGCCTAGAAGAATAGTAATAGCATTAACAGCAGTGGGCAAACTGAGAACAGGAATCCACATCATAGGGAATGAGTGAAATAATTAGTTCACTTGCAAAGAAACTGATCTTGAGAAAACTAGGATATTTAATTCCACTAAATCCATACACACAGGATTATCAGGTTAGATAAGTATTACATTTCAACCAGTTGCCAATGTCCCTGATTCTGCCTGAAACCAATCAAAAAAATCTGTTGAGAGATGGATGGGATGACCAGTATCAGTTTAGCCTACTGGAGGGTCAATTGTAGAGCATTCTTAACCCAAGCCCACATCTTAGGTGGGAGTTTTTAGATCAGCTAAAAACATGAAATCAAATGTACCAGTTTGATGAATGCACACACATCAAACTGTACAACACATAAGATGAAATAAACATAAGTCTTTATTTTTCATTCATGTACAGCAACTATTAGAGTGCATTATTCATGTCAGACACGCAAGGTCACTGTTAATTCTGTTTCACAACAAGGTCCTTCTCTTAGGAAGTTGTCTATCCACGACAATTCTTATGGGAAAAAAAATGCCCCTTAAAAATTTCAAAGGAACATCCAAATGCTCCATGATTTTTATGTTGTTCTTATTTGTATTGTTAAGAATTTTTGAGTGATATTTGAAGACAGTTTTCCTAACTTCTCCATTTAGTAAACTGGTTACTATAAACACCATGTCCTTTTAACCTAAACAGATTCAAAGTTTCTCAGAACACAAGGATATTAACAGAGAATCACCAAGAAAAATAGACATAATGTTCATATTATGCTGCAATGTTTCTAAAATTTAATGTAGTTATACACAACTGTATGATCTAGTATACCTTCTCATTCCCACTTCAAGAACACCCTGAAATCATATCTAATAATAAACTTTAAATAGAACAATGAGCTCATTTGAAAAGCATAGATGCTCTTTGTGTTTGAGGAAATAGCCCAATAAGATCTCTGACAGTCCTTCATTACCACTCAGGTGATTTTACATAAATGTCAATCAAAGCTCTTTCCTTTTCCATCAAATATTGTCATGTCGGCCTAAGCAAGAAGAGGAAGGTCGAGATTTTCAGTGACCTCTCAGCAGCTGGGCTAGCTTTCATCAGACAGCTCATTAGTGCAAACAGGCTGATTGACAAGGTTACCCCAAACGGAGAAGCAGGAGCCAAACAGATCATTTGCATATTATATTAATGACATTCAGAGTACCATTTGGTGTTCCTAGGGGAATTGAAAGAGAACAAGCTGTAATTTTTACAATCATTAATTGTTTAAAGGAAATTGCAGATTCTTAAAACACTTAGGATGGTTACGGGATTTCAATGTAATGTAGACCAGGAGGAAAGCTATATAACTGTGGAACAGAAAGCCTGCTATGTAATTATTTTACTTGAGGTTAACTCTGCACAGCACCAAGCACATTCTACTCGAGGGAAGACACTGTTTATTAAGGCGTATTGGACAGCCTCTTGTCCTAATGACGGATAGGAGTTGACAGAGAGATGTGGATGCATGCCAATAATGACAATTGTTTGTACATTTTATCCCTCAGTGGATCAATGTGAGTGCAAGCTAGAGTGTTAGAATTGAACCTGCCGCATTCCTTGCCTCCAAATTCCTGCAGCTCCCACAGTTAGATCTGCTTAACCTCAGCCCTCAGCCTTGCTCCTACTGTGGATTCTGGGACTAACTTGGGCCCTAGCAGGGGAAATACATGAGTCATCATAGTGCCTTGTCACTTACTATTTAGTCATATTATTAGTCCTGCCTCCATTTCCCCACTAAATCCAGGAACCAGGTTGTATTACTTTCCTAGCACCGTCATAATACTAGAAACTGGGTGGCTTAAAACAACAGAAATTTATTCTCTGTGTCATCACATGGCCTTCTCATAAGGACTTCAGTCACTGGATTTAGGACCCATCTAACTCAAATATAATATGACGGCATCTTAGCCAATTTATTATAGGAATAATTTGTGCCACAGGGGCCAGAAGTGCAATTCTTCCATGTATGTAAATGCTGGAGAGCCTAAAAATATTTGCTGACCTGAATGAATAGCCGGGCACACCCAGAATTATGGACATTAATAGATCAGTAAAGCCCAATCAGTGAGATCAGTGGAAAATAGATATTAAAACCAAGGCATTAGCAGGGCTGCTTTCATTTCTGAAGGCTCTGGGGGAAGAATCCACTTCCAATAGGTTGTCTTGTTTCTTTGCATCTTCATTTCTCATCTGGTTTCCTTTGATGAATTCGTCCTTGCTTCCCAAATTTGCCCAGAAACTAAGGAACAGTACTTGAACCTTAGTACCTGGGACCAAGACCTAGGTGCTGATAACTATCTCTGGTATCCATCACCCTCCTTTTGATGTCTGATGTCAGCGTCTCAGGGCACATGCTCCCTCCAGTGCAGTAGAAGCCCCTGGGGGTTTCTGACACTGCTGAGTGTCTGCTGCCTGCACAGCAGGTTTTTTTCACGTTCGTTTATGCTGAGCTCATCTGCACCATGATAACTGCCACCCCAACACTATCTAATGGGGAGGCTGGTCAGGTAAGGCAAAATCTCAAAAGAGACTTCATAAAACCTTTTCTACATAAAATTTGTTTTCTAAGGTTTGTCAGACTGTTATGCTTCTCATAATCTTTTTAAAAATTCATTTAATTATGAAGTATTCCAAGTACACAGTAAAGTTTAGTAAACAATCTCCAAATCTCAGTTTTATTTCTTGCACAAACTATAAACTTTTCCTGGTTTAGCTGCATGCTCTCTCAGCATTGCCTTTATTCTGGGACCCAGACTGCTAGAGTAGCCACGGTCTGGAACATCACTGGCCCTGGATGGTCTTTAACTGATAGTTAAGGGATTGTTTTTGCTCATAATAATTCACGGAACCAAATTAATCCCACAGCCCCCCTCAACCACAAGGACCAGAAGTGTAATTCTTCCACATATGTAAACGCTGGAGAGCCTAAAAATATTTAGTGACCTGAATGAATAGCTGGGCAAACGCAGAATTATGGACATTAATAAATCAGTGAAGCCCAATCAGTGAGATCAGTGGAAAAATAGATATCACAAAGAAGGTGTTAGCAGGGCTGCTTTCATTTCCGAAGTCTCTTGGGGAAGAATCCAGTTCCAAGCTCATTCGGGTTGTTGATAGAATTCAGTTTCTTGTAGTTGTAGGACTGAGGTCCCCATTTTCTTGCTGGCTGTCAGGTAGTGGGGTGGTCTCTGCTCCCAGAGTGAGCGGGTCTACTTCTTCTCATGCTTCAGTCTCCGTCTTCTCCCAGTGCCCCATCTTTCTGACTCCAGCCAGAGAAAATCTACAACTTTTAAGGGCTCACGTGCTTAGATTGTGTTCACCAAGATAATTCAGGATAATCACCCTGTTCTGCAAAGTCCCTAGGGCAGGGAGGTAACATATTCACAGGTTTCAGGAATTAGGGCCTGGACATCTTTGGGGGCTATGCTATCTAACACTCTCGTTAGCATTGTATCTCTGCTTTCTGTTAATGTCTTTTCTTAGGTTTCTTATTTTTTCCACTTTTTTCCCATTACAGAGACAAATTTTAAATGTTTCAGTATGTACTTGGAAAGAATGTGCATACTTATATACACTAATGAATGTCTCCTCACATTTTTACTTCATGGTATATAGAGAAAAAATGAAATTTTGGGGAGTACACTGCAGTAAACTAACGGCATTCAGGGGCATCTAAATGGAGCTTGGCAGAAAAAAAAAGTTTGATTATCTTATTATATAGTTATTTTAGAAAAAGTAAGTATTAGGGAAGATATTATAGACTATGTATAGAATTTCCAAATATTTTCAAATATATAAATGAGATTCTTGAGACCATTTGGTGTATTTTGCTTTAATATCAGGTTTAATGTTTGAAATATGTATATGCAATTTCTAAACAAGACCTTTTAGTAATGATCTCTTCCAATTTTTGATAGTCACCTTTGGACAAGAAACTTTGTTCACCACAAGTGGGTGGTAAAAATTATTTTTCTAAAACTTGAAAAACATACAATAGTTAAAATTACATTTAAAGAATTTAATAGCACTTCCATTTCTTTCATTGACAAATATATTGAAATTTCTTGAAATATGAAAGCATTCTGAATCTAACTGAACTTTTTCATGTCAAGTATTTCAAAATAATGATGAAGCTCTCATTTTCAAAATCCACATGCATTATTGGAGGAGTTGGTGGCTAACTCAGATACCACTAATAAAGTCACAAATAGGGGAGAATCTAACATACGTAAAAAGGAGATTTAGAGCTGCTCCAGAGAATGTAACCACTAAAAATCCCCTCCCATTTCACCCTGCACATCTTTACTACACCCAACCATGGAACCAGCTGCACCAAGGGCTGCATGCCATGCTCTTCAGGACCCTAAACGCCAACTCCTGCAGCAACTCCGGGGTGCCTTGTCGATGATGGAAGGCAGTGCACTCTACTGTTGATGCAAGTCAATGTGCAGTTGTTTGGGTTCTTCCAAGATGTATTCAACCTGATGAGACTCCCCAGGCTCATCATCTATGGAGACCACAGAGGCCCCAGGTATAACCCACTCACTACATCACACTCTTCTAAGGAGCCCAGTAAGAGGTTTCTTGTGACTAGACACCATTCTTTCCTTATGGACTTCAGAATTTTCTTCACTGAGAGTACTTGATTAGTAACCACTCTGAAATTTTTCTGGAAAATGTCTCTATTTGCCCTCATTTTGAATCACAGTTGCTCTGGAAATATATTCTAGGTTGACTGCTATTTCCTCTGCGGTCTAATCATTTTCCTTTGTAGGTCATTTGTCTCTTCTCTCTGGCTTAAGATTTTTCTCTTTGTCTTTAATATCCTGCCGTATTACTTTGATTCACCTAGCATGAATTAACTTTTAATATATGCTGCTCTGACTCAGGATGCAACTGGTTAATTTTTTTATTGAGGCATACTTTTCATACAGTGAAATGCACAGATCCAAAGGATAGTTTGATGAGTTGTAGCATGTGGAAAATCCACCCTCTAATCCTTATCGAACAATTTATTATCAGAGAATGTTCCTCTGTGCTCCCCTGAAGTCAAACTGACACATTAGAGTCAGTCACCATTGTGAAGTCATTGTTATAGATTAGTGATGCCTGTCCTATAATTTTTTATAAATTGAATCATATAATTTGTTCATTTCTGTGCCTCACTTAATTTGTCCAAAACACTTTGAGAGATTGATCCATGTTTTATGTTTATCAGTAATTCATTGCTTTGTATTGCTGAATGTTCACTCATGAATACGTGCCAGAATATTTTGTCCATGTTGATGGACATTTTGGTTGCTTTCATTTTTTGGCTATTATGAATACAACTACTCTGAGCATTTTATTCAGTATTTTTTGTAGATAATAAGTTTTAATATTCCTTGTATGTATACATAGAAGTAGAATTGCTAGATTGTAGGGGAGAGAAATGTGCAATGTTATAAGAAACTGTCAAACATCAAAAAAGTACCATTTTATACAATTATCTGCAAATTATGAGAGATCATTGTTTTGCATTCTTGTCAATATTTTGTCTTGACAGTCTTAAAAGTTTTAGCCATTTCTGGTGAGATTTTGAAGCTATCTCCTCATTCATATTTGCATTTCAATGATGACTAATGATATTCATCATCTTTTAATGTATTTACTATCCTTTCATACAACTTTCTCTGTAAACTATTCAAATTTTTTGATAAGTTTTAATTAGGCTCCTATTTTTAATCTACACAGGTTCTTTGTACATTCTTGACATGATTCCTAGATCAGATACACACTTTATAAATATTTTATCCTAGTCTGTAACTTACATGTCCATTTTTTAATAATTTTTAATAAGACAATTTTGATGAAGTCCAATATACCAACTGTTAAATATATTTTCTTTCCCTTTTTTTGCACCCCAAAGATATAAATATATGATCTATGTCTTCCCCTACAAGATTTGAGATTCACATTTTAAATTTAAATGAGATTCACATTTGAGATTAAAATTAATCTCAAATAATTTTAGTGTATATTATAAAAGTCATCTCTTTTCCATACAGCTTTCTAGTTATTTTAGGAATATTATTGAAAATATTCTTATCTCCACTGGATTCCTTTGGTAACTTTGCAAAAAGTAATTGGTCATACTAGTGTAAGTCTGTTTTTGGACTCTACTCTGTTCTACTGATCTATTTGACTAGCCTCACTGTCTTGAAATTAAGTACTATAATTCTTCTAACTTTGTTCTTTTTCAAGATCATTTTATCTCTGCTAGCTCTTTTGCATTTTCATATATTTTAGAATCAGCTTAACAATTTCTCCTTCAAAAACAAAAGCCTGCTGAGATTTTGACTGGAATTACATTGTATCTGTAGAGTAATTTAAGCAGAACTTACATCCTAGCATTACATGAAGGATTCTGACTCATAAACATGTAACATGTTGAATATCTGTATTTATATTTTAATTTTTTACTGTAATATGTTATGGTTTTTATTGCAAAAGTCAAATACATCCATGAAAAAATTATTCCAGGCCAGGCATTGCAGCTCACACCGTAATCCCAGCACTTTGGGGGACCAAAGTGACAGGGTTGTTTGAGGCCAAGAATTTAAGAGCAGCCTAGGCAAGACAGCTAAACCCCATCTCTACAAAAAAGAAAAAAAAAAAGCTGGGCACGGTGCCACGCACCTATAGTTCTAGCTACTCAGGGTACTGACATGGTAGGATTGCTTGAGCCCGGGAATTCAAGGATGCAGAGAGCTATGATTAAGCCACTACACTCCAGCCTGGACGACAGAGAGAGATGCAATCTCATAAAAAGAAGAATATGATTCCATATGTGCCACAATTTCAATTCAAAAGCTCAGTAATGAGTAAAATGTTCTAGTGTCCTTCTGAATGTAATGGGTGTTAACTACTGATATGGTTTGGCTGTGTCCCCACCCAAATCTCATCTTGAATTGTAGCTCCCATGATTCCCATATGCTGTGAGAGGAACCCAGTAGGTGAATCATGGGGGCAGGTCTTTCCCATGCTGTTCTCATGACAGTGAATAAGTCTCACGAGATCTGATGATTTTATAAAGGGAGTTCCCCCTACACATGCTCTCTTTGCCTGCCACTATGTAAGATGTGATTTTGCTCCTCCTTCACTTTCCACCATGATTATGAGGCCTCCCTAGCCATGTGGAACTGTAAGTCCTTTAAACCTCTTTCTTCTATAAATTACCTCATCTTGGGTATATCTTTATTAGCAGCATGAGAATGGACTAGCACAACTACGTCAGGATTAGAAGATAAGAAAACTCTATTTTATGTCCTTTCCCCAGAGGTCAAAATTATTTAAAAGTCACATTCCACTAATGCAGAGGGTATTTTTCCATTTTACATTGATTAAATTTCATTACTGTAGGAGTCAGCTGAACAGTAAGATTCACTAAGCACTCAGTGCAAAGGGACCTGAGGTCCTGAAGGGCTATAACTCACGCCCCTCATGACCTTGTATCATAAACAGGAAGACAGGGTTGACACACAGAACACACAAATAGCATGAACTAGCACAAAAGGAACATTGTAAATTCGATTTGAAATAATGAGGGACTATGATGTTTCTCTTCTCTCAGAACAGAAGAAAGAATATTGAGAAACATGTGCCCTTTTCACATTAAAATAATTAAGGTAGGTAGATTAAAAAACTTACCGAGATGCCTTTTAGAGCTAACAGTTTATGATTACGAAAAATTATCCAAAACAAATTCAAGATTAAATGTTTAGAGATAGGGAAAAAAAGGAAATGGAGAGAAGAGATCTACATCAGTGAGGTCGGATCTTAGGCTCCTGTAACTCTGGTTCATGACTCCCCCACAATCCCTCTCTCCTCAACCTTTACAGTGGATATTTGAGAAAACTTTTAGGAGTCTCTATCAATGATTTCCTGTAAATCCATTGCTTAGTGTATTGAAACAAAAACCGTATTTATTTAACTCCACAGCTAAAGAAGACACAATGAAACAATATTAAAAGAAAAGTAAATGAATCTCATGTCTCTCAGGTTATTTTCCCCGACACTGTAGGGCTGCTGGCTATTCACACATTCATTTGTTCCCCACATTTAGCCAGAATGTGGAGGATGCATGGAAATAAACAAGTGCAAAGAGCAATCAGAAGGCTTCCAAGTTCTCTGACCACTCATTATTCTGTCTCCCCAGACCCAGGATAGAACTATTTTAGATGCACAGTTGGAGACAAAAACATGAATTAAAATCTTTTTTTTTTTTTTGTCTCTGGATGGGGAAAATTGTAGATATTAACATGTTTTGTTGAGATTGGAAGCATCTCATGATCTATCATTAAAGAATATAAAAGTCAAAATGTTTAACTTCTTTCTGCCAAATCATCTCATATGTAAATACTCATTTAAGAAGAGAATTTCACTCAAAATTCAAATGACTTTTTTACAGAAATAGAAAAATCTACCTTTAATATGGACTCTCAAGGGGTGTGGAGTAGTCAAACCAACATTGAAACAGATTAGCCAGGCATGGCCTGTAATCCCAGTACTTTGGGAGGCTGAGGTGAGAGAACTGCTTGAATCCAGGAGTTCAAGACCAGCCTGGGCAACATAAGGAGACCCCATCTGTACAAAAAATTAAAAAATAGCTGAGCATGATAGCACACACTTGTAGTCCTAGCTACTTGGGAGGCTGAGGCAAGAGGATCGCTTGAGCCCATAAGGTCAAGGCTGCAGTTAGCTGTGATTGCACCACTGCACTCCAGCCTGAGCAACAGAATAATACCCTGTCTCAATTAAAAAAAAAAAAAAGAAGAAGAAGAAGAAGAAATGAAAAAAAAAAATAGCAAGGTTTGAAGTTCCCTATGTCATGATTTCAAAACTCACTACAAAAATACTGTAATCACAACAGTGCGCTACTGGCATAAGGAGGACAAACAGACCAGTGGAACAGAATAGAGTGCACAGAAATAAACCCTCATATCTACAGTCAAAGGATTTTTAACAAGGCTGCCAAGACCATTCAATGGAAAGAGGACGTTCTTTTCAATAAATAGTGTTGAAAAAACTGTATGTCCACATGCAAAAGAATGAAACTGTACTCAAGGTATACCATATACTAAAATTAACTCAAAAATTGATCAAAGACCTGAATGCAAGAGCTAAAACTATAAAACTCTTAAAAGAAAACATAGAGGAAAAGCTTCATTACATTGGGTTTGGCAACTTTTTCTTGGATATAACACCAAAAGCAAAGACAACAAAAGAAAACGCAGGTAAATTGAAGTTTATCAAAATTAAAATCTTTCTATGCTCCAAAGGACATTATCAGAAGAATGAACAGAAGACTCAAGGAACAGGATAAAATATTTGCAAATTATATATGTAATATAAGATTAATATCCAGAACATATATGAAGAACTCGTAGTAGCCCAGTACAGTGGCTTGAGACTGTTAATTCCAACTACTCTTGAGGTTGAGACTGGAAGGTCACTTGAGCCTTGGAGTCTGAGGCTGCAGTGAGCTATGATAGCACCACTGTACTCCAGCCTGGTTGACAAACTGATACCTCATGTCTAAAATAGAAAAAAGAAAGAACTCTGACAGTTCAACAACAATAACGACAACAAAAGAAACTGCTTTAAAAAAATAGTCAAAGAACATGGATAGACATTTATCCAAAGAAGACATACAAATGGCTGATAAGCATATGAAAAGACAACATCGCTAATCATTAAAGTACAAATAAAATCACAATGAAATACCATATCACACCCATTAAGATGGCTGTTATCAAAAAAATAAAATAAAATAACAAGTATTAGTAAAGATGTGGAGAAATTTAAACCCTTGTGTATTGCTAGTCGGGTAAAATGGTGCAACCACTGTGGAAAATAGCATGGCAGTACTATATGGAATTAACATATGATATGGCAATTATACTTCTGGGTAAATATCCAAAAGAATTGAAAGCAAGGACTCAGATATTTATACAGCTAGTTCATAGCAGCATTCACAAAAGTCAAAAGATGGAAGCAAATCAGGTGTTCGCTGGGACACAAGGAGGGGAACATCACACACTGGGGCCAGTCAGGGGTTGGGGGCAATGGGAGGGAGAGCATTAGGACAAATACCTAATGCATGCAGGGCCTAAAACCTAGACGATGGGTTGACAGGTGCAGCAATCCACCATGGCACATGTATACCTATGTAATAAACCTGCACGTACTGCACATATATCCCAGAACTTAAAGTAAAATTTAAAAAAAAAGAGAAAAAAAGTGGCATATCCATACAGTGAAATATTACTCCGTTTTTGAAAGAAAGGAAATTCTGATATATGCTACAACATGGAAGAACTTAGAAGACATTATACTAAGTGAAATAAGCCAATCACAAAAGGGTAAATATTCTAGAATTCTTCTTAAATGCGTTACCTAAAGTAGTTAAATTCATGGGGATAGAAAGTAGACTGGTAGTTATTTACCAGGGGCTGGGGGAGAAGAGAATGGGGAGTTATCATTTAATGGATACAGGGTTCCTGTTTGGAAAGACAGGTTTTGCCGAGATAGATAGTGATAATGGCTGCACAACAATGTGAATGTATTTATTGCTACTAGACTATACATTTAAAAATGGTTAAAATGGTAAGTTTTATGTACATGTTAGCATAATAACTATCTATCACAAAAATAAAAGATTTTTGCTGGGATATACTAACTTCTAAAGGCCAAGTATAAAATGTTAAGATTTATAAGTATGTGAAACTTGGGTATTCAAACACTCAATTATCATAAGTTGAGATATTTATCTTCAAGTTTGACAGAATAGAGCTACCTGACATCGTACACTGACTCTCACATTTGCATTTTCCTGAATACCATTATTTTATTGAAGAAAGAAATTTTTTCTTATCTCTAAATTGCATTCTACTAATTCTGTTTTCCATATGATTGTCCGTCATTTTTCAGATAAAAAACTGTATGGATAAGATGACAAACATTTTTGAAAAGTTATAATTAAGTTACTTTTGTCACCTATATCATAACAGTTATAGCATTATTGTCAATATTCTGATGTAAACATATATTTTCAAAAAGATGTTAGAAAACTACCTGTCACTTTTTCACTGTGCCTACATACAGTGTAGACTATAACCTATTCAGCCAAAAACACTTTCTAAGCAGAAAATCTGATCATACTTTGTGACAAAAGAACTGGGTGTATGAAAAACTTATGACATTTTTCACAATTGCAGGATCTTCAGCTGCAGATATTTTCTTAAAATGTCAGTAATAATAAAAATCTACATTTGTCAATCTGTTACTACTTTTCAAGGGGCAATGCATGCTTATGAAATTTTAAAAGTTCTATTAAATTAGCATCTCCAAAAATCTTGAAATTCCCATTTCTGTGCTCATATCTTTGAAACTAATATGCCTAAATTCTTCTTGTTACAGTGTGTATTAGTCCATTTTCATGCTGCTGATAAAGACATATCCAAGACTGCGAAGAAAAAGAGGTTTAATTGGACTTAAAGTTCCACATGAATGGGGAGGCTTCAGAATCATGGCGGAAGGCAAAAGGTGCTTCTTACATGGCACTGGCAAGAGAAAATTAGGATGATGCAGAAGTGGAAACCCCTGATAAAACCATCAGCTCTCACGAGACATATTCACTACCATGAGAACAGTAAGGAGGAAACTGCCCCCATAATTCAAATAATCTCCCACCGGGTCCCTCCCACAACACGGGGCAACTATGGGAGTACAACTCAAGATGAGATTTGGGTGGGGACACAAAGCTAAGCCGTATCATTCCACTCTTGGCCCCTCCAAATCTCATGTCCTCATATTTCAAAATCAATCAAGCCTTCCTCACAGTCCTCCAAAGTCTTAACTCATTTCAGTATTAAACCAAAAGTTCACAGTCCAGAGTCTCATCTGAGACAAGGCACGTTCCTTCTGCCTATGAGCCTGTAAAATTAAAAGCAGGCTAATTACTTCCTAGGTACAATGGGGGTACAGGTATTGGGTAAATACAGTCACTCCAAATGTGAGAAATTGGGCAAAACAAAGGGGTTACAGGGCCCATGCAAGTCCAAAATCTAGCAGAACAGTCAAATTTTAAAGCCCCAAAATGTTCTCCTTTCAATCCATGTCTCACATCCAGGTCACACTGATGCACGAGGTAGGTTCCCATAGTCTTGCGCAGCTCTGCCCCTGTGGCTTCTGCAGGGTATAGCAGCCCTCCTGACTGCTTTCATGGGCTGGTGTTGAGTGTCTGTGGCTTTTCCAGGCACATGGTGCAAGCTGTCAGTGGATCTACCATTCTGGCATCAGGAGGATGGTGGCCTCTTCTCACACCTCCACTAGGCAGCGCTCCACTAGGCAGCACCCCACTAGGGACTCCATGTGGGGGCTCTGACCACACATTTCCCCTTTCACACTGCCCAGAGGTTCTCCATGGGGGCCTTGCCTCTGCAGCAAACTTTTGCCAGGGCATCCAAACATTTCCATTCATCTTCTGAAATCTAGGTGGAGGTTCCCAAACCTCAATTCTTGACTTATGCACACCCGCAGGCTCAACATCATGTGGAAGCTGCCAAGGTTTGGGGCTTGCACCCTCTAAAACCATGGGCTGACCTGTACCTTAGCCCCTTTTAGCAACAGCTGGAGCAGCTGGGACTAAGGGCACCAAGTCCCTAGGCTAAACACAGCATGGGGACCCTAGGCCGGGCCCATGAAACCATTTTTTCTCTCCCAGGCTTCTGGGTCTGTGATGGGAGGGGCTGCCATGAAGACCTATAACATGCCCTGGAGACATTTTCCCCATTGTCTTAGGGATTAATATTCAGCTCCTTGTTACTTATGCAAATTTCTGCAGCCAGCTTGAATTTCTCTGCAAAAAAATGGGTTTTTCTTTTCTACAGCATCGTCAGGCTGCAAATTTTCAAAACTTTTATGTTCTGTTTCCCTTTTAAATCAGAATGCTTTAACAGCACCGAAGTCACCTCTTGAATGCTTTGCTGCTTAGAAATTTCTTCCACCTGACTGGGCGGTGGCTTATGCCTGTAATCCCAGCACTTTGGGAGGCTGAGTTGGGTAGATCACCTCAGGTCAGGAGTTCGAGACCAGCCTGACCAACATGGTGAAACCCCATCTCTACTAAAAATACAAAAATTAGCCAGGCATGGTGGCAGGTTCCTGTAGTCCCAGCTACTCAGGAGGCTGAGGAATGAGAATTGCTTGAACCCAGGAGGTGGAGGTTGCAGTGAGCCTAGATCGCGCCACTGCACTCCGGCCTGGCAACCGAGCAAGACATCGTCTCAAAAAATAAAAATAAGAAGAAATTTCTTCCGCCAGATTCCCTAAATCATCTCTCTCAAGTTCAAAGTTCCACAAATCTCTAGGACAGGGACAAAATGCCACCAGTCTCTTTGCTGAAACATAATAGGAGTCACCTTTGCTCCAGTTCCCAACAAGTTCCTCATCCCCATCTGAGACCATCTCAACCTGGACCTTATTGTTCATATCATTATCAGCATTTTTGTCAAAGCCATTCAACAAATCTCTAGGAGGTTCCAAACTTTCCCGCATTTTTCCTGTCTTCTTCTGAGTCCTTTAAACTGTTCCAACCTCTGCCTATTACACAGTTCCAAAGTTGCTTCCACATTTTGGGGTATTTTTTCAGCAACGTCCCACTCTACCGGTACCAATTTACTGTGTTAGTCCATTTTCACGCTGCTGATAAAGACATATCCAAGACTGGGAAGAAAAAGGTTTAATCAGACTTATAGTTTCCATGGCTGGGGAGGCCTCAGAATCATGCCAGAAGGCAAAAGGCACTTTTTTTTTTTTTTTTTTTTTTTTTTTTTTTTTTTTTGAGAGCTTTCGCCCAGGCTGGAGTGCTATGGTGTGATCTCAGCAAATGCAAGCTCCGAAAAGGCACTTCTTACATGGTGGTGGCAAGAGAGAATGAGGACAATGCAGAAGCAGATCTCATGACATCTCATGAGACTTATTCACGACAACGATAACAATATGGGGGAAACTGCTCCCGTGATTCAAATTAACGCCCATCGGATTCCTCCCACAACATGTGGGAATTATGGGAGTACATTTCAAGATGAGATTTGGGTGGAGAAACAGAGCCAAACCATATCACAGTGTTAATAACTTCACTGGATGAACATTTAAACTTTATGCATATTTCATATGTTGACTCCCCTTTGGTAATTCTAAAATATTTTTAAATTGGTGATTTTAATAATTTTATTCAGCAAATATGATTAAATGTTTATTATAACCAAGATGCTATGTTAAATGCAAATTGTACAAAGAATAATCACATAATCAATTGTGTATTCATTAGAGGTGCTTTTCTTTTACAAATCCATAAAATTAAAGAGAAACTAATATAATTAAACAATTCTTGCTGTATGGAAAGTGAAATATAATAGTAATTGAGAGATCTTGTTGTCAGTTTCAGCATTATATACCATTAAAACTGTTTTAGCAAAAACGGTAAATTGTTTTTTGTTTTGCCCTCTTTATTTTCACTGACCACTCGCCGATGAGTATGTTGAAGAACTGAAAAATAACCCAAAGATTAGCAGCCAGGAGCTTAAAAAACAAAACAAAATAACAAATCTCAACAAGGAATTTTAAGGTAGAATGAAGAATATCTCTAAACCTGTTCATTGAGACACTTTTATAAGCATCAAGTCACACTATAACATGTTTTTATTAATACCATAGAAGCTTTAGAAGAGCAAATGTTTCTGACAGAGCGATACTTTAACTTGAAAAGACAAGCTCGCCTTTATAAACAGAAATGTTTCTTTCACACTGCTACAAATGCACAAAATTTAGTTAGTGGTTTCTGAAAAACATCGTTAACTCTTTAGCACGTATTCCTTTTCCACAAGTTTAACTCCTCCCACAAAGGATCTAAACAGCAATAGTCATCTTTGAAGCACACAAGCCCTTTGACTTCAAAGGCCACATGAGGCAATGTGGTTGCCATTAGCGTACATATCAAACAGTGTTGGAATATGAGCTTTAAGAAAAACAAGACATTCTAGCCCTGAAGTTCGACTTTTCACTCATCTTAAACATCCTTAATGTTTACAAATCTGATAGAGTCAAACACAAGTCAATGAACTTTTCCTTTGCTTACAAATACTATGCTTCACTCATAAATGAGTTTAGTGCATGTTCATTGATTTATAATATCCTCTGTCGCCACACCAGAATCATCTCACATATTTAAATCTGCTAATGCTTTATAAATCCCTATATAGTACATAGAAACTAAATAGTTGTTTAAACAACAGTAATCAGAATTTATAGCTATTTTGGCAAGGGGCAAAGGGTTTGAGAATACAATAAAACGTGTTCCCGAGGAAAAAGTTAGTAAATTTCTTTTCCGTCAAATATTACCTCTTAGATGTAACGTTCAGGTTCAGTTAAATAAGATGATCTCATAAAGATAATGAAAAGATTACCTTTGTAGGTATTTTCTGTATTAACATCATTTTCTGCTGTTATGAGTTCTTTGTATCTTCATATTAAATGATTTTTAGAGAGCCAATTTTGCCTATTGCTAACAAATTACTTTTTGGCTTAAACCCATCCATTCATTTTATTTTATCTCACCTTGTGGGTGAGGAACCAGAGCCAGGCTAGGTTCTCAGGCTCCACAGGGCACTGACAGCTGAGGTCCCTTTGTGGTACTCAGTTGGCAGGGAGGCTAGTCCCGAGGATCCCAGGCACCTTCACTCACACATATGGACCTTGGACAGGATAGTTAGCAGTCTGAGAATAGCTGGGATGGTCAATCGAAGGACCTACAGGTGGTCTCTGCAGCATGGCAGTGTCAGAATATTTGTCCTTATACGGTGGCTCAGGATTCCAAAAAACTGTCCCAAAAAATAGCAGGTAGAAGAATTATCTTGGTTTTATTAGTACTGCAGGAGCTTAATACTCCAGTGTTTATACTATGTTCACTACTGTGAGTTTCTTCTAATCAAAAACAAACAGAATATAAAAAATTAAAAATTTCAGTATGCATTTGCTAACTTACAGAATGTGTATTTTTAATAATAAAACAGGCATATTTGTTGGCATGCCTTGACACTCTCATGATTCGTGTATCATAATATCAAACATAGAAATCATTTTACTAATAAAGAAATAGGAATGTGTTTTCAGGTTCAATAAATTATCATCAATTTGTCAGGCAGCATTGTCCCATTTAATGAACTGAAAGCTGAGGCCTATTAAAATTAAGTAACGTTCTCCAGGTCACCCAGCTGTTAGATGTCACGGCTAGGACACGCCTCCCTTGTGGCTGAGTGCATACATTGCATCTGTGCAATTGAGTTACATCAATATTTTCATACAGAATCCTACACTGACGTTCAGTGCCATTTATCCTCATTCTCTGTGAAACTTCAACATTCAATATTTAGAAGTTCTTGTGATCGTGTATGCACAGTGCCTCTTAAAAGTCTAAAGCATTTATATTCAAAACCGCACCCCTGAGCCCTAAGGATATAATAATTTGTATTTATGCCCCATACAACTTGGAGATAATGACATAGCAGTTGGGCTGTTTTTTCTAACTACCATGCTAATGTTCGGTAACTGCACTTTTGACAATCCACTGGTATCTAATTAGGAAAAAACATCTTAGTAGATGCAAACATCATGCCCATTTGACAGACTGGAGTTAGGCTATTTAAGAAGAGGGAAGAATAAATGAACACTCAGGTAACTGTGTTGGTGTTGGTTTTAATATGCCACCTAAGCACAATAATCTAATTTTTAAATTTACAAAATGTTTTATTATTTAATGAGAATCACATATTTGTTAAATGTTAAAATAATGGCCTTTAAAAGGCATATTTCCAATATCACCAGTATGCACAATTTTTTAACACTGTTGGTGCATGAGGTTACTGTAAGACTCAGAGGATTTAAATTATAAATTATACATATCCCTGGACTATATCTAATAAAGAAAAGCAAATAGATGTAAAATGTATAAATTGCATAAAAGTTACAGTAATACATGTATTTAAATAAATAGAAATAAACAATCTATTGGAATAAGCTTTTCATTGGCATGAATCAAAGAATTTCTAAAGTTGGTCCTTGAATTGACCAATAAGAAATAGGCAATAAATTTGCTTGCTACTTCTTTAATAAATAAAATCCCCCAAAGTTCAAAAGCTATTTTGAAAACTAACAAGACCATATTTCTCTTTTAAGAAGGTTTTTGGTGACAAAATTTCAGCAAACATTTTTGTTTCTAAACTATTTACTATAGAAAAATGTAAAACAAATACAAATATAAAGAAGATGGTATTATATATCCCTTTTTACTCATCACCCGCACTCAGTATTTTATCAAAATTTTTATCACCCAGCTTCAACATTTTTCATAGCGAATATTCTATCCATACTCTCACCAACTCCTACACTTTACTGTTTTAACACAAATCTCAGATATCATATTTCACCTGTAAATGGGAGAAGAATTTAAAATTTTAAATTGTGATAGGTTAGAATACTTTACAAATTTAATAAAGACTGAATTGACATTTTAATCATTTTTGAAAACTTAATAAGAAATTGGTATTTTGAGCAAATTTGAAATAAAAATAATTATCATACTAGGGCAATTGCTATTTTCAAGAAGTTAGGGGGTATCACTTGGTAATAAACAAATAATGCTTAAGACAAAACCATTGCTATTAATTCACTTGTGACTCAATACTGATGTAGCTTAAGCTACTAGGTATATTTTTTATTGTTTACACCACACCTGATTTCAAAATACTGAAAGTCTTGTATATATTTAAAATAACGTGATTTAATTTTTTAAATGTGTACACTAATTCAAACTAGTCCCTCTCCGGTAGTCAAAAACACTTATTTTATACTAATTACAAGTTAAATCTTTAACTGACAAAATACAGAAATGTATCATAAGTCTCTTTTATAAGTAAATTCATTCTTCCAACAACTATTTATCTGGCACTTATATGGCAAGCTGTTCCATATATTAAAGATAAAATAGCAAACAATAGTTCTCATCCTCATAAAGATTATGGTCTAATAGGAAAACAGAAAATTGAGAAATAGAATTATAAATGTATCATAGAACACGATGCAGCCATAAATGCTATGAAGAAAAAGCCAGGTAAGGTGATACTTGGTGACTTGGGGGAGAAGCAATTTCATTTCTAAAGAAAATCCCTATGTGTAGTCACTTGAATGAAGTAAGGACTAAGTCTTACAATGATGTGTTAGCCCATTATCACACAGCCATAAAGAACTACCTGAGACTGGGTAATCTATGAAGAAAAGACGTTTAATTGACTCACAGTTCCAGAGGCTGTACAAGAGGAAACATGGCTGGGAGGCCAGGAAACATACAATCATGGTGGAAGGGTAAATGGGAAGCAAGCACATCTTCATATGGCAGCAGGAGAGACAGAAAAAGAGTAAAGAGGAAAGTGCTACACACTTTTAAACAACCAGATCTTGTGAGAACTATCACAAGAACAGCAAGGGGGGGAATCTGTCCCCATGATCCAATTACCTCCCACCAGACCCTTCTCCCCAAAGTTGGGAATTACAATTTCAACAAGAGATTTGGTTGGGGACACAGAGCCAAACCATATTAAATGGTAAGGAAGAATAGCAAGGGAAACAGCTCTGATGGGGAAATAGGAGTAATGTCTTAAAGGAACTGAAAAAAGCAGCTCACAAGGAAAAAGGAAGGTATAAAGCTGCAAGAAATGAGGTCTACCAGATAGGACCTGTAATCATATAAGATCTGACAAGCTGAGAAAAGAACTATGGGTTTTATAACACACTGTTGAAAAAATTTTGAGCAAGGAAGGGAAATAATCTAATTTTTAGGTTTTAAAGAGTACTCTGGCTTTTGCAGGACAATTAACTGTAGAGCTACCAATATTGAAGAAGGAAGATAAGTTAAAACGTAATTGAGGGGGTAGGACTTCCAGCACTATAGTACAATATAGGCTCAAAACTCTTCCTCCACCCACAGACACACATAACTACACATGGATCAGTTCCCTCTGAAAACTCCATATACTATTTGAGAGCCTCCTCTATACCGGGTGACTGAGAAAATTCCCACTTTGAAATGAGTAGGAAAGGCTGAGACATATAAAGCACATCCCTGCCACACCACACAACTGGTGGGGAATTCTCATCTCCCTATTTCTTCCCTAGAAGCAAACAATTTGAACCACACCTCTAGTGCCCCACCTTTTACAGTTGATACCCAAGGGACTAACTCCCAATCTGCCCATCTCTGGAAGCTGATGGGACCTGGCATTCACTAGTCCTCCAGGACCACAGAGAACAAAAAGACAGTGTTAAACAGCCATGTGAGCACTTCCTATGCCTCTTCCCCTTGACTGAGTGCAGTGCTGGAAGCTAATGGGGCATGCAATCACTAGTTCTCTTAGAGGTTGTACAGTCACATGGGAAAATCCCATGACTTCTCCACTGAGCCCACTCCAGTGAAAAAATCAGTCCTCCAACTTCTCCCTAGAGGGGGCTGGATTTCTCATCTAGCCCCCTCACAACCTTTCTGGTTGCTACCTGAGGGACTGGCCTCTAAACCCATGTGTATTTGAGAGCTAAGAGAGCCCAGCATTCACGAGCTCCCTGGGGATGACAGACAGCAAAGCAACAGTTTGAAAGTGCATGCCATCTACTAGTGTACAGGCACTTGTCACTGTCCCCCACCTCGCCAGCTCAGTACAGAGTGAGCAGACAATAAATTCCACCTCTTAGCCTACCTTGAGAAGAAAAAGAATTGGACCACATATCTACCACCTTAATTTTCCTGGCTGTTATTCAAAGAACTGGACCCTATCTCACCTGTCTCAAAGCACTGATGGTACTTGGGAATACTATCATGGCTGCCACTAAAAACAAAGACAGAATTTTTAAATGAGCACAAACACTTGAGAGACACCCAGAATCTCTGGAAAGGCAGATAGGTGAAGATCATCTTTGATATGAGGTCAGTCTGTGAGAGAAGTGGCTATTTTATCTAATAAAAACCAACACACAGGGTCATGAAAAGTGAAAAAATTTGGTAAATGTATGTTCATTAAAATAACTACATAAATATACAGAAACCAACCCAAATGAACTGGAAATATGTGTTCCAACTGATTATAAATAATCATTATATAGATGCTAATGAAGGTCAAGAGAGCAATATCTGAATGAAGCAATCATTTTAACAAAGGGATAGACAATAAAAAAGTACCAAACAGAAAACATATAACTGAAGGATACAATAATTGAATTAAAAAATTCAATTAGAGAGGTTCAACAGATGACTAGATAGGCAGAACAAAGAATCAGTAAATTTAAAGAGAGATCATTGGAAGCCATCCAGTCAGAGGGGCAAAAAGAAAAAAAAAAGTTTAAAAGAATAAAAACACCATAAAGAAATTATGGGGCACCAGCAAACAAATGAATATATACATTATGAGAGCTCTAGGAAAAGGAGAGACAAATGAGTAAAAAAAATTCAAAGAAATAATGGCTGAAAACTTCCCAAACATGGGAATAGAGATTAACATCTTGATCCTAAAAGTCCAAAGAATACTAAATAAGATGAATACAAAGTTACCCAGACCATGAGACGTTATAACAAGTTAAAAGTTAAGGACAAGGAGAGAATTTTTAAAGCAGCAAGAAACAACTTGCTACCAACAAGGGAACCTCCATGAGATTATCAGATTTCTCATCAGAAACTCTGCAGGTCAGAAGGGAATGGGATGATGTACTCAAAGTGCTAAAATAAAAAGACTGCCAACCAAAAATACTGTACCTCATAAACCTTTCCATTACAAATTGAGAGATTTTCTCAGACTTTCTCAGACAAACAACGCATTGGGATGTCAATCATCTCCACTATCTCTCCTGCACAAAGAATACTAAAGGAAATTCATCAACTTGAAATGAAAGGATGCTAAAAAGCAACACAAGAGCATAAAAATATAAAACTCATTGGAAGGGTAAACATACAGAAAAAAAACAGAATACTGTATTACTACAATGTTAGCACAATAAATCATGTTTAATTCAAGCACAAAAGTTAAAACACAAGAGTGTTAAAAGTAACTATGACTAATTCTTATTAATGAACATACAGAAGTAAATTTAAACATCAATACCATAAAACATGGGAAAAGGAGAGGTAAACAGAGCTTTGTATGCAACTAAAATTGTTACCAGCTTAAAATAGACTATTATAACTAATAGCTATGAAGTGTTTTATGTAAGCTCAGTGGTAACCACAAAGAAAATATCACCAAAAAAATAGGGAGAGTCTGAGAAAGGGAGAAAGGAAACAAACCCTATCAATGCAAAAATATAACAAATGCAAAGGAAGACAAAACAAGGGAGAAAAAGAGAAAAAAAACATGAAAGAAAACAGTTAACAAAATGGCAATAGTAACTTCTTCCCTATTAATAATTACTTTAAATGTAAATAAGTCAAGTTCACCAATCAAAATATACAGAGTGACTTAAGAGATTTCAAAATCACAATCCAACTACGTACTGATTACAGGAAACCCAAGGACGTGCATAGGCTGAATGTGAAGAAACTGAAAAAGATATTTTGGCCGGGCGCGGTGGCTCACGCCTGTAATCCCAGCACTTTGGGAGGCTGAGACAGGCAGATCACAAGGTCAGGAGATCGAGACCATACTGGCTAACAATGTGAAACCCCGTCTCTACTAAAAATACAAAAAATTAGCTGGGCGTGGTAGCGGGCACCTGTAGTCCCAGCTACTCGGGAGGCTGAGGTAGGAGAATGGTGTGAACCCAGGAGGTGGAGCTTGCAGTGAGCTGAGATCGTACTACTGCACTCCAGCCTGGGCAACAGAGTGAGACTCTGTCTCAAAAAAAAAAAAAAAAAGAAGAAGAAAGAAAGAAAAAAAAAAGATACATCATGCAAATGGCAGCTAAAAGAATGTGGAAATAGCTATATTTGTATCATACAAAGTAGAATTTAAGTCAAAAACTCTCTCTAGAGACAAAAAGTTTAAGTATCTAATGTGAAAGGGGTTAAATCAAGCAGAAAATATAACAATTGCAAAAGTATGTATTCAGTAAACATCAGAGCACCAACAATATAAAGCAAATACTAAATGCTCAAAAAAGAAAAAATGACAGAAATACAATAGTAGGAGATTTCAATATCCTGCTTTCAATACTGAATAGAATATCCAGAGAGAAAATCAATAAAGAAACAGTGGACTTGAACAATATTACATACCAAATAGACCTAACAGACATATGCAAAATTTCCTGCCCAAAAGCAGATAAACACAGACTCTTCTCAAGCACACACATAATATTCTCCAGGACACATCACATGTTAAGTCACAATTCAACTCTTACTAAGGAAGTTGATAGGAAGATTGATATTTTGTGAAGTATCTTTTTCTATCGAAATGTGAATGAAATTATTAGTCAATATCAGCAAGAAAATTAGAAAATTTACAAATTCCTAGAAACTAAAAACTCATGAACAATCAGGTCAAAGAGAGGATTAAAGATAATTTTTTAAATATTTTAGGATAAACAAACATGAAAACACAGTATATTCAAACTTAGACAATGCAGACAAGAAAAAAAAAAAGGCTTCGAAATCAGAAAGTAAGAAGTAAAATTGTCCCTGTTTGCAGATGACATGATATACAAAATTTTACAGCACCAAAAAAACTGTTATAACTGATAAAAAAAATTCAGTAAAGTTTCAGGACACAAAATCAACATATAAAAATTGGTTATATTTCTATACACTAATATTGAACTATCAAAGAAAGAAGAAGAAAACAATCTCATTTACAATATCACTAAAAAGAAGACGGGAATAAACTAAAGTAAGGTGGTAAAGATCTGTACACTAAAACCTACAAAATAATTTAAAAATTTAAGATAAAAATGAAGGGAAAAATATCTCATGTTCATGAATTGTGAGAATATTGTTAAAATCTCCATACTACCCAATACTATCTACAGATTCAATGCAAATCCCTATCACTTTTTTTTTTTTTTTTTTTTTTGAGACAGAATTTTGCTCTTGTCCCCCAGGCTGGACTTGGCTCACTACAACCTCCACCTCCTGGGTTCAAGAAATTCTCCTGCCTTAACCTCCTGAGTAGCTGGGATTACAGGTGCCCACCACCTCGTCCACCTAATTTTTGTATTTTTAGTAGAGACGGGTTTTCACCATGTTGGCCAGGCTGGTCTCAAACTCCTGATCTCAGGCGATCTGCCCACCTTGGCCTCTGAAAGTGCTGGGATTACAGATGTGAGCCACCGCACCTGGACTCTATCATAATTTTTATAGAAATAGAAGAAAAATCCTGAAAATTACATGGAACCACAAAAGACTACAAATATCTAAAGCAATCTCAAGCAAGAAGAAGAAAGCTGAGACCATCACACTTCCTAATTTTAAATTATGTTACAACACTACAGGAATCAAAACAATATGGCACTGGCCCCAAAACAGACAAACAGACCAAAAGAGCAGAATGGACAGTCCATAAGTAAATCCAAGAGTATTTGATAAACCAATCTTTGATAAAGGCACTATAAATAATGAGAAAAGGATAGTCTATTCAATAAATAGTGCTGGGGAAGCTGGATATCCACAGGCGAGAAAGAGGGAGAAGGAAAGGAAAGGAAGAGAGAAAGAGAAAAAGAAAAGAAAGCTATTGGTCCTTAATTCATACCATATATAAAAATATAAAATGAATTAAATACTTTAATGTAAGACCTGAAACTGTAAAACTCCTAGAAGAAAGTATAGGTAAAAAGCTCCATGACAATGATTTTGCCAATAATCTTTTTGAAATGACACCAAAAGCATGGGCAACAACATCAAAAAAAAAAGAAGTGGTATAAATTTCATGTGATCATAGCATATGATCCTTTTCATGTACTATTGAATTCAGTTTGCTTATGTTCTGTTGAGTGTCTTTTGCATCTGTATTCATCAGGAATATTGGCCTGTAGTTTTTGTTTCTGTTTTTCTTGTAGTGTCCTTGTCTGGCTTTGGTACCAGAATAATGCTGACCTCATAAAACGAGTTTGAAAGTGTTCTCTCCTCTTTAATTTTTTACAAGAGTTTGGAAATTACAAGAGACTGGTATTAATTCATCTTTAAATGTTTGGTAGACTTCACCAGCAAAGGTATCAGGTCTGGGATTTTTCTCCATTCCTTTAATTTCAGCCTACATGTGCCTTGGAGTTGATGTGAGTCTCCTGATTCTTTAATTCATTTCGCCACTCCACACTTTTTGAATAGAGTATTTATTCTATTTGTATCTAAAGTGATTATTGATAGGTAAGGACTTACTATTGCCATTTTTTTCATTGTTTCCTGACTGCTTTGTAAATTCTGTTCTTTTTTATTCTTTTTGCTGCCTTCTTTTGTGATTTAATGATTTTTTAGTGGCATGCTATGATATCTTTATCTTTCCTATACATACTAGAGGGTTTTGCTTTGTGGTTTCTATGAGGTTATATAAAACATCTTATAGGTATAAAGGTCTATTTCAAGGTTATAACAACCTAACTTCAATTGCACACAAAACCTTTATACTTTTAGTCCCCCCTCCACATTTTATGTTTTTGATATCAGAGTTTACATCTTTCTAAATAGTGTATCAATTCATAAATTTTAACTGATTTACATATCACCATTGCAGCATTAGAGTATTCTAAAGTTGTGTGCTTATCTTTACCCCTGAGTTTTATACTTTCATGTTTTCATGTCATAAGTTAGTGTCCTTTAATTTCAATGTGAAGAACCTCCTTTAGCATTTCTTCCAAGGCAGTTCTAGTGGTGAACTCTCTCAGCCTTTTTTTTTTTTTTTTTTTTTTGAGAAAGTCCTGATTACTCCTTCCTTTCTGAAGGATAGCTTTGCCAAGTATTCCTGGATGGCAGTTTTTTGCTTTCGGCACTTTGAATATATCATCTTTTCTTCTGGTCTGCAAAGTTTCCACTGAGGAATTCACTGAGAGCCTCATGAAAGTTCCCTTGTATGTGTCAAGCCTCTTTTCTCTTGCTGCTTTCAAAATTCTTTGTCACTGATTTTTGACAGTTTGATATAATGTGTGTCAGTAATATCTTCTTTGGGTTTAATTTGTTTGGGGAATTTTGAACTTCATGTATCTGATAGCCATATATATTCTCAGATTTAGGAAGTTTTCAGCCATTTATTTTTTTAAATAAGCTTTCTGCCCCTTTCACTCTCTTCTTTGGCATGTCCACGATGTGATTGTTAGTTTTTTTGATGGAGTTCCATAAATTCCGTAAGCTTTCTCCATTCTTTTTCATTTTCTTTTTTCTACATTGACTGGATAATTTTTTAAGTTCCGGGGTACAGGTGCAGATGTGCAGGTTTGTTACATAGGTAAACGTGTGGCATGGTGGTTTGCTGCACCTATCATCAACCCATCACCTAGGTTTTAAGCCCAGCATGCATTAGCTCTTTTCCCTAATGCTCTCCCCCGTCACCCTCCTCTGGCAGGCTCTAGTGTGTGTTGTTCCTCCATTCCCTGTGCCCACATGTTCTCATTGTTCAGTTCCCACTCATGAGTGAGAACATGCAGTGTTTGGTTTTCTGTTCCTGCATTAGCTTGCTGAGGATAATGGCTTTCAACTTCATCCATGTTCCCTGACAGGATAATTTCAAATGACCTGTCTTCAAATTCACAGACTTTTTCTTCTGTGCAATCAAGTCTGCTGTTGATTCTATCACATTTTTCATTTTTTTTTCATTGTATCCTTCAGCTGCAAAATTTCTGTATGATTCTTTATGATTTCTGTCCATATAGAACTTCTCATTTTGTTCATGTACTGTTTCTTCTGATTTTATTCATTTGTCTGTTTTCTCTTGTAGCTTGCTGAGCTTCCTTAAAATGATTATTTTGAATTCTTAGGCAATTCATAAATCTGCATATCCTTGGATTTGTGTACTAGATCATTATTGTATTCTTTGGTGGTGTCATGTTTCTTTGATTTTTCATGTTCTTTAAAGTCTTGTGCTGCTCTCTTTGCATCTCAAGAGGCAGTCACCTTCTCTAGTGTTTACTGACTGGTTTTGGAAAGTGAATACTTTCAACAGTCAGCTCAGTTAGGAATTCTTAAACTCTCTTAAACCTTTTCTATGAATGTACACAATCCACACCTCTTGCTCCCTCTTCGGGAGAAATCTTGTTTTCCCCAAACCCCACAAAACCAGGTCAGATGATGCGAGTCTCCTGTTTTCCCTAAGGTTGTATTCTATAATGCTCAAGTTTGTGTGCCTTCTCCCAATCCTACAGGGTTGAAGCAGCTATCTTTGTGAGACACTTGAACTCTCAGTCCTCAAAGGTGCACTCAGGGACTGGTGGGGACAGAGTGAGGTGTCCAAAGAATTTGGGTTGCCCATGGTCCAGTTGGGGTTTTCTGCAGGCAAGGGTGTCCCAAGCAGCTCATCAACTGACCTCTGATGGAGTCCATAGACGAGTTAGCAGGGTTCACATCCTATCTTTTCTGTACCCATTCTCTCTCAACTACTCAGCCATGCTAATCATGTCAGTAATCTGAACGAGGTAAGAAAGAAGTGGGCAAGTAGGCCTGTTGGACAGAATCTCACATAGCTCAGGGAGCTATGTGCTCACTCACTACAGTCTCACTGTTCTCCATGGGAAAAACTGTGGGCCTTACTTGTCACTGAGCTGTGCCACCTTAAGGGAGAGGTGACGTGGGAAAAGTGAAATTGTTCTTTCTACCCTTTTGGTCCAACAGTGTGCTGAAACTTTTCCACTGGTCTCCTGAACTCCCACAAAGTACTCTCATCTATGGGTAGTTATCAAAATCAATGCTTCTGCAGGGAATGTTGGTAGAAATCTCCTATTTTGCCCTATTGTTGTCATCCATGAATATATGAGCATACATACAGAAGCAGTTACACTCATTCCGTTAGTCTTTTTTTGCCTTGTTTTAAAGAAATACCCGAGACTGGGTAATTTATAAAGAAAAGAGGTTTAATTGGCTCATATTTCTGCAGGCTGTACAGGAAGCATAGTGCTAGGCATCTGTTCAGCTTCTGGTGAGGCTTCAGGAAGCTTACAATCATAGCAGAAGGCAAAGGGGAAACCAACATCTCACATGGCAAGAGTGGGAACAAGAGAGAGAGAGGGGAAAGATGCTACACACTCTTAAACAGCCAGATCGCATGAAAACTCACTATCAAAAGGACAGCACCAAGAGGATGGTACCAAACCATTCATGAGAAATACGTTCCCATAATTAAATCACCTCCCACCAGGCCCCACCTCCAACATGGGGGATTATCATTCTACATGAGATTTAGAGGGGACAACATGCAAACTATATTACTCATGAACTTAAAGAAATAGGCTATATGCATGTCTGGCTGGTCTGTCTACTGCCATGATTCTCAGTTAACAAACCATAAGCACTAAAAATAATTCTCTTTTCCTGAGCAGCCACTTCTCTTCCTGGTCTGAGTACCATGCTTCAGGTTTGGGGCATATGACTTACCCAGTGATACTTTAAAAAAAAAAAGGGGGGGGGCGGTTCTCAAAGCCGAGTCCCCAGACAAAATGCAGTAGTAGCATCACATGGGTACTTCTTAGCAAAAATGGTTTCTCGGACTGTACCATAGACTAACTGGATCAGAAACTCTGGGTTGGGGTCCAGTAATCTGTATAATTAACCGACCCTCCAGGTATTCTAATGCATGCTGAAGTTTTAAATTCACTAAAGTATGAGGGAAAAGTTGTACCAGAATCTTCTAAAACTATCTCTAACCCCATGGCTTCTGAGAAACCACACCCCCCAAATTCACAGGCTTGCTATCAGCAGCAGCCCCTGTGTAAGTACTTGTCAGCACCAATCCATCTCCCCTAGTGACAGGCTTCAAAGGCAATAGTAAAGCTTCAATTAAAAATTACCCTTTCTAGTCTATACCCTTTGCAGTGACCATATTCATGCTGGTAAACACTGGTTTTATATTAAAAGGCAAACTTTCTCATTTTTATGAAAACTCAGTTATACTTCAGCAAAGAGCTATTTGACAATGGTTTATTTTTTAAAATTTGTTAGCAAGCCAATTCCTATTAATATACTTCATGTGCCATAAACATAAAATACATATATGTTTCTGAAGATGAATATTATAATTATCTAGGTATAAACTATCACTAATAAGAGCAGGTCATTTTTTTTCCTGGCCACTGCTATTGGAAAAGGAAACATCGATATTGGCTCTTTGGGGAAGACATGGGAAAGTAATGAGACTCTTTCTATGACTTGGGGCAGGAAGTTTGCATCTTGTTTTTCTAGGACTTCAGAAAATAAATTCTTCTGGAGACTTCAAAGTCTGTATGAATAGGTGAGTGTAGTATGTATCTGAAAGATAAGCTTATCCTATCAAGATGGTATTTAATTTTTATTCTGGCTATCATCTGGATTGATCAAATTTTGAATGTAAAGAATTGCCTTTTTCTCATTTTAAATGTTAAAACTCATCGCAGTGGGAAGTATTATAAACTCTGTTTAACGTGCTTCCTTTACAACTTAAGCATCATTTTTGTCATATTAAAATCCATTTCTTTTTAGTAAGATAAAATTAAAAAGAACTCCAGCCAAATATAATTAAAAACTTGGACTATATATCTTCCAGGAACCACGTGATTTCTGCCCTGTGGGGAGTCCTATATTCTTCCCTACTGTGGATAAGTTCATAAGTGCAGTTGAAAGGATCCGTGCTGATTATAATTACATTCTAAATTAGCCAATATTAGCACTGTGCCAAATAATTCACATAGCATGGTTTCCATGTGGGACAATCAATTACACTTCAGATGAATCCATGCAAAAATCTATAGGTTTTACTTAGGATCACAGTTTTTGTAATTTAACATATTATTACAACAGAGCCTTCAAAAGGTCAGGTAGAACAATGGAGAGTAATTTCCAGTTCGTAAATGTTCCTTTACTGTCACAAGAGGGTGACTATATCCATGTGCTTGATAGAATCAAAATTCTAACTTATTTTGACATTCACCTTATAGCACACTTAAAGTAGAGAGCAGTTTTATCCAAAAACCCATTGAAAATTAATACAATTTTAGCATGAAGATCTGTGCCTCTTTTTGAATTTTTCTGTGTTAACCACCTCATTGGGAGATTGCAGAGCTATAGAAAAAACACCACAGAGAGACTATACCAGGTAATTGAGTACCTGCCTAGCGGCCTAGTAGAGAGAGTTTTGTATTTTTTCAAACTTGAGAACTTAGTAGTTTTTTGCTGCCCCCAAGAGTTCTACCTATTGCAATGGCAAAATTAGCTCATTCCAGAAAATTCTGTAGTTTTTCTTCTCCATACCAATGCATTAAAGACCTGAAGAAATAACCATTATTTTTCCTTTTTTTTTAATTTTTATTTTTATTTATTTATTTTTGAGACAGAGTCTCACTATGTCACCAGGCTGGAGTGCAGTGGTGCAATCTCGGCTCACTGCAACCTCTGTCTCCTGGGTTCAAGCCATTCTCCTGTCTCAGCCTCCCAAGTAGCTGGGATTACAGGGACGTGCCACCATCCAAGCTAATTTTTTTTTTTTTTAAGTAGAGAGGGAGTTTCACCATGTTGGCCAGGGTGATCTAGATCTCTTGACCTTGTGATCTGCCCACCCTGGTCTCCCAAAGTGCTAGGATTACAGGCATGAGCCACTGCACCCAGCCAATTTTTCTTTTAATATGTACAGCATATTTTAAGGTACCAAACTAATAGGTTAAATTTAGTTCCTAAATTTCTCAATTCAGCAAAACAGAAAAGCAAAAATTTTTTCAAGCATATTGAATCTTGTGATACATTAACATGTAATAGTAACATTGGCAAGTTTTCTCCAAGATTTCAAAATTCACAATCACCAGAATCATCATATTATTGAGTAATCTGAAAAGACACCCCCACTGAAACTATATATCCACAACAAAGATGACACAAAACAATACAAATGATTAAGAAAATTAATTGGACTGTGCAAGCTGATTCTGGTTATTTAGGGCAGGGTGTCCTAAATATCATTTTAAATGTTAAATGTAAATGTACATTGAAATTGCATACACACAGATATCTTATTCTCATGCTTTAATATTTAATCATCAAAGCCCCTCCTTGGAATTAAGGCATCATCTGGGAAAGCTTCTGTTAAACACTTACTTCCGTGGGGTTAAGAGAATAAGTATTATCTCCTAACACATTAAGCTGGTGTTTTCTTTTGTAATGGCTGAGAACCAGATTCACAAATAAAAAGATAGGTGTAAAAGATGTAGACATGGGGGAAGAAGAAAGAATGATCAAGACCATCAGGCCCAATTTGAGAGAGATAAGCTCAAAGGGATACTTCATCAGAAGGTGTGAATAGCACAAAGGCAGAGGGCACTGTCAGAGAAACGAGAAGGCGGCAATTTCCCTTCAAAGGCAATGTACTGTAGAGGATGAGAGCATGGGTGCCAGGGCCAGAATGCCCCAGATCAAATCTCACCTCCTCCACTTAATAGACAAAGGAACAAGAGCAAAGCTCTTAACCCCTCTGTGCCCGTTTGCTTCTTCTGTAAAATGGGAATCATAGCAGCCCTCCGCAAACACACACTGGGTTGTTGGAGGGGATCAAATTTTTAAAGCCTTAGGTCAATACTTGGCATGTGATAGCAACCACAGAAGTGTTTGCTCTTATTATTACCTGAAGTTGTTCCTGTCTTAAAATCAAAGATACATTTTCTAAACCTACTATACAGGCGAGAAGGAAAGAGCCCATTGCTGTATTTGGTTTTATCGCTGCTGCCATTTTTTGAGTGTTTGGGTAGCAGCAGCATCTTGGTTACGTTAACTCCAGAACGCTGGTGAAAGAAGTGAGCCACATGGAAAGCTGGTTGGGTGGAGTTTACCTGAGTAGCTTAGGTAAATAGTTCCACTCTCTGCTATTCTCTAGAAGCATTGCTACTGTACCGTAGGAAAAAAGTAGCCAAAGGCAGCTTGAGAAAGTTGATGTGCCTCCCTCAGCACCAAGATGCTAGCAGGGAGTAATTTGGGTACAAAGTGGCATTAATCCAGCTCATTAATTGCTCAGAATTACTAACTAAGCTCTCTTCAACTGCTGCTTTGTCTCCTTTGTGCTGTGTTTTTATGGTGGTTGCCTTTTCAGGAATTTATATTTTGAATTTAAAAAGTCTAAAATGCTTAAGAAATATTTCAGTAAGTTCTAGAGACCTGGGCAACATTGTGCCTTGTAGTTAACAATAGAGCATTGTGCACTCAAAAACCAGCTGAGAGAGCAGATCTCATATTAAGCCTTCTTACCACAATAAAATAAAATTTAAAAATTAAAATATTTCAAGAAAATGCAATGTTTGTAAGTTGTAAATATACACTAATAAATATATAAAACAAATATATAATAAATATGAAGGTCTTTCCCCTTTGTTCTACCTAAAGAGCTTAGAATTCTGCCTTTTAAGGACAAATGAGGATATCCTTATCAAACTAACACAGGAACAGAAAGCCTAATACTGCATGTTCTCACTTCTAAGTGGGAGTTAAACGATGAGAACATATGGACCACAGAGAGGAACAACACACGCTGGGGCCTAGCAGAGGGTGGAAGGTGGGAGGAGGGAGAAGATCAAGAAAAATAACTAATGGATACTCGGCTTAACACCCGGGTGATGAAATAATCTGTACGACAAACCCCCATGACACCCATTTACCTGTGTAACAAACCTGTACATCCTGCACATGTACCCCGACCTTAAAATTTAAAAGAAGAACAACAAATGGAGAAGAAATGAGTTATCCATAGCTGTGAAACACAAATGGAAAACGTGTACCATATACAAAATATACAATTGGGGAAAGTAGATCTTTTTTTATAATGTATAATTCACTGAATCCATTTATTGACATTTACTCAATGTTTATTGAGTGTCTTTTGTGTGTTGGATGCTGTCACAGACACTGGTGATACAGCCATGAACAGAACAGACAGACCCCTGCCTGCATGGGCTCATACTCTACGGAGTGTATCTACCTGGGTGTCGGGGATAGAGGGCTGGAGGTTGGAACCCAAGAAACAAAATAAGGGAAATGCCTAACGTAATAGATGATAATGATATCTACATAGTTAATATTGAACATGTACAGGGAAAGGGGAGAACCAAGAGTTTTATGTAGTAGGAGGAAGTGGCAATTTTCAATAGGAGAAAATGAAGTAGGCCACGGCAAGAGAAAGTGACATTTGAGCAGCCTGGAGAAGATGGCAGAGAAAGCCATGGAGCTATCCAGGAGGCGATCAGTCCAGGCAGAGGGCGCTGCAAATGCACGCATCCTGAAACGGTGCAGGCCTGGGGTCAGGGAGGTGATGTCCCTAGAGCAGAGCAAAGAAGGGGTTGAGTATCAAGGGATGAAGTCACAGAATATTGGGGGAGGCTTGTGATGTAGGGCCAAAAATGCCACTGAATAGATATCACCTTTACTCTGAAGGAGGTGAGAAGCCAGCAAAGAGAAGAGAGAAAGGGAGTTGCTGGACTATTGTTCCAGGGTGAAGGGAATGAGACCAGGGTGCAGCAGCAGAGATAGAAGCAGAGAGAGTACAGACACAGTTAAAGAATGGAAGGCAAAGTACATGGTACCACTGCTGGCGGGTGGATAAATGTGATGATGAGAAATGGTGGAAATTCTCTTCTGACTGCATTTATTTTCTTAATAAAATATAAGCACAGTCACCAATAAAAACATATATGCATAAAAATACCCAATAATTTACACATTTACACAGATTTTCTAGTAACTTCTGTATTTCTTGAAGAAAACTTGAAAGCTAAAGTTCAACATCAGAAATACATTCTAATAAAGTTAACCCATCCAAAAATCCAATTATGATACTGAAAAAGCTAATAGGAAGGCAGCCTCCGCTATAGAGGAAGGACAGATGAAGAGCATTCTGGGAAATTTGCAAACAGTGACAAGCATATGTGATGAGGATGGCATACACTTACATCTCATCTAGTACAATGGTGCTGTGTGTTCAGTCATCTCATTACTACTTCTGAGGTCTCGACTATGAAGCAGAACATAGGATATTGGCTTTAGCTACACAAGATAAAAACAGTGGAGTTTTTATGCAGTAATTTTTATCAATAAAAATGACTACATTCTAATTGTTTAATCCAGTTCCTCTTCTCTTCACATGGAATAACTTTAGAGAAAATACAATAGAAACTATTCGCACCATGAGAAGTCCACCATGGCCTGTTGCCTCGTGGTCCCCAGCCTTCTGTGAAAGCGTAATGCACACTCCCACAACTCCACTGCAGAGAGTCGTATCCTCCATGTACACGCAGACAAATTCTCCCAGCTCCCTTTTGCAACACAGCACTTACTGGGGCTTAGTTCTTTCAGGGAGAGACATTTCCAATCCTCATATCAGTTTCATCGGTATGAATATGGTTTTGTTGCCTCCCTCATTTATTTCTTATTTCTTGCAAATAAGATAGAAAGGTAAAGCCTGATTTTTTTCCCAAGTCCCTAAATATTAGTCATATAGGTCTTTAAAATTAGCCTGCAGAGTCATTTTCTTGTCACCCTATAATTAGGATTCACTTACCATCTTCCAAATGTACTCAGACACTGTTTCCCCACTCCTGTGTTGTCAAATTGCTCGTGTAGCCCTCCACAGGAGCTACACTAACGAGTCTTTTTTAAAGCAACTTTATATGGAGCAGGAGTGTCCCTATGTAATACCAGGGATCTCCAAATATAATTACCTACTATCATTGTTTTATTGCTGCTGCAATAAACTATATGAGCTTTCACTTGTGATCTATACAAGTTGTGAACTATACAAGTTTACACTGCATGAGCTAACATAACTCTTGTATGTTTGCCTCAGAACTAAGACATTGCAAGAGAAAATATGCAAATGGCAATTCCTTAAATTAGTTCTTAAAATTTACTTGCCACATATTTGTGATTTTTATATCAGTGTTGTACTTTTTAAAGTAACTTTGTATTTTAATACATATTTCATTAACTTCCCCATCTCTGCCACCATTATATATAATTAAACTGTAAAATATCTGGTCATCATCACTTCATTTATGGCTGTCCAGTTCTCATCCTCAAAAGATAAAATTATTAAAGAGGTTTCTGCCGAGACTCTACAAAAATGGGATTTGAAAATAGATAATTAGATATCCAAATGAGTCATGGTGATTATTTCAATTTTTCTTTAGTCATTAATGAAACTCAAAATAATCACATTTCTGGCTTTGTCCATATGATCAGAAACATTTCCAGGCAAATAGCAAATGTCTTAAACATTATTTGGGTCTAGTAAGGACAGAACTTTGGAATTTTTAAGGTCAGAATCAATGAACACATGAAGACAGAATAGAGTCAAAAGCTTGTTTCGGCAGTTTCGATCTGTCGGTCTTTTAGAGATGACATATTTTAGAACACCAAACACACATTTGTGCTAGCAGAGATTTTTAATTAGCTTCCGGCTTAACAGCAATAATGGAAGGAGCAGGGCTTGGGTCACCACTTAGTGTGTTTGGATCCTTTGAAAACGGACTTTTGTTCTCTTTTGAGCCATGGCATCGACTGCCCTGCATCTCTCCGTAGGAGTTTTGCAGAGTGACAAATCAGCTGTGGCACAAACAGTTTCTAATTAACAGTGACAGGATATTGATGGGGCTAACAATTGCTTGATAAAGGCCAAAGGAAAGTTTCAGGGCCATGAACTTTCCATTATATTCAGAAGTGATTATTCTCTCCAGATTTTAGCTTGATCATTACCTTTCTGTCACAAATATTGGAAAATCCCTTTTTAAAAAAATGTTACTGTTGGAGCTCAGTTGGAGGAAATGAATGAAAGGTCACTGATCAATGATCATTCTTACGATGAATCAGCTCTTCTACTTCTAGCTAAATTTTATAAAATGCATTAATTACAAAGTTGTGAAACAATCAGTAACTGGACAGCTTCCCCCACCACCCCACAAAGTTAGTGTCTTGTTCTGAATTCTTCTGCCTCGATTTTTTCCTGTTCTTTGACACTACTCTTTAGTTTTATCTTTACATTTTTTATTATGAAAACTTTCTGCTGGGCACAGTGGCTCACGCCTGTAATCCCAGCACTTTGGGAGGCCGAGGTGGGTGGATCATGAGGTCAGGAGATCAAGACCATTCTGGCCAACATGGTGAAACCCCATCTCTACTAAAAATACAAAAATTAGCTGGGTATGGTGGCATACGCCTGTAACCCCAGCTACTTGGGAGGCTGAGCCAGGAGAATGGCTTGAACCTGGGAGGCAAAGATTGCAGTTAGCCGAGATCGTGCCACTTCTTGAACCTGGGAGACAGAGATTGCAGTAAGCCAAGATCACACCACTATACTCCAGCCTGGTGACAGAGCAAGACTCCATCTTAAGAAAAAAACAAACAAACAAACATACAGGTGTAGACAGAAGAATATTTAATATAATGAATAACCATATGCCCATCGCTGATCTCCAAAGGATTTTCTTTTTCCTCACCTTCTAAGTTTCAGCGTACATGTGAAGGATGTACAGGTTTGTTCCTTAGGTAAATGTGTGCCATGGTGGTTTGCTGCACAGATCAACCTATCATCTAGGTATTAAGTCCAGCATCCATTAGCTAGTCTTCTTGATATTCTGATTCCCCCCATCTGCTCCACAGGCCCGAGTGTGTGTTTTTCTCCCTATGTGTCCATGTGTTTTCATCAATCAGCTCCCACTTACAAGTGAGAACATGTGATGTTTGGTTTTCTGTTCCTGCATTAGTTTGCTGAGTATAATGGCTCTCAGCTCCATCCATGTCCCTGCAAAGGACATGATCTCATTCTTTTTCATGGCTGCATAGTATTCCATGGTATATGTGTACCACATTTTCTTTATCCAGTCTATCATCAATGGGCATTTGGGTTGATTCCAAGTCTTTGTTTTTGGGAATCATGCTGCAATGAACATACATGTGCATGTATCTTTATAATATAATTATTTCTATTCCTTTGGTATATACACAGTAATGGGATTGCTGGGTGGAAGTATTTCTGCCTCTAAATATTTGAGGAATTGCCACTTTGTCTTCCACAATGGTTCAACTAATTTCCATTCCCACCAACAGTGTAAAAGCAATCCTATTTCTCCACAACCTCACCAGTATCTGTTGTTTCTCGACTTTTTAATAATCGTTATTCTGAATGGCATGAGATGGTAGCTTATTGTGGTTTTGATTTGCATTTCTCCAATGATCAGTGATGTTAAGCTTTTTTTCATATGTTTTTGGCACCATTAATGTCTTCTTTTGAGAAGTATCTGACAGTACTCTTTAAACAGTGTGATGCTGATAATGAAAACAATAGCTAAACAATTTCCTAGCCCCCCAAGTAGCTAGATTGCTTAAGGTCCCTTGAAGCCAGCTAATTCAATGAGTCCCCAAGCCATTTCCCAAACCCCAGAGGGAGTATCAGTTTGAGTTCCTAAATTCCCTCTATTGAATATTACAAATCCATACAGGAAATATTTGATTCCTGCTTTTGTAGATAATTTTTGTCAGGAGAATGAATATACTTAAGAATTCATTCCCAATTTTACAAAGAAAGATCAGTCCATCATAAGTTGTTCTAAAAGTAACCTTTACTCGAGAAATACAGCTTAGAATAGTAGCTGGGCAACTGTGCTTCATCAAGCACTCAGGTTCTGAATTGACTACAACCACCTCCTCAAGGAGGAGGCATGGAAAAAGGAAATCCGTGTTGTTAAACTTCAGAAACCTCCCTGCCTTGCTTTACCCAAAGAACTTCACAGGTGCCAGTCAAAGTATTTAGCAATTGGTTCCCATAGGTGTCCTCTATATAATGGTGTGAGCCCATGGGTACTTATTCAGCCTATCATCAGCCTTACTTTAACCCACTTGTACTGATTTTTTGTACTGGGCATGAGGTTCCAAGTAAAGTTAGTAAAAACTGTTCACTGATAAAAAGAAAGTTTTGTGCAATTCCTACCTATGAGTGAGAACATGCGGTGTTTGGTTTTCTGTACTTGTGATAGTTTGCTGAGAATGATGGTTTCCAGCTTCATCCATGTCCCTACAAAGGACATGAACTCATCCTTTTTCATGGCCACATAGTATTCCATGGTGTATATGTGCCACATTTTCTTAATCCAGTCTAACATTGATGGACATTTGGGTTGATTCCAAGTCTTTGCTATTGTGAATAGTGCCGCAGTAAACATACGTGTGCATGTGTCTTTATAGCAGCATGATTTATAATCCTTTGGGTATATACCCAGTAATGGGATTGCTGGGTCAAATGGTTGGGGTAGGGGGGGGAGGGGGGAAGGATGGCATTAAGAGAAATACCTACTGTAAATGATGAGCTAATGGGTGCAGCACACCAACATGGTACATGTATACATATGTAACAAATCTGCACGTTGTGCACATGTACCCTAGAACTTAAAGTATAATTTAAAAAAAGGAAAAAAAGGAAAGTTTTAGAACTATGTGTATATAAGATGAAAGGTATCCATTTTGACCTGTCACAAATGAGCTGTTCAGCACCCAGTGAGAAGTTATAAATGGCACACAGTACATAATGAATTTCTTCCATTCATTAATAAAACCTCAGCAGAAGGCACTTTACCGACTAGTTCAACTATCCCTATGATACTTGAATATCCTCCATACCATCCCAGCTAAGAAACAACTAAACTTAGCGATGATTTCAGAGGTGGAGGCATCCCGGGGATAAGGAATAGCAAAGGAAAACATAGAAGCAGACCTGGAATGTTTGAAAAATAGCAAAAAGGCCAGGTTACCAGAGTGGAGTGTTGGGATAGAAGGAATAGAAGATATGACTGGAGGCAATGGTTGGAGCAACAGATACTGGTGAGGTTGTGGAGAAATAGGATTGCTTTTACACTGTTGGTGGGAATGGAAATTAGTTCAACCATTGTGGAAGACAAAGTGGCAATTCCTCAAATATTTAGAGGCATATTGGCTCGCCATATTGGCATAATGGCGAGCCAATATGTAAGGCTTTGTAAGTCACAGGAAGGAGTAGAATTGTTATTCTGAATGAGATAGAAGGAGGCTTGGAGCAAATGAGTAACATAAGCTGACAACTTTTAAAAGGATCAACTGGCTGCTGTGTTGAGGACAGACTGAGGACAGGACAAGGTCAGAGCAGGAAACCTGTGCTATTTCAATAACCCAGGCAAGGTTTGATGGAGGACTAGACCCACAGCATTAGCAGAGGAGATAGTAAGCAGTAGTTAGATTCATAAGTTTCTTTAGTACAGGCAATAGAATTTTCTGATGGACAAAATGTAGTCCTTGAAGGAAAGAGAAAAGTAAAGGATGAATCCAAAGGTTTGTCTCAAACAACTGGGAACGTTGCCATTTACTGAGCTGAGGGAGATTAAGGAAGGAACAGGCTTACTGCGGTTATATCAAGAGTTCCATTTTGAACAAATTTAGTTTCAGATATCAAAAATAGAATGTAGGCCAGGTACAGTGGCCTCCACCCAGGGCTTTGGAAGGCTGAGATGGGAAGATCACCTGAGGTCAGGAATTCAAGATCAGCCTGGGCGATATAGCAAGGCCCTGTCTCTACAAATAAATAAATAAATAAATAAGAACAAATTTTTTAAAAATTGAGTAGAATATGCAATCTGGCACTCAGGGGAGATGTCAGGTTTGAAATTTCAATTTAGAGTCATAGACATATAGACAGTATTTAAAGCCAGGAGACTAATGAGATTAGCTTGAGAATAGCATCTCAGAAAAGAAGTACAAAGACTGAGGCCTGAGAACTCCACCAGCTAGAAGTGAGAGAAATGAGGGAAAATAAGCAAAGGAGACTGAGAAAGAATGGCCCAAAAGTCAGGAGGTAAACCAGTGTTTGATGCCAAATGAAGACCATGTTTCAGGGAGTAAGGACTGATCATCTGTGAAAAATGCCACCCTAGCTAAAGATCTGAGAATCCAGCGTGGGATGTAACAATGCAGAGGTCATGGGGGAGTTCACCACAGCAACAGTGGGGGCAGCACTGACAACCTGACAGAGGGGGAAGGAAAAAAATGGAGAGACTAAATATAGATGACCTTTTCAAGATTTGCTCTAAAGGAAGTTTATCTCATTTTATAATGACAAGATTTGCAAATATGTGGTATGAGACTCATTTGGCTGTTGAGGAAACAGAAGCTCTGAACAATTAAATTAACATTCTAAGGTCATGGAGCCAGTCTTCAGAGGTGATAGAAAAGCAAAGCCTTCCACCATATTATACATATCCAGTTTTAGCATCTCCCTTTCCATTAAATCAAAACTGTGCTTGCATAACTATCCCAAAACATCTATAACCAATAATGTGAACTTCAATCTCATTCCTCTCTTCTTCGTCTTGTACTTGTGTTGTTTAAAACTTTTTTTTTTTTTTTTGAGATGGAGTCTCGCTCTGTTGTCCAGGCTGAAGTGCAGTTGCATGATCTCAGCTCACTGCAACCTCCACTTCCCTTGTTCAAGTGATTTCTCCTGCCTCAGCCTCCTGAGTAGCTGAGATTACAGGGACGCACCACCACGCCCAGCTAATTTTTGTATTTTTAGTAAAGATGGGGTTTCACCATGTTGGCTAGGCTAGTCTCGAACTCCTGACCTCAGGTGATCCGCCCACCTCGGCTTCCCAAAGTGCTGGGATTACATGCGTGAGTCACCACGTCCGGCCAGAACTTTACTTTTGTGCTAATCAATTTTCATTCAGTTACAGCCATTGCATTATTCTTGCTTGTAAACTTTTGGAATCCTGATTCTGTTGTTATACATTTACTACTTGTTCCCTATTCTGTATAATCTAAGTAAGAGAAATAGATGTAATTGTTGTTTTTTATAACAATTCAATGATTTACATTTCATCTCAATTTTTCTTAATCAATATGTAAATATCCAGAGCTTTTCCATCTGACTAACCTAAAATTCTTACATTATTATTTAAGTCTCATTCTTACCTGCATAATACTTAAGAATGCTGGGTCTTTCCACATATCATGAAATATTATTTTGCTTAAAAAATTTTAAGTGTAGGTATTACCATCTATCATCCTTCCAACTTTGAAAAAAGAAAAGGAGATTTGCTTTTCTTCGTATTTGAAGAAATACATAATTTTTGAGTTGCGTTACCTCCTCATAGTCACACAACAAAACATACCTCCAGGAATCTGAATTAATCCAATTGGGGTTGGTGGGAAAGAGTATGCCAAGAACAAAGATTTGGTATTGAGTAATATTGAACTGTTTGTTCTGCCCATAATTAGAAATGGAAATCTTTGTTTTCTGAAACTCTTTCAGATAAATAATAGTAAAAATCTTCCTCAGCATGAGCTGTATTCACCCCCTGCCCTCTAACCCATACATTCATTTACAACAGCAGAAGTATATGCATGGAGTTTATCTAAAATATTTGTAGCAGGATTTTGACATGCTCATGACTCCTCCAATTTTTCTACCAAAATGATTCAATTATTCAAACATTAAGAGAAAAACATGCAACTTAAGAGACAGCCTGAGAAACTTGATAGCCTGGCTGCTAGAGACGGAGTCCCCTTGCAGGCATCACCTTCTGCGCACAGCCCTGATGAAGTTTCAGATCTCCACCAGGCAGACTGACAGAGAAAGCTATGCCCTTGCCACAGGATCACAGTTTACACTAACCAAAGAGCCCAGAGAGTCTACAGGCCCCTCTGCACACTTTAACTAAAGACTCTCAGCCCATCAGCCTTTTGAGAAACAGAGTATCTCCTATCTTCTCAACATCTGAGAGACACAAGCAGGACCTGAGGAGTTGCTTAGGGTAACTGACATTTACTTACCTCTACTGACAATGCTGGTATATCTGTGTGTATGTGGACAGGGTGAACAATGAAAACAGATGTGTAACCAATAAAAGTGTTTGGAAAATGATACTACTTTCAACAATCAGGAGGGTGTGAGTAGTTCTGAAGTAGATTTAATGGAAGAAAAATAAATTCATTTCATAGAGAAAAAAATAAATTATTTTATTATAAAAAAAGCAAGACAGATCTCTTACTCAAGCAACTCATTATATACAAGATACTGCATTGAATGTCAAACAAGACTGCCACAATAGAGAAGCAATTTGTAAATTTTTTTTAAAAAGAACTTGGGACAAAACAGATTTTCAGAAAGAAAAATTCAATAGAGTCAGTAGAAAAATGAAATGGACACTGAGGAAACTTAATTATTAACAATATAAACTTGAAGACTGTTATATAACACAGAATACATAAAAATGAAAAAATTTGATTAAAATATAAGAGGCATTAAGCTTTGACACAGATATAATATCCAAATAGTTTTATACGAAACTAATATAGAAAATAACTCCATAACTTGCACATATTAAAGAAGCAATTACCAAAGAAATAAGATACCCCTCAGTGAAAGAAAGACATGATGTTCCAGATTCAAACGTTTTACCAAGTGTAGAGAAAAAAAAAAGTAAGGAAGAGGTGAGAAAAAAAAAAAAAAATAGATCAACACCTGGACCAATCCTAATAAAATGGTCTAATAACAAAGACAAAGAGAGGATCAAGCATTCAATGGTAGGAATAGACATTAACAAAGAAAAGATTCATAAAAGTTTTCACATGAAACTCTACAAACCAGTGGTACCATCTTTCCAGTCTTTTCTGAAATCCTATACTCAACCATGGTTTCAGTCCTCCAAGAAGACCAAAGATAACACTAGTTTAACTTGTAGTGAATCTTATAATATACCACACACTTAGCATTAAGACAAAAAAAAAAAAAACCTGAGTAAATATAACACTACTTACATATATACATAATGCAATTTCAGCAAGAATCTCAATGTAAATGGGGAGAAGAAGACAAAAACTTTTTTTTTTTTTGAGACACAGTCTCACTCTGTCACTAGGCTGGAGTGCAGTGGCACGGTCTTGGCTCACTGCAACCTCTGCCTCCCAGGTTCAAGCGACTCCCCTACCTCAGCCTCCCAAATAGCTGGGACTACAGGCGCGCGTCACCATGCACCCAGCTAATTTTTATATTTTTAGTACAGATGGGGTTTCACCATGTTGGCAAGGATGGTCTCGATCTCTTAACCTCGTGATCTGCCCGCCTTGGCCTCCCCCAAAGTGCTGGGATTACAGGCCTGAGCCACCACGCCCAGCCAACAAACACATTTTACAAACCATTAATAATAACCACCTGAGGCCGGGCTCGGTGGCTCACGCCTGTAATCCCAGCAAATTTGGAGGCTGAGGTGGGTGGATCATGAGGTCAGGAGTTCGAGACCAGTCTGGCCAACATTGTGAAACCCCGTCTCTACTAAAAATACAAAAAATTAGCAGGGTGTGGTGGTGTGTGCCTGTAGTTCCAGCTACCAGGGAGGCTGAGGCAGGAGAATGGCATGAACCTGGGAGGCGGAGGTTGCAGTGGGCCAAGATAGTGACATTGCACTCCAGCCTGGGCAACAGAGCAAGACTCCATCTCAAAATAATAATAACCACCACCTGAAAAAATAAGTATGTGAGATAGTAGAAAAATTAAACAGAAGAATACATGGGAATTAACCTTGTAGATAATAAAACAAATGATAATTTGATATACATAGAGCTAAACAAATAGGTTAGTGGATGAGAAAAGAAATTATAGAAATACATGCAAGCATATCAAGAAATTAGTATATGATAAATTAGGTAATTCAAAATGGTAGGGAAATGACTGATTATACAATAAATGCAACTGGAACAATTAGGTACTCACTGTGAAGGGAAAAAACTTAAAATCTGTACCTCACTCCACATATTTAAAAAATGCCAAAAAATTTTTAACTCTAAATATTTAATCTATAAAATAAATAAATGAATAAACAGAAAATAGATTAATAACATTAACACAATGAACAACTAAATTTTCCTCCTGGGTAGGCTCAAATTCTTAGAAGTAGGCAGAAAATATGTAATAATCATCAAAGGGCAGTTCCAAGATGGCTGAATAGGAACAGCTCCAGGCTCCAGCTCCCAGCATGAGCGACAGAGAAGACAGGTGATTTCTGCATTTCCTACTGAGGTACTGGGTTCATCTCACTGGAGCGTGTCAGACAGTGGATGCAGGACAGTGGGTGCAGTCCACCGAGCGAGAGCTGAAGCAGGGCGAGGCATCGCCTCACTTGGGAAGTGCAAGGGGGAAGGGAATTCCCTTTCCCAGCTAAGGGAAACCCTGACACACAACAACTGGAAAATCGGGTCACTCCCACCCTAATACTGCACTTTACCAAGGGTCTTAGCAAATGGCACACCAGGAGATTATATCCCATACCTGGCTCGGAGGGTTCTACGCCCATGGAGCCTCCCTCATTGCTAGCACAGCAGTCTTCAAAATTAAATAATACTCATCAAAATTAAACAATAGTGTTGTCAGTCCCACACAAAATCCAATCAGCATATCTTTAGAGTGACTGACACATTGATTCTAAAATACATCTAGGAGATAAGATGTGCAAAGCTAGCCAAACACTGTAGCTGAGGAAGTAGGGTGGGAACTTGTTTTTAATTATCAAAGCATGACATAAAGCTTTAAAATAATTTTAATTCTAATTTCAGGGCAGAATTTAGAAAATAGATCAACGCAACATACTAGAAAACTAGGAAAAGACCAAGGTTTAATATAAATTTAGTGTATGATAAAAGTAGCATTTCATTTTACCTCAACAGGGTAATAATTCAACAAATGATGGTAAGACCATTCACTATCCATTGGGGAAAATGTAAGTTAGATGACAACTTTACGTCAAACACAAAAATTTATTCCAAATAGTTTGAAAAGCTAACCCATAAAAATGGCATGAGAAAATAGATAACACGTTCAATATCTTGTGTTATAAAAATAATTTTTAATCAGTGCACAAAGTATAAAGCCATAAAGGGCAAAAAATTATTTTGATTGCATACATTTTAAAACTTAGGTATAACAAAGCTACCACAAGCAAAGTTAAGTAACAAGCAAAAGCATAAAAGAAAGTATTTATAATATATATAACACAAAAAAATTCAGAATAGCAAAAGAGCTACTATGAATTACCAAAGGAAATAAACAATGAAATAATAAAGAATATTTATAGGTAAATCAAAAAATGAAAATACAAATGATTATTAAAAATTTAAAAAGCTGCTCAACCTTACTAGTAGTCAGAGAAAATCCAAACAGAAAACAATACAATGCAGATTGCAAAGAATTTTAAAAATTCATTATAGCAAGTATCAACAGTAGCATGCAGCAGTATAAATGCATATATACCATCTTTGGAAGTAAAAAATAATACTCTATTTGGAGCCAGGTAGCTTTATAATAGCTATCGAATTTTGAATGTGCAAACCTTTCTGACTTAAAAATCTCACATCTAAGAATCTAGCTATAGTAGCGTGATTTATAATCCTTTGGGTGTACACCCAGTAATGGGATGGCTGGGTCGAATGGTATTTCTAGTTCTAGATCCTTGAGGAATCGCCACACTGTTTATTGCAGCACTATTCACAATAGCAAAGACTTGGAGCCAACCCAAATGTCCATCAGTGACAGACTGGATTAAGAAAATGTGGCACATATACACCATGGAATACTATGCAGACATAAAAAAGGATGAGTTCATGTCTTCTGTAGGGACATGGATAAAACTGGAAACCATCATTCTCAGCAAACTATCGCAAGGACAGAAAACCAAACACTGCATGTTCTCACTCACAGGTGGGAATTGAACAATGAGATCACTTGGACACAGGGTGGGGAACATCACACACTGGGGCCTGTCGTGGGGTGGGGGTCAGGGGAGACATAGTATTAGGAGGAATACCTAATGTAAATGATGAGTTAACAGGTGCAGCACACCAACATGGCACATGTATACATATGTAACAAACCTGTATGTTGTACACATGTACCCTAGAACTTTAAAAAAAAAAAAAAATCTAGCTAACAGAACTACTGGCATAAGTAAACCACAATGTATCTAGAATATCTTTAAAATTACATATAAACAGATAAAGATATCTAAGCATCTATCAGTAGGGGAGCAATTAAATGGAGACATCTGTGCAAAAGAGTGAAACCTTAAAAAATTAATTTACATGTGTATGTTCCAATTGGCAAAGATGGCCTTTAAAAGTCACGTTAAAGTTATAGTACAAAATACATAGCACAATCCAGGTTTGTTCTAAAGGAAAGAAATAAAACAATCTATATGTATCAAAAATAGGCAAATAGTTATTTGTGCAAATATATATTCTATATATGAACACTGAGGACTATAGTTAATATAGATTTTAGAAATATTATGAAATGACTGAGGGGAACTGTTAACAGTGGTTATGTATGATCAATGTCATTGTGAGAGCAAAAACATTACATGAACTGTCATGTTTGTACATGTGCTGTTGAAATATTTAAATTATGTTTTAAAATAAAACACGAATTCCTGACCTACTTTTCAACAAGCTTTATGGTGAAGATAAAAATGGGTGAAATATTTCTCTGCAACATTGTCTCAAGTGCTATAAAATTCGGAGTATTGTTATTATGCCTTTAGCATGAATAATATATTTATGAAATCCTTTAAAAAAAAAAGAAACTAAATGCTACATAAATACACATTGTAATCAGATCAGATGATCATTTCTGCTCACTCTGTTGAAGTGGTGTTAGCAAGTAGGATTTACAAGAACTAATAACCCAGTGTCATTACATAGTTTTTTGGCTTTCATCCATATATTTTCAGCCAATGAAACAATGATAGTTTGTTGAATACTGCAAAAACTCTTATACTTTTCAAAGTAAATTCTCAATTCCTTTTTCACTACTTACTGAACTCTTTTAAAAATATTTTCATTTCATGTTACATTTCATTTCTAAATTTATCACTCCAAAAAGCGCCATCTACTAATTTCATTTTTAACTACACCTCAGATTTCTTGGAAATTCATGCAAACTTTATAAAAACTAATATATAACATAATATATTTTATAACACATACACATAATATAAAAATTATATACATATATATTCCCACATACACATACATATACCTCCATACAAACACAGAAGATATTCAATCTTTGTGCTTACTGCCGTTCAAAAGAAACCAATATGCTTTAGTAATATGCTCTTGAAATTGGTTTTATCAAAAACATAAAATAAAATGTAAGAAATCAATACTAAAACAGATTGCATAACTCGATGGCATAGTGCATCTTGTCATATGTATTTATACATTCAGAGAATAACCAGTTATCCTGTTGCAACTCCTATTAGTGCTTAGACCCTACAGTAGAGTCTTTTAAGTCATTTTACATTGTTATACTTTAATTTGGCAAGATAAAATATTAGAGAAACAGCTACAAGTACTATAGCAATCATATTATAATTTTGAAATTGTCGTATATGATTTTACGCTTTTTAAGGCAATAATAAAAACAAGAAGCCATTTTTGTAATGCAATTTTCTGCTTGCCTGACAATTATTATCAAGAAAATAGCACCTCAGCTGGGAACTGCTCTGATATTTCTAATAATTTTGTGAGTTCTAGTTTTATTAATTGATCATTTTTTCCTATCATTTTTCTAATTTCTTAAAGTTTCATAACTAATTTCTTAAGGAAGTTTCATAACGAATTTCTTAAATTTCTTAAATGAGATCCTAGAAATTAAATAGGAAAGTCAAGTTAATGAAACATATTTTAAAACAATAATTATTTTTACTCATCTGCTATAAATATATATTTCCTATACTCAGAGAACTTATTTTTAAGGTCTTTATAATGTTATGGTTCTAGTAATCTTATTATTAATAGGATTCCAGAGGAGAAACAAACTAATAAGGATTTTTAGTGCTTCAACCTCTAGAAGGCTTCTTTAAATATGAAAGATCCTCATTTTTTTGTATGGTTTAACAGTGAGAGCGGAAGGTACTAGATGGCAAACCAAGGTCATCTTCCTCCTAGATTTATATGGCAGCCAAGAAACAACCAAAATAACTTTTCCACAGGAATAGAAATGTACAACTGGTATTTGTGGTCTAGAATTGCCTTAGGAAAGCAATGTTCTACTTTGCTCAAAGACTGAAAGTGAAGCATTTTTAACCCCCTGCCAATTCTACCACTCAGATACCCTATTAAACTGAACTATAATGAATAGTATTTAAAATATCATCCAAATGTGTCCAGATATCCAAGGAGTCTCAAATAATTTAAATATTGAGACGGATTATAACCAGCCTACAGGGAAACTTATCAAGACTAAAAGAAATAGGCACTTATCAAAAGGTCAGGGTTCCAGATGTCTGACAGAGTAGAATAATCAACCACTGCTACAGCTTCTAAGTTCCGTAATGATTGAGGGTGGAGTAGGGGGAGATGAACGTAAGTCTAAAAATTTGGATATTTGAAGTCAACCTTTTTGGCTTTATTTAATCCAATTCTCTGGATTTACTTTCCCTTGGGTACTAGAACTAGCTATATTCTAGGAAAGAGACTTAATCCTTGCAAGTCTCACTCTGGAAAAACTATTAGATGTGTCAGTATCATCACCGGCTGTATTAGTCCATTCCCATATTGCTTTGAAGACATACACAGTGCTGGGTAATTTATAAAGAAAAGAGGTTTAATTGACTCACAGTTCTGCCTGGCTAGGGAGGCCTCAGGAAACTAACAATCATGGCAAAAGGCAAAAGAGAAGTAAAGGCACATCTTATGTGACAGCAGGCGAGAGAACCAACAAAGAGGGAAGAGCCCTTTATAAAACCATCAGATCTTGTTAGAAGTCACTCACTATCACGAGAACAGCATGGGGGAAATTGCCCCTGTGATCCAATCACCTCCCACCACATCCCCCCTACCACATGGGGATTATGGAGATTACAATACAAGATGAGATTTGGGTGGGGACACAAACCCAAACCATATCACTGGCTTTTCGTGTAACATTTCTGTGAGTCATTCAATTTACATCTGAGGAACTAAAGTCTCTCACTATAAAATAAGAGATCATCCACAGTACAGTTTGAAGTAAGAAAGATTCTAGACCATACCTGAACCAAGTCATTGTATCGGAGCAGACATCAGTAGAACTTTAAGCAGGTGAGAATTCTCATAAATAATCACCAGGTAAGGCACAAGAAGGAAATTACTGGGGATACTCTGCAGACACAAGTCCCAGGAAGGCAAGAAGCATATTACTGTTTAACAGTTTGTGGGAATTCCAATCACTGGGAGAGCTCAACCTAGGAACTCATTTTTCTTTCATTGAGCCCTCAAAGTCAAGCAAACTTGCAAGGAGAACTTTAAGGAATTATCAAGTCGTACAAAGGGCTAAATGTTTATGCCCTAGGTACACTACAACCTGAATCACCATAAGTAAAAACTTCCCAAACTGGCTTTCTGTTTTTATTCTAGACAGACTAGTAGAACAGATATACCCTTTGATACCTCTCTCTGATTTCTCTGAAAGACCAGAGCTGGCAATCAGTTAACGAAGGGGATATCTTTTTGCTAGGTTGTCTTGAAGCAAGAGGGCAGTTGTTGTTGTACTATTTTAGTAACCAAGGTAAAAGTTCTTTAAATGGGCCTATCCAAATAGAGGTATGACTAAAAATCCCTATCAGGAATGACTCTAGTCCAAGCCACGTTTTGTTTGCCTTGTATAACTCCAGGAGGTAGAGGAAAGCCACACTGCAAAATGAAACTCTTTAAGATGCGCTAAAATAAATGCAGACCAAACCAAAGTAGGCATATGAGAGACCACCGAATGTAGAAATACTGCTACAAAACTTGCACAAACCATCTGGTGCCAGTCTTCTATATTGAGTCAATTCTTGTACTTCATGGTGTTTATGTGCTAGAAAGTCACCACGAACACTTAAACTAGCAAATACTGAATTATTGCTCAAGAGGAAAAACAGGGTTAGGCTCCTTGAGCCTAAGGTATTTATCAAGAAATCCAGGATTCCCTGATCATTTTCCAAATTCAATTCAAAGTCCTTATGAGATGGATTTACCTTACTGTTAAATTTAGATCTTGCTTATTTGTACTTCCTGCCATTCCACATGCTGATACAGTTTTCCCAAAAATCTAATGTTTTTATGTCATAAAACATAGCTTAACATGATTTTGCACAGAAATGGAATCACCCTCAAATTCAAAGAATGACACTGTGCTAGAGCCAGGCTCACAGCTCATGCCTGTAAACCCAGCACTTTGGGAGACCAAGGCGGGCAGATCACAAGGTCAGGAGATCCAGACCATCCTGGTTAACACAGTGAAACCCCATCTCTACTAAAAATACAAAAAATTAGCCGGGCATGGTAGTGGGCACCTGTAGTCCCAGCTACTCAGGAGGCTGAGGCAGGAGAATGGCGTGAATCTGGGAGGTGGAGCTTGCAGTGAGTGGAGATCACACCACTGCACTCCAGCCTGGGCAATAGAGTGAGACTCCGTCTCAAAAAATAGTAATAATAATGTAATTTTTACTCCTGCTCTCACATAAGTGGGAGCTAAACATTGAGAACATTTGGACACAATGGAATGAACGACAGACACTGGGGCCTACTTGGTGGACAGTGACAGGAGGGTGAGGAGTGGAAAGCCTACCTATAGTGTACTATGCTCATTACCTGGGTGACAAACTAATCTGTACACCAAAACCCCTGTGACATGCAATTTACCTGTATAGCAAACCTGCACAAGTACCCCAGAACTTAAAAGTTTTTTAAATGTAATTTTTTAAGAAAAGATAAAACTGTTTAAAATGAGTTTAATTAAAACATAAAAGTATCAAAAGATAAACTGAAAGGTTAGAAATGAATGAAAAAATGTGAAAGCTAAGCATAAAACATGAAGAAAATCAAATATGGATGATTCAAATACCTTTAAAATAAGAAAGATCTAAAATGTTTAGAAAATTCAAGAACGTAAAAACAAGCTATTGATTAGTTCATGGTTATAAAATACAGTTAGCTAGAAGGAATAAGATGCAGAATTCAGTAGTACAATAGGGTGATTATAGTTGATAATAATGTATCATGTAGTTCAAGTAGCCATAAGAGATGAATTATCCAGATTTGATCTTTACACGTTGTATGCATGTATCTGGATATCAAATCTGGATAATTGAGATATCCATCACTTCAAACATTTTTTTTTGTTCTCCACATTGGGAATATTCCAATTCATCTCTTATGGCTACTTGAACTACATGATACGTTATCATCAACTATAATCACCCTATTGTACTACTGAACTCTGCATCTTATTCCCTCTAGCTAACCGTATTTTATAACCATGAACTAATCTCTCTTCATCCCCTGTTACCCTACCCTTCCCAGCTTCTGGTAATCAACAGTCAACTGTCTTCCTCCATGACATCCACATTTTTAGCGCCTACATATGAGTGAGAATGTGCAGTATTTGTCTTTCTGTGTCTGGTTTATTTCACTTAACATAATGACCTCCAGTTCTATGTTGACAAAAATGACGGGATTTCATTATTTTTATAGCTGGATAATATGCCATTGTGTACATATGCCAATTTCCTTTATCCATCTGTTGATAGACATTTAAACTGATTCCAAATCTTGGCTCTTGTGAATAGTACTACAGTAAACATGGAAGTACAAATGTCTTTTTGATAAACTGATTTCCTTTCTTCTGGGTATATACCCAGTAGTGGGGTTGCTGGATCATATGGTATTTCTATTTTGTTTTTTGGAGGAACCCTCATACTGTTTTCCACAGTGGTTGTACTAATTTACATTCCCACGAAGAGTATACAAGTGTACAAGTGCTCTTCCTCCTCTGCATCCTCATCAGCATCCATTATTTTTTTATCTGTTTGATGAAAGTCATTTTAACAAAGGTGAGATGGTATCTCATTGTGGTTTTGATTTGCACTTCCCTGATGACTAGTGACGTTGAGCAATTTTTATATACCCACTGGCAATTGGTATGTCTTTCAAGAAATGTCTACTCAGATCTTTTGCCCATTTTTAATCTTTTAATGAAATGAAATAAAGGGATATGGCTGAAGAATGGAAAAAATTCATGCCCATAAAAACACATAAGTTGGATGTGTGCTCACAGAATTCATCTGAGTTCAGACCACCTCCTTCTTCAGCATAGAATCCTTGCAGAAGACTCTTAGAGCAGAATGCAGGCAAAGCCTTCATCTCCCTCTCTCACCCTGGGCACACAATGCAGCCACTACACACTCCTATGCACTAAGAGAGCACATCCCACAGGAAAACCTTGGGCCAAGCAGTAAGCAAACACACAAGTTGCTCCTGCACAGTACAGAGAACACCAAACGAAATTATCCATGGAAATGAACAACACTAACAAGCCAGCACTGTGAAATTTTCACATGAAACTACTGAGGACTTGAGATGTTCATGGTGATTATTCAAACTCTCATGAGTTTTCACACATGATCGTATTTTTTAAAGTTTGTACCGAACAGCATCACATTATTAAAGTAAGAAAATTATTTTGTTTCCATAACATTTATCAGGAGAATTCCAGATGAAATCAATTTCTATTAAATGAAATCACTGCTCCATAGCACCTCAAATTCAGAGAACTTTTAAGGTCTTTGTACACACACAGACACACAGACAAACACACCACTAAGCAAACCTACCCTGTGAACAAGAAAATAAATATATCAGGCCATAGAGTGGATAAAGCGAAGCCCAAAACTCAAGAAGCAAATTGTGCGTGTAACAAAACAGATAGTATTTCTCTTTTTAGTCCTTTCCATACACAACATAAATATTTCCACCTATTCATGAATAAAATACAAATACATTCAAGATTAAAGCATAATAATATGGGACATATTACTCAACTACCTCCATGCATTTGAATTTAAGATTTAATAATATTCTTTGTTCATTAGGACACAATGGCATTGGCTAAAAAAATGACTTTCTCCATGACTGTATGGTTCTTTGTAATTAGCCTATGTAGGAAACTTAAGAAACAGCTAACGTGGTTATCTTTTTTCCCCATTGAGCAGATACACAGGAGAAACAAATGCAGATGACTATCATAAATGTAAGGCCCTTATCATACTCAAAAAGAGATTTAACCCTTCAGCAACTTACTCTCCATTTTGAATGCTTATTGACTTACTTCTTCAATTATTCCCAAAGGAAAGCTCTCTTTGGTCTGAAATTTTATGATTTTCATCTTCCGACTGTCCTTTCTCTTATATATGCATTAGTATGAGAGGTGGTACATTGAAGTGGAACGCATGTGTGATTTGCAGTGATACCCAACCTTGGAGAACTCCTCTGTCTGTTACTGTGCAACACTGGCTGAGTCATCTAACCTCTCAGTTTCAGGTTCTACTCATATATGGTAATAATATCATAGATCTCACAGCATTATTTTTTTCAAACATTTAATGTACATGAAATCCATGTGTTTTTATATTTTGAATATTATACTGCCAAATGGATGGGAGAAAAATTATATTTTATTGTTTTATGGAATATATTGAATACAACATGGTTGTGTAATCTTCTAGTTCAATATTTTTATAGTAAAAAGATACATATACAATGACAACTACAGACAGCAGCTGCAACTATAATACACAATTAAGATTTTAGTGGCTGGAGGTTACTCAGGTGGTTCAGAGGCTGGTAAGGACATCCACAGAGGGGAAAAGTGGGATGTACCAGTTCTGTGATTTTAAACAAGCAAGCTGCTTTCGTCATTTGTCCTTGATATTATATCCTTTCTTACCTAAAAATAAAATTGTTGGAGTGAAGTCAGCGCTGTTATAACAAGCTGATAATTCCCTGCCTTTATATTTTTCAAAGCTTCATTCAAGAGCCTTTAGAAAAACACCCTTGATTTTCCATTAAAATTCAATTTGTTGATTTAGGTATTTCAAAATGGAACTTCAGAGATCATTTTAAGAAATCAAAAGCTCTATTTTTTGAGACATGATTCTTTGAAAAGTCTGATCCATTGGGTACATACTGGTTTTCAAATTTGATTGCTGGTTCCTTTAAAAAATATAAATTCCCTAAGATAAAAAGTATTCCTGCATGGGTTCACTTTGAAGACAGATCTTTTCAATATCATATTCTTAAAATGGCAAATTCATCTTTTAACTGATCTAAAGAATTCAAAGGAAGTTAACATATGCTTTTTTTCAAGATCATAAATGTTTCTTTTTCACACAACGATCAGAAGAAAATCCTGATTGCCAAAAATACTTTTAAAATTCTACTATATATGTAGAGATTGTAGGGAAAGAAAAGGTCAAAGTCATGAAATTTTTGACAAGATAAAACAGATAAAAGAATACACTGTAGATTCATAGTAGTTGTGGCCACCACATAAACATTAAGTGCCCAAATTAAATGTCATCAGACTCATGGGTCACTTTTTACTGTAGAGAGTTGTATTTCTTTTGTAGGATTCATAAAAGAAAGCCAACACCCAAAAGGTTCCTTGGTCTGAATGATTCTTCAGAGGAAAATGCCTAAGAAGAGGTGCACATTTTCAAGAAAGATAACCAAATCTATAGATAAGGCAGAGTCATCAGATGTATTTGTAGAAGTGGATTTCTAAGCCCCAAAAGGCAAATTCTTTTCTAACAAGAGTTATTGTTACAAAAAATGGGTTCCCTAGGTGTAAACTCATTTGTTCCTGATTCAAACGAACAAACACTAAAAACAACACGTAAAGGCAATTGGGATAATCTGAACACTCGATGCTTGGTGACATTAAGGAATCATTGTCATATTAGGAAATCATTGCTAAATTTTAAGCATAATGATGGTACAGTGGCTTTATTTTAAGAAGATGGTTTCCTTTAGAGATACACACTGAAATATTCATAAAAGAAATGCTATTGCCTCAAAGTAGTTCCCCAGGTGAGGAACGCTGATAATTATTTAAGCCGAATGACTGGATACGGGAGTTTACCATGACACGATCTCTAATTTTATAGATATCTGGAACTTTCATTAATAAAAATGTTTAGACATATTTTCCCTTCTCTAACATTTTTATCTGTGACAAATATTTTTTAATTTGAAAACCTTAAATGCATTCAATGACATTAATCCTTTAAGCTCTATACAAAGATAATCACTAATACATCATTCTTCACATGGCAGCTTACCATTCCCAGTAGGTAATTGCAAGAAAGCATTCACATTGCTCTCACCTTTAAAAATTAGCATAATATTGTCATGCCATCTACAATAAAAACACTTGTAAGTATACAGTATAGTATACCATACTATGTATGCCACGCTATACTTCAAATACTATAAATCACAACAAATGGAATTTAAAATATTTGCATATAAAAATGGATATAGTCTATGATCTCTAAAAATATCTAATCATATTCTTGTATAAAGAAATGCAAGGAGACAAATGCCTTGGGACAAAATTCCATCCAAAACTCATTAACCATAAACTCTCACCCTTGAACTTCACTTTACTTTTTCATTTCATCAACTACTAAGGTACAGCTTTTAAAGGAAACAACGGTATTACCAAGAACTTTCTACAAGGGTCTTATTTTCTGCTCAACTTTGATGCTCCCTTTGGCAACTGACTCCATTTATTTTCCTATAAACACTAAAAAAAAACAAAAAAAAAAATGAAAACAGGACTAGGAGAGCTGTCGCTTCACTCCTGGGAAGGGTCTTTTACAAAAACTGGTCAGTGGGCAATGTGATGAAAACATGAGCATATTGAACAGAGCGAGCTGGAGCCACATGGTGGATAGAAAAGTTGTTTCAGTCATTTTTAGGCTGTCTCAGTTCTTTTTTCCTCACAGTCAATTTCTGATCTGCATCTAGCCACCTGCTGCTGATCCTGTGTTTCTGTTTTCCTTCATAACTATTAGCTTCTTATATTGGAGGTAACTATATCTAAAATTAAAGCTTGCCAGGCATGATGGCTCATGCCTATAATCCTAGCACTTTTGGAGGCTGAGGCAGGCAGATCGCTTGAGCCCATGAATTCGAGACCAGCCTGGGCAACATGGTGAAATCCTGTCTCTATGAAAACTGCAAAAATTAGCGGGGAATGCTGGCAGGCACCTGTAGTCCAAGCTATTCAGGAGGCTGAAGTAGGAGGATCACCTGAGCCCGGGAGGTCATGGTTGCGTGAGCAGTGATTGTGCCATTGTACTCCAGCCTGGGTGACAGAGTGAGGCCCTGTCTCAATCAATCAATCAAATTAAAGCTTGATGTTAAGCAATAAAGAAAGTAAAAGGTGATAAGGAAAAATCAAGGGAGTAACTGAAATTTAATATAGTCTATATGGTACCCATCTACATAAAAACTTTGAAATCATAAATACCATCAAGTCATTTCAAGACATGCAATTTTCTTCATATTTTTCTCTAATTTAATTAAGGGCCCTCTAATTTATACACTTGAATTCTGCCAGTGGGGAAAATCCTAGTGAGTACCATTGCACAGTGAAATATTAAATGAAAACCAAATAAGAGGCCAAAGTTGAACTGAAAATCACAATATTTCATTATCATTTTTAATCATTATATGGTATAATTATACTTCTTCTAGACAGATTAACTCATTATGCAACTCTCACATTTATGAATGGGAGAAGGAAATTCATCCTTCATTTAGCTCATCACCTGCTCCATTTTGCATGCAGTGTAGCCTACAGAACTGTATGTGTGATTTTCATTTCTCCCCATGCTGCAAGCAACTGCAGGAAACAAACTGTTGGGATTCATCATGTAATCAATATCTTGTACATTAAAACCTCAGCATCTCTCTATGTAGCCATGGAACATTTCATCACTGTCACCAGCCCTGTGTAATTCTAGAGTGTACAGTGCACTCCTCAATAAGTATTTGATCCTTCTTCTTAGAGGTTTATTTCTATTATCTCTAAAATACCTGGGAAGTAGTCTTTTTATTGTTCTTTCCTTTTGCAAAGCCTGGTAGTAGCCAATAGTAGTGTTTATCTTCTACCTTAGAATGAATTTGATTTTGTGATTCTTGGTTTAACATATCAATATGAGAACAGTTTTATTTTGCCCCTATACCTGCCTCCAAAGTGCCCCACAGTGGTTTCGTCTTGCAAAAATTGTTTGAATAATGTTTGAATTATTAACAGCTCCTCAGAGGAGTTCCCGCAATGGTTTTGTTGTTTAAGAGTGTCTTGTCACATTCATTTTTAAAGGTATAGTAATGAATGTGGAAAGAATGGATCCAGTCTTTTCACAGATGTTTTACTAAATGCCCGTCAAACTTCAGCAAATAAACCTTAAACCACACAAAGCAAAAGTAAGATTAAGTCTAACTTGCCCTTTGATTTTAAAGAATGCAATAGTAACCAAAACAAAGAACTTTTTTTTCACTAAAAATTTACTTGCTAAGACCTTTGAATGAGGTAGCATGTGGTTAACAATTACTGCTGTAATTCAAAGCAGCTCCTATCTATCTGTGATTCATTTTGAATCTTTTCTTTACAGAAGAAATCCAACACTGTTGGATTTTGATTTTTAAAAATCCACGTATTTTATCTGACAGTTATTTGAAGGTAAATAAACTAAAATGATGATGTCCACTGGCTTCTGTTCTCTTTTTATGCACCCCATTTGCCTTGCACTAAATAGTGGGAGGAAACACAAAGCATCTGACTCATTAAGCTGGAAACATATTGTCCATACAGCAGGATGGGATGGTAATTTACTATACCCAGCCAGGGAAGACACACTTTACAACACAGATTTGCAGCTTTTAACCTGGAAACTTCACAGCAAAGGCAATTCGGCTTTACTTTGTTTCCCTTAGAATCCCAAAGAAAGCAATATCTACTTTGTTACAAAACAGAGCAGGCAATGTTTTATATTGCCATAGTCAATTATGTGAGACTGTGTAACCTTTTCCAGTTATTACAGTCTTCAAATCTTTCTGTGCTAATGTTGCCAACAATACAGAAGCAGCTTCAAAGCATCTTTGCAGTGTTCGAAAGAGAAGACAGCTGGCGCTGCTTAGAAACTAAGCTGAGATGACCAGATTTCTAATTTATAAAACTGGAGCAGCACACGTCAGGGGAACGGCGGCGGCGGTTTTGTGAAGGTACCTCTCCAGCTATTTCCTTTGTCAGATAAAGATTTGTTTACTGAAACAATAAGAAAAATTTCTAAAAGATTTTGCAGCGACAAGGTTAAAAAAAACTTTAGTTAAAAAGAAGGCTACAAGATTAAATATTCAAATTCAAAGCAATATGGTGCTCCAATGTACAGATCTGAGAGAATCCTATCAGGACAGATAGAGAAGCCTGTGAATTCATCAGTCTCGTCTTCGAAACCCATCAGACCTTAGAGATAACAAAACATTCAGGAAAGAAATGATACAAATGTAAAAATCACGGACTTCCAATTGTTAGTAACTACTTACAACTCTTGGGTTACTCCGACAATTAGGCTGCATCTGATGTATCTTATGAACTACCATGTAACTCCCTATAGCACCAGAATATCAACCTCTGAGAGGAGGAGATGAATAATTTAGGCTGAAGTGTGGAAACCACGGGCATGAACCTGGGGATGGAGGTGGGCAATTGCGCTAGGGGCAATTGAGAACATACAACAATTCACCTTTGTGAGATGGAGTCTTGCTCTGTCACCAAAGGTTGGAGTGCAGTGGCGCGATCTCGGCTCACTGCAAGCTCCGCCTCTACGGTTCAGGCCATTCTCCTGCTTCAGCCTCCAAGTAGCTGGGACTACAGGCGCCCGCCACCATGCGGGCTAATTTCTTGCAGTTGTAGTAGAGTCAGGGTTTCACCGTGTTATCCAGGATAGTCTCGATCTCCTTGTGTCCGGAATTGGTGGGTTCTTGGTCTCACTGACTTCAAGAATGAAGCTGCGGACCCTCACCCTGAGTGTTACAGTTCTTAAAGATGTGTGTCCGGAGTTTGTTCGTTCAGACATTCAGATGTGTCTGGAGCTTCTTCCTTCTGGTAGGTTCGTGGTCTCGCTGTCAGGACTGAAGCTGCAGACCTTCGTGGTGAGTGTTCCGGCTCTTAAAGGCAGCGCGTCTGGAGTTGTTCCTTCTTCCCAGTGGGTTCCTGGTCTCGCTGGCTTCAGGAGTGAAGCTGCAGACCTTCCTGGTGACTGTTACAGCTCATAAGTGCAGCGTGGACCCAAAGAGCGAGCAGAACCCATATTTATTGCAAAGACTGAAAGAACAAAGCTTCCACAGTGGGGAAGGGGCCCTCAGCAGGTTGCCACTGCTGGCTCGGGCAGCCTGCTTTTATTCCCTTATCTGGCCCCACCTACATCCTGCTGATTGGTCCATTTTACAAAGAGCTGATTGGTCCGTTTTTACAGAGTACTGATTGGTGCATTTACAATCCTTGGGCTAGACAGAGTCACAGAGTGCTAGTTAGCTAGATACAGAGTACCAATTGGTGTGTTTACAAACCTTGAGCTAGACACAGAGTACTGATTGGTGCATTTACAATCCTTGAGCTAGACACAGAGTGCTGATTGGTGCACATATGATCCTCTGGGCTAGATACAAAAGTTCTTCAAGTCCTCATCCAGTTCAGGAGCCCAGCTGGCTTCACCCAGTGGATCCTGCACCAGGGCTGCAGGCAGAGCTGCCCACCAGTCCAGAGCCACACCTGCACTCCTCAGCCCTTGGGCTGTGGATGGGACCAGGCGCCACGGAGCAGGGGAGGGCACCCGTCGGGGAGGCTCAGGCCGCACAGGAGCCTACTGCAGGGGGAGGAGCTCAGACATGGCAGGCTGCAGGTCCTGAGCCCTGCCCCGCAGGGAGGCAGCTAGGGCCCAAGGCAGCTAGGGCTCCCCCGCTGGCACTGCTGGGGGAGCCGGGCAACCTCCGCAGCTGCTGGTCCAGGTACTAAGCCCCTCACTGCCCTGGGCCGGGGGCGCTGGCTGGCTGCTCAGTGTGTGGGGCCCGTGGAGCCCCTGCCTGCACCCGCCGGTACAGCCCGCAGTCCCGGTACCCGCCAGCGCCTCTCCCTTCCACGCCTCCCGGCAAGCAGAGGGAGGAGGCTCCGGCCTCAGCCAGCCCAGAGAGGGGCTCCCACGCTGCCGTGACGGGCTGAAGGGCTCCTCAAGCGGGGTCAGAGGGGACGCCGAGGCTGGAGGCTGAGGAGGCACTGAGAGTGAGGGCTGCTAGCACATTGTCACCTCTCATCCTGACCTCGTGATCCGCCCACCTCGGCCTCCCAGAGTGCTGGGATTACAGGTGTGAGCCACACACGCCCAGCCAATTCACCCTCTTTTCTACATTGACTCATTAACTTTTCATTATGTGTATAGACTATTTTTTTAACTTTTAAATTCAGGGGTACAAGTGCAGGTTTGTTACATAGGTAGACTTGTATGATAGAAGTTTATCATACATATTATTTCTTCACCCAGGCATTAAGCCTAGTACCCATTAGTCATTTTTCCTGGTCCTCTCTCTCCTCCTTCCCTCCACCCTCCAATAGACCCTACCGTGTGTTGTTCCCTTCCATGTGTCCATGTGCTCTCATCATTTAACTCTCACTTTTAAGAATATGTGGTATTTTTCTTTTCCTGCATTAGTTTGCTAAGAAAAAGCCTCCAGCTCCATCTATGTTCCCAAAAAAAGACATGATCTTGTTCTTTTTCTATGGCTGCACAGTATCCCATGGTGTATATGTACCACATTTTCTTGATCCAGTCTATCACTGATGGGCATTTAGGTTGATTCCATGTCTTATAGTGCTGCAATGAACATGTATGTGCATGTGTCTTTATAATAGAATTTATTTATATTCCTTTGGGTACATACTCAGTAAGGGGATTGCTGGATCAAATGGTAGTTCATCTTTAGGTCGTTGAGGAATTGCCATGCTGCTTTCTACAATGGTTGAATTAATTTACACTCCCACCAACAGAGTATAAGTGTTCCTTTTTCTCTGCAGCCTCACCAGCATCTGTTATTTTTTAACTTTTTAATAGCCATTCTGACTGTTGTGAGATGGTATCTCATTGCGGTTTTGATTTGCATTTCTCTAATGATCACAGATTTCCTATTTTCAAACACAGTGCCATGTAATATTGTCTTTGATTTTCACAACTTGGGAGAATGTTAAGTAGATGCCAACATTCTTTGAGATTTGCCCATCTCAAAGAGGAAATTTTGCTTCAAGTAAGTTGTATGACTTGTCTGACGTCACAGCAAAAAAACAGAATTGGGCCCAGAATTTTCATCCTCTAATCCTTAAGCCAATGCTCTTAACATCTTGCAAGTAAATTTGGGGAAGAACAAATATTAGCATTACCAATCTACAATCTTATAGGGCATCATATTTCACATTTTCCCAGGGGAAAGCAGAGGAAAATGGTGCTGAATTGTGTATGAATTAGATAGAGTGGAGCTTTCATAGCATGATTTTGAGCTGTTTAAGCTATATTGCTTTGTTCTTGCAGACACATTACTAACAACTTATATAACAATTCCCTAGGTCTTTAGAAAAAAGAAAAATGCAAAATATTCATCATGAACCACACTAAAAGCTATGTTAAATGGAAATGCCTAACGCGGCTGTGTTTAAGCTCTGCGATATATTAATGTTCAAAGGCCTAATTGAGGAAATAAATCTCAAACATAAGACAGATTCACAATGGGGGACCAAAACAGATAAACTTTTAGTCCTCACTATTAAGGTTTTTGCAAAATATAATGAAATAACCAAGAAGAAATCATGGCCTGAGAGTCAGAGACTTTCATTTACACAGCAAGGGAGATACTTTTCTGGGTTTTTTTCTTTTTATATTATTATACTTTAAAGTTCTAGGGTACATGTGCACAATGTGCAGGTTTGTTACATATGTATACATGTGCAATGTTGGTGTGCTGCACCCATTAACTCGTCATTTGCATTAAGTATTCCTCCAAATGCTATCCCTCCCCCATCCCCTGTCACCCCCCGCCATGACAGACCCCAGTGTGTTATGTTCCCCACCCTGTGTCCAAGTGTTCTCATTGTTCAATTCCCACCTATGAGTGAGAACATGAGGTGTTTTTCTGTCCTTGCGATAGTTTGTTCAGAATGATCGTTTCTCCAGCTTCATCCATGTCCCTACAAAAGACATGAACTCATCCTTTTTTATGACTGCATAGTATTCCATGGTATATATGTGCCACATTTTCTTAATCTAGTCTATCACTGATGGACATTTTGGTTGGTTCCAAGTCTTTGCTATTGTGAATAGTGCCACAATAAACATACGTGTGCATGTGTTTTTATAGCAACATGATTTATAATCCTTTGGGTATATGCCCAGCAATGGGATGACTGGCTCAAATGATATTTCCAGTTCTAGATCCTTGAGGAATTGCCACACTGTCTTCCACAATGGTTGAACTAGTTTACAGTCCCACCAACAGTGTAAAAGTGTTCCTATTTCTCCACATCCTCTCTAGCACCTGTTGTTTCCTGACTTTTTAATGATCACCATTCTAACTGGTGTGAGATGGTATCTCATTGTGGTTTTGATTTGCATTTCTCTGATGGCCAGTGATGAGCATTTTTTCATGGAGACCTTTTTTAAGAGGCTCCTCACACTTTGTTGTTGTTGTTGTTTTGTTTGTTTTGTTTTGTTTTGTTTTTTTGCACAAAGCTGGTGGATGAGGCCTTGGCTAACACATCAAAGCTTCTGATGGATTGTTCTTTTGACAATACGACTATCGTTCCGTGAATGCCAAACAACAGAAATATAAATGTTACATTGAAACTGGTTGTGGTTTCACCTACAAGTTGCCAGCATCACCTAGAAACAAAGATGGCTCTTAACTTGGTAACAAGTGAATATCTTAGAGTTCCCTTTGTTCTTTTGCCTTACATTTTTGTGGTCTTCAATGAAATGGTGAAAGTAAACATTGATCCCAACTTCTATGGTATGTAATATGAGATAATTCATTTATAATATATATCAATAAATGGAAACACAATAGCAATTCTACACAATAGCAATTCTCCTTGAGTAAGAGAACAACTGCTAGCAAGCCCCATTAATATGAAAATCATCACATCTTATAATCCAATCTACAAAAAAAAGTTCACCTGGAATATTAGTCAGGGTTCTCTAGAGGGACAGAACTAATAGGATAGATATATATACAAAGGGGAGTTTATTAAGGAGTATTAACTCACACGATCACAAGGTCCTACAATAGGCCCTCTGCAAGCTGAGGAGCAAGGAAGCCAATCCGAGACCCAAAGCTGAAAAACTTGGAGTCCAATGTTCAAGGGCAGGAAGTATCCAGCACAGGAGAAAGATGTAGGCTGGGAGGCTAAGCCAGTTGAGCCTTTTCACATTTTTCTGCCTGCTTTATATTCTAGCAGCTGATTAGATGGTGCCCACCCAGATTAAGTGTGGGTCGGCCTTTCCCAGCCCACTGACTCTAATCTTAATCTCCTTTGGCAACACCCTCACAGACACTCTCCAGATCAATACTTTGCATCTTTCCATCCAATCTACACTCAGTATTAACCATCATACCTGTCTATGAACTCTGATCATCCAGGTTGGTTCGGCTCATCTGCTCATCTGCTCATCTGCTCACCTGCCTGGTCAGTACACTCTTCTTCCTTCTTCATAGTCCATGGATGTCCCCCTGAATTTGAGTTCTTAATTCCACGTGGAAATATTTTAAGACCACTTGGGATTCATCAGTTTACATTAGAATTTGGTGACATAAATGTCTGAGGATCTACATAGTATCCATGAGTTCAGCACAATTATAACTGGTGTGCTATTGTCATTCTATAGGATGTGAACGTTTGTACTTCCTCCACACATGAACTTAGATACTTTTTTGGACGTTGGTGGTAACAAACTGAATCAAGGAACTAGCTAGAATGAGATCAGAGGGAACTGTCGGATTGATTGATTTTGAGATGGAGTTTCGCTCTTGTCGCCCAGGCTGGAGTGCAATGGGGCAATCTTGGCTCATTTCAATCTCCACCTCCCGGGTTCAAGTGTTTCTCCTACCTCAGCCTCCCGAGTAGCTGGGATTACAAGCACGTGACACCATACCCAGCTAATTTTTGTATATTTAGTAGAGACGGGGTTTCACTGTGTTGGCCAGGATGGTCTCAATTTCCTGGCCTCGTTATCTGCCCGCCTCGGCCTCCCAAAGTGTCAGATTTTTTTATCCCATGCCTTTCTGATATCACTTTTCTGATATTCACATTATCCCATCCCACTAGATTTCAAATATTCACAGTTTTATCAGTCTCCAGTTCTTCATCTGAGCATTCCACAGCTTTCTAAAGCAGAAATTACAACTGCTTTAGAGACTCTTCAGCATTTGCGCATTAATTCAAATAAATGCAAAGAGAACAAATTCCTTAATTTTGAGCTTACTAATGTTTATTTCCTGGAATTTAAGAATCTGCAAATATAATTTTTATTATACCTATTGTATCTCTACATTCAGTAGATTGCAACTTTATTTCATTCTCCAAAACCCACCTGGATCTGGGTCTCAAAAAGTATTTTCTCTCAAGATAATTACTTCTGCTATGGACTATGGAAGTCAACTTTGCAACTTGAAAAGCTGAGAATTTCTTTCTCCTTGTATTTCTGTGGTACCACTATTCAGTCAGCAGTAAGCACAGAAAGATGATAAAGGGTAGTGGGAAATATTGACTTTTTTTGTAACGGTAAAGAGTCAATAAGATTGTGGCTTCACATCATTGCATATCCTCCTTAAAACATCCTTTCAATCAGTCTATGACACTAGAAGGCCATATTTCACTAAAGAAGTTTAAAGTATCTCTTTAAATGTCAGACGAGTCACGTGATTCCCACTGCCTAACAGGAAGTCTCATTGTCCTCATGAGATCCTTCTCCCTGCTCATGGCACATACCCCCATGTACAATATGCCTGAAAAGCATAAGGTCTTACTTAATCCGATGAGAGCTCAGTCCTGTGTCCAAACAGGTACTCACTGAATTCACTGCTGCTGTTGCTTCTCTTTTCCACACTGTGTGCTGTGAGTGATCGTACAGCATCTCATGTATGACGCTTGTCTACTAATGCCAGGATGACTTTTTTGGCACAGGTCCCAAGACAAACAGCAACAGAAGACTCAGGTTGAATGCTGGGACAGCAGTTTATTTTATTTCATACCCTCATGTGCGGCTAGAGGTCCAGCCACTGTGCTAAGGTGGCTGAAATGAGAGAACTTTCTAGCATCAGTTGTATTGGAACAACATCACAGTTTGAACTCTTAGATTCATCCCTTGAGTTTGAGTCCCAAACTTTGACTTATGCTTTTCTCAAGGAAATTGTGTTTCAAGATCTTTCATTCCCTTTCCTGTCATTGGACCTCAACTAGTGCTACCATAATACACATCGACAAATCTCCTAGCTGGTCTTGGGAAGAGCTGTGGTAACTGAACTCTCTAAAGAATACAATTTCCAAGTGTAAACTGATCCATTCCCGCCCTCCTGCTACCAGCCACCACCACAGCTTCATATATTAGATTTCTCCACAAAATGCACTCCAATAAACTCATGAGAGGTGTTGGTTGCACCAAATCCCAGAAAAAATGGTTGCTAGCCTGCCAGTTTTTGCAAAACCGAGAGGTGTGTCTAAGTAACACTCCCAAGGACAAAGTCCCTCATTTCCCCAACACATAATCAAGAGTGAAAGAAGTAAATGTTTGTACATGTTACAAGGTTTTAAAAAACTATGGGAAAGATTTAGGAGCCTACTACGTGCATATGTACAGTCATATAAATAGCCACTCCTAAACTTGCCCAGACAGAATAATAATCTATTCCAACTGAGAAGCTAAGAATTCTGATTTCAGATCAGAGATTAGGAAAATGGCAGATAGAAGGCAGGACTAAATCGCAGCTCTCGCTTGGACATAAAGATCAATGTGTGGAGACTCACATCATGAACTTTTGCTCTAAGAACTACTGCAGAAACATACCAGGAAAGCTGAGGAAATCCACAGACCCTTTGAAGAAAGGAGATTGCTCCTGCAGACCATGGGAGACAGACCAAACACTGCAAGTGCCCAAAGCGTGGAAATGTGAAAGGGGATTGCCCACCCCTGAACATACACCCTCACTAGGGAACCTGAAGGTCCAGATCATGGGAGAAGAATTTTGCCTTACCTGGAGCTGAGACAATTTTAGAGAGCCAACTGCAATACAGGGGTAGAAGAAAAAGCAGGAAGAGCCTGGTGGGCCCTCTCAGTCCCCAGGGAAACCATTTCTGACTTTGTCTCACAGAAGTCCTTGGGGAGGGCTGCCAGAGGAACTGGGGAAAGACCACAGGGAAGAGCAAATTTCCAGCTGAACTTTGCAACAATCTCAACCAAATGGGAATTTTCCTGAACAGAACGTGGGGGAAGGGGTGAATCCAGACACAACACAGAAGTGAGGCGCAAAACCTGAAAGCCCTGCTTGCTTTCACAGACTGGAGGCTGGTAGCCTTGGGCAAAGTTCTCAGTCCTGCTCACCCGCTGCCTAGAAACAAAAGGTGATATTAGGGCAGGGCACTGTGGGAGTGAGACCGGCCTTTTGGGCTGTGTGAGAGCTGAGTGAGGCTTGTAACTGCTGGCTTTACCCCACTTCCCTGGTGACCTGCATGACACAGCAGAAGCAGCTATAATCCCCCAGGAAACAGAACTCTATTGGCCTGAGAACCACACTCCCATCCCCCCACAGCAGCTGCAGCAAGGCCTGCTCAGATAGTCCTAACCCCACCACCACCTGATGGTCTTTCTCTACCAGCCCTGGTAGCCAAAGACAAAGGACATATTCTCTTGGGAGCTCTAGGGCCCCACCCACCACCTGATCATCCCTATACTACCACAGCTGATGCTCTCTTGAAAGCGCCACCTTCAGTAAGGAGGTCAACCAGCACAAAACTAGTGCAATAAACAAAACTATAACTAAAGATGTTCACAGAGTCCATTTCACTCTCCTGCCACCTCCACCATAGCAGGTGCTGCCATCCATGGTTGGGAGACCTGAAGAAGGTTCACATCATAGGACTCTGTGCAGACACCCTCCACAGTACCAGCCCAGAGCTTAGTAGCTCCACTGGGTGGCTATATCCAGAAGGATACAACAATCACTACAGTTTGGCTCTCAGGAAGCCACATCTCTAGGAAAAGGGTGAGAACATGACATCAAGTGAGCACCCCATGGGACAAAACAATCTGAACAGCAGCCCTTGAGGCCCAGATCTTCCCTGTGACATAGTCTACCCAAATAAGAAGGAGCCAGAAAAAAAAAATCTGGTAATATGACAAAATAAGGTTAATTAACACACCCCCAAAAAATCACATTAGCTCACCAGCAATGGATCCAAACCAAGAAGAAATCCCTGAATTGCCAGAAAAAGAATTCAGAAGATCGATTATTAAGCTAATCAAGGAGGCACCAGAAAGGTGAAGTCCAACTTAATGAAATTTCTTAAATGATACAAGATATGAAGGGGAAAATCTGCAGTGAAATAGATAGCATAAATAAAGACAATCACAACTTCTAGAAATAAAAAATACACTTAGAGAAACGCAAAATGCACTGGAAAGTCTTAGCAATAGAATCAAACAAGCAGAAGAAAGAATTTCAGAGCTTGAAGACAGTTTTCAAATCAATCTGACAAAAACAAATACAAAAGAATTTAAAATAATGAACAAAGTCTCCAAGAACTTTGGGATTATGTTAAATGACCAAACCTAAGAATAATTAGTGTTCTTGAGGAAGAAGAGAAATCTAAAAGTTTGGAAAACATATTTAAGGGAAATAATCAAGGGAAACTTTCCCAGCCTTGCTAGAGATCTAGACATCCAAATATAAGAAGCTCAAAGAACACCTGGGAAATTTATCACAAAAAGATCATGGCCTAGGCACATTGTCATCAGGTTATCTAAAGTTAATATGAAGGAAAGTATCTTAAGAGCTGTGAGGCAAAAGCACTAGGTAACCTATAAAGGAAAACCTATCAGATTAAGAGCAGATTTCTCAGCAGAAACCCTACAAGCTGGAAGAGTAGGGCCCTATCTTCAGCCTCCTTAAACAAAACAATTATCAGCCAAGAATTTTGTATCCAGCAAAACTAAGCTTCATAAGTGAAGGAAAAATAGTCTTTCAGATAAGTGTTGACCAAACTCACCACTATCAAAGCCAGCACTACGAGAACTGCTAAAAAGGAGCTCTAAATCTTGATACAAATCCTTGAAATACATCAAAATAGAACCTCCTTAAAGCATAAATCTCACAGGACCTATAAAATAAAAATACAATAAATAAAAGGAAAACAAGGGCCAGGCACGGTGGCTCATGCCTGTATTCCTAGCACTTTGGGAGCCCAGGGCGAGTGGACTGTCTGAGCTCAGGAGTTGGAGACCAGCCTGGGCAACACAGTGAAACCCCATCTCTACTAAAATACAAAAACTTAGCAAGGCGTAGCAGTGTGAGCCTGCAGCCCCAGCTACTTGGGAGGCTAAGGCAGGAGAATTGCTAGAACCTGGGAGGCAGAGGTTGCAGTGAGCCGAGATGACACCACTGCACTCCAGCCTGGGCAACAAAGTGAGACTCCATCTCTTAAAAAAGAAGAAAAGAAAAAACAAGGTATTCAGGCAACAAAGATCATGATGAATAGAGTAGTACCTCACACTGCAATATTAACATTGAATGTAAGTGGCCTAAATGCTCCACTTTAAAGATACAGAATTGCAGAATGGATAAGAATTCACCAACTAAGTGTCTGCTGTCTTCAAAAACTCACCTAACACATAAGGACTCACATAAACTTAAGGTAAAGGGGTGGAAAATGATATTCCATGCAAATGGACACCAAAAGCTAGCAGAAGTAGTTATTTTTATATCAGAAAAAAAAAAAAACTTTAAAGCAACAGCAGTTAAAAAAAGACAAAGAGGGACATTAATGATAAAAGGACTAGTCCAGCAGGAAAATGTCACAATCCTACATATATATGCAACTAACACTGGAGCACCCCAATTTATAAAACAAATACTACTAGACCTAAGAAATAAGATAGACAGCAATGCAATAATAGTGGGGGATTTCAATACTCCACTAACAGCACTAGACAGGTCATCAAGACAAAGTCAGCCAAAAAACAATGGATTTAAACTATACCCTGGAACCGATGGACTTAACAGATATTAACAGAACATTCTACCCAACAACTGCAGAATATTGATTCTATTCATCACCACAGGGAACATTGTCCAAGACAGACCATATGATATGCCACAAAACAAGTCTTGAGAAATTTAAGAAAATTGAAATATCAAATACTCTTTCAGATCACAGTGGAATAAAATTGGAAATCAACTCCAAAAGGAACCCTCAAAATCATGCCAGTACATGGAAATTAAATAGCCTGCTCCTGAATGATCTCTCAGTCAGCAATGAAATCAAGACAGAAATTAAAATATTCTTTGAACTGAACAATACTAGTAATACAACCTATCAAAACTTCTGGGATATAGCAAAGGCAGTGTTAAGAGGAAATTTCATAGCCCTGAATGCTTACATCAAAAAGTCTGAAAAAGCACAAATAGACAATCTAAGGTCACACCTCAAGGAACTAGAGAAAAAGGAACAAACCAAACCCAAACCCAGCAGGAGAAAGGAAATAACCAAGATCAGAGCAGAACTAAGTGAAATTGAAGGAAACACACACACAAAAAAAAAAACACTAGATAAACAAAACAAAAAGCTGGTTCTTTGAAACGATAAATAACATTGATAGACTATTAGCAAGATTACCAACCAACAAAGAAGGAAGATCCAAATGAGCTCCACTAGAAACAAAATGGGAGATATTAGGATCGATACCACAGATATACAAAAGATCATTCATGGTTACTATGAACACCTTTATGTGCATAAACTAGAAAACCTAGAGGAGATGATAAATTCCTGGAACTCTACAACCTTCCTAGATTAAACAGGAAAGAAATAGAAACTTTGAATGAACCAATAACAAGCAACAAGAATGAAATGGTAATTTTTAAATTGCCACCAAAAACAAGTCCAGAACCAGACAGATTCACAGCTGAATTCTATCAGACATTCAAAGAAGAATTGGTACCAATCCTATTGACACTATTCCACAAGATAGAGAAAGAGGAAATCCTCTCTATATCATTCTGGCTTCATAAAGCCAGTATCACCCTACTACCAAAACCAAGAAAGGACATAACAAAAAAAGAAAACTACAGACCAATGTCCGTGATAAATACACATGCAAAAATCCTTAACAAAATACTAGCTAACCAAATCCAACAGAATATCGAAAAGAAAATCCATCATGATCAAGTGGGTTCCATACCAGGGATGCAGGGATAGTTTAACATACACAAGTCAATAAATGTGATACACCACATAAACAGAATTAAAAACAAAAATCCCACGATCATCTCAATAGCCACAGAAAAAGCATTTGACAAAATCCAGCATCCCTTTATGATTAAAACTGTCAGCAAAACTAGCATACAAGGGACATAGCTTAATGTAATAAAAGCTATCATGACAAAACCACAGCCAACACAATACTGAATGGGAAAAAGTTGAAAGCATTCCCCCTGAGAACTAGAATAAGACAAGGACGCCCACTGTCACCACTTCTCTTCAACATAGTACTGGAAGTCCTAGCCAGAGCAATCAGACAAAAGAAATAAAGGGCATCGTAATCAGTAAAGAGGAAGTCAAACTGTCGCTGTTTGCTGATGATATGATTTTATACCTAGAAAACCCTAACAACTCCAGAAAACTTCTAGAACTGATAAATGAATTCAGCAAAGTTTCAGGATACAAAAATCAATGAACACAAATCAGTAGCTCTGCTATATACACCAACAGCGACCACGCTGATAATCAAATCAAGAACTTAACCTCTTTTACAATAGCAGCAAAAAAATAAAATACTTAGAAATATACCTAACCAAGGAGTTGAAAGACCTCTAACAAGGAAAACCACAAAACGCTGCTGAAAGAAACCACAGACGACACAAACAAATGGAAACATACTTCATGCTCATGGATAGCTAGAACCAATATTGTGAAAATGACCATATTGCCAAAAACAATCTACAGATTCAATGCAATTCCCATCAAAACACCATCATTCTTCACAGAACTAGAAAAAAAATCCTAAAATTCATATGGAACCAAAAAAGAGCCTGTATAGCCAAAGCTAGACTAAGCAAAAGAACAAATCTGAAGGCATTACATTACTCGACTTGAAACTGTGCTGTAAGGCCTTGGTCACCAAAACAGCATGGTACTGGTATAAAAACAGATATATAGACCAATGGAACAGAATAGAGAAACCAGAAATAAAGCCAAATACTTACAGTCAACTGATCTTCAACAAAGCAAACAAAAACAAAGAAAGGACACCCGATTCAACAAATTGTACTGGACTAATTGGCAAGCCACACATAGAAGAATGAAACTGGATCCTCTTCTCTCATCTTATGCAAAAATCTCAAGATGGATCAAAGCCTTAAATCTGAGACCTGAAACCATAAAATTTCTAGAAGGTAATATTGGAGACACCCTCCTAGATATTGGCTTAGGCAAAGACTTCATGACCAGGAACCCAAAAGCAAATGCAACAATAACCAAGATAAATAGATAGGACATAATTAAACTGAAAAGCTTCTGCACAGCAAAAGAAATAATCAGCAAAGTAGACAGACAACCCACAGAGTGAGAAAAAAATCTTCACAATCTATACATTTAACAACGGACTAATATCCAGAATCTACAAGGAATTCAAGAAAATTAGCAAGAAAAAACACAATCCCATCAAAAAGTGGGCTCAGGACATGAATAGACAATTCTCAAAAGAAGATATACAAATGGCAAAAACATATGAAAAATGCTCATCACTAATGATCAGGGAAATGCAAATTAAAACTACAATGACATACCACCTTACTCCTGCAAGAATGGCCATAATCAAAACATCAAAAAATAACAGATGTTGACAGGGATGTGGTGAAAAGGGAACACTTTTACACTGCTAGTGGGAATGTAAACTTGTACGACCACTATGGAAAACAGTGTGGAGATTCCTTAAATAACTAAAAGTAGAACTACCATTTGATCCAGTAATCCCCCTACTGGATATCTACCCAGAGGAAAAGAAATCATTATATGAAAAGGATACTTGTACACACATGTTTATAGCAGCACAATTTGCAATTGGAAAAATATGCAACCAGCCCAAGTGCCCATCAGTCAACAAGTGGATAAATTGTGATACACACACACACACACACACACCATGGAATACTACTCAGTTATAAAAAAGAATAAAATAATGGCATTCACAGTGACCTGGATGGAACTGGAAACCATTATTCTGAGTGAAGTAACTCAGGAATGGAAAATCAAATATTGTATATTCTCACTCACAAGTTCTCACTCATAACTATGAGAATGCAAAGGCATTAGAATGACACAATGGACTTTGAGGACTTGAGGGGGAAAGGGTGAGAGGGGGTGAGGTATAAAAGACTGCAAATTGGGTACAGTGTGTACTGTTTGGGTGATGGATGAACCAAAATATCAGAAATTGCCACTAAAGACCTTATTCATGTTAACCAAACACCACCTGTTCCCTAAAAACCTATGGAAATAAAAAATTAAATTTTAAAAAAAGAATATTGATTTCATTTATTTTGCTACCCAGAAACCCTCTGTTTCCAAAATGGGTCCTAGCCCCACACCCTGGAGCCCCAGAGCATCTATTTTGTTCACCCACAACTATTTATTTATTTTAGTTTACAAATAATAAACATGCATGGCAACCCCCTTGTTCTTCTTCATGAATATTGAAATGTGTGGCACTATTAGCTTGCCTGAAACATAAGCCAGAACCACAAGGAAAGCATTTTTCTAGATTTTCCAACCAGAGGGATTTAGTATTGAGGACAAGGAGCATACTAAACACTTACTTGATGTGGCAATGAAATATCTCAGGCTATTTGAAATTAGAAAGGGGCCTTTGCTACAATTCAACCCTCTTGATGCTTTTTACCTCTCTCAGTCTTATAGCTAACCCAGAGAAGAACCAGCTCAAGATCCAGTGTGGTGGCTCAAACTTGTAATCCCAGCACTTTGAGAGGCCAAGGCAGAGCAGATGACTCGAGGTAAGGAATTTGATACCAGCCTGGCCAGCATGGTGAAACCCCATCTCTAGTAAAAATACAAAAATTTAGCTGGATGCAGTGGCACATGCCTGTAATCCCAGCTACTCAGGAGGCCGAGGCAGGAAAATTGCTTAAATCCGGAAGGCAGAGGTTGTACTGAGCAGAGATCACACCACTGCACTCCAGCCTGGTCAATAGATTGAGTGAGACTCTGTCTCAGAAAAAAAAACAACAACAAAACACCAGTTCAGCAAACCTCCAAATAATTATTTAATAGGAGTGCATGAAAGCTTGATTGGACATACTAAAGGAAAGCTTCAGGATAAGGGAAATGTCAGATAACAAGAGAAAAAATCTTGAAGCCTATACTTGTAGGAAAATAATAAGTTGTTTGAAGAAACCATGTAATTGGTGGAATGTGGTGGCTCATGCCTGAAATTCCAGCACTTTGGGAGGCCAAGGTGGGTGGATCACTTGAGGTCAGGAGTTTGAGAGCAGCTTGGCCAACATGGTGAAACCCCATCTGTACTAAAAATACAACAATTACCCAGGCCTGGTGGCATGCACCTGTAATCCCAGCTACTCCGGAGGCTGAAGCAGGAGAATCACTTGAACTCGGGGAGGGGTCACAGGAGGTTACAGTGAGCCAAGATCAAGCCACTGCACTCCAGCCTCGGTGAGAAGAGTGAGACTCTAGGAGGAGGGAGGGGGAGGGGGAGGGGAGGGGGAGGGGGAGCGGGGGAGGGGGAGCGGGGAGGGGGAGGGGGAGCGGGGAGGGGGGAGCGGGGAGGGGGGAGCGGGGAGGGGGAGGGGGAGGGGGGGGGGGGGAGGGGGAGCGGGGGGCGGGGGAGGGGGAGGGGGAGCGGGGAGGGGGAGGCGGGGAGGGGGAGCGGGGAGGGGGAGCGGGGGAGGGGGAGCGGGGGGGGGGAGCGGGGAGGGGGAGCGGGGAGGGGGAGCGGGGAGGGGGAGCGGGGAGGGGGAGCGGGGAGGGGGAGGGGGAGCGGGGAGGGGGAGCGGGGAGGGGGGGGGAGCGGGGAGAGGGAGCGGGGAGAGGGAGCGGGGGAGAGGGAGCGGGGAGAGGGAGCGGGGAGAGGGAGCGGGGAGAGGGAGCGGGGAGAGGGAGCGGGGAGAGGGAGCGGGGAGGGGGAGCGGGGAGGGGGAGCGGGGAGGGGGAGAGGGCAGAGTTGCATGTCAACTACATGCAACCCAGTCTATAGTTTTATTTCTTATGGTTCTGAAGGCTGGGAAGTACAAGATCAAGATGATGGCAGATTTAGCATCTGGTGAGGGCCTATTTCCTGCTTCACAGATGACACATTCTTACTGTGTCCTCACATGATGGAAGGGGACAAGGCAGCTTTCTGGGGTCTCTTTTATAAGAGCACTAATCCCAGTCATGACAGTCATGTCCTCATGACCTAATCTTCTCCCAAAGGCTTCACCTTCTAATATTATGACATTGATGAGGAATCTTCATGCATGCATTTGGGGATGGACAGACATTCAAGTCACAGCAACCACCTTTGACAATACTGCTTCACCTCACCCTCCACATAATAAATATCTATATAAATGTACTCCCTGGATTCCAATTACTAGTCATTTTGTATATCAGGGACATATCAATTGTGAAGAAATAGCTTGCATACAGTCACCTTTTGACTCCTATTATGCATAATGCCATTTAGCTACAAAGAGAACTTTTGTTAAAAAATGAAAATTCTGTACAGAGCATGTAATTGAAAGAGAAAAACAGACGAAAATAGCTTCCAAACACTGTAGCCTTGGAGAAAAATATCATTGAGCATCTCAGAATTTCCATAGCATTCGTCCCACAAGAGCTATTCAACAAGTAGGAACCTCCTGTCTCCTCTGAACCACCACATAAACCCTTCATTCTTGGCCTACGTGTCACTGAAAGTGTTACCTATAGTTATCTTGCCACAAGCCGAGAAAGAGGTGTACTCCGAATTCATGTCACTATTTCCATCACGTAAGTGTGATTCTTATGTTTCAAATATTAAACATCCTAAATGGTCAAAAAAAGAGGGAGACAATGGATTATACTTTTTAAATATGCAAGCCCAACCACTCAATTATACTTATGCTTCAACTGCAACTTAGAACACTGAAACAGTCCTTCATTTATCATGCACTCGCAAAAGGGTTTTTGTTTTTTTGCTTTGCTATATTTTTTGGGGGGAGGTGGGGGGACATGTACACACAGGAAGCTTTCTGCCTCCTTTATTTTCTCATGGAACTGTAGGGTTTCTTGTTTTGTTTTGTTTTTTCCAGAACACCCCATGCCTGCTTTTATAGAAGTCACATAAACACCACCTAGTCTCACTGGAAAATGATGGAAACTTTGTCAGCAGAACTTCATGAAAAAAAATATATATATATTTCTTGCTTAGAAAATAAGTCATGATTTTAAAGGACCAGCAGCATCTGTGAAGAAACCCTGTCAGTCAGAATCCTACACACATGCAAAGATTTGCCCACCTCAGCCCTGTGGGACTGATTCACTCAGACCATACTGCTAACCCTGTCACCAAGCTTTCGTTCCTCTCTCCCTTTCTCTGTGCCTTTTTACCTCCACAAAGTTCAAATTATTTGTCTATATAATCCTGAGTTAAAATAAAGTTTCAATAGAAGTAATAAGACCAAATTAAGTATAACAAGGGAGTTTTAAAAAAAATACATAAGATCCACTAAAGAATTTACTATGACGGGGAAAAAATATGTATTTTGTACTAAGTTCCACAAACTCTCTCAGGGGTGCACTGAAAACCATGTAACACCATTGACTAGACACCTTTCTTGACATCCTGGAACTTGCTTATAAGAAAGAGGGCGCGGTGGCTCACGCCTGTAATCCCAGCACTCCGGGAGATAGAGGCGGGCGGATCACGAGGTGAGGAGATCGAGACCATCCTGGCTAACACAGTGAAACCCCGTCTCTACTAAAAAATACAAAAAATTAGCCAGATGTGGTGGCGGCGCCTATAGTCCCAGCTAATCCGGAGGCTGAGGCAGGAGAATGGCGTGAACCCGGGAGGCGGAGCTTGCAGTGAGCCGAGATCCGGCCACTGCACTCCAGCCTGGGCGACAGAGCCAGACTCCGTCTCAAAAAAAAAAAAAAAAAAAAAAAAAAAAAGAGGTATACGTAAGAGGTGTACTTATAAGCAAGTTCTAAGATGTCAAGAAAGGTGATTAGAAAGCATGGGAAGCATCATCAGTCATCATCATGATAGAACTTAATTTTCAGGTATATTGTTGAGCCATGATTCTTGTTTCAGAAAGTAGATAGCAGGGACCACTTTCCCTGTCCAAGTTGGTAATGCGAAGGAACAGTTCTGACTAGAAACGAGGAGGATTGACGGGCGTTTTTGACACCTGTGCTCAGTCCATTCCTCCTCCTTCCTCCAGACTTTTTGCTCTGTTCATAGGCAGTGCGGAGATAACAGAAGATCTGCATGGTTGACTGCGACTTCCTGGTTATGTTGCTTAAGATACCTGAGTGCAGGAGGAGTAAGCCCTGCAAAAAGTCCAAGAAATCTTCAGTGTTTCTAGTTTTCTGCTGCTCTAATTAAACATTTGAGATAAATTAACCGACACATAGAATAAAACCAGATACCTTCTCTCTTGTAATTCGTAAAGATTACATGTCTGAGAACTCAATATCTAGCCCAAAGCCCAGCACATGCAAAGGCAAAATAATTAACGATTCAGTAAATGAACATGCGGTAGCTGGGTAACCAGTTACCTAGAGACAAGCATTCACCTGAGCAAAGTTTACTGTCCAGGGAGTTTTGCTCGTGGTCATATAAAGAAAGCATTACAGTTATTGAGGACTATGTACTAAGGCTTTGTGACAGGCTCTGTTATTGTCTAGTGAAGAGGATTCTGCCATTTAGAATAGGAAGGTGTACAATGTTAACTATTTTATGATTTTCTTTATTTAGTGTGGTTTTTCTGCCAATTGAAAAGTCATTTTCTATATTGTAACAACTTCAAAAACACACACATCATACTATTCCTTTTGCATTAAGAAATCTGCAAAGTTATGTTTCAGAATATGAATTAGATTGCTAGAAACACATTCTCGATACACATATGGTATTTAAAGTAATTATAATATTTTAGCCATTTAAAATTGTTTTCATTTTCATGAAGTAAACTCAAAAGCTTTCCCTATCAACATGAAGAAAATGTAAGAGTATCCAGTTTCTGCATCTCTGCTATCTATCTAGTCATCTATATGATTCCAGCACACAATTTGTATTATTAGATTATTAGGGTCCTTTCGCCCTGTGATGCACAGGAGAAAAGAATGAGGTTCCCTGAAGAGAAGCCGTTCACTAGGTGGCTGCTATGGACTGAAATGTATACCTCACAAAATTCCTGTGTTGAAATCCTAACCCCTAATGTGACTATAATTGGAGATAGAGCATTTAGGAAGGGAATTATGGTGAAATGAGGCCACAAGGGTGGAACCCTAATCTGCTAGGACTGGTGTCCTTTTAATAAGAGGAACGAACACCAAAGCTCTCCCTGTCTCTCCTCGGGAGCAGAGGAAAGGCCACGTGAGGACATAGCAAGTCAGCAGCCCTCTGCACGCCAGGAAGAAAGCACTCTCCAGAAACCAGCCCTGCCAGCACCTCAATCTTGAACTTCTACCTCCAAATCTGGACAAAATAAATGTGTTGTTTAAGCCACTCGGTGTGTGGCATTTTGTTACAACAGCCAGTGCTGAAGAACACACTTTGCAATGCATGGCTTGGAACTGGGAAAGAATGAAACTGTTTTGATTACACATTCCTGTAAAGAGGACTATGGTGCATCATGTGGTATGAGGAACAGGATCTTAGAGGCATTGTTTCCATTTACAGCAGGAAACACCTTAAAAATAACACAGGAACAAGACATAGTCTCTTACTCTAAACTTGGCTATTCTGTTCGTGTAAAGAAGGAAATAGAATAAAAGTAGGCTACAGTATCTAGTTTGTTTTGACTCCAATATTCCTTAATAAAGCAGAAAGTCACACAACTAAGGTGAAAATTCACAAGTGTACAAAGCCAGAGCCAGAAAATGAGTCAGATATGAAATCCATTATTAGAAAAGACAAAAATATTGAAAGATTTCAGAATGTCTCACTTAACCTAATCTAAATTTCCTATCAAGTATTTTATATTATTTACTTGTTCTGAGATAAGTGAGGAAATTGTTCATGGGTTTAAAAAGACATGTTTGATGTTTCTGTTGTTTTTTACCATTGAAAGCACGAGAAATAGCAGGAACTGGAATTCAACACCACCTCACAAATTTAGGCATTGATGATTACACTGATGCTAAGAAAAACTCATCATCTCAAAGTAGGTGACAATACTCTTTCTCTCCCCTAGGGAATAATCCCTTGTTCAGACATACTATGACTACTAACTATATGCAATGCAGCTGGTCCTTTTTGCCCATGTACCAGATTTTGTTGGGTACACATAGTATTTTGTATGTTTATAGTTATGTTTCAGTCTTATTTAGTGTCCAAACAATTGGGTGGTTTCACAAAAATTTAGATTTCTGCCTTCTCTTTAAAACTCAAAATACCTGGCAAGTATTGTTAGAGCTGAGCAGCAACTGATCCTCTATTTGGGAACCTCAGCTCCCCATAAACTTAACCAAGGCCATTTCACTAATATTTGTTACCTTCCTGTCTCTTCCAGACATTTTAGTGTATAACCTCTGCTTTAATATTGGGAGATTTTCCACCATGGCACACATTTGCCTATGCAACAAACCTGCACATCCTGCACATGTACCTCAGAACTTAAAAATACACACACACACACGCGCGTGCAGAGGTTTTGCTTTTTTTAAAACCAGTATCTGTGTCCTGTTCTTCCCTCCCCATCAATACTTCTATTCTGATAAAGCAATCTAACTATAGACTGCAACACTGGGATGACAACTGGAGAAAGGGAGGGAGGAAGAAGAACAATCATAAATTTCATCTTGGAAAGCACAACCCATGCAAGAAAACTCAACCAGAAAGTGAAAGACAGGGAAGATGTGCAGTAATGCACATTTTCATTTTAAAATTTTAAATAATAGGTATATGCTATATATACTCCATATGTATGTTCAGTGTCAGAGAACAGGGTTAGAAGAACATCCTGTCTTATTTATCAAAGTTATACCAGATTTAACTTCTTCTAGATTCTGGGGTCTGGGCTAGGAAATATATATCTCAACCTACCACCCCGCTCTGGATTGAAGAGTATTCAGTAGCACCCAAGCTGATATTGAATGAGGCCAAAGCCCCAAATGCCAAGTCTGTATAGGTCATCCATCTCTTCTAATGTGAGAATAAGCAAATGAAAAGGTAAAAAGGGAGAAATACTAGCGGGGCTCACAGCAAAAGGAAATGCAGAAATGTAGAAAAGAGATATTATCCCAAAGATTCTGAACACAGATGTAAAAATAACTTAGCAAAAAAGAAGAAACATATATATATATATATATATATATATATATTTTTTTTTTTTTTTTTTTTTTTTTTTTGAGACGGAGTCTCACTCTGTCACCCAGGCTGGAGTGCAGTGGTGCCATCTTGGCTCACTGCAAACTCCGCCTCCCGGGTTCACGCCATTCTCCTGCCTCAGCCTCCCCAGTAGCTGGCGTTACAGGTGCCCACCAAGTGGTTGGCATTTTTTTTTAAACACTCAAGATCAGATACATTTACATTATTGTGCGACCATCAACACCATTCATCTCTAGAACTTTTTTCATCTTTCTCAACTGAAACTCTGTACTCATAAAACAATAACTCCCTTTTCCCTCTTCCCCAACCCTTGGCAGCCATTCTGTCTCCTTGAATTTCACTACTCTAGGTGATATGGGAGCGGGGCAGGGAAGTGCTGGGTAGAGAAGGCAAATCTAAAAGAGTTTGGTAACACATGCCCACTTGGGCTTCGGGAGTCACAGACACCCATCCCTAGATGCTGCCACGGGGCCTGAGCCCAAAAGCCCTCACCTGGGCCTCTGCACCTGCCTGTCTGGATGCTCCTACTAGGGGTATGAGCTACGGGACTACCAAGAAGGCAAGCCACACCCCCGTCACACATCCTGCGAGGGGAATCAGGGAACTCTCCCGTTTCACAAGTACCTCATCCAAGTAGAATCATATCATATTTGTTCTTTTGTCATTGGCTTATTTTACTTAGTACTGAGTAAAATGGTAAACTTTGTTATGTTTATTTTATCACAATAAAAAAAAAAAGGCTCAAGAAATCACCTTCTTTATGAAATAGGAGTAAAATGTCATGAGAGGAAAATTAAGCAATAGGCTATAATTAAATAAAAGCCAACAGGATAGAAGATAGGTAGAATAAGAAAGAATTGCAAATAGATTCCAAAATAGAAAAGGTCATTATATTTGGTACTGGGAATTGGCAATGATTTCTTGTACGTAATACCAAAGGTACAGACAACAAAAGAGAAAAACAGACAAATTGGAGCTACTGAAAGTTTAAAATTTTGTGCATCAAAAGACACTATCAACAGAGTAAAAAAGCAACCCCACAGAATGGGAGAGAACATTTGGAAATCACATATTTAATAAGGGATTAATATTTAGAATATGTAGAGAATTTTTATAATTCAACCAAAAGCAACCTGATTGAAAAATGGGAAAAGGACTTAAAAAGACATTTCTCCAAAGAAGATATACAAATGGCCAATAAGCATGTGAAAAGATTCTCAACATCATTAATCATTGGAAAAATGCAAATCAAAACTACAATTAAAGTTTCACACCCATTAAAATGGCCATGATCCAAAACAAAACCAAACACAAAAACCAACCCAGAAAACAACAAGTTTTGGTGAGAATATAGAGTAATCGGAACCCTTGTGCACTGCTGCTAGAATTATAAAACAACATAGTCACTGTAGAAAACACTATGGTGGTTCCTCGAAATTTAAAAAAAGGATTGCCATATATCTAGCAACTCTCTATACATGAAAGAACAGAAAGTAGGATCTTAAAGAGATATCTGTACCCCAATACTCACAACATTATTCACAATAATTCAAATGTGTAACCTACTCAAGTGTCCATCAATGGATGAATGGATAAGCAAATTGAGGGATATACATGTGTATCAGTCCGTTCTCATGCTGCTAACAAAGACATACCCAAAACTGGGTAATTTATACAGGAAAGAGGTTTAATTGACTCACAGTTCAGCATGGGTGGGGAGGCCTCAGGAAACTCAATCATGGCGAAAGGGGAAGCAAACATGTCCTTCTTCACATGGCAGCAGCAAGAAGTGTCTAGCAAAAGGGAGACAAGCCTGTTATAAAACCACCAGATCTCATGAGATCTCACTCACTATCACAAGAACAGCAGCATGGGGCTAATTGCCCCCAGGATTCAATTACCTCCCACCAGGTCCCTACCCCAACACCTGGGGGTTATGGGAACTACAATTCAAGATGAGATTTGGGTGGGGACACAGCCAAACCATATCACCATGCAATGGAATATTATACAGCCTTAAAAAGAACAAAAATTCTGTCATGTGCTACAATATAGATGAACCTTGAGGACCTTACCCTAAGTGAAATAGTCCAGTCACAGGACAAATACTGTATAATTCCACTTACATGAGCTACTTAGAGTCATCAAAATCATAGAGTCAGAAAGTGGAATGGTGGATGCCAGGGACTCAGGGAAGTGAGGAGTTACTGGTGAGTGGGTATAGAGTTTCAGTTTTACAAAATGAAAAGAATTCTGGTGATATGGGGATGGTAGTGATAGTTATACAATAATTTAAATGTACTTAATGCCACTGAACTATACACTTTAAAAATGGTTTTGCTAAGTTTTGTTATGAATATTTTACAATTAAAAATTTAGAAAAAAAATGTTGATACTGGAAATAGCATACAGCTAAGCTGCTGCTATAGAAAAAAAATGGATGTGGAATGTAGATGACAAACATAAAATAATTCCATAATGTGTGAAAAGCATTGCTCCTGGCACCCAGCCATTATTCAAGAAAAGGCAGCCATTATTATGTTTGGGGAAGGGAGGCATAAGAAGATCTCTGTGATGAAGAAATAATAAGTTATTAGACAGGGAGAAGATGGGAAGGTCCTATGACCCACAGCCTTCTAAGAACTAGAATATTCAAAAAGGGTAACCACACTCCAGGCCAAGCCAATTCAAACAAAACAAAGGAACCACAATAATTTTAATGGCAAGGATATTTTAAAAATCCACAGCATAGGCAAAGATAAATAAAAGAGATTACAGGCCGGGCGCGGTGGCTCACGCCTGTAATCCCAGCACTTTGAGAGGCCGAGACGGGTGGATCACGAGGTCAGGAGATCGAGATCATCCTGGCTAACCGGGTGAAACCCCGTCTCTACTAAAAAACAAAAAACAAAAAACTAGCCGGGCGAGGTGGCGGGCGCCTGTAGTCCCAGCTACTTGGGAGGCTGAGGCAGGAGAATGGCGTAAAAACCCGGGAGGCGGAGCTTGCAGTGAGCTGACATCCAGCCACGGCACTCCAGCCTGGGCGACAGAGCAATACTTCATCTCAACAAAAAAATAAAAATAAAAATAAAAAATAAAAGAGATTACCTAAAGAGAAATAAATGTTTTCCTATTTGCATTTTTTCTTCTATACTAAATACCATAAGACAACAGGACAACAGGCACTGTATTTAATGATCATTCCTTTCACAAAATACTGAAAAATCAACTCCAACCAAGAAAGAATCAAAATTGAGAACTCAAGATCAGAAAAATTAAAGTTAGGAATAAAAGCTTTAAAAAGGAATGCATGAGATGAGGGGTTTTGATAAAACACCCACAATGGTTAATTTTATGTGTCATTTAACTGAGCTAAGGGGTACCCAAGATAGTTGGTAAAACATGATTTCCAGGTGTATCTGTGAGGGAGTTTCTGGACAAGATTAGCGTTAGAATCGGTGGACTGAGTAAAAAAGATCCACCCCTGCCAATATGAGTGGGCACCATCTAAACCAGTGTGGGCCTGAATAGAAAAATAAGGCACAGGAAGGGTGGATTCTCTTTTTCCCTGAGCTGGGACATCCATCTTCTTCTGCCCTCAGACACTGGAGTTTCTGGTTCTCAGACCTTGGGACTAGGACTGAATTACACTACTCATTTTCCTAGTTCTCCAGCTTGCAAACAGCAGATCATGGGAGTTCTCAGTCCCCATAATCACATGAACCAATGCCCATAATACATCTCCTCCTCTTTCTCTATCTATCTCTCCATCCATCCATCTTTATCTATCTATACCTATAAATCTGTGTCCTCTTGGTTCTGTTTCTCTGGAAAACTCCGACTAATACAACACCTAATTACAAAAGCCCTGTTTGGCATCACCACCTAAAACTACCAAAACTGACTGAATTAACAACATTAAGGAACCTAAAAATGTAGACAAGTTGATGCCGTCTTCCATAATGGCTCCTTTATCAAGATTTAAAGCAAAATAACAGCAAGAAACAGCAACCATGATAAGTTACCTTGTTATTGAATGCGAAACTTTCCTCTAGAAATGCCTCTTCCCCACAGAAGTTTACCACAAGATTCAAACTCAAATCAGTGAGTAGGTCTAGTATTGGAAGTAGAGGATGAAACACAGGAGTTTATCAGATTATTCTCTCCATCCATGTGTGGGTTTGAAATTTTGCATAATAAACAGTTTTTTAAAAAAGAAAAAATATATATGCAAACACATAAAGAAAAAAAATAGAATACTTAGCAAAGTGAAGGTAGCCAATTTGTCCTTCCAAGTAAGAAATGCAAGTGAATTGTGCAAGTTCTTTTTCCTAAATTTTAAGTGTTATACTTACTTAGTAAAGAAAATAAAATTTTAAAACTATGTTTAAAACAATAAATTATACTTAAGAAAAAACACTGGAAGGAAACTTAAAACAACTTCTAAAATCAGATTTTATTGGATAATGGAATTGTTAATAATTCTCTCCTATTTGTACTTTCCAAATTTCCTTTAATAAGAATTATAAAATTTAAAATGAATTATTTTAATATCTGAGCTTGCTTTTTCTTGCACAGCTCTCTTGGATATATCGGAGAGAAATGACTTCAGTGTAAATGATATTGTATTTTGTTATTTATTCATAGCCTGTCTTATTAAAAATAAATATATTCTCTTTTAAAGTCAGTACTTAAACTGGGTATGAAAATATATTATCAAGCTAACTTTTTAAACTCAAAACTTTTACAAAAGCAACTAAGAGTCACAAAATGACAATAGCATAAATTGATAATGTTGATTTTTATGGATCGAAATTTAAAGTACCATAAACCACAGGTTTACTTTCTGTATTACTCCTTTATTATTTTAATGCCAGTTTATTATTGAACCTGTAGTCACCTTGCTCTTTAAAAGCTCTCATCAAAAAAAAAAAAAAAAAAAACCCAACTCATCTATTTTATAATGAGAAGCACTCAATCTTTAGTCAAACCACCAGATTCAAAACCTCTATTTTTTACAAAGCATACTATCATTTTAGCATTTTACTTGATAAAGTATCTGCTTTATGATTTGCCTCAGACTTCAAGCTATTTTCTTGTTACACACTTTTTAATCTCATCACTGCTTCTCCTTGTAATTATTTCTTGTGCTGTTGTAATTTTCCATTAGTCTTTTTTAATTCCACTGTGTGTGTGAGCTGATAGCACACCTGACCTTTCAGGCATCCATTCATTTTGCAGTAAACTCTGGCACCTGTATTTCTCCTGCCTTCCTTTTCCAGGATGTTTTTATCCTTACTTCTTGCATCCCTCCACATTTTGCTCCAAAATAATTTATCATCCCTGTTGTCCTCAGGAATAACTTTTGTTCCAATTGCGAAGCTAAATTAATTGGACTCCTTCACTGTCTCTTTGGAAAATTGTCTCTCAGTTGAACATTTCTAATTATGGCCTAAATAGCTCCTAAAAATTAAGGTCAGAACCACTCCATTTCAAGAATGCTCAGAGTATTGCGAACACAAAGAAAATCTTTTTTATGTATAAACAAACCTTTGGCTAAGTTTTTACCTATATAATGTAAAGGATTTTCCATGAGCACTTAAATTTTTTTTTTTTTTTTTTGAGACAGGGTCTCACTTTGGTGCTCAGACTGGAGTACAGTGACATGATCTTGGCTCCCTGTAGCCTCTACCTCCTGAGCTCAGGCAATCCTCCCACCTCAGCCTCCTGAGTAGCTAGGACCACAGGTGTGTGCCTCCATGCCTGGCTAATTTTTTGTATTTTTAGTAGAGACCAAGGTTTGTCGTGTTGCCCAGGCTGGTCTTGAACTCCTGGGCTCAAGCAATCTGCCCACCTTGGCCCCCCAAACTATATATAGGGGTAAGCCACCGTGCTGGGCTATCTTTAAATATTTTGACTATCAGCACTGCTATCCTCAAAACAATGGAAGACTAAATATAGAAACAGACAATGACTGAACCACATATAAATACAGACCTCTGACCCACAGTCTGCAGCAGCCAGCCCAGAAAGCCAACCTACTCCCTACAAGTCCGATTTGCAGAAAGTCAGACTGCTGTCTGTAGCAACCAGTCCAGGAAGCCAAACAATAGACCCTGTAACAGCTGCACAGGGCCAGGCCTTGATTAATAACTAACGCTTCCCCTTTTTTTTTTTTTTTTTTTAAAGTTGGTGTCTCACTCTATGGCCCAGGCTGGACTGCAGTGGAGTGATCTCGGCTTACTGCAAGCTCCACCTCCTGGGTTCACACCTTTCTCCTGCTCAGCCTCCCAAGTAGCTGGGACTACAGGCACCTGCTACCATGCCCAGCTAATTTTATTTTTAGTAGAGATGAGGTTTCACCGTGTTAGCCAGGATGGTCTCGATCTCCTGCCCTCGTGATCTGCCCGCCTCAGCCTCCCAAAGTGCTGGGATTACAGGCATGAGCCACCGCATCCAGCCACAGCTTCCCTAATTGTTGGCCTCACATCCAACTTAGAAACATCAGAGAAAGTCAAATATGCACTCCTAACCAATCACATAGGACACCCCCTCCTCCAGCTTCCTGGTGCCAACAGTCTCCAATCAGGGCATTCCTGGAGTCTTCCCTTTCACACTACAAAGCTTTCCCCTCACCTGCCTGCCTTCAACTCTCTGTCAAATGCAAGTGATGGTGACTGACTCCCTCACTGGAGCAAGCACTGCACAAATAATCCCTGCTTGCTCTCGTTTGGGTGGTCTTCACGTACAACCACACTTAGCTTTCAAAAACTCAAATATAGCTTAACTTTTAGATATGCTATGAGGGCTAAAATGTCCATTTTCTTTTCTAGTTTATTATTACTGGAGATGTAAGGCTTAAACTTCTAGATGTGTACTATGTCTTTTCCATTAAAAGCGCACTTACTATACTGGCTTTGTACGTAACATAATTATTTGCCTTTTTCTCTGAGGATTTCTGTGTTGATAAACTCATTTATTGAGTGCTTGCTCTGTGTCAGACATTGGGGAGTACATGGGTCAAAAGACATAGTATTAACTAGGTGTTCAGTCTAGTGCAGAGAGGACACTGCCATCACTTTGTAATCCATCATTTATTTCACTGAGTATCAGACCGTCACCTATTGCTCTTACATGTCAAATTTAGTACAAGGTGGTAGATGAATTTTGTATCTAATAGGGAAAGAATGGGTTTTCTCCTCAGGTTTCTACCAGCTCCCACCTGGAGAAGTGGTTAGGAAGATGAAAATAGTGTGGCCTTCCTGACAACTTAGAACCCCACTGAAATGGTTCTGGTTTCCAGAAATAGTAGTCAGAGAGCTGAGCTGAAAGGGAGCAGATCACCAGGTGCTTAATGGAAACACAGAACTCTCCATCCTCACCAGGAAGCTTCATTTTTATTCTAGCCAAATATAGGGCTTTCCTTTGGGCTACTAACAAAGTCTCTGACAGCAGGACCTAGATCGAAGCTCAGAACTGGTTTAAAGAACAACAGGAAAGCCATTCTGTACCTGCAACTTTTCCCATCTAACTGGCAGACCGTGCTGGCTAGTTCTCAAGGGAACCGTCTTCTCTCCAGCGGTTCAGCCAGATGGGAAACTCCCACAGGTACCAGTGACATGAGGACTTAGCCATGTTTTCACTCCTGCTTGAAGATATTCAGATTTATGGTTTCCAATTTAGGACAAGAATTATTTGTTCCTAATTTACAAGAGAAAAACAACTCCATTAAAAAGTGGGAAAAGGACCTGACAGACACTTTTCAAAAGAAGACATTTATGTGGCTAACATATAAAGAAAAGCTCAACATCGATCATTAGAGAAATGCAAATCAAAACCATAATGAGATACCATCTCACACCAGTCAGAATGGCTATTACTAAAAGTCAAAAAATAACAGATGCTGGTGACATTGCAGAGAAAAGGGAACACTTATACACCATTGATGGGAGTGTAAATTAGTTCAACCATTGTGGAAAGCAGTGTGGTGATTCCTCAAAGACCTAAAAGCAGAATAACCACTCAACCTGAGAATCCCAAAACTGGGTATATACCCAGAGGAATATAAATCATTCTACCATAAAGACACATGCACATATATGTTCACTGCAACACTATTCACAATAGCAAAGACATGGAATCAACCTAAATGCCCATCAGTGACGGACAGGATCAAGAAAATGTGGTACATATACACCATGGAATACTATGCAGCCATAAACAAAGAATGAGATGTCTTTTGTGGGAACATGGATGGAGCTAGAGGCCATTATCCTTAGCAAACTAACGCAGAAACAGAAAACCAAATACCGCATGTTCCCACTTATAAGCAGGAGCTAAATAAGAACTTACGAACACAGAGAAGGAAACAAGAGACACTGGAATCTACTTAATGGTGGAGGGTGGAAGAGGGAAAGCAGCAGAAAAGATAACTATTGGGTACTAGGCCTAATGTCTAGGTGATTAAACAATCTGTACAGCAAACCCCCATGACACAAGTTTACCTATGTAACAAACCTTCACACGTACCTGTTGGGGTGATCAGACCCAACACCAGGTTGTGGGGGTGACAAAGTCCTGCAGAGTCAAAAGATTGAGAAAAAGACAGTGAGAGAGAAAAAGGTGAGACACCAGGAAGCCATCGCTAGTGTACGGAGGCTGCAAAGGCTCCGAGCTCCGGGAACCGACGCTATTTATTGATAATCCAACAGAGAAACAGGTGGAGAGAATGTGGAGGTCAAAAGGACACGCTGCATTAAGCACATGACTTACAGCTGTGATCATTTAGCATTTATATGGAACATGTTCTGATACTTGAGATAATGGGAATAGGAGCCTAAGAACCTAGGAGCAAGGAGCCAGCAAGTCTAGACACATTCCAGAGGACATTATGCAAGCCCCGCCTCAGTTTCCCTCCCAACACTCAGCTTTTTCCCAACATGTACCCCAAACCTAAAATAAAAGTTAAAATAACTAAAGAAAGAAATCTTTGTTCTTCCACACCCCACCTTAACTATTCCACCATTTGTGAGAAAGGACTGTTTCTCCACGTAAATCTCCATATTTATATACATGGTTGAGATGAGTGTGACAGCAGCCTCCAGGCAGGGGTATCCTAGAACCAACAGCATAACAATAAGGTTGAACCAGTCTTGAAAAAAAACTAAGTCATGACAATTAAGAGGAAATGTTATGTGGCAAAGCATCCTGCAGTTCAATCCCAGGGTTCTGCCAGGAGTTCGGATAGAAGAGAATTAGTAATTAGCCTGTGTGCTCTATTCCCGCATTTGTTTTGGTTTCCATTTAACCTGACTAGAATGTAGAATTCCCTGCTTGAGATGGCTGCTAATGAAAATTGATCAGCCTTCTCATCATGTATTGTGTGGGAATTTTTCTTCCTTCCAAAACTACCCTTCCAGGGGCATATGCTCCTGGCTGCCTAGCTGAAAAGGAATATTTGTAAATCTCAGTTACAAGGCCCAAAATGAGCATTCAAGAATATGCTAACATCAGGCCCAAACTTCTGTGGGCTTTTCAAGTTAGGGCATAAAACTCAAACCAGAGTCAGATTCTAAAATGAAAATGTTATACAAAAATTTTCCATTACCTACGAACCCCCACAGCTACTGTGGGGTTATTTGAAGGTGTATCATTAGAGATTACCTAAGTGAAAGGAGGGTTTTCTAATCATTAACATAGGGCTGGAAGATACATTCAGGAGATATTTGTTTTCTTTTTGTCTTTCCGCATGAATGACAGTCTACTCTATCTTTCATGACCCCTGGGAAGAATGTGCCAGGTGCCCTCAGTGACTCTTCATCAAGTCCTTGACATACCTGCCTCCCAGTAGTTTGCTATTAGCTCATGCTTACGCTGAGACTACAAGTTCATGCTTCCGGACTCTAAAAATTAGGTCATGAATTATGCTTAAGGTGATACATTTACACGTACACATAAATCCTAATTTGAAGGATTTAATTATACATTCCTTATACCTGTAAACTGAACCAGAACAAGATATTTGTGATCCCTGCACAAGAAAATAAAGAAACCTGATCTTCAAGTCAGTTCTGTCTCATATAAACCGTGATTTCACCATTTTAATGACTGGAAGCTGATTCAAACTTCCTTTCTACTAAACCTGCAAAAGCATTTTATATTCTTCCAGATTCTTTATAGGCTTGTACTTGGTAATTAATCCCCCAAGTGTAATATAAAGTGAGGAAAATACAAATATCCAGGCTCCTGGAAGCAGCCGGCTGTGCAGGTGACGCAGGTAAACAGATCAGCATCTAGAACCTGATTGGAAAATCAGGGCGAGGGATGGGGTGGCAGGAGGAAGAAGAAAAGAGGGCTGCAAAATCTACCAAGCAACACTTCCATTTCCAGAGAAAGCAGAATTCACTGGCTAGATTAGAAATGGTCAAGAAATTTTATTGCCAGCTTATTTCCACAATGTAAACATTATTAAATGAAAAGAAACAAGAAACCAATTCAGTTCCAGGGTGAATGTAAATAACAGTAATAGGCAATGCAGCAGCACACCACATCTGACCCCCTGGGTCCCAGGCTCATAAACCTCCTCTGCTTATGATGACAAACGCTCCAGGGTATAGTATACCCAGGCCCAGTGAAACTGCATACAAAATTGAACACCTTCCAGTCCATGACTCTTGTTCATTTTTTGTGGATCGCAATGTATGATTAGAAGACTGCCTTCTCAGATTTTTGCTCTTATTTCAAATTCTTTCTGGAAAAGTAACTTTCTAAGCAGAAGAATGATTCTCAGTTGTTATCATTGATTGGTTCAGGGAAAAAAAAAAACTGCAAAAGCAAATTCTGTCAAAAAGCATATGTTCCTTATAAATCTTTTTAGAATTATTAGAACCAACTAATATGATAATTAACATGCTAAAATAATTCCAGTCTATGGAATAACTAGATCAAATGGTTACTAGAATGGTTAGTAGATCAAGTGTTTACTGAAAATTACAATCTCATAATTAAATCATTTGTGCTAAAAGAATAATTTTGAAACTCTGCCATAGTCCTTATGCAGTTTATAATCTGGGGAGAAAACAAGACATCGATGGAACAGGAAAGATAGCACAAATGCCTTACCTGTGTAAAGAGACTGCAAATCTATTTTCAGAGAAAAGGAAAATTTTTAAGGAAAGGAGTATTCAAGAAAGACATTTATGAAGGCAGCTAGGTTTTCAGCTAACCTTGAATAATGAGGAAGCTATAGAGAAGTGGCAGGGAAACTGCAGCTGTGCAGAGTGGCATGAGTGAGGTGCAGGTCATAAAATGGTTGCACATAAGATTAACAAGAGAAAAACCAATAGCTTCCCTCCATACTTAGACCAGCCAAATGAACAATATCACAATAAACCGCATTCACAAAAGCCATATTAAAAAACTGTAAAGCACTTATAAATAAATCTTTCAAGAGCAGGACATGATCCAGATACATATACCTGAAACTAAGTGGAGAGAGATATCCATTCTTATATAAGGAAACTTAATGCCAATATTGCTGGTAATTTTCCTTAATTTATATATTCAATGAAAGTTCAATCAATACTTTAATTTTTTTAGAACTTTACAGAACTTCAAAACCTGATCCTAAAAGTCATGTAAAAGAGAAAAGCAACATGAATAGCAAAGAAACCCTGAAAAAGAAGAAATGAATGCTGGCTTGGTATTATACAGCACTGTAGGAAATTAAACAGTGTGAGTAAAGGTTCCAGAGATGATAAATAGATCAGTGAAACAAAACAAAGTATTCAGAAACAATCCCAGTTATTTAGAGCTGAAAATATTAAAAGGTGGCATTTCAAAGCAGTGGGAAAGGATATACTATTCAATTTGCCCATGCTGTGTTGGAACAATTGGCTATAAATTTTTCTTTTAAAAAAGTAAGGTTAGATCTCTGCATCACATTAATAACACACATCAATCCTCAATGCACTAAAGGACTCAATGTGAAAAACAAAATTCTGGTAGTGTGGAAAAAAACAGAATTGTTTATAACCTTAAAGGGAGGTGGGAACCTTTCTTAAATAAGACACAAAGCAGAGGAGCAATAAAGGGGAAAAATGGATAATCTGCCTACATAAAAACTTTAATCTCTACTACAAAAGAAAAGCCTAGTCTGGAAGAAAGTGTTTGCAAAATGTAACATGTACAATGCACTAACATCCAAAATTTTTAAACTTCCAGAGGTGTTCCCTTCCCCTACCCAAATTCCCAATACAAGCAGAGCCCATAAATCAGCAAGCATCTTCATTCCTCCTTCTTGTAAGAACTGGGGAAAAACAATCCTGAGCTAGAACCAGAGCAACACAGAGGGCAGCATAGCTCAGACAGCACGAGAAACATAACACTTCCAAACACACAGGACAGATGTTCAGGGTAAGATGTGTATCCCTTTTTTGGCAACACAGTTGTGAGAAACTGGTTAAGCTAAGCTGCTGAAACAAGCTCCATAGGACACAGCTTTGTTTCAAAAACCAGGTGAGATATGGCTACAAATAAGTCATAATTTCCAACGCAGAGGAAAAGAAAAAGCACCAAGAATGAAATTCTGCTCTAGTCTAATACCCCACGGGAAACTTGCCTTCCTTAGGTGGTCCAAGAAAGCCCAATTTATTCAAAAGTAAGCAAAATAAACAAAAGAAACAGGCAGGGAACCAATGTAACAATGCAATAAATGAGAGAGAAGAGGCCAGTAAAACTCATTATCAGATGAGTAACAACAAAAATAAATAAATAAAAATGTTGCCAAAGAAAAGAACAATCTGTAGCCAAACATTTTGTGAGGGATTCAAAGTGTAATGGCCTCTAGAATGAAGCCACAGAAATATAAACCTTATAATATCAGAACTGCTATACAATTCACACATGTGTGCGCACATACACACACGCACACCGAAAACAGAAGGAAGCAGAGATCTCATTGTAAAATGCTTCTTAACATGTATAAAACCAGAAAATATATGAATGCAGCATAAGAGAACTAAGACCAAGTTTATCTATCACATCAACAACTATAAATGAGCGAAACTCAACAATTTAAGAAAGAATTGATAACTAAACAAAAACATTTTATATGTGTGTGTGTGTGTGTGTGTGTGTGTATGTATTTTAAAATTTAAACAGAACGGAAAAGGTTGGCCATAAAAAAGAGGGGTAAGAAATGAAGCCCGGCCAGACACGGTGGCTCACACGTGTAATCCCAGCACTTTGGGAGGCTGAGGCGGGAGGATCACGAGGTCAGGAGACCAGCCTAGCCAATATGATGAAACCCTGTCTCTACTAAAAATACAAAAATTAACCAGTTGTGCTGGCGCGTGCCTGTAGTCCCAGTTGCTCAGGAGGCTGAGGCAGAAGAATCGCTTGAACCTAGGACACGGAGGTTGTAGTGAGCCGAGATCGTGCCACTGCACTCCAGGCTGGCCACAGAGCAAGACTGTCTCAAAAAGAAAGAAATGAAAGAAAGAAAACCCAAATAAAACCAAAAAGAGGCAAGAAACAGGGGAAAAGAGAGAAAAAGAGAAAGAAAGATCATGATGTTATTAAGAAATGCTATGAAAATCAGAGCCAAAAACTTTTTTTTTTTTTTTTTTTTTGAGACAGAGTCTCGCTCTGTCACCTAGGCTGGAGTGCAATGGCAACAGCACAATCTCGGCTCACTGCAACCTCCATTTACCGCGTTCCAGCGATTCTCCTGCCTCAGCCTCCTGAGTAGCTGGGACTACAGGTACACTCCACCATACCCGGCTAATTTTTGTATTTTTAGTAGAGACGGGGTTTCACCATGTTGGCCAGGCTGGTCTCAAACTCCTGACCTCATGATCCACCCACCTCACCCTCCCAAAGTGCTGGGATTACAGGTGTGAGCCACTGTACCCGGCCACCAAAAACTTGTAAAGATCAAAAAAATTACAAGGACAAACAGGTACTTCAAAATGTTTAAAGGTGGGATTCACAATGAAGATAATTTCAGAACACCTATGCTCTGAGCAGCTTGGCCCCAACGTCTCTAATGCAAAAAACACAGGAGACACAAAAGACAGATACAAACTAGTAGCAGGAAACGCATACTTTCAGTCTAAAGCAAATAGATGAAAACAAATCCTACAAGTCTAAAAACTTGCTGTTGCTGGTAAGTAAAATCTTAAGTATTCTATGTTCAAACACTTTTATTGAGAGGATATTTGGATTAATGTCATCCCATTGGACTGACACTAGAAACCAGGGTAATGTGGGCTTGAGAAGAGGAGAGCCGCAAGTCAGAGTGAATTTTACATTTGGCTATATTCAGTTTTACCACCACATAAAAGAAAAGAGGAATATCCTAAAGCTGCAGGCAGTTCAGAAAAGTATTATTAGAAAGGGAAATGGAAAGAGAAAAAAATATTCTTCTGTATCATAGGATAGAAGAAAAGATGTCATCGTTATTTTTTACTAAATGTAGAAAATATGCTTAGTCCTATTAATGTTTTCCTTTTATATGTCATTTTGACAGATATATTTGTATTCATAATATCCATGTCATATTAGTATTATAGTAGGTATTGAATTTAGAAATAAACTATCTTTATGTATTGGGGAAGTCAACATTTAAACAATTTAAATAACAATGAGTAAGTTATATCTAACATATATATAAAATTCAGAAAACAGTGAAGACAACATTCTTGTTCTTGTTAAGTATCCATGAGCAATTCATAAAAAATTAGCTGCATATTTGACCCCAAAACATGAATAAACATAAAAGCACCAAACTGACAGCCGAGTTGGGTAGGCGGATTTCTGGCTTTCAGCCTTCATCCTGGGTGTCACTACCACAGTTACATGACAAAATGTTTCATTTAGGTTACCAACAAGTCAACTTGTAAATAGTGAGATTATCCTGGATTATCCAAGTAGGCCGAATGTCATCATACGAGCCTTTAAAAGCAGAGCTTTTTCCCTACTGAGGGCAGAAGAGGAATTTGAAGAAATGTAGAAGACGTGGAATATGTAAAGCGGGTGAAGGATTCGAACCTCGCTGGCTTGAAGACGAAAAGAGCCACGTGCAAAACACATGAAGGAAATGAATTCTGCTAAGAACCGCTGAGGTTGGAAGAGGACCCCAGGCCCTGCTGAGAACCTTGATATCAGCCTTGTGAGCCCCTGAACAGGGAAATCAGCCAGGCCTACCAGAATGTCTGACCTCCAGCACTGAGATCATAATTAGGTGCTGTTTGAAGCTGCTAAATTTGTGGTAATTTCTTACACAACAAATTACATGTGGTTATCTCTGAAAAGAGAAATGGGCCAGGCGCGGTGGCTCATGCCTGTAATCCCAGCATTTCGGGAGACCGAGGGAGGCGGATTACCAGGTCAGGAGTTCAAGACCAGCCTGGACAACATTGTGAAACCCCATCTCTACTAAAAATACAAAATTTAGCCAGATGTGGTGGTGCATGCCTCTAGTCCCAGCTACTCGGGAGGCTGAGGCAGGAGAATCACTTGGACCCAGGAGGCGGAGGTTGCAGTGAACTGAGATGGCGCCACTGCACTCCAGCCTGGGTGACAGAGTGAGACTCTGTCTCAAAACAAAAAGAAAGAAAGAAAGAAAAGAAAAGAGAAATGAGACTGGGGTCAATGGAAATTTAGATTCATAGGAACAGTTTGAACTTTAAAAAATAAGAATATATTTATGATACTTGCAAGTTCAGTTTAAAATTTTAAATTCTAACCTCAGCTCAAGAAGTAAGGCTAAATCTGTACACTGAGAGTGGGCCGAACAAGAGAGTAGAATAAAAAGATGAGATAACTATTTCTCAGATTTTAAGTAACAATATATGGAGATTTGTTTGGTGGTTAAGGATTATTTATTTTGTTCTAAATCTATTATTAAACATAGGGATAATCTATAAATTTGAAAAATGGATTGATCTTTAAAGGAACTAATAAGGTTTTCTCAGAATTTATATCTCAGAGTACTTGGAAATGTTGAAAATATTTCATCCAAAGAAGTAGAATATCAATAGCAATAAAGAGACTTGTCTTTTTTCCCCCAAAGAGTCAATGAGAACTGTAGGCAGTGATTTATTTGACCACTTTTTATAGTAAAATGCTGCCAAAGTAGAAATAATTACACATGGCCAGCATATTTTACTGCCATTTAGGTGATCACCCACACATGAATTTATCTTGGCAATCGTAAGTAATATAGTTTTAACATTTTCATACACTTCATACTGGAATGAATCTCACACACCTAAAATTGCCATATCAGAAGCTATTTCAATCATTCAGACAATAGGAATATTGAGAGTACTGATGCCTTCAGAATTGTAGCCCCCTGCCCAAGGACCTAACAGTTTGGTAGTATCAATGTACTCAGAATATTTTTAAAGAATTTAAGTTGAGTTTAAATTTACTTTACTAACGTGACTAACCTCACCTTTATTTTATGACTCACTATAAAACTAGTTAATCTAGCTTTTCAAAAGACACATATAAACTTCATAAATAGCCAGTTCTACTCTGAATTCTGGCTTTTCTCACACACATTTTATCAAGAGTGCAGACTCCCAAAAGAGTTCTGATAATGATGTCCCTTTGATTCATTCTCATGCAAATTATTATATGGAAATAGGTCAAATCAGTCTTTTATTTCCGAATTTTGTCCTCACATGATGACTCAAAGAATGAGCCAATCTGTTACCTATTCATTTTTGAAATGTTTATTTTTCTTACACAGAAATTCTGACATAGATATTAGATCACCAATGGGATAAGAGAGGAAAATACTTCCTTTTTTTATTTTTTTGAGACGGAGTTTCGCTCTTGTTGCTCAGGCTAGTGTGCAATGGTGCAATCTTGGCTCACTGCAAGCTCTGCCTCTCGGGTTCAAGCGAATCTCCTGCTTCAGCCTCCCAAGTAGCTGAGATTAACGTGCCTGCCACCATGGCCGGCTTTTTTTTTTTTTTTTTTTTTTTTTTTTTTTTTTGTATTTTTAGTAGAAATGGGGTTTCACCATGTTGGCCAGGCTGGTTTTGAACTCCTGACCTCAGGTGATCCACCTGCCTCCACCTCCCAAAGTGCTGAGATTACAGCCGTGAGCCACTGTGCCCAGCCAATACTTCCTCTTTATATAACTTTTTAAATTCTATTAAAAAATTAACCAGGGCTGGCTGAGAGAAAAGGAAAAAATGTATTTTTTAACCATCTGAAAATAACGACCAAAAAATACAAGAAAATATATGAAAACATATGAAACAAGAATGACTAAACAATACAAAATAATCAGTTAATAAAAAGTATACCCTAACTTTGAATATTTTCTAAATTGCTAAACATTAAAAAATACATGAATAGCTTTGAGTTGCTCTTTTCTGTGGGTTTTCCAGCTTACTTGCTGATAAATCATTTCTAGTTTCTCCACAGGCATTTACTTGGGAAGTCACAGTTGCTTTTAATATATTTCCTCAAAAAACAAAAAGCAAACTGTTTTTAAATATACTTTAGATTTTCTTGGTATCTAAGTCTGTATGTTTAACTATTTCTTGATAAAATCAAGCATGTCTAGTACCTGGTATCTAGTAGGCACTTAGCAAATTTGGTGAATATATGAATCTAATAGACATTTTGTGTTTCTGAAATCAGAAGGCATAGAATTATTTAATGTCAGTTAAGGATACCTGATCAGAGACTGGACTAAGAAAATGTGGCACATATACACCATGGAATACACTGCAGCCATTAAAAAGGATGAGTTCATGTTCTTTGTAGGGACATGGATAAAGCTGGAAACCATCATTCTGAGCAAACTGTCACAAGGATAGAAAACCAAACACCACATGTTCTCACTCATAGGTGAGAATTGAACAATGAGAACACTTGGACACAGGATGGGGAACATCACACACTGGGGCCTGTCATGGGGTTGGGGTAGCGGGGAGGGATAGCATTAGGAGATATATCTAATGTAAATGACAAGTTAATGGGTGCAGCACACCAACATGGCACATGTATACATATGTAACAAACCTGCACGTTGTGCACATGTACCCTAGAACTTAAAGTATAATAATTTTTTTAAAAAGATACCTGATCAGGAAATAATCCCATTGTCTTTGTACTCTCTTGTCTCTGACTATAACCCCACCAAATTCAGAGACTAAATTTTAGGTAATAATAATGCAAAATACCAGATTAGAAAAAAAGCAACAGGTGTGCTTTATATCAGAAGTAATACAACACACACACACAAACACACACACACACACGCCAAAAGAAGCAGAGAGCTCATAGTATAATACACTATAATTTCGTGATAGTTGGAGGGGAAACATTCAGGTTATCAGGGGTAGGCATTCCTTCATCTCTCCAGCTAGCCTCCTTCATTCCAGAAAGAGGTAGGTGAGTGAGTGAGTGAGTGAGTGAGTGAGTGAGTGAGTGAGTGAGTGAGTGAAGAAAGATGCAGAAGAGCCTGGAACTGCTGTTAAAGAGACCCACACAAGCTGCGCTTAAGACCTAATTGGAACCAATTTTTAAAAAGCCATTTATCCTACATAAGCTAAACCTGGAGGATTTAGAGTAAAACAAACATATTGTTAACTCTAATTATACTGTTAACTCTAATAAAGAATTTAAAAGATTTTTTCCAACTACTGTTAGGAAGGCTGGAAATGGAGTTCTGTTCTGGACAGATCCTTCTCTACACTGAAGTAGAGATGTCAGGTAGGCAATTGGATACATGAATTTATAGCCCAGGGAAGTATTAATAATTTGTGCTGCATTAAAATGTAAGGGTATGAGCATGCAAAGAATCCCTAACACCTTGCTCTAAATGATAGTGTAGAGAAAGGCAGTTGTCAAGGAATGGAAAGTCCAGAATTAAGCCTTGGTGCATCCCAATATCTAGTGATCATAGAGGTATCAAAGAAGAATCAAAAAGATGACGAAGATGGGGCAGGCAGGTAGTCACAGAGAAGAAAGAGTGGACCCTGATTTTACAGAGGTAACATGGACGTGTTTACAAGGAGGGAGTGACAGCTGCACTGAATGCTGCTGCTAGGTTGAGTAAGTTCAGCATAGACAAGTGTTTTAGGATTTAACAACAGGAGAGGTGGATGATTTTGACCAGAGCAGCTTCAGGAGAGGAGCTGAAATGGAAGCCAGATTGGGGCAAGTTTAAGAGGAGATGCAAGAAGTTGTCCTGCCTTTCCTCCCACTAAGCCTGCTATGACTAATTCATTCATTTTCTGCCTTTTCATTTTTTCCCATGATTGGCCCTTTTCTGGCCCGCGTACTTCCTTATTTAGTGCAGACCATGAGGCACCTGAGCCACTTCCTCAACAATTCCCACAAATCTCTCACAACCCTTTTTTCTGTCATGGTTGCCCTTAATGCCCCAACTCTAGTTCACCCCTACAATCTGCCTCCACTGCTCTCACACCCTGGGCTCCTGGATGCTGGTGCATGACAATGCTACAGTGTAAACAATGTTGCTCCTAAAGATCACGTCATAATTTGATGACCCTTATATGTGTTCTTGGTGAGGTTCAGCCCCAAAGCCCTCTGATTATGCTTCCTATCAATGCCCACCTTATCATTCCCCTTGACCTTGCTCCTACTTCAGTAAGGAAACTGAGGTCCTTGAACATGAACTACCTCCATTTCCTGCTGTCCCTACACCTGGATGAATTTGCCTAATGTAAGGAACACTACTGTAAGGTTCTGCTTTCGGTCTAATGCTCTGTGCTGTGGTCAAGGACAGGCTGAGGTAAGATGTTTACACTTTGTGTGACTCAGCGAGTTTAGAGCACAGGTGTAAAACTCCACTTGTTATCACAGGCATGTAGCCATAACATGGGAAGGCCACCACTTGGCTGTAAACCACTATTGTCTGTTAAAGGTATAACTGCCCTGCTGACACTGTACATGTGCTTGCGTTGGCACCCAGAGAAACAGGGAGAGCCAAAGCTGTCCATTTTGCAGACGGACAGGGGGAGCCAGGGCACAGCCCAGCTTGGCTTATGCCCAGAGAAAGAAAACTGCTGACCCTGAGGGCAGGGGAGAGTCGGCCATACAGCGGTGTGTGTGGGAGCCGGTGCTAAGCCAGACAGCCAGCCAAGACAAGGCGGGCAGTGTGAAAGAGCTAGTGTGAGTAAGCTGCTGCTGAGAGAGCTGCTGAATAAAACTACATTTCACCTGCTTACAACCCCCTGAGTGTTCTTTCAGCTATCTGCTCATCCACCCATTCCCTTCAGACCTCAGCATGGGCTGGAACCTGATCCCAAGCAGGACATTTGACATAGTCATGAACCTGACACCTGCATACTTACTTTCACCATTCAGAAAATAAGCATCCCTCTTCCTGTCCAAGCCAGTTCACCTGCGAGTCCTCTTAATCCCATTCATTTCTTTTTCTCTTGGACTGGGTTATTTCTCAATGAAACATATTTTTAAAATCAGCCCACATTCCCCATCTCCCATCCACTGCTTCGCTGTCTCAAATCTAGCTTCAATTTCTACCATTCCCATGAAATTGCTCTCAGACATCAGTCACCTCCATATGAACACTTTTGAGTTGTAATCTCATGCCACTTTCCTGCTACACTTGACTTATTTTTTTAGAGATGAGGTCTTGCTATGTTGCCCAGGCTGGAGTGCACAGGCTATTCACAGATGCAATCACACTTCAGCATGGGAGTTTTGACCTGCTCCGTTTCTGGCCTGGGCCAGTTCACCCCTCCTAAGGCAACCAGGTGGTCCCCCACTTCCAGGAAATCACCATATTGATGCCAAATTTAGCATGGGCACCCAGCATAGCACACTACAGCCCAGACCTCCTGGGCTCAAGTGATCCTCCTGCCTCAGCCTCCCAAGTAGCTGGGATAACAGGCACATGCCATCATGCCTGGCTTTACTTATTATTTTTCATCCCTTGAAATGTTGTGCTTTCTCAGGCTTCTGAACTCTAAGAGTATTTCCTTCTACTTTCTGACAGTTCCTTCTTGCACATATCTTCATGTTGGCATTCCAGGGTTCTGCTTTCAGTCCAATACTCTTTCTGTGTTCTGTTTTGAGTGCTATCATCCATTCTTATGGCATTGATTACCACATACACATTGACAGTTCCCAGATCTAAATATTACGTGTCCCCTTTGTGATTTCCAAATCATGGATCAGTTATCTCCCAGGTATCAGATGTGACAAGGACAAAACAGAATTGTCGTTCTCCTGCCCAAACACCTGGCACTCATTAACATGATCAGGGTTTAATTAATGAATAAGCCAGATCCAACCTAAGAATATGTAGTCCAGGCAACTCAGCTAGAGATAAAACATTTAAGCACCTAGAGGTTATTCTCATAGTGTTCTTTATTCTGGCTTCAGTTTTAAATAATTTGCCAGGTGACAGTCTAACATAGGGTGACACTTTCCTATGTGGAAAAATAGAGTTTTTCTAAGGAAGGGTTAATGATTTGGAGTCTTGTAAAGGAGGTGGCACATGGGCAGAGAGAGGAAAGAAGGCAATAAGTACTTTAAGTCCTAATTCTCTGATGACAATAGTCTATAGAAGTCAGGCCAGTTCTCAAATGAGGAGACAGACCCATGGTCAGTGTTGTGAGGATATGGTGTAGCTGCTCCAGTAGCTGTGCTGGGTTACAGAGGTGATGACATGAGACAGTGGCCAGCAAAAAATAATGTCTTCTATTAACTATCACAAACTTAGACTGTATACCTGGCATAGATTATCAGCATCGAGGGATGAAGAAACTAAACTTTGTCTGTACTATACCAAGGAGATGCAGTAGGAAAGTCAAGGTCCAAGGACAGAAGTACAGAGAACCCACTGTGTTCAAAAGGACTAGTGGTAGCATCTGTGTATCCTCTCAAATGCACTGGCCTCTACATGACTGCCGTGGAGTAGCTCTTCAGTGAGGCACAAAGTGCCAAGGAAGTGCGTGCCAAGTTTCCCACTACTTTCTCAAAAGGACAGGGTAGAGGAAGGTCAGTGGAGCTTAGAAAATTCCTAAAAATATGAGGTTGTAGAAATTGTTTATGAAGTGGAAGAAAAAGGAACCAAACAATGTATCCTGGAGACCCAGGCCAGGCTGAGGGATAGGTTATAGACATTCCTGCTTAGCAAGCTCATGTTTCATGATGGCCTGAAGAACCTTCTAGTTTACAGTGAAAATGCAGCTGACACATGAAAAAGGAAAGACAGTGATAAAGGTAATACACACTTAAGGGCTAGGGTAAGCCTAAAGAGCCCTTGTCTCAAGTTCAGGATCAAGTTTTTTTACAGATGCCAAGGTGAGTCATGGCAATAAAAGACTGAGGTATGGCCAATGAATCTATAGGCATGGAGGATTGCAAACCACCAACTTCAACAGCGAGGACAAGGACACAGCTCAGCAAACACATGTGGGTTTCTGCTGCTGCAGTGGGCAGGATGCCATATAGAGGCAGCATGGGCCCCACAGGCAAATGTGTGTGGGGTTGTGTGTGAGCCAACACAACCCTTTACAAAATTAGGCTCCACCCTGCTAGACAGCTCAAACAATCCCCCTCCTCAGACAGGCAAGGCCACAGGCACAGGTAAGAACAGAAGAATCTGATGTAGTACTGGATGAAGGGGACAAATGGCTACCATCTTCCTATAAGCAGCAATTTTCCCATGACCCTAACAACTGTCAGGGTTAGGTATTGGTGGGTTGAATGCATCAGCTTATTGCTCCTTGGGGGAATTTGGAATTTTCAGAATAAGGAGTATCACAGTTCTCTCAGGATATTCTGATCCATCAAGTCTGCCAGTGGGAGTTCACTACACAGGCATTGTCCTTGAGGGTGCAGTATCTGCACTAAACCTAAGGCTGATTGTGATGGTTAATTTTATGTGACAACTTGCCTGGGCTAAGGGATACCTGACAGCTGACAAAACTATTTCTGGGTATGCCTGTGAGGGTGTTTCCAGAAGAGATTAGCATGCAAATCAGTAAACTGAGTAAAGAAAATCTGCCCTCACCATCCCACATTGTGAGTGGGTACCATTCACAATGTGTGGGTACCATCCAATACATTGAGGGCCAGATAAAACAAAATAATGAAGGATGGATGAATTTGCTCTGTCTTCTTGAAACATCCGTCTTCTCCTGCCCTTGGACATTAGAATTCCCAGTTCTCAGGACTATGAACTGCAGGACTTACTCCAGCAGCTCCCCCAATTCTCAGGTCTTTAGACTCAGACTGAATTGTACCACTGGCTTTCCTGGTTCTCCAGCTTGTAGACAGCATATCTTAGGACTTCTTGGTCTCTATATTTGCGTGAGCCAAATCCCATAATAAATCACCTCTTGCACATTATATATGTATATCTATAGATCTTATCAGTTCTGTTTTCTGGAGAACCCTAATATGCTGATGTATGATGCTGTGACCCCAGTGGTTAAACCCCTGGAAACCAAGTGGTGGAGCAAGTTTGATCCTTCTATCCACCCATCTTGCAGATCCACTCGGGTAATTTATGCTTCCCAGCTCTGCAACCTTAAGGTTTGCTTGATTGAAGGTCTTGGTTCCCAGCATGATGATCACTTACAGAAGAGGGCACAGTAACCTTCCATAGAATCAAAACCTACAGCTCCTGCCTGGCCACCTTATCTCCTTATGTTGGTGAATTAAGAGACAAAAAAGAAGGCAGGGCTGCCCTTGCTGTTTTTTTTTTTTTTTTTACAGACACACGTACAATTTTATTCATTGACATAACATCCCACACAACATTGCCTCCTAATCAAGAAACTTATTTTTATAGGAAAAAAAGTGTAATGGGTTTATATCTATAGGATTGACCCGTTTATCATGGATTCAAATACCTAGAAGCAACTGGCTTAATAAAATGGTGGAATATATTATTGAACACTCAGTTATGACACCAAATGAAGTACAACATTATCTGGAGTTCATTACTACAATATGCAAAATATACTCCAAGCACGTAACCGATATCAGATGCCATTTTTTTTCCTCGTGATACATAGGTCCTTAAACAAGGAGTGGAATGGGAATGCCTCATCTCAGTACTAACCTTTTTTTTTTATTATTATTATACTTTAAGTTCTAGGGTACATGGGCATAACATGCAGGTTTGTTACATATGTATACTTGTGCGATTCATACAGCCAACAGACACATGAAAAAATGCTCATCATCACTGGCCATCAGAGAAATGCAAATCAAAACCACAATGAAATACCATCTCACACCAGTTAGAATGGCAATCATTAAAAAGTCAGGAAACAACAGGTGCTGGAGAGGATGTGGAGAAATAGGAACACTTTTACACTGTTGGTGGGGATGTAAACTAGTTCAACCATTATGGAAAACAGTATGGCGATTCCTCAAGGATCTAGAACTAGAAGTACCATATGACCCAGCCATCCCATTACTGGGTATATACCCAAAGGATTATAAATCATGCTGCTATAAAGACACATGCACACGTATGTTTATTGCAGCACTATTCACAATAGCAAAGACTTGGAATCAACCCAAATGTCCATCAGTGACAGACTGGATTAAGAAAATGTGGCACATATACACCATGGAATACTATGCAGCCATAAAAAAGGATGAGTTCATGTCCTTTGTAGGGACATGGATGCAGCTGGAAACCATCATTCTCAGCAAACTATCGCAAGAACAGAAAGCCAAACACCACATGTTCTCACTCATAGGTGGGAACTGAACAATGAGATCACTTGGACTCGGGAAGGGGAACATCACATACTGGGGCCTATCACGAGGAGGGGGGAGGGGGGAGGGATTGCATTGGGAGTTATACCTGATGTAAATGACGAGTTGATGGGTGCAGCACACCTTGCTGCTTTTAACAGTGAATAGGACTTTGCAGCCACCAACTCTAGCAAGAGAAAAGAAGAAAACACATCCCCAACCCCAGCCCCTGGGACAAAGCTTGAATCCCCTCAACTCTGTAGGGCTGACCAGCTAAAATGTTAACCAATAATTAGAGAAAGCAGAATGGGTGGTATTCCCAATTATGGTCTCAAGAACATCTACAGTAGGGAGTACTACTGTTTCTTCTACTGCTAACCCATGGTATGAGTCAATTTCAGAGAGTGTAGCTGGCCATTACTTTGAGAACTCTTGTCATGCTTACATGAGTGGATCTCAATGGTTCACAGGGCAGGGGAATTGTATTGGGTGATTCTTCTGCTCCCCTGTGAATCCTCTCACTGCCACCTCTGCCTCCAGCTCCTGTTGCAGAGCATGCCTCCCACAGTCTGCACCTAGCTTTGTGCAGGGGCAGCCAGGCAGTGCCTCGTCCTCGGGCCATATTGCATTGCTTCTCCCTTCCAGATCCACGACTTCTAGGTCCCCCAGCAAAGGGAAATAGCTCTAAAACTGTTTCTGACTGTTACTACCAATCTCAGAGAGCTAAACCACTTTGCAGTTTCACTCAGTGTTGTAAGACTAAACCACTCAAGTTTAGCCCTGCCAAATCCCTCAAGAATTGGACCTCAAGCTACTCTATCTATGCCAGAATGCCCTCTGATGTAGACATTTCTGGGACAAGAATGGAGACCTGGCTTCCCACATGCTACAGGAACTGGTGGAGTGATAACTGTGTGCCCTCAGCAGGCATCTTATTCTGGTTTTTGCTACCCTGTACTAGATAATGCACCTTAAGATGCTTTGGGGTCATCTTAATCTTCTCTGATGGTGTGGGCGTCATAAATGGATTCAAAGGGAGATAAGGAAACTGATTAAACCCTTCAGTTAGAATCAGTTTCAGAACTGGTTCAGAATGCTATTCATATGAAGTTCAGAGCATGTATATGGACAAGGTGCCTTCTCAGGTTTAGACTGAAGATCACCTGGTTACGGATGGGCTCACCAGTGCAGATTGGGTGCCACCAAGCAGGACCAAATGGCCATGCTGACAAACATTGGTACTCTACACCAACCCAGACCCAGCCACAATGCCAAGGCTCTCTGAATGCACTCCCTACCCAATTCCAGCTTATGTTATCAGGCCAGAAAGAAGGCAATGTCTACAAAGCATACCCACTCTTCAATAAGGGGCATGGCCAAAATTAAGGATTCACCTGAGATGGATCACTTCTTCAGTCAGGGATGGAGAACCAGCCATAAGCTCAATTGAAAGACCCCAAACTAGGGAGAGGGAAAATGCAGGCCCTCCCTGGGTGGCACGGCAGGGCTTTTTGAAAGGCCTGAGGTCCCTGCTGTAGCACAGGCCACAACTGGTGCTGGTTAATGAAATGCCTGTAAAAGGATTATAGGAACTATTGATTTCTTCCCCTAGGCTTGCCCTATGTCATTGGAATTAATGCAAATCTGAAATGGCAGAGGATGTTAAAACGAAAGGCAATCCTGTGACTCCTCATCCCAAAGAGCTATTTGAATAGGCAACCTATTAGGGGCCATTCAACCCAGCATCCTGTAGAATGTGTGTGATATATTTTCCATCCTTGGCAACAGGCAGGGAGGACGTCGTCAATACTCTCATGATGATGGATGGCTTTACTCACTATGTCCAAGGGTATCCCAGCAAAGAGCAAAACGTCTCCATCGCAGGCTGAGTTCACTACGAAATACTTGTCAGAACACATAAACCCACATAAATCCACTCAGGTCGAGAGAGACTGTGAGGATTGGCTGCCACACACAACATTGCACTGGACAGGGTTACAGCAGCATTTCTATTCTAGGGGTTGATAAATCCACCCTGCAGACTGATTTTAGGCAGCCTATGAGCTAAGAAAGGTTTTCACATTTTTAAATGACTGGAAAACAAAAGATTTCATGATGTGTGAAATTTGTATGAAATTTAAATGTGTCCATAAAGTTTTATTGGAACACAGCCACATTCATTCATTTATGTACTGCCTGGGCAGCTTTCACACTAAATGACAGAGATGAGAAGCTGTAAAAGCTTAAAATATTTAGGATATATCTTAATATGGACTGAATTGTGTCCCTCCAAAATTCATATGTTGAACTCCTAACCCCTAGTACCTCAGACTGTGACTTTTAGAGATAGGCCTTTAAAGAGGTAATTAGGTTAAATGAGGCCATGAGTAGCCTCATCCAATATGACTGTTATCTCTATAAGAAGAGGAGATTAGTACACACGTGTGGGCACACAGAGAAAAGACCACGTGAGGACACAGCGAGAAGGCATCGGTCTGCGAACCAAGGAGAGAGGCTGTGGAGGAACGCAACGCTGCCGGCACCTTGATCTTGGACTTCTAGTCTGCAGAACTGTGAGAAAATACATTTCTGTTGTTTAAGTCATGCAGCCTGTGGCATTTTGTTATGGCGACCCTAACAAGCTAACACATGTACCTTTACAGAAAACGTCCGCCCACCCCTGTCCCATGCTATAATATCCTCCTAAAATTCACCTGAGCCTTGGTATAAAGTTTTATGTATTTCTGCTATAATCCAGGGTGTCAACAAGGGGACCAGACAGGGCATTACCCTTTCATCTCCTTCCAAGTCCCATGGAGAAGGAGCCTGAGGGTTACTGCCTTTCAGGGAGGATCATAATGTGCTGTCAGGGTTGGCTACCTACCGCCACCATGGGTGGCATCCAGATCACCCAGCAGACCAGAAGAAGGACTGACATCTACAGAGTTCTGGGCTGAGGTAGAGACAACTCGGGTCTGCACACCATCCTTCCATCAGTCCTGTGCTTCTGCCCGCTAAAGCTCTGCCTAAATGGTTCTAAGCTGTTTCCCTTCCTGCGGCTTCAGCAGCTCCAGGATACTGTGCGCTCAAACAGTTCCTCAGGCCGTGATATTTAATCCTCTTACAGCTGTTAGGACGAGATCCCGGGCTTCGGTGTCTTTCTTCCCCTCCTCTCTCCCAGAAAGACATGAAACATCCTGGGCCGTTTTGTTATCAGGACTGTGTCTCTCTGCATGTCTCATTTAAAAAAAAAAAAAAAAACACTGAGTTGTTTGCCTGTTTCCTGCTCTAAGAGGACCGTTTATCAGCATTCGCTTGCTTTGCTGAAATGTGCTTCACAGATATGCAAACCTCACTTGAGAAGATGGCACCTATCCTAACCCTCTCTAAAACACAGCAGTCCCTTCAGAACTGCAGCTGCCTTTCATGTCAGCGCCACAATTATCAAGCACAGCCTTCTACCAAGACGGAAAGTGCAACTTCGCTTCTGCTCTTACCTCCAAAAAAGAGAAAATGCAAAGACAAAATAAGGCTATCTTGAGAAAAACTCTATCATGTTTGGTAAATACATAGATGAAGATTAATGCAATTTATTAGTTATGAATTATTGGTATTTATCTATATTTCTAAATAATATCAAATATGCATTAAATACCAAGAAAGATAAGTCCTTTTTCTCAGTCTTTGATAACTACATTTAAAATAAGAGAAGAGCAAACACAAACACTTTGACTATTAAATGTATTTACCTTCTAGGCCATTAGTATTATACCATAGCCAACAGTCCAGCCTAGCAATTAATATGAGGAAAAGAGCTGGTCACATGCCCACATGTCTCTGGTATTATGCTAAGTACCAGAGCTAATTAAGATATGGTGTTGCCTCAAAAAAGTTCACAGTATCATGGAGAAGATGTGAACATGAAACCGCCATGCAAGGTGAGAGTAGCTAACACGACAGAGAAGATGCTTCTAAATGAGGTCCAGAGAAGCATGGGCTGGATGGGGTGAAGTGGGGATGAAGAGCTGAAGAATTCTTCCTGGACATTGGTGTCACCTAAGCTGAATCAAAAAGAGCACAGCGGGTTTAGTTGAGTAAAAAGCAGCACAAATAAAATGGCAAATGTGCATCCAAGTAGAATAAATGGTTCACATGCAACATAAGAAGTGTTTCTATGATAACATAAAAGTGCTTGTTAAATGACATTTTGAAGTGGAAAGTGAAGCATCTATTCTTTACAGCTCAATCCTTGTCTGAAATCTCTACCTAGAAATGGCCTGATAAAGCTCATATCTACACACACAAAATCTTGTTTGCTTTCTCTATTCTCTATTCACTTGGCCAACAAATGCTTTTGATCACCTACTCTGTGCCAGGCACTGTTTTAGGCACTAAAAATGCAACAATGAGCATGAACTACCCTGTTCCTGCCTGTAAAGAACTAATATTTGGTGGGATTAAAAATAAATACTTAAAAAAAAAAGAGAGAAGTCACATGCTATGGAAAAGAAGCCATATAGATAAACCCTGATGATAAATAACAATCCATTGATCTAGACCTGCCTGTCCAGCAAGGTGCCACCAGTCACATGAGGTTATTCACATTAAATTAGTTAAAATTGAACAAAATATAAAATCCGTTCCCTCAGTTGCACTAGCCACATTTCAACTGCTCAGAAACCACATGTGGCTAGTGGATACCATAGTGGATAGTGCAAATAATAGAACATTTCCAAGTACTGAAGGTGCTGTTGGACAGTGCTGTTCTAGAACAGCTCCCATGGGAAGAAAAAAAAAAGTCTCCCATAACTGACAAAAAACTAAATAAGGATTTTGTCAGGGATCCATTGACAGCTGATTCTGTACACTAATTCATGAACAAAAGTCTCCCATTACCTTTAAAATTCAGCCCAAATCATAATCCTTTCTAAATTGTGATTTCACCAAATTAAGATGTAATATACCTTGGATATAAACTTCATATGTGACATTTTATACTTCGGACACAAGACTGAGAACGTGTTTTTATTGCCCCCATTTCTCAGACCTCATTAGCATAATACTAAAGGAATAAAGTTCCACGAAAATTTTATTTTTAATGGAATGCAGATTTTGAAAGTGATTGTAAGATTGTATATGCAAGACAAAGTGCAGCAGGAAAATTACAACTTAAAAGATATGGAACAGAGGTCTCAGTCAAGCTGGTGGCTGATTTGGAGAAATTAAAGGCTCAAAAGTACCAGCAAACAAGGAGAGAGTATTGCTGAGACATGGGAATAAAAACAGCCTGTAGGCCAGACGCAGTGGTTCCTGCCTGTAATCCCAGCACTTTGGGAGGCTGAGGCGAGTAGATCACCTGAGGTCAGGAGTTCAAGACCAGCCTGGCCAACATGGTGAAACCCCATCTCTACTAAAATACAAAAATTAGCCCAGCTTGGTGGCACATGCCTGTAATCCCAGCTATTCAGCAAGCTGAGACAGGAGAATCACTCAAACCTAGGAGGCGGAGGTTGCAGTGAGCCGAGATCACACTACTGCACTCCAGCCTGGGTGACAAGGAAAAATTCCACAAAAACAAACAAACAAAAAAACAAAGCCTATAAATATTGATTTTTTTCATCCCACCTCTAACTTTTATGTGCAAACCACCTGGCAACCTGTTTTAGCAATACAAGTCACCCCCAGGTCACCACCTCCAAAAAAGGAAGATGATCTTTTTAATGAAACTGGCCACAATATTGGGAAGAAACAGAACAGTCATTACAAGAGACATAGCACTAAGCAAAGCCATCTGTAATTTGGTGTTTTAGAAAGTATCAAGAACTAAGCCATGAAGGATGGAATGTGGGATTCTTTCAACACACTGGCCCACGTTAGGGGCCTCCCGTACCCTGCATATATAAGCAGAGAGTACAAGTTAAAAGTCACAGAATGGAAGTTGGTTTGAATACGCTTCATTTCATTTGTTTAGTTTTTCAGCTATTTTTGTTTACTTACATGTATTGCTGTGAATACATCCTTGTTAAATTAAAAACAAAAACAAAAACAAAAAAGTAACCCATGAAGTCTGGGCTGTCAGTCAGAAGTTTTTAGTGCCTCATTCTTAAGTATGAATGTGCAATCAAGTGTCACCAGATATTTCGGGAAATCCTGCAACATAAGGACCAAGATTAAAAAGACAATATAAAACCCAAGATTTAAGAAAGTAAATAAATTCCCAATGCAATCCCTCCCCCCTCCTCCCCATGATGTAAATGACGAGTTGATGGGTGCAGCACAGCAACATGGCACAAGTATACATATGTAACAAACCTGCACGTTATGCACATGTACCCTACAACTTAAAGTATAATAATAATAAATAAATTAAAAAAAAAAAAAAAAAAAGAAAGTAGCCACAGACAATATGTAAATGGTTGGATGTGCCTATGTTACAGTAAAACTTTATTTACAAAAAAAAATAAATAAATAAATAAATAAAATAAAAAAAAAAAAAGAAAGTAAATAAATTAACCCCAAGGGTGAAGTGAGGAGGAATAAGAAACAATAAAGGAAAAGAAAAAAAATTTTTTTTATTATTATTATACTTTAAGTTCTAGGGTACATGTGCATAATGTGCAGGTTTGTTACATATGTATACTTGTGCCATGTTGCTGTGCTGCACCCATCAAGAAAAAATTTTAAGTGATATATTCAAAGACCTCTAAGGAGATAGTCCATCCACAAATAATAATATTTGTTATCAAAATGAAAAAATTAGAGAATCAGAAAAGACTCTTAGGAATTAAAATATGATTGCTAATCGCTTGGAAGATAAGACATTCAATGAAGAATATCTTACAGAAAAGCAGAATATAAAGAAGAGATGATAGTCATCAAATAAAATTGGATGAAATCAAGTTTGTTTTGCATCAAACTAACAGATTACCAACAGAGACAACACAGAAGAAAAAAAAAGAGAATAATTAGATAACTTTTAGAACACTGAGAATAAAGAAAAGATATTAAGGCTTCCAGAGAAGATGGGAGGAAAATCATCTGCTAAGGAAAGAGAATCACTAACATTGGAAGGTAGATGACAATGTAGTAATGTCTTCAAATTTCTCATGGGAAAATCAATCTCAATGGAAAATTCTACATAAGCCAACCACTTAATCATTTATAAGGGCTGATTGAAGACATTTTCAAATATGCATGACTCAGCATATTGATTTCCCTCTTAGGAAGTTAATGAAGGGTGTAATTCAGCAAGATGAAGCACTAAGAAAGAAGAAATTAGGGAATGTAGTAAAGAGATGATCCAACTGAGAAAAGCTATGAAGGAGAGTCCCAGAATAACAGCTGTGTAGCTATCCTAGAGAGCAATCAGTTAAAAGCAGAGAAAGATAAATAAAATAAAATAACAAAATAAAGTAAAAAGATATAGAGGTAAGTGTTGGGCAAAGGGGATATCAACAGAATAGATGGTACTATATTGAGTTATTTCAAAATGAGGCTATGGTAAAAGTATAGGGTAAAGTAAAAAATAAAGGCAATAGAAACTCCATGTAAGACAAAGAGTTAAAAAAACAAAGAAAATCATTGTGCATTACATGGTGCTCTAGAGAACAGTAAGTATCTAGTCAAATCAAGAAAACTATTTCATTTCCAAGTTATTATCAAACTCTTGACAAAGAAGACAATTACGGTTAGAGAATGGAATCAAAGATTATGTTGACAAACAAGTAAACAAGATTTGGAAAGTAAGCAGGAAGAGTTGAAAGAATAATGTTATTATACTCATATCACATCATATCACACTGTAGGTAATCAAGAGATACTGTCTATATATAATGAAACAAGAGATTAAAAGGTAAAATATTACTTAGAGTTCAAGGTAATCAATCAAGGAACTAAAACTAGTAATACAGTCATCCCTTGACACACTAAATCCGAATCTGTAGGGTGGGACCCAGCAATCTGTTTTAATACTCCCTCCAGTAGAGTCTGATGCTTACTAAAGTTTAAGAACCACTGTTACAGACATAGAAAAATAATGGGAAGAATAGACACCCAATTATTAAGAAAGAAAGCCCAGAGGAGCAAGACTTCTGTATTCTTGATTTTTAATGAGTAAGTGTTATTTTCATAATATAGTTTACATTGTGCAAATATGTGTATTACATATGTGTAGCAAAATATGGATACAGTTTACAGAATCATCAAAGTATGTTTTACTTCCCCAGAAAAATAGAGGAAAAGTCTTAGATATGCTCTCTGGACACTGTAAGAAATCCAAGACAGAGTTGAACATATGTACAGATACAACAAACATTCCAGAACTTGGATCAAAATTCTAAATGAGTACATATATAGCAAAAGAAGTATTTCCCACAATCTCTCTCCAGCATAATATTGTATGTTTCTGATATTCCTAAGTGCTGTATCTACATAAAATACACTGGCAAGAAAAGTGTTAAATAATCAAAGCAGATTCAATTTCTTCCTCACAAATCTTATTCTAATTCTGGCAAAAAGAGCCCAAATTATTTCAAATATGTTCATTATACTGCTAATCATCTTTTGTTTTCACAAATCAAACTGTAAATTAACATACTTAATCACAGCCTTTTTAATCCAGTAAGTCCATTCAACTCAATATTTTTGGATCATATCCTAAAGAAAATCTATATAGGTTAGAAGAGTTCTCAGTACTTGAGATAAAAGCTATTTGTGTATGAAATACTTAGGAAGAACATATAAGGTATAGAATTGAAATAACTAAAGCAAAACTAAAGGAGAAAAAAGAAAGACTAGATGATGTGATTCAAGTTCAAATTAAAGAATAAAGCAGATATAAAAGGACAAGAATGCAGAAAAAAGACAGAAGAAGCCTGCCTGTCACCAAAGAAACCTGACGACAAAATCATAAAATGAAATGGACCTGGAGAAAACGGTGACTTAAAAACCATCATTACATTTGATTTATATAATCCAGTTTAACTGCCTGTTAGAAAAACATTTGGTGCACATCTAGTAGCAATTTTTTTAGCCATTCTTTTTTTAGAAGATTTATTTGCAACAGCAAATACTGGTTAAAATTCTATAGCAAAGGTGAAATATGAGTGTAAATATTCTCTAGCTCGAAATTCTGAAAAATTATTTCTCCCCTTGTTTGGAAGATCAGAAAGTTCTGAGTTTTTTTTTTAATAATAAAAATGTAAAAATAAAGCATTTATTAAAGCAAATCAGAGTAAACCTACCTTAACTCTCCAAGGCCAAGTCATGGTCATATTAAATGTCTTTTTTAGATGACTCCCTTTTTAGACCATGAAGAAATACTACATAATATTTGGAATATATCTGTGTTCATAGAAGTACAAGTCACTATACAATATTCTTTCTGTTTTACTAATAACATTAGTAAGTCATGAAACATTAACCTATATTCAGGGATTAGAACCATCAGAGGCTTCTTCTGTTATATGGCTATTTCTTCCCCTGTCTCATATATCAGTACATCACGTGATCATTATTAGTATTGAAATTTCAATGCAACATTTATATCATTACCATTTAAAAGCCTTAAAGTTTAAGTGCACATTTTATAACAAAATTATAGCCAAACATTATCTAAATCTAAAATTGCCTTTGACTATTTAATAAAAATTATCTATAACATATCCATTTCCTCTGTCATCACCTTATAGATAGGACATTATATTTCTCTTGCTGATCCAGTAACAAGCTCCTGCTCCTGACACATAGTAGGACTCCCAAAATGGTGGTTGTACAGAACTGAAACCAGATCCATGAAACTGTTTTCTTGGTTTTTCTGTATTTTATCTATTTATGTCTCAATAAATGAAGTTTACTTGATTATACGTGATCCTGGGGTGTTTAGTCATCAGCAAACATAATCACTCACATATTTCTCTAGTTTTAAAAAGCCTTGGTTGAAAAGAGACCTGAATATATTAAGAGTAGAAGAACTGCATCTGAAATTGAGGTACAAAATTAAGGTAATTGAAGCACAAATACGCGAATTGAAAAAAAAAAAAAACTGCTCATAAATTGCAAGAATAAACATTAACCTAATGGCTTATTTACCTTTTAATTCAAAAGGTAGCCGGTCTTCCCTGGAAGCACAGAACAATGAGAGTCACAGCTTACATGTGACCGCTCCTACCCACAGTCCCAGAAAAATCTCAGGCAACAATGAGTGCCAGGATCTCCGGCAAAACAGCCTCTTTTGCGGACAGGCCGGTGAAAAACATTTATTTTAAAGCATCTCAGTCTCTTTGCTTGGAATCCATGTCTATTCACAAACCTTACGATTAAATTTTTGTTTCCACCCTTAGTCAATTAACGTTATGATTTTACAAAAATTGGGTTTATTCACCCAGTTCAAGAGCTTGACCAACGGGACACCTTTATTCGCAGGAATAAGGTGATTCAAGGACTCCTGTCCTCGGACAAGAGCAGCTCCGGCCGGGTTTATGTCACAGGATCTGGAGTCCAGGCCGCCAGGGGCCCTCTTTGTTTCTGTGACCGTTTGTTTGAAGCTCAACTTCCTCACGTCACATGGAAGGAAAAATATGTATTTTATGTCCCATTTTATCAGATTAACTGTTAGAGTTTCAGGGAACTTACATTTTCCAAAGGAAGAGTCCACGGAGGTATGGAAATAATCAGTGACCGCCTCAAATCACCGTCGCGCTCTAGCCTCGTCCATTCTGGGGCCAGACACGCAGGGAACCGGCTCGCACGGCGCCCACGGCTGCCCGGTGTCAGGTGACAGGCCCCACGGCGGCCAGCGACGCACCCTAGCACCTGAGGTCAGCGTAGGGCCTCGACTCCCGGAAGTGAGAAGGCTGCGGCTTGGGGGACAGCTGGCTGGGCAAAGTGCCCGGGGCGGAAATGCCTTCCACGGTGCCCCCAGCCAGGGCCCAGCGGCAGCTCCCCGGAGACCAGGGGTTCCGCCCTCAGAGACTCAGAATACCCCTGCCTGCGGCGACCTTGAACATCCTGACTTACTGAGCCTGGTGAGGCCTGACCACGGGGGCGTTCACAGCTCCCTAGGGGACTCTACTGAGCAGCCAGCTTGAGGCCACCGCTTTGGAGCCTCGCCTCAAGAAGTGGCTGGGCTACAGCGATCTCGGCAGGGAAGCGGAAGTGGTCTTGCCGAATCCATCCTGTGCAACACCCGACACTGCCATTACCCTGACGTAGGAGCGGCTGTTTTTCCTTCTAACCTCAAACAGCTCCACAGAGAAGGGCTCATGCTTTCCAGACCGTGGGCCTCAATCCTGAAGGAATCTTTGGTATCATCGGGACCCAGCAGCCCAGGGGAACAAAGTCAGGAGCAGCAGGAACAAGGCCTGGGCACCAGAAAGCAGCATGGTACAGAAGGAGAATGAGAGGGAAGGCAAGGAGCCCAGAGGCAGTTCTGGAACTTAGGGCACCTCTAAGCCCACAGCACCAAGTCCAGTAGGGACTTTAAGGGTGGCTGGCACAGCCAGGATCAAGAATGTGCCTTGGCCCAGCCATCCTTGACTTGGGGTCTCTGGCTCCTTCTAGCTCCATTGGCTGCCAAGGTATCCAGCCAGTGGGTTGGGGTGAGTTGCCCCAAGGGGAGGGGCAGATAGAAATTTAAAAGTTTACCCTATTAGTCACAATCGTGACTAGAAATGTTGTGACCTCATTGCACTGCAGGAAGCCACTCCATCTTTGGCAGGGAGGGATGTCATACAATACTGGGGACATACTTAAACTGGAAAAAATTATTCCTACAAAGCTGAACGCACTCTTACCATACAATCCAGCTTTCAAACGCCTAGGCATTTGCCCAATGAATTTAAAGCTTACATCCACACCAAAATCGGCACACAGGTGTTCATAGTAGCTCTATTCCTAATTCCAAAACTTGAAAGCAAGCAAGATGTCGTTCACCAGGTGAATGAGTAAGTCAACTGTGGTACATCTAGACAATGGAATATTAATAGGATTCAGGGCTAAAAAGAAATGGGCTATGAAGACATAGATATGAAGGAAACTTAAATGCACATTACTAAGTGAAAGTAACCAATCCAAAAAGACTGCATACTGTACAATTCCAACTTTACAACATTCTGAAAAAGGAAAAACTATGGAGGCAGTAAGAAGATGGGTGGTTGCCAGGAGTTCTGGGGAGAGGGGAATGAATAAGCAGAGATTCAAGGATCATTATGACTGTGAAAATACTCCGTATGATACTATAATGGTGGATACATATCATTATACATTTCTTAAAACCCATACAACACCAAAAGTACACCACCAAGAGTGAATCCTAATGTAACCTGTGGACTTTGGGTGATAATGATGTTACAATATAGTTTCATGAATTATAACACATGTACCACTCTGTTGGTGGGGGATGCAGATATGAGGGAGGAGGGTGGTGAGGAGTTATACAGGAACTCTTCTGTATTTTCTGCTCAGTTTTGCAGGGAACCCAAAACTGCTCTTAAAAAAAAAAAAAAAAAAACTCAATTAAAAGTGAAAAGAATTATTCTTTGTTGATGTGAAATTCAATTTTAATGGGCATCCTGTAATTTTACTTGCTAAATCTAGCAACCCTGTTGGAAGAGCACTAAATTTCAAGTTATATAAATTATAATGAATATTTTATTTAATATATTGGATATATTTTGAGTCCCTACTCCCCCTCCTCAGCAGGCGGAAGCCCCAGTTGAGTAGAGGGAGAGATTTAGATGGCCTGGATACCCCAAATACCGGATTCAGTTAATTTGCTACAATTTAGCTCCCTTTAATGAGCCCAAGGATTAAAAAGAATATTTTTACGTGAATTTCTAGTCTCCTAAACTAACATTCTTTGTTTGCATAGGGCTTATATTCAATCAGAGGCTTTTTTTGTCTACATGTGTGTTGTTTCAGTAATTTCATTAAATCTGTGAAGTCAAAAATGGATTTCAATTATTTCAGTGCTCACCAGTAACCTAAAGTGACATCCAAAAAAGGCTCTCCATGAATGCTTGCTAAACTCTTCTTCTTCTGTCTCAGATATTTTAAAAGTAGTACATCTGACCTCTAATGCAACGTGCTTTCTTCTCATTAATAGGGCTCTTTCTTAGAAGCTCATTTACATATCAGTATAAATTTTATATTTATTCAAGGAGCAGTCTCCCCCAAACTTTGCAGAGCCATGATTAGAATCTCTATATTTCTGAAGTCACCTGTCGACACAACTGTGCTTGAATAATTACATTTAGCAATCTATAACCCCAGGCAATTCCAGTTGCTACAGCTATGCCTATGCTGAGATTTTAGGTATCAGCACATCACCAAGATGACAATAAAGCTCATAAAACTGAACCTATTATCTACCAAACATCTCTCTGGATACTTGCATCTTGGAGAGAAGTCTATTATAGAGATACCGACACACATCACAGCCCCCACCGTCCCCACTACATACTTACAATATTATTATTGACAGTAAGCGATGACTAAGGCTTGTCATCTACCATAAAGGGCTGATCTGCCTGCAACAGATTTAATTTACTGACATAAAGCATTCTCATTTTCTGCCTACCCAGGTTAAGCAGATGCCTGAGAAGTCACAGAGAGTAATAATTCCCACCCTGGTGGCTGACTATTGGTCACTGATTATAACTGGACATTGGAAATTCTTTGCTGCAAAATATCTATTATGAATATGAAGGGACTTTCAAGTTATTCATAGTCTTTCTTAGAGGCTTTTATTAGAGGCTTTTCCAAATCCAAAAGCCAAGATAAAATAGCTCAGCATAGCATTCATTTTTAATGACTCTCAGGCTAGAATGTAAATCCCTGTTCGGCATGCATTGACTCTCATCAGGATTTTGACAACTGGCCTAAATCTTGCCTTGCCCACACTGGATGGGAACGCTCAGCAGTCACGGTGGTGCCAGGCAGGCAGGGGCTGAGAGCTGCAGATCTGATAGCCACTGACTAGAAATAGGAAAAAGCATTTGCAATTTTAAGCATGAGGCCAGCTCCTTCACTCCTAGCGCCCTGTACTGGACCTCTCCACTCACTAACCCACCTTTGCAAGAAAGAGACAAATCAGGGACTTGGCTGTTTATTCTCAGTGAACAGGGAAACCTTCAGGGGAGTAAATAAGTGGCCAAACATTAAGAGCAAGTGGTGCAATTAGAAGCCAGAGTTTTGATTTTAAGGGTCTCTGGAAAGAAAATCTAGAAAATACATAATTTTCTGTAGCAAAATCTGAGAACTCAGACCCAGACATCTCCCCTCTATCTCATTTGGTGAGCCCTTGGAAGAAAATACAGCAATGCCCAGGAATAAAAATAAAAATTAGATATCCCATGATAGTATAAAACACACTCAAAGACAATAAATAGAACTTATCAACGTCGATCTTTGACATGATGGAATCAATTAGTCACACCATATTCAATGAGTGCAAGCATCACACGTGTCTACCTGAGCAATATCATGTAAATATGTCCTCTGTGTGTAGGTGCCTTTGGAGAATGTCCACTAGTATATACAAAATCCCACCAGAGGATAAAATAAATTATTAAAAATAAATGAAAGTTCCATATCTTGTCTGCAGAAAGAACGAAATTCTGTGCTTTGTGGCTCACATGCACAAACTTGCTAAAAAATATGTGAGTGTCTGAAGGTACCTGGGACCCTTGTATAAAACCAAACTTAAATTTCATGTCTGGGATGCTAAACATTCACTGCTCAGGAATTACCTGCTGTGGAGCATGAAGCACCTCTGGAACTTTTCCCTTCATCTGCCCTGGTGAGTAAGCTGTGTGCCCCTTATGAATACTCCGTGATGAAGCTCAAAGAAAGTGACTCAGAGAGCACAGTGGAACTGTTCCTTAAATGTGGGCTGCCTCTTATAAGGAGGAAAAAAAGCAGGTTACTTTAGCTAGCCATTTTTATTATTATTATTATTATTTTATTTTATTATTATTATTTTTTGAGACAGAGTCTTGCTCTGTCGCCCAGGCTGGAGTGCAGTGGCGGGATCTCTGCTCACTGCAAGCTCCACCTCCCGGGTTCCAGCCATTCTCCTGCCTCAGCCTCCCGAGTAGCTGGGACTACAGGCGCCTGCCACCACGCCCGGCTAATTTTTTGTACTTTTAGTAGAGATGGGGTTTCACCGTGTTAGCCAGGATGGTCTCAATCTCCTGCCCTCATAATCTGCCCGCCTCGGCCTCCCAAAGTGCTGGGATTACAGGCGTGAGCCACCGCGCCCGGCCCATTTAATTATTTTTAATTAATTAGCCTCCATATGCTACTCTCCCTTTGACATCCCTAACCTGCACACATGGGTATAAGGCCTAAAATTAAGACGCAGTTTTGTATGCTGTCTTGACATCTGGGAAACCAGGAGGGCCTTCAATGGCCTTATCTCAAGTTCCCCTCCCAACTCTGCTCCTGTGGGAAAGATCCCCTAGCTAAAGGACACTCCTTATCATGGGACCACACATATCCCTGAGTAGCAGGCTTCAGTTTCCTGCCAGCCCAGGGAGTTATCCAAACAAGCCAATCACATCCTCCTCCTCTTGTTACTACAAAGCCTGCCTCCCCCATTCCCTGCTGGACACCTGTCCTGTGTCAGGTGCCAGGGGATTGGTCATCTCTATAACCCTAGGGTGGGAAACTCTCTTTCACCAACAGGGTGAAGAGGAGGAGGTACGTAAAACAACTCAGTTCATAATTGATTGATTGAAAATTACCTTGAGCCCTCCCCACGTGCACTCTGAGCTGCTGGGACAGGTCTTTCAAGGGCAGGCCTTTCCTTATGATGCCACAGAATGAATCTCTGATCCTCTGTTTTTCAATTTACAACAAATTGGCCTGGTGAGGTGGCTCATGCCTGTAATCCCAGCACATTGGGAGGCCAAAGTGGGAGGATGTCTTGAGCCCAGGAATTCAAGAGCAGGTTGGGCAACAAAGCAAGACCCCATCTCTAAAAATAAAAAAAAAATTCAAAAAATTAGCCATGCATGGTAGCACATGCCTTGGTCCTGGCTACTCAGGAGGCTGAGGCAGGAGGATCAGTCGAGCCCAGGAGTTCAAGGCCACAGTCAGCTATGTCATGACACTGCACTCCAGCGTGGGCAACAAAGTGAAACCATGTCTCTAAAAAAAACAATAAGTAAGAATAATTATATATTAAATCTTTTTCTCTCCTTGAATTGAACAAACAATTTCTCTGAACACATGAGTTCATGGAAGAAACATTTTTCCTCCGTTAACAAAAATCTTTCAGACAGTTTTCTTTCAGGTCGCTTTTATACCAAACACTATTCTTCTTTCTTTTTTTTTTTTTAAGCTTATAATGTTGATTTTAGGAGTAACCTTCACCACCACCTACAACACAAATTATACTCCCTTACCCCGCCAATGAAAATTCTAAAACTTCCCCTGCAGCAGTCATTAAATAATAAATACTTTACTGCCATGATTTTATCCATAAACACTCGATGGTTTACAGATGGATTTATAAGGATCCCCAGGGAACTACGACTGATCACATCCTATGGCAGTTCTTCTCCACATCCCCTGACCACACTAACTCTTCTCTAGGCAGAGATGTGACAGTCACCACTGAGCCATCTTCCTGGGAGCACAGGGGTCCCCTCCTGACAGCAGAAGTTGCTAGAACGGCTGGAAATACGCATCCCGCTGGCATCACCACCGACGCATGTCCGTGGCCCAGTGCAGCTCCCTGGGAAGCATGTTGTTGCTGCACCGTAGGCTCCGCAGCAGGGAATGAGCTCCCAGGAACACCAGACCCTTCAGGTTCCAAGAAGAAAGCAGGCCAATGACTGGAATCACTTACGACAGCCCTGTGGAAACCCTGGCCCTTAGCACCACTACCAAAATAAATGCTATTGTAGTCAATTCAAAAGTTCTTCCTTTCAACTTCTCTTACTTAGACAAACACTTATTGAAGAGCTATTATTTAGCAAGTGTTGTCCCAGATTCTAAGGCTACAGTGCTGGATATATTGCAGCATTCTTCCTCCATTGGCTCACAGTAGCGGGCGACACAGGAAAGGAAGCAGTTAAAATACTATAGGAAGAAAAGGTGAGTGGACAAACTGTGGTACAGCCAGACAATGAAATATTATTCAAAAATAAGAAATGAGCTATCAAGCCATGAAAAGACATAGAGGAACCGTAAATGCAAATTTCTAAATGAAGGAAGGGAGCCAGAAAAGCCTTTCTCCTGCATGACTCCAACTGTGCAACATTCGGGAAAAGGTAAAATGATCCAGAGAGTTAAAGGACCAGGGAGTGCCAGGAGCAGCAGAGAGGCAGGGAGGATGAACAGGCAGAACACAGGGGATTTTTAGGGCAATGAAAATATTCTGTGTAATATTACAGTAGTGGAGACATGTCTTTATTCATATCAAAACCCATAGAGCATACAACACCCAGAGTGAACCATAATGTAAACTATGGACTTTAGTTAATAACCATGTATTCATATTTGTTCATGAATTATAACAAATGTCTCACGTTAGTGGAAGATGTTAATAATGTTAATAACAGAAGAAACTGTGTACAAGGAAGCATAGGTGACAAGTCTCTGTACTATTTGTTCAATGTTTCTGTAAACCTAAAATGGTTCTGAATACTAAAGTCTATTAATTTAAAATCAAAAAAAATGTATAGGAACGGCCCATTTTAGCACCAATAACTAATAATGACTGTTGAATGTTTCATAGGCCTGTTGGCACTTAATCTTCACAGCAACCTGTTACTCTCCCCAGTAGGCAGATGATAAAATGAAGGCAGTAAAGTTGAATTCTTTGCCTGGATTCACAAAGTTTGCTAGTGGCTGGCCTAGGTTTGACTACAGAACTCAGGTCTTAACCGTAACAATCTGCGTTTTGCCTCTTCCCTAAAAGACACCATATAAATGCTTGTGAAATGGGGGAACTATTCCCCTTGCCTTGCGTGGAACTGAGGTGGAATCGTGATGTTCTTACTGTGTTCAGAGTACTAATGTTATTTAGACCATAGAAGATTGGAGTGAATGCCAGTCATGCCCCCGTGTAAAATAGATCAGGCCAGAGGTGGTTAGGACTATATATGATGACTCTTCTATACTGAACCTCTTACCAGTCATTGTTGATCTGGGACAAATGGAGAAAGGATCTTTGATAATAACTTTATGAGCGATAATCACTTTAAATAAATGAGTAAAAATTTAATGACTTAAAGCTGATCTTTAGAACATCAAGCTATGATGTGTCCCCTCCAAGACTGTATTACTCTTCCTAGTGCTGTCTGGTACCAATATCCTACTTGTAGATAATGAACCGGGCTCAAGTAAGTCCTATTCCAGTAGCCTCACCGATGCAATGCAAAATGGAAGAAGCCCCAAAATACAGTAGTAGAGCAGACTCTATCCGCATAAAGATGCATGGCCACAAGAGGGCACTGCAGACACAATGTGGAATGCAGATGCCCACAAGTACCCAGGCGGTCACTCACTGCAAAGAGAACCAACGGGCAAAAGTGAATTCGCTTTCCAATTTTAAAAGACGAATCATGACTTAATCTACAGTAGTGACTTAATCTATATTTAAATCCCAACATGCTGCAGAGCTATTTGGTATTGTTCAGAATTAGAATTATTTCCCATAAAAACTTCCAAAGTAATATTTAAATACTATTAAACTGTGTCTTACTTACACAGTTAAGTGTATTATATACCAAGAAATAAACCTAAATAAAATTGCTAGTCAAGCTGAGCATGGATTAAGTTATCAGAGAATGTCATACCTCTTCAATTCTGCCCAACGCTTGTCAGAGCACCGTTCCTTCACTTCGGAGGAACATGTTACAAACTGTCATTAAATATATCTGATAAATTAATAATCAGAATCATCATCAGGACACATCCTACAGTTTTGGGGATAAGGGATTTTTAATATAAAAATTTTCTTGAGTGTTTTCCTACTGTAAGAAATTTTTAGTAACTTTTCGCCTGTATTTATATGATTCAGGCTTTGATCCCAGGAGACTGTCTTAACTCTGCAAATGCCAGGAAATCCATATTTACATCATAGAGATGGGCTATGGCAAATCAAGTCAGTAGCATTGGATGGGGCCAGTTTCGTTTGTTCCTTAAATGAAAAACACAAAGGCTGTTCATTAACTCACGGGACCAGCCATGCTAACAAAGAGGTCTCCACATGGTCAAGGTTAAGCAAGAGGAAACGGGTTTTAAAACACACCTTTACATTTTTATAATGGGGAGATAAAGAGAAGAAAATTGTGCGTCAAAAATGTTTTTGAATCCTCACATGCATATGTGGAAATATAAATTAAAATATGATTATAAGAAGTTATAAAAAGAATTTGTTTTGAAGCACAACATTTTGATACTATTCAAACAATAATATCTATCTTGATGTTTGAAAGAAAGTATAACATTAGGCATCAGGTTTTTTTAATTTTTAGTTTATGATTGAGAATTAAGCCACAATATAAAACCAACAATATTTTCAAAGAGAATTTAGAAGTTATGTTGATTTATGCAAGAAGTAGTGTTATCATATTATTAATACATTAATTAATACAGCTACATTTAAAACCCGGTAGACGTGAGTGTACATACCAATATTTTTCTCTTTATTAACAAATAGAGGGAAATTATATGATACTGTTAATCTAATTTCCTGCTCCACAACCCTCTTTTAATTTCTGACATATGTTTACGTCTGAAACAGAGGAGCAAAGCACTTGCAAACACCCCTGCGTTAATCTGTAACCCTTCTGGAACCCTTGAGGATTTGAGCGACTGGTGTGGAGAAATTGTCAGTATGCAGCGCCCTCTGCTGGCCAATTTATTAAACATTGCGATAAACAAAATTCCCGAGTGTTAATGTTACAATGTGGGGGGAAAAAACTAAGATTCTTTTGGAATTAGCCCTATAATTCCGGAGAGTTACCATTCACTATTATAGTGCCTTAGTGAATAGAGATTTACTTTTATGGAACAAAACAAGCGCAAAGCTACCTAGTACAAAGAAACATCCCCTACAAAGAACGGAAGACATTTAGAGAATGAGACTGTTTATGCCTGCCCAGGTCTCAGGTCCAAAGTCACCCCATCTGTTACCTCTTTCTCAATCTTACTGCCCCTCCTCCGTGTCCCACAGCCTCTCCGTGCTTTCACTTACCATTTCTGCTGCAATCTTTCAGCCTGTATCTTCTCATTGGAACTGGGAGCTCATCCAGCAGGGATGTGTGTCACTCCTCCTGGAAGCCTCAGACATTACAAAAATTCAGTAACTGTCTGTCCAGTTTGGGTGTTTTCAAAAGCTGTAGAATTAATCATTGGGCCAGAATCAGCAATGTTGCAATGCAGTTCCCGGTGATGAATTTAGAAAGTTGTCCTGGACCCCAGAAGCGAAATTTTTAATCATGAAGAGTGATGAACACAATGTGTGTGGCATAATAAACCTCTGGCTGTGTATTCATTAATTTTAAAGAGGGAAAACGAGTACAACACTACTACTACTACCATTTCCATTTGGGTTCCAGGCCAGATTCTTGGGTTCAGAGGCCACTAAGAAGGGGGAAGGAAGGGAGAGAAGGCAAACTTCTGGGCCAAGGTTTGGGGATGTGGAGGCAAACCTCTGAGACAGAGAGAGGAAGACAGTCCTCTGAGACAAAGAGAAATCATTCTGGGCTCCTCTGTAGGGCTCAAACTGACTCGGTTTTATCTGGAGTAAAGCAAAAGCAGTCATTTTAATAAATCCTTGAAATTCACATCTTTCCAGGTGCTGTAAGAGCACTGGGAAGACAGAAAGATTAACTAAATCTTTGTCAATGAATATTTAAGCAATATACCAGGAGGCCCTTCAAATTAGAAACAAAACCTAGTAATTATAAAGATAAAATTGTGCAATTTTACTACATTAAATAACAACCCTTTACTGTACAAAACAGCGTTACCTAAATGTCAAAATACAAGTAACAAACTGGGAAAAGTATCTACGACACATGTGGAAAGTCTACAGTCCTTACTATGTAAAATGCATTTATACAAACCAGTAAGAAAGTGAATGCCAACAACCTAATACAACACACGTGAGCAATTTTCAAGAGAGGTAGGAGATTGTGTCTAAGCACTTGTCAATATGGTCAACCTCACTAATAATAAAATGCAACTATCTTACCTACTTGTTAGATTACCTACTTAATCTAACAACTATCAAATAGGAAAAACTAAAAATATTTTATAAACTTTCTGTATTAAAGCAAATGACCCCTCTAATATACTGTTGGCAAGAAAATTTAATTCTACAACTTTCACACAGAACAGTTTGGCACTATCTATCACAATGCACCTTACGTGCATGCCCAGCCATGTCTAGGCCTTTTCCCCAGACATCTATTCCCATTGGTAGAAGGATATTCATAGTATTATCATTTTTTAATAGCAAAAAAAAAAATCTGGGAACAACCTAAATGTCCATGAGTGGAGGCTGAATAAAGAAATCGTGGGCTAGACGTGGTGGCTTACACCTGTAATCCCAGCACTTTGGGAGGCCAAGTCAGGTGGATCACTTGAGGTCAGGAGTTCAAGACCAGCCTGGCCAACATGGCAAAACCCTGCCTCTACTAAAAAATAAAAAATTAGCCAGGCATGGTGGTATGAGCCTGTAGTCGCAGCTACTTGGGAGGCTCAGGCAGGAGAATTGCTTGAACCTGGGAGGCCCCAGTGAGATTGCAGTGAGCCAAGATTGTGCCACTGCACTCTAGCCTGGGTGACACAGCGAGACTCTCTCTCAAAAAAAAGAAAGAAATAATAGTACACCAACATTTACAGCGTATCAACATTTACAGTGAGAGTAGGATTACATATAGTAATTCAGAGAGATTGCTGAGACATTGTTTATTGGGAAAATGTGCAGAATGAAGATGATCATACACTCTCATCTTGTGCTTATAAAGAACATATATGTGTTTATTTATCAACAGCTTCGCTCTGGAAAAGTGTGCAATGACCTCTGGGAAATACGGCTGGGAGAAGACTGAGTTGCACTACATAGAATATCCTCTGGCACTTCTTGTTCATGTTTGACCATATCATTATATTATGCTTTCAAAAATAAATTTTAAAAACTGTGTTTTGGGAGGCTGAGGTGGGAGGATGGCTTGAGGCTAGGAGTTGGCAAAAACCCTGGGCAACATGCTGAGACCCTGTCTCTATTTAAAAACAAAACTATATGAAAAAATAAACATTTCCAGCAGTTTCATCTACAGTGTGAATTGCGTATGTGCAGTAACAATAAAGTCCTTCTGTCTAGCTTCTGATTTGTCAGACACAGCAAACAGGGTGCAAGGATGTTCAGACTGAGAAGACGAGCACTTGGCTCCCCAGGCAGGGGCTCACAGTGACTGGAGAATGAGGACTGGATCATAGACTCTAGGCAAGGCTGCCCCCCGCTCCCTGTCCGTACTCACTTGGGAGTGGAGCCTTCTCAGCAGAGGCGCCAACCTGAACTCAGGTCATTCAACAGGATGCAGGGGTCTTGAAAGGCAGTACAGGCAATGACTCTGGGTCAGACATCCTCGATTGCTCCTAGGCAGATCACTACACTCAGCAAACACCCAGGATCTTCCTGAGAATGAGGAGGGTGTTTCTCCAGCACGGCTTACAGAGAAGCCCCTGAAAGGCCCATGAGGCCACTGCTGGGGTGTGGAACAGCTGCACTGGTCACACAGGTGGATGCCTGTGGCCAGCAGTGCATGAGTTTTTTTCTAAAGGTGTCTCTATCCAGGTAAAACACAAAGTTAGATGGGCTGAAAAACTGATGAGGTTTGAGCACCACTTTTCAATGATTTAAAAGAAGCAAACTGTGCTGACAACATAGGAGTGTACACAAGTTATTTCAGATGAGTTTATCAGCAGTCTTTTTTTTTTTTTTTTTTTTTTTTTTGAGACGGAGTCTCGCTGTGTCGCCCAGGCTGGAGTGCAGTGGCCGGATCTCAGCTCACTGCAAGCTCCGCCTCCCTGGTTCCCGCCATTCTCCTGCCTCAGCCTCCTGAGTAGCTGGGACTACAGGCGCCCGCCACTGCGCCCGGCTAGTTTTTTGTATTTTTTAGTAGAGACGGGGTTTCACCGTGTTAGCCAGGATGGTCTCGATCTCCTGACCTCGTGATCCGCCCATCTCGGCCTCCCAAAGTGCTGGGATTACAGGCTTGAGCCACCGCGCCCGGCCATATCAGCAGTCTTTGTATTAGGCCATTGTTGCATTGCTATAAAGAAATACCCAAGACTGGTCATTTACAAAGAAAAGAGGTTTAATTGGCTGACAGTTCTGCAGACTGTAGAGGACATGATTGAACATGGTGTCGACGTCTGTTCAGATTCTGGGGAAGCCGCAGGGTGCTTATAGTCCTGGCAGAAGGCGAAAGGGGAGCAGACCTCTCATGTGGCGGGAGCAGGAGCAAGAGCAGCAGAGAGTGTGAGGTGCCACACACTTGTAAACAACCAGATCTCACGAGAATTCACTGTCACGAGGACAGCACAAAGGGGATGGTGCTAAACCATTTATGTGAAATCCACCCCCATGATCCAATCATTTCCCACCAGGCCCCACCTCCAACCTTGAGGATCACATTTCAATATGAAATTTGGGTGGGGACACGCCTCCAAACCCTATAAGTGTTCAAACTTTTTGATTATGGGTCCTACCATAAAAAACTTTTGAGCATGTACTTACATTCTGTGTATATTCACAGAAGCATATAGACTTATCACTGTACTCAATACTGTGCACATTACAATCAAATACAAAACAGAAATGCTTCGAGCGTAACATAAACCACAGTTTTCCTGCCCTCATACTCACCATTTGGAAATAACAGCTGTGAACGGTGCTTCTCACACTTCAGACATCTGCACACTGTTAATGGGTTTTGGGTGCATATGGGGACTGCCATGTTTAGTAAAATCTTAAGAAAAGTTATAACAGTGTTTAAGACTAACATTAAATGTGAAATAATCTCTCTTTCCTGCCATTGAGAAGCCTGAAATCCAGTCCAGTAGAATGCCCAATTCACAGGACAGCTGGTTACTCTACTTCTGGTAAATAGAACCTTCTGATGCAAATTCATGGTCCTCTTGGGAGTCAGTGACTGCTTGGTGACTCTCAGCTAGTTCTATACATTCAGCTTAATCATGATCATGGATAAAGAAATTGTACAGAAATTCCTATGAAAAATCACTCATAGGAATGGAGACATGCTAAATGGAAGGCCTGTCAGATTCAAAAACTGGAAGTTTGTATTATGTAAATTTAGGAAATCATGGAAAATAAATTCCTCGTCCTCTCTTGGATTGATCTGACTCTGCAAAGTATTATTTCATTATCAGTGGCAGCATTAGGATGTGGTTTATAAATATTCCCAATAACACCTCATTGATTTCATTTTCTGGGTAGTGAAGAAAATCATGAAGTATGGGAAAGAGTTAAGCTCCCAGTGTGCCCGAGTTTGGTCTCTAATAATTCCTAATATTACAACCTCAACAGTAAAAACTGTAATCATTCAGTTGTAGGTGACAGGTTCAGGCTAGGCCAAATAGTAATATATTCCCAAACCACCACATATCACAAAATCATCTTTACTGGTTTTATCAACAACATGAAGAAGTGATTTTACCTCTGTGTAAATTTATGCAAACAGCTTTTCTATTAGCAATGTATTTTGGTGTTTTTTTTACTGCAGTTTCATAGCCCACTTCCTCACTGAAAATATTGTAAATAAAAAACACCTTATGTCTAAGATTTCATCTTCTCCACAATTTTCACTATTTCCTTTAACAACCAGAGTCATGTTGTTGACTGTGAACCTTCCTCTTTGAATAAAGACTGACTATTGGTGGAATCATTTGATTTTTATATAAAAGCCCTTGTTCATTGAACATATTTCAGCCATCTTAAAAATACTAGTCCCCATGCAGGGAACCCCTGGCTTGGGCCCACAGCACAGACCCTCCATCCTGGACTGACTACACTGAGTGATTAACAACCTGCATTTCTCTGAGGTGGAGTCCCCAGGAGACAAGCAAAAGACCCTTGGACACAACCACTACTAATGTCCCTTGCTCTGCTGCATCCAAGTTGGGGAGGGAACATAAACCCTGAGATCACCCCCAAGCTGTGGTGGGTAGCTCAGGAGTGCCAAGCTGCAATCTACAGCCAGCACTCAAGTGGGAGCAGAGCCCAAACTTTCAGAGCATTGAGAGGGAGCATGGCTGCAAGAGTAAGGAAATATAGAGAAGCCACACAACTGAGCCAGAGCTTACCAACAGACTAATATGCCTGAGCACCACCTACTGAATCACACTCCAAAGCTTCAACCCCCAAAATACCTCACTAACATATCCTGCTGTGAAACCAAAGACAAGCAGTCAGCTACAAATAAAGATGCTGCACAAAGCCTTAAACCTGTGAAAACATCCAGAAAAGAAGTCAATTGACTGTACTCAATATACACTGCAGTTAAAGGAACACCCACATGCAGAGATGAGAAAGAACCAATGCAAGAACTCAGGTAATGCACTAGTTCTCCAGCAAGGGTTCTCTTCTCTTCTCTTCTCTTCTCTTCTCTTCTCTTCTTTTTATAAGACAGAGTCTTGCTCTGTCACCAGGCTGGAGTGCAGTGGCATGATCTTGGCTCACTGCAACCTCCGCCTCCCAGGTTCAAGCCATTCACCTGCCTCAGCCTCCCGAGTAGCTGGGACTACAGGTGTGCGCCACTACACACAGCTAATTTTTGTATTTTTAGTAGAGATGGGGTTTCACCATGTTGGCCAGGATGGTCTCAATCTTTTGACCTTGTGATCCGCCCACCTCGGCCTCCCAAAGTGCTGGGATTACAGGCGAGAGCCACTGTGCCCGGCCCCAACAAGAGTTCTTAACCAGGCTCAGTTGGCTGAAAAGACAGAAATATAATTCACAATATGGATAGGAACAAAGATCATCAAGATTCAGGAGAATAGGAAAACCCAATCCAAGGAAACTAAGTATCATGATAACATGATACAGAAGCTGAAAGATGGCATAGCCAGATCCTAATGGATCTAACAGAGCTGAAACACACACTACAAGAATTCCACAATGCAATTGCAAATCTCAAAGGTAGAATAGACCAAGCTGAGAAGGGAATCTCAGAAATTAAAGACTGCCTCTCTGAAATAAGACAGTCAAATGAAAATAAAGAAATTAGAATGAAAAGGAATGAACAAATCTCAAAAAATATGAAATTATATAAAGAAGGCAAATCTACTAACCACTGGTGTCCCTGAAAAGGAAGGGGAGAAAGCAAACAACTTGGAAAATAAATTTCAGGATATCATCTATGAAAAATTCCCCACTCTTGCTGGAGAGGCCAATAGTCAAATTCAGGAAATACAGAGAACCCCTGCAAGATTCTACACCAGAAGATCATCCTTAAAACACATAATCGTCAGATTTACCAAGGTTGAAATGAAAGAATGGTAGAGGCAGCCAGAGAGAAAGGGAAGATTACCTGCAAAGGGAACACCATCAGGCTAACAGTCCGCCCCTCAGCTAAAACCCTACAAGCCAGAATAAACTGGAGGCCTGTATTCAACATTCTTAAAGAAAAAAAAATTAACCAAGAATAGCCAGCCAAACTAAGCTTCCTAAGTGGAGAAGAAATCCTTTTCAGATAAGCAAATTTTGAGGGAGTTTGTTACTACCAGATCTGCCTTACAAAAGACCTTTAAAGGAAAACTAAACATCGAAAGGAAAGACCATTACCAGCAAATACAAGAACACACTTAAATACACAGAGCAGTCACACTATAAAGCAACATAATAACCAGTTAAAAACACAATGACAGGATCAAAGCCACTCATATCAATACAAACCTTAAATGTAAATAGGCTGAATGCCCCCCCGCCCCCCACTTAAAAGGCACAGAGTGGTAAGCTGAATAAAAAAGCAAGACCCAAGGATACGCAGTCTTCAAGAAACCCATCTCACATATAATGACACCCACAGGCTCAAAATAAAGAGATGGAGAAAAAAATCTACGAAGCAAATGGAAATCATAAAAAAGTAGATCCCAAATATCACAAATACATGCACCCAGCATAGGAGCACCCAGATTCCTAAAACAAGTTCTTAGAGACCTTTCAAGAGACATAGACTCACACATAATAATAGTGGAAAACCTCAAAACTCCATTGACAGTATCAGACAGAACATCAAGACAGAAAGTTAACAAAGGTATTTAGAGCCTGAACTCAACATTGGACCAATGCTAGAGCTCTGCAGAACTTTCCACCCAAAAACAACAGAATATACATTCTTCTCATCACCACACAGCACATTGACCACATAATCAAATGTAAAACAATCCTCAGCAAATGCAAAAGAACCAAAATCATACCAAACACATTCTCAGACCACAGCAAAATAAAAATAGAAGTCAGGACTTAAAAATTGCTCAAAACTATCAATTACATGGAAATTAAGCAACATCCTCCTAAATGACTTTTGAATAAATAATGAAATTAGGGGAGAAATCAAGAGTTCTTGGAAACTAATGAGAGCAAAGATATAACATATGAGAATCTCTGGGACACAGCTAAGGCAGTGTTAAGATGGAAACTCATAGCACAAAACATCCACATCAAAAAGTTAGAAAGAACTCAAATTAACAACCTAATATCACAACTGAAACAACTAGAAAAGCAAGAGCAAACCAACTGCAAAGCTAGCAGAAGACAAGAAATAACCAAAATCAGAGCTGAACTGAAGAAAATTGAGACACAACAAATCATTCAAAAGATCAACAAATCCAGGAGTTTGTGTTTTGGAAAAAAGTAATAAGATAGACAGGCCACTAGCTAGACTAATAAAGAAGAAAAGAGATAAGATCCAAATAAACACAATGAGAAATGACAAAGGGGGTGTTACCACTGACCCCACAGAAATAAAAATAACCAGAAGAATCTACTATGGACACCTCTATGCATGCAAACTAGAAAACCTAAAAGAGATGGATAAATTCCTGGACACATACACCCTTCCAAGATTGATTTTCCAGTGTCAGCCACTGGTACTATGCAACCTCCAATGCTGATTCGAATGTTCGATCATGGAATTTTGTCAATGGCTAGATTGCCATGTTCCCTGGATGAAAACCAGTCAATTTTTATAGCTGGTTTTACAAGCATCTTGTCAATCCAATTTGTAAATTGTAACCATTTTTCTTTAAGGAATTCGCTTTTCCATAATCTCTCTGTAGCATTGGTCATTTATCTACCACTATTGAGGGGGAAAAAAACGTCCATTTTAAAAATTGAAAATATTTAATTTTTTGTTATTCTAAATATCTGCAATTGGCTTACCAAAAAAGGTGATGGGGTTTTGTTTTTAAAAGGCCTCGAAGTTTGTATGGATTGGTGCCACACTTTGAAAGAATTCTAGCCCAGACATCATGCCATAATAAACAGGGATAAATGGATTATATATCTTAAAAAATCCACTGTGAGGGCACTCACACATGACCTTTTGACTGCTTGTTCAAAATCTTCACGCTCAAAAAGTCAACATTTATGAGCATACATAGATTCACATTTTATATTTACCTAGAAACCCACTTACTATTTGCATTTATGAAACTATTTTGACTTTAATATATGCACTGCTATTTTCCTCACTACGTTTATTATTCAATGAAACACTTTTAAGCCTTTGATCCATTTGTGAGTATGATACACCACAATACTAATAACTTAACATGCAAATTTAACAAATCTGAATAATACCATGCAAATAATACAAAAATATGCTGTTTGAGATAACTTCCTGTAAATTGGAAGTTAGATAAGGCAGACCAATGGAATTCATAGAGTTCATGCACAGCTTTTTAAAGTATTATTAAGAATGCAATGGCATTTCTATGAAAATCGTAATGAAATGTATGTTACAAATATGTGAAATGTTCATAGGATGTTTTTAAACTTTTTCCTCTAAAATCACCAGTGGCACAGCTGTTAGTCCACAAGAGACCATGAACGTCCAGAAAACTAAACGTTGTGTTGAGATCTGGATGTGGACATCCCTTCCCAACGTCAAGTTCTGCAACATCAATCTCATTGACAGCTTGAAATTGGCCATGGTGGAGTCTTTTATACCTTGAATATGCCCAATCACTATGAATTAAGACTTTTGGGGGTGAGGGAGTGCTGTGGTGATACCCAATTTACCAGCACAATACTGGGAAGGCTGCATTCTTAGGAGCCCTGCTCTAACCATAGAATCCCTTCTTCCCACATTCAATCAGTTGCCAAATCATTCATCCAGTCATTCAACATATACTTGAATATACTGTAGAAGATGCATTGTTCAAAGCCCTGGGTCTAATTGCAAGGGAGTGAACAAAACAGATGTGTTCTGCTCTCATAGATGTATAATCTGGTAGTTGAGACAAAACTGTAAATTAGTTAACAAAAAAAATTATAATATAAAACAAGTGCTATAAAGAAACAGAACTGGGAGTGATGATGCAGTAATAGAAAGGAAACAGACCTGACTCACACATCAGGGAAGGCTCCTCCGAAGAGGGCAAGAGGATGAGGCTGTCAGTTTCCAAAGAGAAGGAAGAGCTCTGAGGGTTCTGAGTGAGAAATGCCCACCATGTGCATCCCAGAATGCAGGCAGTGGCTGGAATGCTGGGAGAGAGGAGGGCAAAGGAAAGGAAGCTGAAGAGATGGTCGGGGTTGCATCCTCCTGGTCCTGAAGGCCACAGTGGGGAGTCTGAGGTTTACTTCCAAGAAAATGGGAAATAATGAAACTGTTTTAGGTAAGTGAGCAGGATGTTATTTTATTTTTATATATATATATATATATGTAAAAGAATATATTACATATAATAAATATGTCTGTCATATGTATGTCTACCATAATATATATTACATATATAATACAGATATATCTGTTATAGCTGGATGGGGAACAGAAGCAGTAGGAAAATTTAGGCAAGATGGAGGTTTGGACTCATGTGGTCAAAAAGTAGATGGAGATTGGTGGATAGATGTGAGACGTAAGACACGAAAACAACAGGGTTTGTTGACTCACTGTCAGGAAAACAGAAATTAAAGATAACAGTGTCCTGGCTTGAGTGACTTAGATGATGATACAACTCATTAAGATTGAGAAGACAGGTAGAGGAACAAAACTGTGAAAGACAAGGGGAAAGAGACTGGTGGAAACATCCTGTTTGAGAGGCCTCTCAGCAATCCAAGGGCAAGGCCAGGTCGGCATCTGGATAATACTTACAATGCTTCTCCTTTTCTATTACCATTAGCTAAAACCTTCCAGGGATATTTTGTCATCTAACAATGCCCCCCTCATGGAAGCTATCCCATGCAACACTGCTGTATTTGCCTTCTTAAAATGTCGTGATTGTCGATTCTCTTTTCAAAAATTGTCCATGCTTCCCTAGATTAACTTCAGCTTCAAGCTCCCATCTGCTCTTACCTCTTGCTACGTCTCTACAAACACCAGCCAAGTTAAAACATTCTCTTGTCACTCCCCGGATTTTTCTGATTGTACATTTCTTCATGTCCTGCTCTCCGCTTGTAGTTCTCCCATCACCTCTTCAGTTTCCACTACCTCAGACCATACTTATGCACTGTGTAAAGAATCCTGTCAGATGCCCTGATCTTTGTGACATCCTCTCAATTCAAACATGAATATGAATGTGTACCACTTAGGAAGTTGTGTGATGGGTTTTGTAAAAGGAACACACACTTTGGCATCAGAAGCCCTGGGGTAAGTGCTATCCCTATCATTTATTATCTGTGTTTTGAAAAACTTGCTTAACATATTTGGGTTTTGACTTATTCGTTTATGAAATGGAAGTACCATGTGTGTTGTGGAAATTCAAGGAAACTGAAAACAAAAACGTTTTCAAACTTTCACACACTGTAACTATCTCCATTAGTTTCTCAATTTTTAACCCATGTTCCCTTTTGATAAACACAATAACAATGTTTAGCTTCTGAGTATAAATTCATGTCATAATGTTGAATATTTTTGTAAATACTCATCACTGCCTGGTGAATCTTGCTTCTTTGAATGCTATGCAACCATCCAACTTATACCCACTAGTTAAAATTCCTGTTTGAAGGTAAAAATATGATTGGGTCTACCACTAACATTTATGTATATGGCTTATCATCTTTATTAAATAACATTATCATCTTACTCATTTTTGCAATACATAAGTATTTATAATACAATCTACCTAGTAAAACCTCAATAAATATTAATTGAATCAATTAATTGATTGGTTTCAATTGCAAATTAATAGAGCATCACAAAGAAATTATTCTTGATGTTGAGAAAATTGAAAATAAGGACCTGGGGAGGATTCTGGGGAGAAAGAAAGCATTGTATACAACATATACAATTCATTTCTTCAGTCACCCTTCATCACCTGAGACACACATTATCTATCTCATTCTACCACTTAGTGGTTTTCACCTTCCATAAATCATGTCTCTGTGTTTTTGCTCATACTGTTCTCTCTGCTAGGAATGCTCATCCCATTCCCCCGACCAACTCTCAGCACAACCCTTAATCTGCCTAAAGAAAACCTAAATTACAATAGCTGGAACCCAAGGGAGAGTCAGCACCAACAATGCAGGAGAGAAAAAAAATGGTGGAAGAGTGTCATGCCAATGCAAGACTTTCTTTTATGATATACTGTTGAATGTACCAGCGATCAAACTTGACTCAATCCATAAATTACACCCTACTATCCTTGAATCAATAAAACTCATATTCTACTTAGGACCACATGTGTGTAGGGCAAATTCCTTCTGAATCCTCTCTTAAAATGTCTTGGAAACACCAACAGGGCACAGTGGCTCACACCTGTAATCCCAGCACCTTGAGAGGCCGAGGTTGGCAGATCACCAGAGGTCAGGAGTTTGAGACCAGCCTGGCCAACATGGAAAACCCCATCCCTACTAAGAATACAAAAATTAGCCGGGTTTGGTGGTGCAAACCTGTAATCCCACTACTCGGAAGGCTAAGGCAGGAGACTCACTTGAACCTGGGAGGCAGAGGTAGCAGTGATCCAAGATCGCACTATTGCACTCCAGCCTGGGCAACAAGAGCAAAACTCCATCTCAGAATTTAAAAAAAAAAAAAAAAGGTCTTGGAAATACCAAAGGCTGTAAGAACCAGTCCTTGTCAAAAATAGATATTCTCCTTCTGCCTGATGCCTACTTCCTCTGACCCATCATTTTGACATCCAATAATAGCCCCCAAGAATTGCACACATTTATTGAGAATGTACACACATTTATTGAGAATGTACTGCTTGCCAGGAACATTATCCTTTAATCTTCAAAGTAATCCTAAAATGTTGGCACTTTCATTGTCCCCATTTTAGGGATGGGGAAACTGAGGATTAGTGAGGTTGAGTGGTTAACTAAGGATTACACGGCCAGTACGCATACAGTGGCAGCAAAATTTGAACCCAAGTCTGTCTGGTTCCAAAGTTCAAAATGTTACACATTGGTTTATGATACCAGTGGTACCATATGATTCTGCTCAGGGGGGCTTTCTTCAGTTTGCCCCAACATGTGTGTTCCCTCTCCTTATTACCCCCATAATTACTAACCACGAGTTTCAAGATTCAGGTTCCTGAACTTCTAAGGTTAGAATCTTAATCAAGAATAGTGCCTAGGCTGGGTGTGGTGGCTCATGCCTGTAATCCCAGCACTCTGGGAGGCCAAGGCAGGTGGATCGCCTGAGCTTAGGAGTTCGAGACCAGCCCAGGTAACATGGTGAAACCCTATCTCTACCAAAAATATGAAAAATTAGCCAGGTGTGGTTGCACACACCTGTGGTCCTAGCTACGTGGGAGGCTGAGGCGGGAGGATTGCTTGAGCCTAGGAGGCCAAGGTTGCAGTAAGCTGAGACCATGCCACTGCACTCCAACCTGGGTGACAGAGTGAGACTCCATCTAAAAAAAAAAAAAAAAAAAAAAAAAAAAAAAAAAAGGCCTCTAAATTGATACCATCTTTTTTTTTAATCTAGAGGCTAGTTCCAAAAATAATAGAGATTTTAGACTACAACATTTTTTTCTCTCTGTAGACTTTAACATCTCAAGTATCAGTGATGATTGCTTGTTAAGATGGAGAAGAGAATAGACACAAAATGCTCCTAAACATTTGCCTGCAGTAAAATGCATAAGCCGAATGATGATTAGTAAATAAGATGGCCACATTACAGAAAATAGGTTTAATAAAATGTTGATGAGCTTCCTTTCTTCAAAGGTTAATAACCAGGAACACTTCCAAGCTAGTATTTCATTGGTAACTCTGAGTTGTAAACATGAAACTTACTTCCCTAACTCTGATATTACTCATCAACCAGAATTCAGTGCTCCTTAAATTAGTGTTGCCTTGTTGCCATTAGTGCCAATTTAAAAAACGTTTACATTAATCATGAACATAAGCTGATCAGGGAATGCATTTCTTCTAAATCATATGGGACACAAAAGATTATCTCCTTATGAGAATTATAATTCTATAGAATTATTAGCTTTATTTTTCTAAGTGAGCATCAATTTTTCCTTCAGGACATTTGTGTCTTTGGTATTGAAGAAAGAACTAGATTAATCCTATACTAATCCTGAGAGCTGTAATCCTCTTTTTATTTTCAAATCCATATCAGTGCAATGTGACCAGCATTTAAACGACCATTCCCTGTTCTATTTGCCAGTGATTTACATGCCAAAGATATTTTCCCAAGGACTCCTGCCATTGTAAGATCAAACTTACCAAGGTCTCCAAGTCTTCTGAATCGATTCAAAAGTAGAGAGAATTGGGTTTGAGAGTAGCTCCTAGGCCTGGTCATCAGAAGTGACTGCGAGGCAACCTGACACAGTGTGGAGTAGCTTGGGAGTTCCAGCTGCCAGTGGTGGCTGCCAGTGCCTTCACTCACTCCCTCTGGAGCAGGAAACTCCTACTTAGTGTATCAACTGTAACTGCCAGCAGGCATTCTGCTGTGGACAGGAGTCTTAAAAGTGCAATAAGAGAACTGGAACTGGCAGAGGCCTCCTCCACATAATTGAATCTGAGCTTTCTGGGAATTCACTACTTTGACTTCGGACCACAGGCATGCTTGACCTTCTCCTCCACTCAGGTCCATAATTGAATCAAGTCTTGTAATTTCACCTGGAGCCATGCCAGACTCCATCTGTATCTTACAGTGGGGACTTAAGGGAAGCAGCTTCCCTTCCACTGGCAGGACCTCTTGAAAAACTGACCAGACCTTCACGAGCACCAACTCTTATGATATTATAGTGGTCATCAATAGCAAACTATTTCGGAGCAAGGTAGCATTCTAGGATTTCCCGAGGACCAAAGTTTAGCAAATCATCTATGACTCTCAGGGGACTTCTCAGTTCATGTCAGGTATAAACACATAGGCATTTTGTTTTACCTCCATCAGAATCAGCTGGAGAAAAAAGCTTTCCTGCTTTATCATTCAGACCAAATTTCAAGAAAAATTCTTATGGGAAATTGGGGAAAACCATCTCAGCCTGCAAAATGGATTTTAAATAAAGATAACTTATCTTTATCATTAGTATGCACGCTAGTGTACCCTTACAAAATCTTAGTTTTGAATCTCCATCATTTTACTTTATTCTGACTCTATTAAAGAACAAAGAGCCATTCTTCTTAAGATCACCAGGGAATGATGAAATGCCTCTGCCCAGTTTGAGAGCTTGCAGGGAGGCAGTCCCTTGAACAATGTGTATGGGAGCAGACGCCAGTTATCACTGGCCCTTTCATGCACATGGTATTAGGAAGAGCACGTTCACCCTCCCCACCTCCACATCCTCACGTAAATGGTCATAAATGTAAAACTACATGCTTGATTACTTGCAAAAACTACTACCTTTAACACTCTGAGGGTATAATTCAGTCTCTCTAAAAGTTTTGTGACTGGATGTATAATCAGTTGCATTTGTCCTTCACCGAAGGAAAACAGGCCTGAGCCTCTCAGAGGGTTGCCCCATCTAAAGCACCTGGAAAGTTTCCTTTGTCCTATTTACCCCCATTGTCAGAACTGGATACAAGTCATGCCTAAGGATCCCAGTTAATATGGAGCCTGCCTGTCTGGTAACTAACTCAAGCCACTTCCAAGGAGAAGGTAGCAGAGCTGGAGGCTCACATAGTCCACTCAAACATAGGCCTCCACAAGAGCTTGGTTTGCAATCTGAGATTGGCATCATTGATGTCTTTTACCACTGGATTGATCCAAGAGCCACCCTCTCCCATCCCTATTCCAATTCTTCTTTCATCATCTACTACTTTCTTATCTATACCCAGTTAATATTTGGCCTTAGCAGAAGAGCCACCCCCTGCCTTCTCCCTCCTTCTCCATCTAGGCCCAGTACATTTTCCCCTCAGTTCATGCAGTGAAAAGGGGGTATGGTCACACATCTTTCAAGCCTGTATCTGACACAGCCCAGAGAAGCAGAAAAAACACACAGGTGTAGTTTCAGACCTCGGTGAAATTCTCACTCTGTCACAACCCGACAGCTACACCTTCAGAAAGACAATCTCCCTGCATATAGGGGTGTTTCATTGTGGTTGGGTTGGTTGGTTGATTTCTAAGAAAGCTCATACTAATGAAAGTCAATTGTACAACAAAAGTCTTGAATTAAGAAAAGGAGTCATTCTCCAAGGGGCCGCTCCTCATTCTATTTTGCATTTTAACATTGACGATCCTTAATCTTTGTTTCGGGTCTTCTATTTAGAACAGCGGTTTTCAATCTTGGCTGTACATTACAATCACCTGGGGAGCATTTAAAATGCACCATGCCCTGGCCACAGGCCAGACCAATTAAATCAGACCCTCTGAAGGTGAGACGCAGGCATCAGTAGTTTTCACAGCTCCCAGGTGATTGCAATGTGTATCCATGGTTAAGGCCCACTAGATGAGAAGGCCCTTCCTTAACTGGCTTTAACTGTCTTGATTTCAGGAATTTTACATATGCTGCCGTATATTTTCTTCATATAAAAATTATATTAAGTATACTCTGCTGGAGGAATTAGATATATAAAAGTTAAGGATGACTATTTCCATCAAAATGAAGTACAACGTAAGCATTCTTTTTTTTTCTCTGGAGAACCCAGACTAACACAGCGACTGTATTACTTGGTTCTCATGCTGCTATGAAGAAATACTCAAGACTGGGTAATTTATAAAGGAAAGAGGTTTAATCGACTCACAGTTCCACATGGCTGGGAAGGCCTCAGGAAACTTACAATCGTGGCGGAATGGAAAGTAGATATGTCCTTATTCACATGACAGCAGGAGAGAGAAGTGCCGAGCAAAGCGGGGAAAAGCCCCTTATAAAACCATCAGATCTCGTGAGAACTCACTCACTATCATGAGAACAGCAAAGGGGTAACTACCCTCATGATTCAATCACCTCCCGCTGGTGCCCTCCCACAACACACGAGGATTATGGGAACCAACAAAAAAGAAAAAAAGGTGGGAAAAAAAAAAAGAATTCAAGGTGAGATTTGGGTGGGGACATGGCCAAACCATATCAGTGATCGTGTGTTCTAATTTGTAAAATGAGGAAATAACATCAGTTAATTTTCAAGATCCCTTTTATTTGTATAGTCAATGACGTTTGAATAATGACTGCACCTCTGATTCAAACAACTTCTTTGGAAAAACCTTTGAACTAGAAGTTCAATGTCTTAACAACTAGTAGCTCTAAGACTTTGAAGAAATTGCCAGCCTCCTCTGATCCTTAGTTTCCAACCAGAACACATATCTGTTATTAACAAGCCCACTTATAGCATTAGGGCTTTCCAGAAACATGCCCTTTTGACATATAGATCTACTTTACATTTACCACTTTTTTTTTTACCTTTTCTTAAATTATTTAAAACCTATAGATTTTAAATACAGACCTGGCAAAATGAACTTTGTTATAATTTATTAGTTTGGAAATAAGAATAAATGCTATGCTTAAAGCTACATTGTGATTCGGTTTTAGCAATATATTGTAAAAGGATAGATGGATTACTCCTTATTGGATTCCCCCCTCCAGTCCCTTAATGTCTGTATATTCTTTTTTTTTTTTTTTTGAGACAAGAGTCTTGCTCTGTCGCCCAGACTGGAGTGCAGTGGCGTGATCTCGGCTCACTGCAAGCTCCGCCTCCTGGGTTCACATCATTCTCCTGCCTCAGCCTCCCGAGTAGCTGGAACTGCAGGCGCCCGCCACCAAGCCTGGCTATTTTTTTGTATTTTTAGGAGAGACGGGGTTTTACCACGTTAGCCAGGATGGTCTCGATCTCCTGACCTCGTGACCTGCCTGCCTCGGCCTCCCAAAGTGCTGGGATTACAGGCATGAGCTACTGTGCCCAGCCAATGCC